>NC_082639.1:155921341-156547341 GCF_028023285.1 Balaenoptera ricei
AAGAATAAAATGCCTAGGAATAAACCTACCTAATGAGGCAAAAGACCTGTACTCAGAAAACTATACAACACTGATGAAAGAAATCAAGGATGACATAAACAGATGGAGAAATATACCATGTTCTTGGATTGAAGAATCAATATTGTGAAAATGACTATACTACCCAAAGCAATCTACAGATTCAATGTAATCCCTATCAAATTACCAATGGAATTCTTCACAGATTTATAACAAAAATTTTTACAATTTGTATGGAAACACAAAAGACCCCGAATAGCCAAAACAAGCTTGAGAAAGAAAAATGGAGTAGGAGGAATCAGGCTCTCCGAGTTCAAACTATACTACAAAACTACAGTAATCAAGACAGTATGGTGCTGGTATGGTCAATTGATTTGTGACAAGGGTGTCAAAATAAGTAAATGGGAAAAAGATAGTTTTTAACAAATGGTATTAAAGCAACTGGATATTCATGCACAAAAATACACCAGACACAAAAAATATCTCAGAATGGATCACAGACCTAAATGCAAGAGCTAAAAATACAAAACTCTTAGAAGAAAATAGTAAATATTTATGGCCTTGGTTTAGGCAATGGTTTCTTAGATATGACACCAAAGGCAAGAGTGATAAAATAGCAAGTAGATTTCACCAAATTAAAAAGTTTTTCACTGCAAATGATACCATCAACAAAGTGAAAAGACAATTCACAGAATAAATAAAAACATTTGCATGCAATGTTTTTCATTTTCATTTTCATTACATGCATTTCTGTATCCAGAAAATATAAAGAACTTTTATGACTCAATAATAAAATGATAAATAACACAATTTTAAAATGGGCAAAGGATCTGAATTTATATTTTTCCAAAAAAGATATACAAATGGTCAATAAGCACATGAAAATATGCTCAACATCATTAGGTAGATGTAAATCAAAATCATGATGAGATATCATCACATTATATACATCAGGATAGTTATAATCTAATAAAGAGATAGGAATAAGTGTTGCTGAGGATGTGCAGACATTGCAAACTTCATGCATAGCTGATGGTATGTAAAATGGTGCAGCTGCTTTGGAAAACAAGTTGACAGTTCCTCAAAATGTTAAACATAAGTTACCATATGACTCAGAAACTCACAGTTACCAAATGATTCCTTAGCATATACCTTAGTGAACTAAAAGCAGATTTCCACCAAAAGAAAGTGTTTACACAAATGTTCATAGCAGCATTACTTGTAATAGCCAAAAGGTGGAAATGTCCATCATCTGATAAACTGATAACTAAAATGTGACATATCAATCCAATGGAATGTTATATGGCATTTAAAATGAATGAAGTACATGGATGAATTGTGAAAACAATATACTAAGTCAAAGAAGCCAGAAACAAAATACCTCATATTGTATGAATTAATTTATATGAAATTTCCAGAAAAGACACGTCTTTAGAGACAGAAAGTAGATTAGTGGTTGCCTGGGGCTGAGAGGTTTGGGTCAGTGGGGAGGAATAGGCAATGAATGCTAGTGGGTAAGGAGTTTCTTTTAGGGGTGATGAAATATCCTAAAATTAGATTATAGTGATGATTGTACAACTTTTTGTATATATTGAAAACCATTGAATTGTATAGTTCAATGGGTAAATTTCATGATATGTGAATTTTATTTCAATAAAAAATTTTTTTAAATACAAGCAGTATCAAGGTTGGAAAGACAAGAAGCCCCCGAATTTCTTCATGACTCTTGATAATGTATTTATCACTTCACTCCTGTTCTTAAGTGACAATTGAGTTGCTTTTTGTCACCATAGATTAGTTTGCATTTTTTCCAATTTTATATAAATGAATTATTATAGCATATACTCTTTTTCTATCTAGGTTCTTTCAGGTAGCACAATTATTTTGATTTTCATTCACACTGTTGCCTATGATTTCTTTGTTATTGTTTTTTGTTTTTTATTATTTTTTGTTATTTTGTTATTTTTTGTTATTGTTGTTTACTTGTTCTTTTTGTCAAGTAATATTCTATTGTATTGCTATAACCACAATTCATTTATCCATTCACATGCTGCCTGACATTTGGGCTGATTCCAGTTCCTAGATATCACAAATGAAGCTGCTATGAAATTCATGTATGAGTCTTTGTACAGACATACACTTTCATTTATCTGAGGTAAATACCTGGGAATGAAGTGGTTATGTTATATAGTGGGTATATGTTTAACTTTAAAAGGAAAACTCTATAAAACCTTTTTTTTTAAATGACTGTATCATTTAATATCTCATTAGAAATTAAGACTTGTATCAATACTTGCTCCACAACCACACCAAAACCTAGTATGATCAATCTTTTTAATGTTGGCATTCTAGGGGGAATGCAGAGATATCTCATTTTCAATTTCATGTTCCCTAATGATTAATGGTGTTGAACATTTTTTTGACATCTGTATTTATTTGCTATTTGTACCTCTTCCTTAGTGAGGTGTCTGTTCAAATCTTTTGGCCATTTTTAAATTGTTTTTTGTCTTCTAATTATTGTATTATAACAGTTCTTAATATGTTCTAGATAGAATTCTTTTGTCACACATATTTTTTTCAAATATTTTCTCCCAAAGTGAGGCTTGCCTTTTCATTTTAGTAATAGTGCTTTGAAGAGATTTTTTTTTAAATTTTGAATAATTCCAAGTTATTAAATTTTTATTTTATACTTTATGTTCTTTAAGTTTAAACAACATTTTACAAACCCAGGATTACCAAGACTTTCTCTTAATTTTATCTAGAAGATTTATATTTTTAGCTCTTGTATTTGGTTGATCATTTATTTTGAGTTTTTTATTAAATATTGTGGGAGATAAGAATTAAAGCTCATTTGTATATGGCTATCAAATTGTTGCAAAATCATGTTTCAAAAAATTATCTTTTCTCCATTAAATTTCCTTAGCAGCTTTGTTGAAAATCAATTGACTACATATATGTGGGTCTGTTACTCAATTTTCTACTTTGTTCAATTGATGCATATATGTCCATGTTTTTGTCAAACCATGCAAAATCAATTACTCTAGCTTTATGGTATTTGATTTCACATAGTTTCTATTGATATGTCATCAAGTTCACTAATTTTTTCTTCTGCAATGTCTAATTTGCTATTAAACCCTCTAATGTATTTTGAATTTCAGATATTATATATTTTATTTTTTGAAATTTGATTTGATTCTTTTAAAAATATATTTCTTGTGTCTACTTAATATGCTTAAGTATTCTTATATCTTCTTTAACATATAGAGTATAATTAGAATAACTATATTAATGCCTTTGTCTATTAATTCTATCATCTGTATCATTTTTGTCTGTTTCTATTGATTGATTTTTCTCATTATGAATGATATTTTCCTACTTCATTGTAGGACTGGTACCTTTTAAATTTGAATTTTAATTGTGCATTGTACCTTTTTGAACACTTTATTGAATTCCTTAAAATATTCTTAGGCTTTTTTACAGGGATGCACTTAAGTTACTTTGAAATTATTTGATTATATCAAAGCTTGTTTATAAGTTTTGTTAATTGGGACCAGAGCAGCCATTAGTCTAAGGTTAATTTTTCCCTATACTGGTGTTATATGATTTATGAGGTTTTTCCTCTCTGGATGGTGGAAACACAAACTGTGTTAGCTCTGTGAAAACTCCAGGGCTTGGTACCTCTTTAGGTGATTACAGCTTCAAGTAGTGTCTTCACACACACACACACATGTTGAGCTTTATTCAGTTGAACACTGGAGAGGAAGCCTCTGAAAATTCATTTGTTTCTTTTCATACTGTCCATCTCTGGTGAAATTTTTCATCTGTTTCAGCATGAGTCCAATATTTATCCAAATTCATTAATATATTTGCTATAGTTATTTTAAAGTCCTTTTCTGATAATTCCTATATCTAGATCATCTCTGTATCTACTTAATTGATTGTTTCTCTCTGGCCAAGGGGTTTCATTTTCTTGACTCTGTGCATTTTTTATTGTATGCTTTAATTATATATAAAGGAATAGTAGAGACTGAAATGAATAATATTATAACTCAAGGTGGACATGTCTATTCTTTCAGACTGTGGTTTGTGGGAATTAAGTCAGTTTAATCTCTAACTGAGCTGGGCCTGGCCTTTGTTGCAATTTAGATTCAGTTCACCACTGACTTCATGTATTTGGAAGGCTGGATCATGACTTTACTTCTAGCAAGTGTTAAGACCTGAGAATCTGTCTCTTTTTTTCAGGAAAGTGGTCAGTGTTTTGTTTGTTTTTGTTTTCATTTTTGTTTTTTGTTACCAGGAGTTCTTTTTGCTCTCCAGTCCCACCCTAAGATCTCTTAACCTCAGAAGATCTATTTCCATTAGGCTGCCCTGCCACTAGCCTTTGGAGGGCAACTATCTTACATTCTGTATAAGATCAGAATGCCTTGAATGGAATTTTATCATGTATCCTTTCCTATCCACAACCTTCTAAGTTGCTGCAGTGTTCCTAATGATGGTCTTGCATGCCCAAAGGAGGATTTCTCTCAGTTTTTCTGATCCACTCTAATCCTTTAGCATACTTCCGTTTGTACTCAGTAAAGGCTCAAGAGAAGGAATTAAAAGTTTCCCCTCTACCCCCATTTCCTAGAGATTCTCCCTCATCCCACAGTGCTGCCAGAAATAAAAGCAGTCATGGATTTCTACTTTCCTAAGAAGATATTTCCAGTTTCTAAAATTTCAGTTTCTTTGTATTCTCATGTCTCTGATGGACTTGAGAAAAATTTTTCGTGTGGTTTATCTGTTTTTTTCATTTTATTTAGATAGAAGTAAGAGTCTTTTGACCACCATTTCACCAGGAATGAGAGCTGTTACAGGACTTTTCTCTTTTTGGAAGGGGTAATCACTTTCTAGTTTAGCTTCCTTTGCATTCTTAGCTGTATAATGTGGTTAAACACACACACACACATGCAACCTATGTTATTGTAACATATTTGGCTTTTTCTCCTTATAAAGATCAAAGTGATAGTCTCTTGTGACTTTTAACATACTAACCAGATTACACCTGAAGCTATCATAACATTGTAAATTAACTATATTTCAATTTAAAAAATGGTTAAAAAACAAATAAATATTAAATGAAAAATAAATAAATAAATAAATACCCAATGTATATTTTTCTATCTAAAATAATCTATAAGCTCTTTGAGGGTAAGCAATATGATTTTTAATTTTTAAAAATTTCCCACAATGCCTAGCAGCTAGTCAGTACATATTTAAAATGAGTACCTCACATTATCTAATTTTATCAACTCATTGGTGGCCAAGGAAACCCAGAACTGAGAGGTCAAATTATTTACAAAGATAGATTTCCTGGCTCTAATTTTTTTCTACTGTATTGTATGTGACTTATAATCTTAATGATATTCAATGTGATATTTACCTCCCAAGTGCTATGTCATCACCATCATTATTATCCTCATCTCCTAGACATCAAGCTTATATCTAGGTCAACATCTTTGTTTTCCCAATGAGTTTTTCATGTCATCTTTGATATCTTTAATGGAGTTCTTGCCCACATGACCAGTTATTGAAAAGGTAAGAAATATTATTGATGGAATTAAAAACTCATTAGGAGAACAAAATATGTAAATATAGACCTAGACATAAGCAGTATCTCCCATATATACATATATATGATATATATATCATATATATATCTCAACTTGCATCAAATAAAGAATAAAGAGTTAAGCAATTTAAATGACTTTAAATATGCATAATTTAAACCCTTGCTCTTATTTTTATAGCCATTTCATTTTTAATGTTTTATATTCCAATCTCACTTCTTTTCATCTTGTTTTTCTTTTCTGATAGTACTATCACACCTCAAAGAGGAGAGCTATTGCTGAACAGGCAAGGAGTTATTTAATTGAAACACTTATGGGGTACGCTAGAAAACTATAAAGACTTTTAAGAAACAGCAAAGCTTTAGTAGGTTCTTGTGTACTCGTGTTGTAACCTAATTCAGTGCTCTTTCAGCAATGCCAGAGGATGTTGATAATTTATAGTTGTGATAAGCAATAAAGCAATAATAGTAATCAAAATGTGTGATATTCCTTGTTTAAGGGGCATTTATGGTTATGTATTAAAACTATAAATACTTCAAGAAGCTGTGAAACTGATCTATAGAAAAATGAAAGATAAGATATCACTGCCTTCAAAAAGTTCTTTTTTAGCAGAAATCTGAGCTTGACTTTATGGTTTATAAGTATAAACAAACCAGAAGTGAAATGCTCAACGTGTCCACCTATGCAAAGGGACCACTTAAATAACCACCTGCACTCAAACCTAATAAGGGTTGGAAGTTCCTTTCCTTCTTTCATTTTCAACTTTCCATTTCCTTCCCCTGTTCCTTTATAAAGATTGTTCTTCCTCTTTCCTTCACATCCTTTGTACTCATCTTCCTCTTTCTTTGTTTCTTCTATTCTCTCTCATCTTCCCTCACATTAAATATTGGGTGAAAGAAGCAAACTGTGTTGGGGTGGAAACAAGTCCAGAATGTAGCCATCATGACAGAGGACCCCAGGACTCCAGGTATTGTTCCCCTTAGAAGACCAGCCCTGACCTCCAGATTGCCTAAGAGAGCCCTAACATTAATGCCTGTTCTACACAGCTATCCAGTATCCCTGAACGTTTTTCCTTCCCTCTACCACTCTACTCTGTTCTTGTGCTCATCAACCTGGATTCCTTTGTTCACACCCTGCCTTTAATATCTGTTTCTGGCATATTTGTTTAGTGGTCCATATAGTAACTTAAAAAGAAAAAATCTAATTGGATTTCTATTTTCTAAAATATGTGTTTTTGGTTTTCTAATACCTCTGGCTGCTATCTCAGTAATCCCTGGGTCCCTCGATCCCACTGAGGAACAAGGGAAATGCAGATCATTGTTTTCTAATCAAATAAATATTCTACTCATTCTTTAAAGTTTGGATCAGATAGTTCCTCTGGTTAGGGACCCCATTCTCAGTATTCCTATAATTTCCTACAAACTCCTCTATCACTGCACCTTTTGGGTTATATCTAATCATGTGTTTGTATCTCATACTGGAATAGGAGCTCCTGTTTTATTTCTAATACAGGGTCTAACCACGGTGGTCAGTCCATAAATGTAAATTAAATGAAAAATACAATGATCACCTTTATTTGTTCAACAAATATTTATTGAGCACCTGTTTGGTACCAGGTACTATTTCCAGGTACTACGACTTTAATAGTAAATAAGACAAGTGAAGCCTCTACCATCATCAGACATACATTTTAATGGGACATTCATACAATAGATAAACAAGTAAATGTAAAATGGAATGTCATGTAATGATAAATGCTATAAAGAAGAAGAAATCAGGATA
This sequence comes from Balaenoptera ricei, assembly GCF_028023285.1. Taxonomy (NCBI): domain Eukaryota; kingdom Metazoa; phylum Chordata; class Mammalia; order Artiodactyla; family Balaenopteridae; genus Balaenoptera; species Balaenoptera ricei. The sequence continues at coordinate 155,928,748 of NC_082639.1, forward strand.
ATGGAATAAGAATGACAAGGTGATAGGTAATCAAATTCTAAGCATGAAGAAACCTAATGGAATTATACCAGTCTGTCTCTCAGAAAATAAAGGAGCCATAGCCCCCTAACTTGGGGTTTTTAATGTCATTGCCTATACCCCTACTTTTTCCATTGATACAGAAATATTAGAAAAGCTAAAACAGACATATTCCCCATCCGACTTCCTCCAGTCATATCTCTCTTTTCTATAAAGATACCCCTTTGGAATCAGCATCAAATGGACTCCTCAGGGCTGAAAATAAAGAACAATAAATCTCAGTGGTTATCATGATTTTTCAGGCTCTTGGTCCCATGCACACATTTTGACAGTGGCTCCCAGAAGTATCTGCCTGGGAAGGTCACATTCTGCTCTCCACTGTAGTTGAGACTCCAGGAATGACAGAAAAAGTGACGATCATTCAAATATTCATGAGAGGGAGGTTCATGCATATGCTCCATGAGGATAAAGTGAAAAGAGCTTTTAAAACACAGTCTGACAGACTGAATGAAAATACCACTCTATTTCACCTTTTGCCTTCCTTTTGTTCTTCTATAGAAGCCCAGGAAAAGAAAACTAAAAGAAAAGAGTGCATTGTATCTGTGTTAGGTCAACTGATGGGCCCAGGGATATGCTAGAACCCATACTTTGTTAGCTGTATTGTAGTGAGAAAAACTGGAGGTGGGGGGCAAAATCTCTGATATTAAAGTCTTTTTAACAATCTTCCTCCACCCAGGGTGGCAAAATAAGGGCCTTCCCTTAGGGAGATGAAGGCTTGACCATCTCTATCTCTAGTGCCAAGTTGATAAAAGTCACTAATAGCCCCTTATTCCGAAGGAATCATACTTAGATGTTCTGGTTCTTTCCAGACCACCCAAACCAGGATGGCTTCACATTCCCTGTCCAGCAGTACATCCTGGGATCCTCTACACACATGCTCTGTGCATTTGGGTGGGTTGCCTCACTGTCTCATAATGCAGCATATTCATTTTGCCCCTGGACAGGTAGTGGGGTTCAGTGGGAAGAATATGATCTCTGGAGTCAGAGAGATGTGGTTTCCCATTTAGGATGATCATTTACCGCACGACTGTGGGTCAACATCTTAACCTCCTTGAACTATGTTTTCATGTCTTTAAAACAAGTAAAATAATACATCTCCTTAAGTTGTGAGTACTAAATGAGGTATCATATACATTTAAATCACGTAGTGCTGTTTCGAATACATGGTCACATCCTTGTCTTACTGGTACCCAGTGTGCCCTCCCCCTGCCCTTATCATCATTCAGATTGAGCTTTAGAACCAATTCCAATAACCTTCCTGACTGATCTGCTGGGCTCTGGTTTCCTCCTCCTTTGAATACCTGCAGCAAGTATGCCTTGTACCAACAAACTGACTACTTAATGACCTCCTGTCTTGGCTCTTAACAAATTATTTCTTTGAGAACAGGAGCATCTATTCTTCTATATAGTAGTTGTGCTAAGCACAAATCTTGAGCACAAGCTTATTGATGAAAATGAGACACAAACCATGTCAGCTTTCTCTAGGGATGTCTGTGTTTATTTTGATTCAAACTAAATAAAGCTTTGTTTTGAAATTATACAGATAATACAAAACATGAATTCCAGAGACTGGCTACCTCAGAGAATTAAGGCAAAAAGGAAACCTAGGTTTGTTATAACATTTCACATACACTGTTTCATTTAATCAACACACCATTTCTGTGCCTTAACTGGATTAACTATATCTATTTTATGATGAGGACATTGAAGAGAAATAATCAGGTCACAATTATACAACCAGTAGAGGTGGAGAGAGGTGATGCTGTGGAAGGAAAGTTGAAGCTAGTAATTCTGATCCCACAAACTCATGCCTCTTCCTTTATGCAACTTTGCGTCTCTCCCTCAATTTCTTAATTTCTTTTAGGTAGGCATTGCCATTGTTTTCTCTCTATATCCAAACCCCTATATTCCAAACACCTAACTTGTTAGCATCGAGGATAAAGGACATACAGTTTGGCCCACTGTGTCAGAGTTTTTACAGGTTCTTTTTTGGCTTTCCAATTAGAAACAGGTGCCAAAACAGCAAAATAACCCATGTTTTGATCAACTAGAGTCCATTTGTATGGTGTTCTGGTGCGTCCAGTTCCTGAGAATTCTGCAGATGATAGTTGTTTGCACTCTTCCTTCTCTCTCTAACAAAAGAAAGGAAAATGACAGAATGACCATATTTTACTATTTCAAAAGCTCAGAGATACTGGTTTTCTATTTGTATTCTCACTCTATTAGACACATTCCTAGACACTGATGGGAGAAGGACTGTCAGTGATTGAGAGAGACAGAGACAGAGAGACAGAGACAGAGACAGAAAGAGGTAGGGGTGCACAAAACAATAGCTTGAAGGAACGATGTAAGCTTAGGCCTATTTCAAAAGAGACAACCACAAATAATGTGTCAGCATGTGTGGAGACAACAGAGGCAACAGGACTAGAATTTTTTTTCTTTTCTGTGTCTCCCTACTCTTCAAGTGTGATGCTCTGCTACTGAGAAAAAAACATTTTTCAAATGATGGGGAATAAACTAAAGGTGTATCAGTTAGATATTGCTGAGTAACAAACACACATGCACACACACACATACACACAACTCAGTAGCCTAAACAATTAAGTATTTATTATTTCTCACGGGTTTCCATGTCAGCTAGATGGTTTTGATAATTTGTTGCAGGCTTTGCTTTTCTCAACAGGGCTTAAGCATACCTCTTTGGTCACCTGTTGGGTAAGCTATGGACTGACTAGTCTAGGATGGCCTCTCACACATCCGGCTGTCAGATGAGGTGCTGGGAGTGACTGAGCCATATGTCTTTCATTACCCAGAATTCCAGTGAGGCTTGTTTTCATGGCATAGGCAGGAATCCCAAGAGACAGTGGAGTTAGGCAAGGCTTCTTGAGGTCTGGGCTGAGAAATCGTCCAACATCACCTTTGTGTATTCAATTGGCCAAAGAAAATAAAAAAACAGCCCAGATTCAAAATGTGGAGAAATTGACTCCACCTATTGATTGAAAGAACTTCAAAGTCACATTGCAGAGGACATGAATTCAAGGAGGAATAAAGAATTGCAACCAGTTTTTGCAATCAACCTTCCACAGTCTGTCTTTTAATCACAATTATTTATATCCTTCCCACAATCTTTCTCAAGTCTCTCTCAAGATCTTTACAAGTCTCATCTAACCATGGTATCACACTGGAAGTCTAGGATCTTGTGACTGACATCAAGTCTGGATGCAGCTTCCTATAGTCCAGAGCCTATGAAATTAAAAAACAAAAAAGTTATCTGTCCTCCAAAGACAAAAGATACAATGGTGAATAAGAATAGGATGGCTACAACAAATAGTTCCATTCAAAAAGGGAAATGATAGAAGGCAAACAGCCAGGCACTGATCAAAGCAGTTCTGAAATCCTGAAGAGTAAATGTTTCCAGGTCCCCTCACTCTGAAGGTAGGGAGAGTTCCTTGATTAGGTCCCAGTTCTGCTGCCTGGAAGTGGTTTCTCCAGTCTATTGTTCTTCATGACCCTTGAATTTGCTCATAGGTGTAGGTATTTACCTTCATTTCTATACCCTTTCTTATCAACTTGATCAACTTTCTCATCCTGCCTATGGCTATCAGAGAAAGACTATGGTATACTGATTACAAAAATGGACAAAATGCTCCACTCCTCCCTATGTTCATTAATAATTGAAGTCAAGTTTTTTATCTCTTGGGCTTGGCCTTATTATTTTCTTTGGACAATACAATGCAGCAAAAGTGATGGATGTGCCAATATGTACCTATGCTTCAGGAGGCCTTCTCTTGGGCACCTGTAAACACCTGTGAATAAGCCCAGGCTAGCCTGCTAGAAGATGAGAGACCATGTAGAAAGTTGTCCCACATGAGACCATCCCAGAACAGCCATCCCCCAGTGGACCTGCCATCTGACTGCAGACACATGTCTAAGTCAAGTCAAAATTAACCTCACCAGACCAGAAGAACCCTCATCAGATCCTTAGCTTATAGAGCTAAAATAAATGTTTATCACTGTACACCTAAGAGTTTTATGGTTGTTGTTGTTGTGTGATATTACTGTAGCAATAAATACAGGGGAGTTTCCTTGAATCACAGCTATTAACCTTCAAGCTCAAATTGTTTCTTGAGCTGGGCAGTTGATGTCTGCCTGTGCTGAAGCTTATATGTCATTTTTCCTATTCTATCTTTTCCAGTTTCCTGTATTTAAGATGTGCATTGTACTTCAGTCTTTACTTCAGTTTTTTCTCATGACAACCCTGTGAGGTATACACCTCAGGCATCCATTTCATTGACACAAAAATTCCTGCTCAGAGAGGTTAAATGACTTACTTAGGTCACAGAGTTAGAAGCCGAATACAGTATGCATTCTTCTACATTAGCATTCTTTAAATGTTTTATAAACTGTATCATCTCACCTTGACTCTTGTGCCCTACTTCTCATTTTTCATACTGAATCAAAAAGGAAAATGTAGTTTGGATGATTTATTCTCCAACTGGGAATTTGAATACCTAAATTCTGACCATTTTGGTCCTTCTACCAGTTACTTCTTATGCAAACTAAGTGTGCTTTATAAATCAGTCACCACATGGAGGCAACCTAAATGTCCATCAACAGATGAATGGATAAGGAAGATGTGACACATATATACAATGGAATATTACTCAGCCATAAAAAGGAATGAAAATGAATTATTTGTAATGAGGTGGATGGACCTAGAGTCTGTCATACAGAGTGAAGTAAGTCAGAAGTAGAAAAACAAATACAGTATGCTAACTCACATATATGGAATCTAAAAAAAAACGGTACTGATGAACCTAGTGGCAGGGCAGAAATAAAGATGCAGATGCAGAGAATGGACTTGAGGTCACGGGGGGAAGCGGAAGCTGGGACAAAGTGAGAGAGTAGCATTGACATGTATACAGTACCAAATGTAAAATGGATGGTTAGTGGGAAGCTGCTGCATAGCACAAGGAGATCAGCTCAATGCTTTGTGATGACCTAGAGGGGTGGGATAGGGAAGCTCAAGAGGGAGGGGATATAGGGATCAGCTATTTGTATATGTATACATATAGCTGATTCACTTTGTTATACAGCAGAAACTAACACAGCACTGTAAAGCAATTATACTCCAATAAAGATATTTTAAAAAAAAATCAGTCACCCGCCCAAACTACTATTTAATGATGCTGTAAGGTTGACTGGGGAACAAAAAGAAAAGCCTTACCTTGTGTGATTTTGGAGGGCAGAAGTAGGGCCATGGATATGTTACAAAGAGAAAGATTTCAGGTTAATATAAGATAGAGCTGTGTAACATGTCATTGTGAAAGTTTCAACATTTGGTGGGAGGGTAAACTGGATGATCTCTGAGGACCCTGTCAGCTCTAGGAATTGAGGACTTTAATATACTAAATTTTTTAAAAAGGAAAAGTGTATGTATCCATCACTGTATCAGAACAGCTCAGCTACTGTCTAAAAGAGAGATTCAGTCAGTCACTAGAGAAATGCTTCCTGACTTTTCACTCCCTTGTTGAAATGTTATTCTCTTTGCCTTTAGAAATGCCACTCTGGTTTTCCTGATAGTTTTTTGACCACATCTACTTGTCCTGTCTTTGTGGTTTTATCTCCTCTATACAATGTACCCTAAATGTAGGTACTTTCCCAGGACTCATACATAGCCCCCTTCTTTTCAAACTGAATGTAGTTTTCCCTGCATTATCCACTCCCACAGCTTTACTGCCATCTACATGCTGATGATTCTCATATCTTCACTTCTGGCCCTGCAATAGTCATTACTGCTATTGCCAACTATTTCCAGCTCTCCCTCCCTCCAAGATGAGTACACTCCTGGCTCCCTGTGGTTGGGTGCAGCTATTGACTACTTCTTTGCAAAAGTGTCACGAGTCACTTCCCAGTCAAACATTTAGTTGTCAGGGCAAGACCTTCAAGACCTCTCTTCTCTCCCTGGCTTAATAGCCAACAGCTTTTGAAATGGCGGCTGCCCTTTTAGCTTGGGACCATGACTGACTACAATGAGCTAAGGACCCCCCACAGACCTACAATAGATGGTAGAGTGAGGAAGAAAGTAACCTTTGTTGGGAATTCCCTGGCAGTCCATTGTTTAGGAGTCAGCACTCTCATTGCCAGGGTCCAGGTTCAATCCCTGGTTGGGGAACTAAGATCTCACAAGCCATGCAGCATAGCAAGAAAGAAGGAAGGAAAGAAAGAAAGAAAGAAAGAAAGAAAGGAGGGAAGAAAGAAAGAAAAAAGAAAGGAAGGAAGGGAGGAAGAAAGCTTTGTTGTTTTAAGTCACTGAGATTTTATTATTACCACTTTATAACCTACTTCATCCTGACTGACAAAGTCCTGACCTCTGTCTTTCGAGCTCCAAATCTCTTTACACCACACCTTAATATGCCCATTAGGAGGTCAAATGTGCACCTCTAATACTGAATCCCAAGCCAAAATCACCAGCCCAAACTGAATCAATAATCTTTTTCCAAGCTCTGCCTCTTCATTTGCTCTCTATGATGCTGTGCTATTACACCCATTTAACTGACCAGCCAAAAAACAAAAAAAAAACTTCTCAGCCAACCAGGGACTGTCTTTTCCTTCATCTTCTTTCACACCCAGACTCTTCTCTCTCTGACCATTATCGCTGCTCTAGTTCGGGTCCTCAATACCTCTGGGTGGGTAATTGCATTTGTCTTGTAATGGCTCATTCAACAAAACAACAAAGTGAACTTTCTGAAAAGTATATCTGGTCATGTAACTGTTCTGCTTAAAATCTCTTTATGTTTCCCAAGACCTTCAAAATAAAGTTCAGATTGTTCAGCATATTCTAAAATGTCCTCCACGGTTTTAGAAACACTCAAGGGAGAAGGAAGGAAAATCCAGATAGAAAGAGCACCATGAACAAAGACCAGAAACAGGAGCCGGTGATGCTTTATAAGGGAACTGCATGCAGAGAGGTATGACTTTAGCAGGGGTCCAATGGAGGTTGAAATGAGATAGGACTAGAGAGGTCCTCCTTGTTCAAGCTGCATTCTCTGCCTAAATCCTACTTTCTTTCTTTTCCCAGTTATAGTAAATATCTACTGATTTTCCAAATATTTATCTTGTCACCACTGCTATAAAGTCTTTCTTACTCACAATAACACTTCATCGAGCTTATTTTTTCACTGTTCTTCTCTCTTACTAAGCTGGGAGCCTCCTGAGGGTAGAAACAATCCATTTCTCCTATGACTTCATATCTTGGCAGCCAGCACAATAGCTGCTGTATATCAGGTACTCAATCAATGGCTGTTGAATGAATGAATAAATGAATGAATGAATTGATGCTCTTCTTTAACATCTCTTGGAAACTCCATTCACTGTTCAGAATGAATTGCTACAAGTCCCAGCTTCATGGATGGATAAGGGAGGGGGACAATTTTTGGTTTCTACTCCTCTACCCCATATTATGGACTCCTGCCCCCCAGTGCCAATTCAGCCTCTAATCCTGTCAGTAGCCAGCTGCTTGGCGCCAACACTGCCAACACAGCAGCTTTCCCAACACATCCCTGGGGGAAACCATTCACCTTATCACCAAAGAGAGAAAAAAAAACTCCCATCTGTTACAGCTCAGAGCCAGAAGCCTCATAATTGTATCAGCACACAGGCTGCATATCAGATTCTCTTGTTTTTAGGGAGCACTTTTAGGGAGATTTTGCTCTCCTTTTATTGTCGCTTTCTCCCCCAGCAAGTGACCGTATTTCATCTCCACCGAGACAGAATGAAAGAAAATTTCAAGCAAATTAGTTACCTAATGATTTTAGGGAAGGTGCTTAGAACCATAAATGCCTTCTTGAAAATCTGTAGAGTAGCCCAGCTCTGTAAACTTTTTAAAATTAGCACATAGTAAATGTACAACTCTTGTGCTGGGTCAACACTGCAAATGAAGGTAATTATGGCATCAGAGGAGCTCCCAGAATAAGCATCACCCCAGCACAAAGGGTAGTGTCCTTTGAAAATTTACTGGAGGGTTTCCAAAGACATCAGCAAGGGCAAAGTTGAAATTACATGGTAATTCCTCAAACATGAACTTGTGGGACTTCTAAGTGTCTTTGGAAATTACTAAGCTGAGAAAACATGCTTGGACTTATAATCAAACACCTCCTGATGACATGTGTGATCATAGCTGGGCTTGTTTCTCCATTTGTAATACTACAGAAAAAAAATCCTCCTTGCTCCAGACTTTTTTACTCTCCCAAAGAAGAAAGATGATTAAATTTCATACAGTTCTTTGAACACTAAGAAATAAACAATATGTTTGTTCAGTTATCATGCAACTGTTGAGTACCCATTATATGTTAGGAATATGTAATAAAGAAAACAAATATGACTGATCCTTTCAGGCATGGCCCTAAGTCTGGTAGAGAGATAGCTATTAAACAAATTTTCACATAAATATATATTTAATTATTAATTAATTAAGTGCTCTGAAAGAAGAGTATAGATTTACTATGAGAGGTATGGGAAATTATCTAATTTGGATTGGGAACTCAGGGAAGCAGAGTGGGGAAGAGGACTTTGAAGGAAAGGGAACAGCATGTGCAAAGGCCCTGAGGTGGCACATTGAAAAGTAACAGAAACAAAGCCAGTGAACTGAAGTGAGCAAGACATTAGATAACACTCAATGAGGAGGTAGCTCCTGAGATGTAGGCCTTGAATGCCATGCCAAGAAATTTAGCTTCTAATCTAAGTGCAATAAGAATGCATTGAAGCATTTTAAACAAGGAAGCAGCATACTTATTTAGAATGAATTGGAAAAGGCTCAGAGAGAAGAAACAAGAGCAGTATATGAAAAAGATGAAAGCTGACAGTGGTTTACCTGTGGGCCAAATCTAGCCCATTGTTCATTTTTTGTAAATAAAGCTTTATTGAGACACGGCCACATTCATTTGTTTACACATTGTCTATGGCTGCTTTTGTTCTACTTGGCAGAGTGGAGTAGCTGTTGTATAGACTGTATAGCCTGCAGAACCTACAATACTTACTATCTAGCCCTTTCCAGAGAGAGCTTGCTGACCCCTGGTTTAGACGGTAGGGTTGTTGATGTCTCTGTTGAGAAATAAACTGATTCAAGGTATACCTTAAAGATTGACAATAAGACTTGTCAGCCTAAACTCCCACCTTATTCAGAAGAATCGTAAGGGGAAGTCTAGAGATTTAAATGAGTTTCAGAGACTCATCTCAATGGTGGTAGAGATTTGTATGAGTTTATTCACTTATACATGTATACTTTAGTCTTACTGGACTGATTTCACATTATCTTCAAATTAGGGAAGGATAACACATTAACTATATATGATTGCATTTCTTTTGGTCATGAGCATTTACTGTTTGGATTATAAATTGTTCAGACACAGACAGTGACTGCAGGTCTATCTCTGTTTTGTTAAGATGCTGATTAGAATTCCACAGATATCTGCCAGTTTGGTAACAGGCCCTAAGGGGAGGTGTGAAAGACTGTTGTCAGTCCCCTTATTCCCATGGCAGTTCTGTCTAGAAGTGTACCAGGAGCTCAGGAGCTTTGGGACAGGCTGGCCTTACTTAAGTTGTCATTCTTTAATGGGAAAATGGAGGCACAGAATGTTCTGGGTCATTGCTCCTGTTCACCTACTTGGTCAAGAGCCCATTGCAGAGCTTTGTGGTTAAGCATTCACATTTACAAGCCAGGCTTCTTTGGTCTGAATCCTGGCTCTACCACTGAGTATATGATGAGAGGGTGACAGTGTTAAAACTTTTAAGTCATTCAGCATGGCCCACGAACATAGAAACATTCCAAAAACCTGAGTTATATTGTATTCTCATGCTTTGTAAGAAAACCTTCTTATAATTGAATGATTACTATGTGTCCAAAACTTTATAAGTATCACTTAATTCTTTCAAAGAGACTGGGAGGTAGGCAGTATTCTCATTATTTTACAGGTGATAATACTGAGGCATTTTCAAGCCCCTTGTAACATTTCCTGTGGCCTGTGAGGGTCAAGCCAAGTATCAAACACAACTTTGCTTGATTCCAAAGCTCATATTCACAACAGCTATGTTGACTGCTTCCTTGACACTCCCTTGTTCTGGGGAGTTTGCCCAGGCCTTCTGGAGGGTTATTGGTATGTGAAGACCCGAAGGGGATATGAAGTGATGTCAGGGTTGCTGACATCTTATTTTTTTCCCTTAACTCCCACAGGAATGCTGAGGTTGATATTTTGATGATCTTTCGCTGATCTTTCAACTTCACGGACAAAGCCAGTTTCCTTGATTGAATGTCACAATCTTGCATTTTGAGCAAGAAAAGGGTTTGGGAGACCCACAAGTCCATGATGCCAACCACTACTGGAGTTAATAAGATCTTAATTGGATTAAAATTTTTAATTTACATGGAAATGACTTCAGCACATTTTAGACACCATGCAAGGGGGCTTAGTAAGTCTGTTACTTATTTAGAGGTTTCTAATCTAGTCAAGCTAGGACCACAATGCTAACCTAGAAGTACAGTTTAAGCCACCTAATTTCCTGTCCTTTAAACATACAATCTTCCTAATGTCAATATATGTCCCAGAAGCCTTCACTATTTTTGATTTCCTTGTGGGGAGAAAGGCTATAACTGCACAAACATTCCAGGAAAAACTATGGCAACGACATAGAATATTTTAGATATTTTCTGCTATTACTAGCCAAGAAAATTAAATTCTATTCCCTGTTTACACTCACCTAAAATAAACATTTAAAGGGCAAATGGCTAATATCCATACATTTTGTGATTAGTCTAATTCTAGTTTCTTAGTGTAGCCACCTTCATTTGATATTCCATCCATAAATAATGCACAATGTACTACCCAACACTGATATGAAATTAGAGGTGAAAAACATGTGACTCCTAAGGGGAAGAACAAAAGAGGTTGTAACTCAATTTATTTATATATATATTTTTAAAAAATAGTTGTTATTTGGGTAAATTTGCAGCAGTCAGTAAAGCATTCCTGTAGGGCTCCTTCATCCCTGGGTGGCCTTTAATTTTATTTGCATATTGGAAATTCAGCACTTTCTCTTGCTCTAATCACACTTGCCAAAAAAAAAAAAAAAAAAAAAAAAAAAACCCAAACAAAAAACAAAACAAAACAATCTGGCTTTCTGTAAAAAGGGTGTTTTAGACACTAGTAAAGCATTGCAAAAAATAAAAGAATATTGTAAGTACATCCTTATGAGTGTCCACCTCCTTTCTTTTTTGGCGATTTCCCCAAGGCCCAGTGCCTAGGCTTAAAAGGCTGTGAACTCAGAGGCAGCACTGGTAAGAAGAAGCACAAGATCTGGGCTCTCCATTTATGTTGCTACTCACTAGCCACTGGTCTTGGACATGTCCTGAATATTTTTTGTGTCTCACTTTCTCTATCTTTAAAATGAGGTTGTTGGCTTATAGCCTCCCACATACCACTCTCTTTGACACCTTTATTTTCTCGTATTCTTTCATCTAGGAAATATACCTTTCTGCCCATCTTCATGGCACAGTCATTCTCTTTTTATGGCCCAGATCAGAAATCACCTGGATGGCTTATTGTGGAGCTCAGCATCCTGCTTATATTGACAGTTTCTTATGTGCACTTCTATCTGGTTTTAGGAACATTTTTGAAAATCTCCAAGAGAGGGAAGGGCTAAATTTTCTTTCCCGTGTCAAGTGAAGATTGTTTTTCTTCTTATGGGAAGCAAATGGTATGAACAAATTGTCGACTGGTTATTTTGAGAGCACTTCCAAAAAGGTCAGGATTCTGTATTGAAGGAGAGAATAATGAGTGCTTGACAAATTCCTGTTTAAAGGGTCTTGTTGTGAAATTCTAATTCTTTGTTCTTCTCCATTAGTTTCTATACACAAACTGGGAAATCTTTGTCCTGTATTTCCCTAATAAAGCAAAAATTAGTTGTGATTTCACATCATCATGGACCCTCAATGTATCCCAGGAGTCAGAATACCCTCCCCTACCCTCTTGTTGCAACAGTTACCCAGTTGTCCTTACAGACACTGGCTGTGGGCTTTAGGGAGACACATAGATTTGGGGATCCAGAATTGTCCACGTTATTGGAGACCATCAGCAACACAGTAAATAATAGCTGTGTATTTCTTGCCATTGTATTTAATGGGAAGGACAGTAAGAATGAAGCCCTTTGAATGTTTTGTTTTGTCTCTTTGTGATCAAAAGATTAAGAATACACTCTATTCTAGAAAGAAAATATGTCCTTAAATTTTGCTTTGCCTGAAGCAAACGTTAAATCAAAATTATTTTTCTTTTGTACTACCTTAAAGTTCTCAAAAGCACTACCCTTAAAGTTCTCAAAAGCAGAAATTTGTCTTATTTTTCTGTGTATCACACCCCTGATCATATGTGGCACATAATATGTGTACAATAAACATCAGTGGAATTGGTGAAGTCGGGCAGGGTAGTACATTGGGAAGAACACTAGACCAGCGATCTCAGGTAACATTTCTTCACTGGAGTTCTACTATCTGCTCCATAAAATAAGGAGATTGGAGTAGATGATTTTTCAGATCCTTTAAGAGTTCTAAAGTTATCAGTTTTTTTTCCTGTGGTTTTTTATTCCACAGAGGCTGAAAGACTGAGCAATTCCCAAGAAGAAGAAACCTAGGGCTAGATACCTGCTGGCTTGCCTTTAGTGGAGAAGGCTTCTGCCAGACTCTGACTTTATGTTTGCCCTGAGGAAGATTTTTCTAAGGCGTTTTTTTATTCCAGCCTCAGTGGAACATCTTTGCCTCATATTTGCTGAAGGAGAATAGAAAAGGACTCTTGTAGGGTCAAAAGCAAGGGAATGGGGCTTCCCTGGTGGCGCAGTGGTTGAGAATCTGCCTGCTAATGCAGGGGACACGGGTTCGAGCCCTGGTCTGGGAAGATCCCACATGCCGCGGAGCAGCTGGGCCCGTGAGCCACAACTACTGAGCCTGCGCATCTGGAGCCTGTGCCCCGCAACGGGAGGGGCCGCGATAGTGAAAGGCCCGCGCACCGCGATGAAGAGCGGTCCCCGCACCGCGATGAAGAGTGGCCCCCACTTGCCGCAACTAGAGAAAGCCCTCGCACGAACCGAAGACCCAGCACAGCCAAAAATAAATAAATAAATAAATAAATAAATAAATAAATAAATAAATAAATAAAAGTAGCTATAAAAAAAAAAAAAAAAAAGCAAGGGAATGGAAATTAAAATTCAACTTTGTGCATCTCCTCTAGAAGCTAGATCTCAGAAGATGCAAAGATCCAGATGACATAATCAGACCATATATTTCAAGTAATCATCCTATATATAGTTCTCCTGTCTTCTCACCTCTCCAAATGCACCCCATCGGCAGGTTATGCTGCTGGTTTCTGGGATGCAGTCACCTGCGCTAGGATAAATGTGAGTTCACTGGCCCAGGCTGTAGGGATGCTTTGCTCTGGTTCAGGAAATTTTCTTCTGGGAGCTACTACAAAGGAAACTTCTCAGAGGACCTAAACCCTTAAGGTCACACACTCCAGTACAGCCCAGGCCATTGAGCTGACCTTCCTGGTGCAAGGTGAGATACACAACATTGGTTAGGAACATGGGTCATTCCAGGGATATATGGAGCCCTTCATTCTCTGAATGTGCTCTTGGATAGATGGTACAGGATCATATCCCAGAAAGGTGAGAAACTAATTAGATACTGACAGACTTTGGGCATCACTTTATACTATTTACTCCTCTTGGATTCTATACAAGGTACAGTGTCTGGTCTAGAAAGCAGAAGCCTTCAACTAATGAATCACTGTCTTCCCCTGAAGGTGTAGATGGGTTAAATAACCTCTCAAGCTTGCCTCCAATTTTTACTCCAGAGCAGCTCTAACTTTGCTAACCTATAGATTGTGTGTGTGTGTTATAACACTTTTTAAAAAGTAAGAATGTCCAGATAATATGATCTGACATATGTAATTAAATATTTGCAGAGGTCCCATTTTCAAATGACTTTAGAGGTCATGGAGATAAAGTGTGTGTGCAAAGCAGCCAGGCAAAAAAAAAAAAAAAAAAAAAGAGTGTAGGGAAGACTAGAACAAACTGCAGAGTGTACAGCTGACTAACAAATACTATTCTGGCCAAACAACACATTTACAGGCCCTATTTCCACCAGTGTTCAATCCCTGGTTTGAGGCTATTGTTGACTATCTCTTAAAGCCGACATTTGTTAAGGATTATATACCATGTGTTGGGCTAGACACCAAATAAAGAGTAATAAAAGATATAGATCTGGAGTTTGAACTATTTATGCATGTTGGCTAGTTAGCTTTTATTAAAAGCATTATCAATATTTTAAATTTAATGTAAAGAGAATAATGTAATACATAGTGTAAGGTATTAAAAAGAAAGGGCACTTCAGTTTGAACATGGTAATATAAATCAGCATTTTCTCCTTTTCTTCTGGGAAGTTATCCCAAAGCAACAAGAATGGGAAATAAAAACACAAATACCATTTTGGATGAAACAAGGTGACTGCTAAATCTGAAACAACAAAATAGGTGGGAGTCCTGCTCAAAGCAGAGGGGATCAAGCTGGGGTGCAAGAAAGAGGACCATGAAAGAGGATGAGGTGGCTTTAGATAGAGCCACAGTTATGTTTCATAAAAGAGAAGAGTGCAATCCAGACTGTAGCTAAGGTCCTTACAGGCAGTAGGGGGTCCAGGGCTCCTGAGTTTGCAGCAATGACATAGTCTGGCCCCAAGGAGAGGCACCAAGTCTGGGCAGAGAACCACAAACTCCAACCAACTACTTCCTAGCAGTTTGGTAGCAGATCAGTCTTTGAATTATGGACACCCACACACCTTTGCTTATCATTTGGCTGGGGAGAAATTGAAAACAAAGAACTCACATATAAGGCCCTAGTAACAAGGCAAATTCTGGCTAGCATGGGACATGGCCCTAACTTCTCCCAACATAAACCTTCAGGATATAGCTTGTTTGGGAAAAGAATCTCTTTCAATGATGAATAATCCACAAGAAACTGCTAGAGAATCTGGAAATTACAGTCAAATATTTGGTCCAAAAAAAAAAAAAAAAAAGGAACAGATAACCTTAAAGCAATCATCTCTATAAAACAAGAGCAGAAAAAAAGTAGTACAAGAACTCAGGATAATAGAAGGAGTTGAAAAACTATCTAGAAAAACACAATAAAAAATGATGGGGAAAAAGGATCAGAGCAAGGAAATTGAAACTGGTAAAAGAGCAAATAAATCCAATAAAATAAAATATTTAAGTTGTTGGCTAATCTAAACAAGAAAAAGGGGGGAAATTACAAACATACAAAATAAGAAATGATAAGAAGCAGCAATAAAGCTATAGAAGAAATGAAAAGTAATTACTCCTAATTAGTAGTTTGGGATTAACATATACACACTACTATGTATAAAATATGTAAACAACAAGGACCTACTGTATAGCACAGGGAACTGTACTCAGTATTTTGTCATAACCTATAATGGAAAAGAATCTGAAAAATAATAGATATGTATGTATAACTGAAACACTATGCTGTACATTTGAAACTAACACAACATATACTTCAATAAATCAAAACTACAAGAAAAAAAAGAAATTACTGAGGTCAATTTTATACAAATAAACTTGAGAACACAGGTGAAATGGAAAGTATACTAGAATGGAAAATACACTAGAAATATTAAACAGACCAGTTACCATTTTTTTCTCTCCCACATACCAAAGGCATAAAATCCAGTTTCAGAAATTCTAGTAAAACTTTGAAGGACAAAGTTAAACTTATTTAAACCATTCCAGAGCATGGGCTGGGTTGAGGGGATGGCAGGAAGAAAGGCTTCCAAACACTGAGGATAAACTTTTCATGATGCTTTATATCAAAACCTGATAAGGATTTAGAAGAAAAATAAAACTGTAGATGAATCTCATGTGCAAATATTGATGCAAAAATCCTAAATAAATTAAGAATATAAACCACTCCAAAAAAATGAGGTTTATTTTATTTTATTTTATTTTATTTTTTTTTATTTTTTTTTTTTATTTTTTTTTTTTTTGAGGTTTATTTTAGGAAGAGAAAAATGGTCCTTAGAAAATATATTTCACTATTTTTATGAAACAAAGAAGAATAGGCTTCTCCATAGATATTGAAAAAAAGGCACTTTACATTCTAGATTTTCTTTTCAAAAAGGAAAGAAAGTAAAAGGAAGAGTTCATAAAATACAAATAGGTGGAATTTCTTTAATGCAATGAAATATATCTCAGCTGCAAAGCCAGCATCGTGCTTGATAAGGAAACACTAGGAACATTCACAGAAAGCATTAGAGTCAGGAATAGAGCAAGAATGTCTGCATCACCACTGCTCTTCAACATTGTCTGGAAGTATTAGCCAAAACCATCATACAACAGGCACACAACTTAGAAATGAATTTGTAAAGTTATCATTATTTGCATACGATGTAACTAAGACCTATTACAAACAAGAGAATTCAGTGAGATGAACAGGAAAAAATCAGTGGTTTCCTTACGTAAAAACAACTAGTTAAATCTCCAGTAGACTCATTTACAGTTGATTTAAAAAATACAAAATACCTAGTAATAGAGTTAATAGAAATATGTGTATGTTTGTGTGCATGTGTATGTGTGTAAGACATCCTGCTGAGGACATGTGGCAACTTACACAAAGTGATAGGCCTGCCAATGTGTTCACATAAAAGGCCTCAACAACATAAGACTATAAACTATTCCTCAGCCCCATTTATACATTTAACATAATCTCGTTTTTTAAAATGCTAAAAGATTTGTTTCTGGAAGCAGACAAGCTGATTCTGAAATTCAGATGGAAAAATAAATGAAGAAAGGAAGAAAATGGGAAAAAAATAAAAAGGAGAGAGAAAGACCAGCATTACCAGATTAAAATATATTGCCAGGCTACAATAATTAAATTTTTAGCCCTGGTACATGAATAAACAGGCAAACAAAGGACAAAATTGGAAATCTAGAAGTAGGTCTAAAGATTTACATTGCTTTAGTATATGATAAATTTCCATTTCAAATCAGTGGAAAAAGATGGATTATTCAATAAATTTTGCTGGAAAGCTGGGTCACTATCTGGAAAAAAAAAAATAAGTTGTATTCATACTTTAAGTCTTATACCAGGATAAATTGAAAATAGATCAGAGACTTAAGGATAAAAAATAAAACCAAGGAAGTACTAGAAGAAACCAAGGAAAAAGTTATTTTATAATCTCAGAGTGCTAAAGGCCTTTCTAACCATGTCACAAATCTCAGGCGCTAAAAGGAAAGACTGATATTTTAAATTACAGTAAATTAGAAAAAAGTTTATTTATGACAAAAGCACCACATGCAATCAAAATTTTATGTTAAACTTTGAAAAAATGCTTCCAAATCTTATCTTAGACAGAAAGCCAATCTCCCTAATATATGAAGAATTAATATAAATCAATAACAAAGAGACCAACATTTCAAAAGAAAAAAAAATGGATGAAAGACATGAATGTACAGTTCACGAGAAAGGAAATACAACTTGCTATTAGGCATGTGGAGAGGTGCTCAACTTCATTCATGTTAAGAGAAATGGAGATAAAACTATAAAAAGACATCATTTTTTGCTAATCATATTGTCAAATACACGGACGTTTTATAACTTACTGTCCTGAAAAAAGTGTGGGGAAACAGATTCTCATGCTTTTGGGCAGAGTATAAGCTGGAGCTACATCTATGAAGGGCATTTGAGCAGTATTGAGCATACTTTTGTGCTAAGGAATTTCATTCTTGGAAATTTAATCTAAATATATACTTGTGCATAAGTAAAATAGTGACTACACATGATTATTCATTGATGGTTGTTTTAAACAATGAATGAGTGGTAACATCTTACAAGTCTATCAGTAGGAAACTGGTTAAATAAATTATGGGGCATCCATACAATGAAGTACCACATAGCCATAAATAAGAACAAGAAACTCCTTATGGGCTGATATGGAGAGATCTCTAAAATTGGTTAAGTGAGAAAAGTGAAGTGATGTAGGATAGTGTATACCTTTTGCTATCATTTGTGTAATGAAGCTAACACACACACACACACACACACACACACATGCACAGAAACGTGTGTGTACATAAAATCTCCAGAAGTATTTACCAGAAACTGATAATAATTGCTTAATAGAATGGGAACTAAGTAGCTGAGGGACCAAAGTGGTGATAATTTTGACTAAATGCTCTTTTTTATCTTTTAAACGTTAAACCATGTTAAATGTACTGTTTTATAAAAATAAAATTCAAAATATTAATTGAAACAAAGTTAAACATCAAAAAAAGGAATTTTCAATAAAGCCAAATTTATTCAATGTTCAATTTATTTCAAAGGGTCTTACTTTTATAATATGACAGTGATAGCAGGTGGTAGATATTCTTTTTGTTTTTTGTTTAAAGTCTTTCATTTTCAAAATAAAAAGGAGATAACTCTTTAAAGAGATGTTATATATTGGTATCTGGGTCTGGGGCACCTACCTATAATCTTGATATTTTAAAACAATGGAATAAATAAAGAAGATCAAATAATATACACAAAATATAGGAAAATGTGAATAAGGAACGACAGTGACTTCTTATATCATCATAAATAGTATTGAAAAGCATCAACATATTCTTAGATGATAGAGATGCGGACATCCAATTATTGAAAAAGAAGAAGCATAAAATATGAGGAAAACACAAATACCTCCGAAGAACTATGGAAACAGCTGTTGCTGAATAGTCAAGTAATGTAAAATACTGAAAGTTAATTATATGCTTTTTATAGCAATTTGAAATGGACCCAGTGATCTGATTCCATAGTTTTGAAAACACTGACATATTTTTTTCTAGCTCTGAAGGGTTGGGCTCTTAGAATTTGACTGAGGCTGTAGTAAAGCCTGCTTGAAACTCACTGACACATTCCACTTTATAGTTTGCCAGTCATTTCCATTGGCATGATCTTGATGCTTCATTCTCATCATAGAGGTTATTTAAGGCAAATATTTTTGTTTTATTTTTACAGATCAGGAACTGAAGTTTGTTTGGCTTAAGTGACTTGCTCAAGGGCACGTAGCTAGTAATTGTAGAGCTAGAACTCAGAAACATCCTGGCTCTTTGTCTTGTCTTTATTGTTCTGAATCAGGCTGTCTAACTTAAATATTTTATTTCATAGAGTCTGCAGGGAAGTCTGCCCTACAGAAGCAGGCCGCCAGTGTCTGAGGATACATCCAATCATTCTTACATTAAACCCCAATAGATTTCTCAAACACAATCTTCCTTTAATTGTGTCTTCTATGTGAGCAGTCATTTCTTTGGTGTGCAAGTGCGAGTGTGTATGTGTAATGATGTTATCTATATGCCATCAGGGCACCTGCACATTTGCATATTGGGAAAGAACTGAATAAAACATGAGGTGTTTTATTCCAAGGGGATGCAAGATCCTCAAAGGATATTTACAAATGTACTCAAGTCCCTCAGAATCAATCAATCCCTCAATCAACAAATGGTTTTTGATCCCCTGGTATGTGCCTAGCACTAGGATAAAGGCTGTAGGGGGAACAATGAAGCAAGGAGAGGAGTTCCCCACCCCTACCCACCATCCGCCACCAACCTTGGAAAGCTCCAGTTTAGATAAAACAAAATAATTAGATTTATGGTGGTCTCTAACCAGTGTCTGCAGAGCACACATTTCCTGGGTTCCCTTCAAAGGGCTCCAGTTGGAAAGAAAGGAGGAGCAGGAAAAGCTGCTGAAATTCAGTTATCTACACCCTAGTGACCATTCATTGGAAGGTTACTTGAGGAGGCGATATAGACTTCCCTTGTATCTGATGAAATACGGAACATTGCCAGCCTGGGAAGCTAGGCATGTAGGTGGCCTTTGCCCTGAATAATCCTTAGTACAGTTGCCCTGCTTCCACTCCTGCCTTTCTATAGTTTATTCTCTACTCAGCTGAAATGACATTTTAAAAAAGTGAATCAGATTGTGTGGTTCTTTGCTTATAATCTTAAAAATGACTACCTCTCTTATTAGAATAAGATTCAAACACTTTATTGTGGCCAGCAAGACCATAATTGGGCTCCTGACTCCCTCTCCTATCCATCACCACCTCTCTTCTCACTCATGAGGCTCCAGACACATTTCTGATTTTTTTCCTAGCCCAAGCTCTTCCCCAGCTACAGGCCTGCGCACTTGCTGTGCTTTCTCCCTGGAGTGTTTGGCCCCAGATCTTTGCATTTATGGCTCCTTGTCATCATTCAGGTTTCAACTTAAATATTAACACTAAGAGATACCCTCTCTACCCAACCGATCCAAATCAGCTGCCCCATCTCTTGCCCTGCTCCCTACATATCAACAATGTGTTCTTTTCTTAAAGTAATTATCAGTGTACATGTAATTACCTTATACATTTGTGTTCTTGTTCATTGTCTCCCCCAACTAGAATGCAAAAATGTTATGAAAGTAGCTGCCTTGTTTGCCTTGTTTATTGCTGTTTGTGCAGTTCTTAGGACAGCAAATAGTAAGTGTTTAAAAAATATTTATTGAATGAATAAATGAGATGCCTCAGAAATTAAGTGTTTATTATTTTCACTATCATCTGCATCTCTTTATGGCCTATGACTATTTTGAGATATTACTTAAGAGTCTCCCCACCTTCCATGCACCCCTCACCTCCACAAAGCATACTGGGATTCTCCCTCTATTTAATCAGTGGCATCATTGTCCCAGGGAAGATTAAGATTATTAAAGCGGTAATACAAAGAGAAAAGATGGATTTTCTAAATTATAGCTTCCGCTTTGCAAGATGCAGGCCGTTTTGAGTATCAGAGGTAAAGCCCTGAAGGAATCATGCCACAAAGTGTGTGGAAAAAGAATAGAAGAATCGTTTTATCCAATCATAGAGACATAAAGATGGAAGTTGTTTGGCAGGGGCAGAGAGGATGTAGGCAAGTATCACGGAGGGCGTGATGAGATATTAGATGATAGTTGACAAGGGGTCCAGTGTTCAGCCAGCTCCTCACTGGGCTTCAGAGCCACAGTCGTAAAGCAAAAAGGGGGTGTGGCGTGTCTATCAAAGTTGGATCTGAAATAACTTTCCAAGTTTCGTTAGAAGTAGCAAATGAAGCATATAGAATTTTCTGAGCTCCCAGGAAAGGAGTGGAAGTGCTTGAAGGATACCTGGTGGACATAAAGGGGCCTTTTAGTCAGGATTAGGACAGAGAGGTGCCTGTGAGTTCTGATAAAGAGAGGTCACTGCAGGACCATGGACAATAGCAGCAGATGCACTGGGGAGTAAAGCTAATGACCAAAATGCCGGTGGCCTCATGTACCAGCAGAGAGTGGAAGACAGTGAGTGGTGTATCTGATGCTTCTCTCTCACTCTTACCTCTTCACCACTTGTATGCTCATAAGCCCTGCTTTTCTTCCAAATATTAGATGGCATCTGAGTAGAAAATGAGATAGAAGAATTAACTCTTAATATGGCTGAGTTTATACCCAAAATGTTTTGTCCTAATTTTGTGAGATCATACAAAAATGTCCAGATGTGTGTGTGTGTGTTTTTAATTAATCAGGTGGAAATGGGACTTGATGTACAAATGAAGATCAGCTCGAAGAAAGAAAAGTTCATTATTTTTCACATTTGAGTTTGTGACGTGAAAATTTTACCCATTACGTATATTTGAAGAGATGTCCAGAAGTCTTTTTTTTTTTTTTTTCTTAAACATCTTTATTGAAGTATAATTGCTTTAGAATGGAGTGTTAGTTTCTGCTTTATAACAAAGTGAATCAGTTATACATATACATATGTTCCCATATCTCTTCCCTCTTACATCTCCCTCCCTCCCACCCTCCCTATCCCACCCTTCTAGGTGGTCACAAAGCACTGAGCTGATCTCCCTGTGCTATGCGGCTGCTTCCCACTAGCTATCTATTTTACATTTGGTAGTGTATATATGTCCATGACACTCTCTCACCCTGTCACATCTCACCCCTCCCCCTCCCCATATCCTCAAGTCCATTCTCTAGTAGGTCTGTGTCTTTATTCCCGTCTTGCCACTAGGTTCTTCAGAGTCTTTTTTTTTTTTTTTTCCCTTAGATTCCATATACATGTGTTAGCATACTGTATTTGTTTTTCTCTTTCTGACTTACTTCACTCTGTATGACAGACTCTAACTCCATCCACCTCATTACAAATACCTCCATTTCGTTTCTTTTTATGGCTGAGTAATATTCCATTGTATATATGTGCCACATCTTCTTTATCCATTCATCCAATGATGGACACTTTGGTTGCTTCCTTGTCCTGGCTATTGTAAGTAGACCTGCAATGAACATTTTGGTACATGACTCTTTTTGAATTATGGTTTTCTCAGGGTATATGCCCAGTAGTGGGATTGCTGGGTCATATGGTAGTTCTATTTTTCGTTTTTTAAGGAACCTCCATACCGTTCTCCATAGTGGCTGTATCAATTTACATTCCCACCAACAGGGCAAGACTGTTCCCTTTTCTCCACACCCTCTCCAGCATTTATTGTTTTTAGATTTTTTGATGATGGCCATTCTGACCGGTGTGAGATGATACCTCATTGTAGTTTTGATTTGCCTTTCTCTAATGATTAATGATGTTGAGCATTCTTTCATGTGTCTGTTGGCCATCTGTATATCTTCTTTGGAGAAATGTCTATTTAGGTCTTCTGCCCATTTTTGGATTGGGTTGTTTGTTTTTTTGTTATTGAGCTGCATGAGCTGCTTGTAAATCTTGGAGATTAATCCTTTGTCAGTTGCTTCATTTGCAAATATTTTCTCCCATTCTGAGGGTTGTCTTTTGGTCTTGTTTATGGTTTCCTTTACTGTGCAAAAGTTTTTAAGTTTCATTAGGTCCCATTTGTTTATTTGTGTTTTTATTTCCATTTCTCTAGGAGCTGGGTCAAAAAGGATCTTGCTGTGATTTATGTCATAGAGTGTTCTGCCTATGTTTTCCTCTAAGAGTTTGATAATGTCTGGCCTTACACTTAGGTCTTTAATCCATTTTGAGTTTATTTTTGTGTATGGTGTCAGGGAGTGTTCTAATTTCATACTTTTACATGTATCTGTCCAAATTTCCCAGCACCACTTATTGAAGAGGCTGTCTTTTCTCTGCTGTATATGCTTGCCTCCTTCATCAAAGATAAGGTGACCATTTGTGCATGGGTTCATCTCTGGGCTTTCTATCCTGCTCCATTGATCTATATTTCTGTTTTTGTGCCAGTACCAAACTGTCTTGATTACTGTAGCTTTGTAATGTAGTCTGAAGTCAGGGAGCCTGATTCCTCCAGCTCCATTTTTCGTTCTCAAGATTGTTTTGGCTATTCGGGGTTTTTGTGTCTCCATACAAATTGTGAAATGTTTTGTTCTAGTTCTGTGAAAAATGCCAGTGGTAGTTTGATAGGGATTGCATTGAATCTGTAGATTGCTTTGGGTAGTAGAGTTATTTGCACAATGTTGATTCTTCCAATCCAAGACCATGGTATATCTCTCCATCGATTTGTATCATCTTTAATTTCATTCATCAGTGTCTTATAGTTTTCTGCATACAGGTCTTTTGTCTCCTTAGGTAGGTTTATTCCTAGATATTTTATTCTTTTTGTTGCAATGGTAAACAGGAGTGTTTTCTTAATTTCACTTTCAGATTTTTCATCATTAGTATATAGGAATGCAGGAGATTTCTGTGCATTAATTTTGTATCCTGCTACTTTACCAAATTCATTGATTAGCTCTAGGAGTTTTCTTGTAGCCTCTTTAGGATTCTCTATGTAGAGTATCATGTCATCTTCAAACAGTGACAGCTTTACTTCTTCTTTTCCGATTTGGATTCCTTTTATTTCTTTGTCTTCTCTGATTGCTGTGGCTAACACTTCCAAAACTATGTTGAATAATAGTGGTGAGAGTGGGCAACCTTGTCTTGTTCCTGATCTTAGTGGAAATGGTTGCAGTTTTTCACCATTGAGGACAATGTTGGCTGTGGGTTTGTCATATATGGCCTTTATTATGTTGAGGAAAGTTCCCTCTATGCCTACTTTCTGCAGGGCTTTTATCATAAATGGGTGTTCAATTTTGACGAAAGCTTTCTCTGCATCTATTGAGATGATCATATGGTTTTTCTCCTTCAATTTGTTAATATGATGTATCACGTTGACTGATTTGCATATATTGAAGAATCCTTGCATTCCTGGGATAAACCCCACTTGACCATGGTGTATGATCCTTTTAATGTGCTGTTGGATTCTGTTTGCTAGTATTTTGTTGAGGATTTTTGCATCTATGTTCATCAGTGATATTGGCCTGTAGTTTTCTTTCTTTGTGACATCTTTGTCTGGTTTTGGTATCAGGGTGATGGTGGCCTCGTAGAATGAGTTTGAGAGTGTTCCTCCCTCTGCAATACTTTGGAAGAGTTTGAGAAGGATAGGTGTTAGCTCTTCTCTAAATGTTTGATAGAATTCACCTGTGAAGCCATCTGGTCCTGGGCTTTTGTTTGTTGGAAGATTTTTAATCACAGTTTCAATTTCAGTGCTTGTGATTGGTCTGTTCATATTTTCTATTTCTTCCTGGTTCAGTCTCGGCAGGTTGTGCATTTCTAAGAATCTGTCCATTTCTTCCAGGTTGTGCATTTTATTGGCATAGAGTTGCTTGTAGTAATCTCTCATGATCATTTGTATTTCTGCAGTGTCAGTGGTTACTTCTCCTTTTTCATTTCTAATTCTATTGATTTGAGTCTTCTCCCTTTTTCTCTTGATGAGTCTGGCTAATGGTTTATCAATTTTGTTTATCTTCTCAAAGAACCAGCTTTTAGTTTCATTGATTTTTGCTATTGTTTCCTTCATTTCTTTTTCATTTATTTCTGATCTGATCTTTATGATTTCTTTCCTTCTGCTAGCTTTGGGGTTTTTTTTTTGCTCTTCTTTCTCTAATTGCTTTAGGTGCAAGGTTAGGTTGTTTATTCGAGATGTTTCCTGTTTCTTGATGTAGGCTTGTATTGCTATAAACTTCCCTCTTAGAACTGCTTTTGCTGCATCCCATAGGTTTTGGGTCGTCATGTCTCCATTGTCATTTGTTTCTAGATGTTTTTTGATTTCCCCTTTGATTTCTTCAGTGGGTAGATTAATCTTGGTTGTACGTTTTTCTCCTTCATCACTTTAAGTATATCCTGCCACTCCCTTCTGGCTTGCAGAGTTTCTGCTGAAAGATCAGATGTTAACCTTATGGGGATTCCCTTGTGTGTTATTTGTTGTTTTTCCCTTGCTGCTTTTAATATGTTTTCTTTATATTTAATTTTTGACAGTTTGATTAATATGTGTCTTGGCGTGTTTCTCCTTGGGTTTATCCTGTATGGGACTCTCTGTGCTTCCAGGACTTGATTAACTATTTCCTTTCCCATATTAGGGAAGTTTTCAACTATAATCTCTTCAAATATTTTCTCAGTCCCTTTCTTTTTCTCTTCTTCTTCTGGGACCCCTATAATTCGAATGTTGGTGCGTTTAATGTTGTCCCAGAGGTCTCTGAGACTGTCCTCAGTTATTTTCATTCTTTTTTCTTTATCCTGCTCTGCAGTAGTTATTTCCACCATTTTATCTTCCAGGTCACTTATCCGTTCTTCTGCCTCAGTTATTCTGCTATTGATCCCATCTAGATTATTTTTAATTTCATTTGTTGTGTTTTTCATCATTGCTTGGTTCCTCTTTAGTTCTTCTATGTCCTTGTTAAATGTTTCTTGCATTTTGTCTATTCTATTTCCAAGATTTTGGATCATCCTTACTATCATTATTCTGAATTCTTTTTCAGGTAGACTACCTATTTCCTCTTCATTTGTTAAGTCTGGTGTGTTTTGACCCTGCTCCTTCATCTGCTGTGTGTTTTTCTGTCATCTCATTTTGCTTAACTTACTGTGTTTGGGGTCTCCTTTTCACTGGCTGCAGGTTCGTAGTTCCCGTTGTTTTTGGTATCTGTCCCCAGTGGCTAAGGTTGGTTCAGTGGGTTGTGTAGGCTTCCTGGTGGAGGGGACTATTGCCTGTGTTCTGGTGGATGAGGTTGGATCTTGTCTTTCTGGTGGGCATGTCCACGTCTGGTGGTGTGTTTTCGGGTGTCTGTGGCCTTATTATGATTTTAGGCAGCCTCTCTGCAAATGGATGGGGCTGTGTTCCTGTCTTGCTAGTTGTTTGGCATAGGGTGTCCAGCACTGTAGCTTGCTGGTCGTTGAGTGAAGCTGGGTCTTGATGTTGAGATGGAGATCTCTGAGAGATTTTCGCCATTTGGTATTACGTGGGAGGTCTCTTGTGGACCAGTGTCCTGAAGTTGGCTCTCCCACCTCAGAGGCACAGCCCTGATGCCTGGCTGGAGCAGCAAGAGCCTTTCATCCACATGGCTCAGAATAAAAGGGAGAAAAAAATAAAAAGAAAGAAAGAAAGAGAATAAAATAAAATAAAATAAAGCTATTATTATAAAAAATAAGAAAAAAATTATTAAGAATAAATTTATTAAGAAAAATTTTTTTTTTAATTTTTAAAAATAGATATATCATTTTTTATAATAAAAAATAAGAAAAAATTATTAAGAACAAATTTATTATGAAAAAAAATTTTAATTTTTTAAAATAAAAAATATGAAAAAACTTATTAAAAATTTTTTTTTAATTTCTAAAAATAGAAAATAAGGAAAAAATTATTAAGAAAACATTTATTAGGAAAAATAATTTTTAAGTAAAAAACAACGGACGGACCTAACCCTAGGACTAATGGTGAAAGCAAAGCTATACAAAATCTCACCCAGAAGTATACACATATACACTCACAAAAAAAGGAAAAGGGGAAAAATTAATATATCCTGCTCCCAAAGTCCACCTCCTGAATTTGGGATGATTCGTTGTCTATTCAGGTATTCAACAGATGCAGGCACATCAAGTTGTTTGTGGAGCTTTAATCCGCTGCTTCTGAGGCTGCTGGGGGAGATTTCCCTTTCTCTTCTTTGTTCGTACAGCTCCCGGGGTTCAGCTTTGGATTTGGACCTGCCTCTGCATGTAAGTCACCTGAGGGCGTCTGTTCCCCGCCCAGACAGAATGAGGTTAAAGGAGCAGCTGCTTCGGGGGCTCTGGCTCACTCAGGCCGGGGGGAGGGAGGGGTACGGATGCGGGGTGAGCCTGCGGCGGCAAAGGCCGGCGTGACGTTGCAGCAGCCTGGGGCGCGCCGTGCATTCTCCCGGGGAAGTTGTCCCCGGATCACGGGACCCTGGCAGTGGCGGGCTGCACCAGCTCCTGGGAGGGGCGGTGTGGAGAGTGACCTGTGCTCGCACACAGGCTTCTTGTTGGCGGCAGCAGCAGCCTTAGTGTCTCATGCCCGTCTCTGGGGTCCGTGCTGATAGCCGCGTCTCGTGCCCGTCTCTGGAGTTCGTTTAGGCGGCGCTCTGAATCCCCTCTCCTTGCGCGCTGCAAAACAAAGAGGCAAGAAAAAGTCTCTTGCCTCTTCGGCAGCTGCAGACTTTTTCCCGGACTCCCTCCTGGCCAGCTGTGGCGCACTAACCCCTTCAGGCTGTGTTCGCGCCGCCAACCCCAGTCCTCTCCCTGCGATCCGACCGAAGCCGGAGCCTCAGCTCCCAGCCCCCGCCTGCCCTGGCGGGTGAGCAGACAAGCCTCTCGGGTTGGTGAGTGCTGCTCGGCGCCGATCCTCCATGCGGGAATCTCTCCGCTTTGCCCTCCGCACCCCTGTGGCTCTGAAGCTTCCCCCCTCTGCCACCCGCAGTCTCTGCCCGCGAAGGGGCTTCCTAGTGTGTGGAAGCCTTTCCTCCTTCACGGCTCCCTCCCAGTGGTGCAGGTCCTGTCCCTATTCTTTTGTCTCTGTTTTTTCTTTTTTCTTTTGCCCTACCCAAGTACGTGGGGATTTTCTTGCCTTTTGGGAGGTCTGACGTCTTCTGCCAGCGTTCAGTGGGTGTTCTGTAGGAGCAGTTCCACGTGTAGATGTATTTCTACTGTATCTGTGGGAAGGAAGGTGATCTCCGCGTCTTACTCTTCCGCCATCTTGCCCAGACCTCATCCAGAAGTCTTGAAGGTAATGTATAGGCAGAAGTTAGTCACTATACGGTTGGCTAGTTACCTGACAGAGGTCACTCTCTTGCAGCTGACAGTGGGATGAGCGTTCTGAGGCAGGTAACAATACTTGAAACCCGGGCTTCTGGAGTTAGACCTCAGTTCAAATCTTTGCCTCTAATTTTTACAACATGGTAATTTAAGGGTAGACATTTAAACTTTGGGAGCATCAGTTACCCCATCTATGAAAATAATACTGTCTTTAAAAAACTATTTGGGAATTAAATAACATTACACCTACAATTGTTTAGAACATTTCTTAACTCCTAATAGGAGCTCAAAATGAGAATTACTATTGTCTTCATAAGCAGGAATGATTTTTATTTTGACCAAACTTGATGTGTTCTTTTAAACACAAACATTTTATATATTGTTTATGAATTTCTAGTTGTAGAAAGCAATATTTCTATTAAGTAGAGCAATTCACTGAAGAGGAATTAACAACCAACATGGTAGATACATTCATTCAGATTGTGAATTAGTGAAATATACATTAATTATAATGTTATAAATTGTAACATTTATATTTTCACATTTAATTTAACCTGCTCTTAGAGGGAGAACAAATAACAATAAACAAAAACTCATTCTCTGGTTC
Organism: Balaenoptera ricei; assembly: GCF_028023285.1. Taxonomy (NCBI): domain Eukaryota; kingdom Metazoa; phylum Chordata; class Mammalia; order Artiodactyla; family Balaenopteridae; genus Balaenoptera; species Balaenoptera ricei. The sequence continues at coordinate 155,957,619 of NC_082639.1, forward strand.
TGTACTCCTTAGTAAATAATAGAATCCACTTATGCAAAGCTTTCCTAGGAATTCATGTCATCCATTGTAGACACTAAGTTCTAGAATTTGAAGAAATCTTTAAGAGACTTTAGAGGTCATCTGGCTTAACCTTCACATTTTACACAGGAGAAAACTGAGGTCTAGAGCAGAAGTGACTTAGTTAGGATTAGCTGGCTATTGATAGGGTTGGATAAGGTCTATTAGTCAGTTTCTGCTCTGTAACAATCCACTCCAAAACCCAGTTGCTTAAAACAACAAGGATATATTTTTTGCTTACATGCCTGCAGGTCAGTTGTGGCCAGGCTGATTCAGGCTGGGCTCTGCTGGGCTTGGCTCCAAGCTTCTGGTTGGGTCCAGGTCTGCTCCACATGTCTCTCACCCTTGTTTTAACAACTGCCAGAAGAATGTTTGTCTTACAGCGGAGCACAGGTGTGCAGCAGGGCAAGCAGAAAAAAGTTATGCTTCTTGACACCACAGCCCAGAACTGAAAAACTTTAGCTTCCACCCCCATTCCATCAGCTAAATCAGGTCACATGGGCTAAGCTCCAAAATCACTGGGTCAGAGAAATATACTCCATTCATTCTAGTGGACCTTCCTTCAAAGTCACATGGCCAAAGATGTGGATATGTAATTATAATAAAGAGAAGGCATGAGTGACTTCAGTGACTCAGTTTATCATAGGGTCCCAAGTCTTCAGAGTCCCACATAAGTGTTCCTTCCCTTCCAGTATCTAAGCAGCTCTCCAACCTAGTGAGAAAATACCCAGTTGAAGCTGTTTGATGCAGAACAACATAGGGGCAAACTTGGCAATAAGTTACCAATATCACCTTTAAAGAAAACAACCATAACGTCTAGGAACAGTTATATAGAGATAAAAAAATAAAAAAAAACAATTGCTCATCAGCCAAGAATATTTTCTACATCCCATCTACAACACCGAAACTCTCCATAAGTTTTCCCTTCAGCAAAAAAGAATTTAAAGCTTCAACACTATCAATTGTTTTTTAATTAAAAAGGTATTGAGGTCCTCACAACTGGAGCTCATAAACTAGACACGCCAATGCTTGGCACAGACAGCCCAGCGGGTGTGTATAAATTATATCCAGGCTGACTTGGGTCTGGCCAGGAGACACTGCAGCAACTCTGAGTTACACTTTCTCTGAGTTAGAACTAATGAAACTCACATACTTAGAATATTTAAAACATCTATCATAAGGCTGCAAATGGATGCCTTCTCCACCCCATTAAGGCTTCTTCCTTCAGCAGTTTCAGATGCTGACCTTACCTGTCATGAAGTGAGTTTGCTCCCGTCAGTCCATCAGGCTCTACATTGGTCCAAGAAGAGATGACCTGGAAGCTCTTCTGTGTCTTGCACTAAAATCCAAATTAGCAGCAAAACCCTGGCTGCAATGCCTTCATTGCCTTTCGTGACATTGAAGAGTGAAAGGTAAGACCTGATATTGGGCTTCCAGGGTGCACAAGTGTAACACAGGGATCTTCCATCTATCCATTCATTGGCATCAATATCTATTGGGATTTTGTTATGGACAGCCCTGCACAGAGCTAAGAGTTGAAACTTGAGCTCAGGAAAAGAACTGAGCTCTTGGCAAGAAGGGAGAGTGGGGAGCCCAGGCAGACAGCTGAAAGTGAAGCCTAAGGAGTATGCAGGTCTGTTTTCAAACACAAGGAGAAATTATGTCAAGTTCCCCTTTTTCTTATTTGCAAAGTATAATGAGGAAGTGATAAATATGTGCCCTTTACCTGTGTCTAAGTGTAATACTGATTTTGCTGAATCCATGTATACAAACTTTATAGACTGTTATTTAAATGTTACGGATTGTCAGTAGGTAAAGAAGGGTTACCTGTCTGTCTTCTCCTGAAGATGCTGTAGGTTGTTGGTTTCAGTAAGGAACAGAATAAAAAGCCATCTTGAATGTGAGGAAGAAGATGCTCAGGACACCAGGTCAGGAAGTGAATTCATATAGTAGAATGTGCCCTATAGGGGCTTCCCTGGTGGCGCAGTTAAGAATCTGTCTACCAATGCAGGAGACACGGGTTCGATCCCTGGCCCTGAAAGATCCCACATGCCGTGGAGCGACTAAGCCCGTGGGCCACAACTACTGAGCCTGCACTCTAGAGCCTGCCTGCCACAACTACTGAAGCCCACGTGCCTAGTTCTGCAACAAGAGAAGCCATGACAATGAGAAGCCCATGCACCGCAATGAAGAGTAGCCCCCGCTTGCTGCAACTAGAGAAAGCCCACATGCAGCAATGAAGACCCAACACAGCCAAAAATAAAAACAAACAAACAAACAAAAAATCTTCTGTTTAAAAAAAAAAAAAAGAATGTGCCCTATACTGAGAGTCATAACTTTGAGACCTTGGACGACTTTCTTCCCCTCCCTGGGCATCTATTTCCTAATTTGAAAAATGAGGGGTTGGGTCTGATGAACTATGAGTTATTTTTCAAATCTAATTGGCTGTGAGTCCCAAATTCTTTTTGACTACCTACCTATACAGAGTGTTCTCTACATAATAGCCTCACCGCATGCTACTCAGTGTGATAGAAAGAGTGCAAAATTTACAGATGGGCCTTTCGAATTTGAATCACAGCTTAGATGTGATGTTGGGCAAAACATAACATCTCTGAATCCCACTTGGACTAAGAAGACTTAGATTTAAAAGGAGGAAGCTAAAGATAACTTCCATCAGGTTACCTCATGAGCTCTCAAGAAGTGGTGAAGCAAGAACTAACCAGCTCACAATTGCCATGCATTTGTAATTTACTTGATTTCATGGTGATCTTTGAAGATAGCATGGTTAACTACTTGAAAGAGGGAAATAGATCCAATGCCTTTTGGACATGCCACCTGCCTCCTCCTTCTTCCACATAAGAACTTTGGGCAATGAAAGACAGGCACAGGGAGCTGTAGTGCAAAGAGCATAACATTTGCCATCAGACCTACTTCACCTCCAACTCTACCTAGGAATGTACATTGAGAAAATCCATTCATTCATTCATTCACCAACGATTTACTGAGTGACCACTCTGTTCCAGACACAGCTAACTGGGCCCTGGAGTTACAGTGATATATAATCACACAGTTTCTGCCTTCTGGGGAATCACCGTTGAAGAAAGAGGCAGGCAGGCTCATAGTTGTATTACCATGTGATCAGTGCCAAGATTGAAGCTAAAATTACATGCTCTGGGGTTATAGAGTGTTTTTCTCTTTGTTTAACAACAACAACAAAACAAGAACCCCTTTAATACAAAGTAATATTATAAAGTATTGATAATTCAGTAAATAACATTTACTGAATGTTTATTATGCCTTAAGTTACATACACACATTAATCTTCACAAGTAGTTCTTTTTTTTCAATTATTGCTTCATTTTATGCATGCAGTAACTGAGGTTCAGAAAGATTGCATAGTTTTCTCCAGGTTACTCAGCCATTAGTGGAAGAACTGGGATATGAAGCCAGTTCTGTGTGACTCCAATGCATATATGTGTTTGTCATACAATGGCACAATGATTTCTCTTTGATAATGGACCTAATCCTTGTCACCTGGCACCATGACACAGATGTCACCCAAAGGCAATTTTTTCCTTAATATAATAGGACCAAACCATGTGAAAGGCCAGTTTAGGTTAACTTTTTTGCCCTAAAAGTTTTCTCAGATTAGGAGTGAGGGGTGAACCTGTGGGGAAAGAGGGTAAGGGGATTTGGCTTCAATTTAGTGAAGGTGTTGATGGCTGTGCTTTCACTCCAGGAGGCCCCAGTTCACATTTCCCAGTTATCTCCACTTTGCAAGACACGCTTTTCCATGTTACCATGTCTGGTGCACACATAGTGCTAGAGCAGCTGCATTTTACCCCTCTCTTTATGCACAGTCTCTAAAAAACTGAAAGAGTATGTAGAGAAGGCCAAGTACAAAAGATAACTCAGAAATGGTAATGTAAGAGGGCCCAACATGGCAGCTGACTAGTTGCGTTCGTAATGATTTTCTTCAAATAATGCAAACAATATTTTTTCCTGAGAAATGAAATATGGGAGTGCCACATTCCACAGATGATGGGGGAGAAGTCATAAAAGATTTTAATCTTTCCTTGTCAGCCTTCAGAAATGCGAACAGCCTCGTCCTCATTTTCTTTATGCCTTGGACTTCTAATTGAGGAAGCTGGCATCAATTATGTATGTGGGTATCACTGGGGAGGGAACGAGAATAAATATTTGGACGTATCATTAGCCAGAACATCACTTCATCTTTGTGTCACCATAATTTCCCATATCGTAGTTCTTTAGATTAGAACATATGGCAATAAGGTAGGTAATGAGAACAACAATTTTCTGAAAACAACATTATAACTTTTACCTCTTTATGGTCACATTTAGTTACAGTACATGCTGCCATTTAGGTGTAGAGCTTTATAAAAGCAAACCTCAGAGAGAAGGGAATTCAGGGGCAAGGGCCTAGCAAGTTTGAATGCCTAGGACAAAAGCCAACCCTGCAGGTGGGAATTTGGGGGTGTGAACTAGTTAGCATTTGCTGCAGCAATAATCCCAGCTTTGAAGGGGCTGATAACAGGAAGCTTTCTTTCATTTTCATGTTCCATGAAGGCTGTGAGTGGCTATGAGTTGTCTGGGCTCATCTTCACCTATCTTCTCTTTCAGAAGCCAGGCTGAAGGAGTGGCCACTGTCAAGACACACTGCTGTCATCGTGGAAGACCCTGAGACCAATGATCCAAGAGCATTTAACCCTTCTGCTTAGGAGTACTTATTTCATATCCACTCCCGATCCACTATCCTAAACAAGTCATAGGCCGAGTCTATCAATAAAGCAGGGAGCCATAGTAAAGATGGAGATGTGTAATATACACTAATGGGGAGAGAGCAGAAAGTGTGAACAATACACTGAACCACAGGGTGATCTCTTAACTCTAATTCATCATCACTGGGAAAGCTCTGTTGAGGCAATCTAGTAACTCAGCAAGTGAGCAAAGAAAGTCACCATTAATTGGTGCTAAGGTAGATCTGAAGTTCACATAAATACAAATTCAGCAAGCATCTCTCGAATACCAGTCTAAATGCCAGGTACCATGCAATGTGTTCTGGGGAAATAATGCTGAATAAGATGATCTCTGCCATTCAGGAACTTTCAATTTTGAACAGATGATAGCCAGGCCAAGAGTTAATCAAACTAATGGCTAGTGTGAAAAAGTGAGACAGAGGAACAGAAAAGGGAGAAAAAGGAAAGTTTAACTGCACTCTTAGGTGCATTACATATATTATCTCAATCTGCACAACATTCTGAGGTAGGAGTAATGCAAATGAACAAACTTGAATATCAGACAAGTTTAATGACCTGCCCACCCAAAAGCTGGTAAGAGGTAAAACTGGAGTCAAATAAAAGGGACAAGAAGCAGGTTATTCAGGGTAGGCAGTGTATGTCATATTGAATAGTTAAACATTTTTCTGCAGGGCGTGGAACCATTAAAGATTTCTGAAGAACAGTTGATAAACTCTCAACTTTATCTTGAAAAAGATCATCTATGGTAGTTCTATTTTTAGTTTTTTAAAGAACCTCCATACTGTTCTCTATAGTGGCTGTATCAACTTACATTCCCACCAACAGTGCAAGAGGGTTCCCTTTTCTCCACACCCTCTCCAGCATTTATTGATTGCAGATTCTTTTATGATGGCCATTCTGACTGGACTGAGGTGATACCTCATTGTAGTTTTGATTTGCATTTCTCTAATGATTAAGGATGTTGAGCATTCTTTCATGTGTCTGTTGGCCATCTGTATATCTTCTTTGGAGAAATGTCTATTTAGGTCTTCTGCCCATTTTTGGATTGGGTTGTTTGTTTTTTTGATATTGAGCTGCATGAGTTGCTTGTATATTTTGGAGATTAATCCTTTGTTAGTTGCTGACCCAGAAATCCCACTATTGGGCATATACACTGAGAAAATCATAATTCAAAAAGAGACATGTACCACAATGTTCATTGAAGCACTATTTACAATAGTCAGGACATGAAAGCAACCTAAGTGTCCATTGACAGATGAATGGATAAAGAAGATGTGGCACATATATACAATGGAATATTACTCAGCCATAAAAAAAAATGAAACTGAGTTATTTGTTGTGAGGTGGATGGACCTAGAGTCTGTCATACAGAATGAAGTAAGTCAGAAAGAGAAAAACAAATACTGTATGCTAACACATATATATGGAGTCTAGAAAAAAAAACAGGTTCTGATGAACCTAGAGGCAGGACAGGAATAAAGACGTAGATGTAGAGAATGGACTTGAAGACACAGGGAGGGGGAAAGTTAAGCTGGGATGAAGTGAGAGAGTAACATTGACATACATACACTACCAAATGTAAAATAGATAGCTAGTGGGAAGCAGCTACATAGCACAGGGAGGTCAGCTTGATGCTTTGTGCCACCTAGAAGGGTGGGATAGGGAGGGTGGGAGGGAAATGCAAGAGAGAGGGGATATGGGGATACATGTATACATATAGCTGATTCACTTTGTTATACAGCAGCAACTAACACAACATTGTAAAGCAATTATACTCCAATAAAGATGTTAAAAAAAATTAAAAAAAAAGAAATCTAGTAAAAAGTTCTCCAGAGGACAGCTCAGGGACAGGCTACCTGATCCTCTAAGATATTACACATTTCCCTAAATTTATGTGTCCCTCTGTGAAATTTTTACAGGAAGAGGGAGAGAACTTTAGTGTGTGTGTGTGTGTGTGTGTGTGTGTTTATTTCTGAATTCAAGGCTATATTTGATGTGATTTTAAACATATGTTTGTTTGTTAAATATGAGGTAGTGCTGTCCACATAGATGGGTTTACAGTAAGGCAGCTTCCCAAATTCTTTAAAGTTGCCTTGCCTGGGTCTTCATCCTTGTTCTGTCAATTGTCTTCATTTTCAAGCTCCAGATCAGCTTCTAAAATTAGGCTCTATTGTGAATATAAAGCACAAACACTTCCCCAAGCTCACCATACAAAATACACACACATACACATATACACATGCACGCATTCATCACACAAATGCAATATGTAGAGAGAAAAACTAGTGAGAAGAAGCTCCATGTAAAAGAAGCAGGATCCTACAGGGTTTTCCTTCTGATTCAGTCAACCACCCTCTAACCAGGCCCTCAGGAATCTTAATCTTACCATCAACACCCAGCCTATAGGCAGGCAAATATTTTTCCCTTGACCCTTTAGTGGAAAGATAAGGCTGGCCTTTAAAAGATAATTGTTTTGGGCTTCCCTGGTGGCGCAGTGGTTGAGCATCTGCCTGCCAATGCAGGGGACACGGGTTCGAGCCCTGGTCTGGGAAGATCCCACATGCCGTGGAGCAACTGGGCCCGTGAGCCACAGCTGCTGAGCCTGCGCGTCTGGAGCCTGTGCCCTGCAATGGGAGGGGCCGCGATAGGGAAAGACCCACGCACCGTGATGAAGAGTGACGCCTGCACCGTGGTGAAGAGTGGCCCCCGCTTGCCACAACTAGAGAAAGCCCTTGCACGAAACGAAGACCCAACACAGCCAAAAATAAATAAATAAAGTAGCTATTAATTAAAAAAAAAAAGATAACTGTTTAAAATTTAAGGGAAAAAATGAGGCAATGAAGCTTAATAACTTTTCTGAGTCTAAGAATCCTAATTCTCTAATCTTTCTTAGATCCCTCTTCTCTGAATTTCCTGACTTGTGACAGGGGAGCCACCATTCTTCACATCACAGTTATGGTCTACTTCAGCCTCTCCCCTTTATCAGAATAAATGTCAAGAATCATAGCTCACCCACTCACCAGGGGACTGGCACCAGCCCCAGGACTCCCTGGGCTGTGCAGCTACCTGTGCTGGACACAGCCTTGTCCAACTGTGTCTGGCAGTCTCTGCATGAATCAGCGCCTGATAGCCAACCAGGCTGGGGGCCAGCCCCACCTATCAGCACACCCATTGTAGTGGACTGCACCACAACAGAAGTGTCCATGCAGCCAACATAGGAGACACCCAGAATATAGCTCTGGTGACCAAAGAGGAGTGTGCTGCTGGGGCCCATAGGATGTCTCTTACGTGAGATCACTTCTCCAGATCAGGAACTTAACCAACCTACCTAATACATAAATATAAACACAGGGAATTAGGCAACATGTGGGGACAGAGGAATAAGTTCCATATGAAAAAACAAGATAAAATCCCAGAAGAAGAACTAAGCAAAATGGAGATCAGCAACCTCCTCGATAAAGAGTTCAAGGTAATGATCATAAAGATAACTGACAAACTCAGAAGAATGCATGAACACAGTGAGAAGTTTAACAAAACATTAAAAAATATAAAGAAGAACCAAACAGAACTGAAGAATACAATAACTGATATTTTTAAAATACACTAGATGAAATCAACAGATTAGATGATATAGAGGAACAGATCAGTAAACTGGAAGACAAAGTAATGGAAACCACTCAAGCTGAACAGAAAAAAGAAAAAAGAATTTTTTAAAAATGAGGATAGTTTAAAATACCTCTAGGACAACATTAAGCATGCTAACATTTGCATTATAGGGGTTTCAGAAGGAGATGAGAGAGAGAAAGGAGAAGAAAACTTATTTGAAAAAATAAAAGCTGAAAACTTCCTTAACCTGAGAAAGGAAGCAGACAGCCGGGTCCAGGAAACACAGAGTCCCAAACAAGATGAACCCAAAGGTATTCACACCAAGATACATTGTAATTAAAATGGCAAAATTTATAGATAAAGAGAATATTAAAAGCATCAAGGGAAAAGCAACTAGTTATGTACAAGGGAACTCCTATAAGTCTATAAGCTGACTTTACAGCAGAAACTATGCAGGCCAAAAGGGAGTGGTATGAAATATTTAAATTGATGAAAGGAAAATAAAAATAATCTACAATCAAGAATAGTCTACCTGGGAGAAAGAGAAGATGGCAGAGGAATAAGACATGGAGATCACCTTCTTCTGCACAAATACATAAAAATACATCTACGTGTGGAACACTCCCACAAAACACCTACTGAATGCTGGCAGAAGACCTCAGACTTCCCAAAAGACAAGAAAATACCCACGTACCTGGGTAGGGCAAAAGAAAAAAGAAAAAACCAGAGACAAAAGAATAAGGATGGGACCTGCACATCTAGGAGGGAGTTGTGAAGGAGGAAAAGTTTCCACACACTAGGAAGCCCCTTTACTGGCAGAGATGGGGGGGGGAGCTACAGAGCCATGGAGGAGAGCGCAGCAACAGGGGTGCAGAGGGCAAAGAGGAGAGATTTCCTCACAGAGGATTGGTGCCAACGAGTACTCACCAACCTAAGAGCCTTGTCTGCTCACCTGCCAGGGCAGGTGGGGGCTGGGAGCTGAGGCTCAGGCTTCGGAGATCAGATCCCAGGGAGAGGACTGGGGTTGGCTGTGTGAAGACAGCCTGAGGGGGCTAGTGCACCACAGCTAGCCGGGAGGGAGTCGGGAAAATGTCTGGACCAGCTGAAGAGGCAAGAAACCATTGTTTCAGGGTGCACGAAGAGAGGGGATTCCTTCCCTGTGTGCCCACAGAAGGCAGAGCACTGCCTAAGCAAGCTCCAGAGATGGGCGCAAGCCGTGGCTATCAACTTGGACCCCAGAGAGAGGCATGAAATGCTAACGCTGCTGCTGCTGCCACCAAAAATCCTGTGTGCAAGCACAGGTCCCTATCCACACACCCCCAGGAACCTGTGCAGCCCGCCACTTCCAGGGACCTGTGATCCAGGGACAACTTCCCCGGGAGAATACACAGTGCACCTCAAGCTGCTGCAACATCACAGTAGCCTCTGCCATTGCAGGCTCGCCCCACATTCCAATTATGACTAAAATACCCCTCCCTCCCCCCGGCCTGAGTGAGCAAGAGCACCCTAATCAGCTGCTGCTTTAACCCCCTCCTGTCTGGGCAGGGAAAAGATGCCTGAGGGTGGCCTACACTCAGAGGTGGGGCCAAAACCAAAGCTGAACCCCAGGAGCTGTGCAAACAAAGAAGAGAAAGGGAAATTTCTCCATGCAGCCTCAAGAGCAGCAGATTAAATCCCCACAATCAACTTGATGTACCCCGCATGTGTGGAATACTTGAATAGACAATGAATCGTCCAAAAATTGAGGCGGTGGACTTTGGAAGCAACTGTAGACTTGGGGTTTTCTGTCTGTGACTGATTTGTTTCTGATTTTTATGTTTATCTTAGTTTAGTTTTTAGCACCTGTTATCATTGGTGGATTCGTTTATTGATTTGGTTGCTCTCTTCTTTTTTTACTTTTTTTAAATTTTAATATTTTTTTATTATTATTATCTTTTTTCTTTCTTTTTTTCTCCCTTTTCTTCTGAGCTGTGTGGCTGACAGTGTCTTGTTGCTCCGTCCTGGTGTCAGGCTCAGGCCTGAGCCTCTGATGTGGGAGAGCCGAGTTCAGGACACTGGACCACCAGAGACCTCCCTGCCCAACGTAATATCAATTGGCGAGAGCTCTCTCAGAGCTCTCCATCTCAACGCTAAGACCAAGCTCCACACATTGGCCAGCAAGTTCCAGTGCTGGACGCCCCATGCAAAACAACTAGCAAGACAGGAAAACAACACCACCCATTAGAAGAGAGGCTGCCTAAAATCATACTAAGTTCACAGACACCCCAAAACACACTACCAGACACAGCCCTGTCCACCAGAAAGACAAGATCCAGCCCCACCCACCAGAACACAGTCACAAGTCCCTTACACCAGGAAGCCTACACAAGCCACTGAACTAACCTCACCCACTGGGGGCAGACACCAAAAACAATGGAAACTATGAGCCTGCAGCTTGCAAAAAGGAGACCCCAAACACAGTAAGTTAAACAAAGTGAGAAGACAGAGAAATATGCAGCAGATGAAGGAGCAAGGTAAAAACCCACCAGGCCAAACAAATGAAGAGGAAATAGGTAGTCTACCTGAAAAAGAATTCAGAGTAATGATAGTAATAATGATCCAAAATCTTGGAAATAGAATGGAGAAAATAAAAATACAAGAAACATTTAACAAGGACCTAGAAGAACTAAAGAGCAAACAAACAATGATGAACAACACATAAATGAAACTAAAAATTCTCTAGAAGGAATCAAGAGCAGAATAACTGAGGCAGAAGAACGAATAAGTGACCTGGAAGATAAAATAGTGGAAATAACTACTGCAGAGCAGAATAAAGAAAAAAGAATGAAAAGAACTGAGGACAGTCTCAGAGACCTCTGGGACAATATTAAACGCACCAACATTCGAATTATAGGGGTCCCAGAAGAAGAAGAGAAAAAGAAATGGCCTGAGAAAATATTTGAACAGATTATAGTTGAAAATTTCCCTAACATGGGAAAGGAAATAGTCAGGCAAGTCCAGGAAGCAGAGAGAATCCCATACAGGATATGTCCAAGGAGAAACATACCAAGCTGCATGTTAATCAAACTATCAAAAATTAAATACAAAGAAAAAATATTAAAAGCAACAAGCGAAAAGTAACAAATAACACACAAGGGAATCCCCATAAGGTAAACAGCTGATCTGTCAGCAGAAACTCTACAAGCTAGAAGGGAGTGGTAGGACATATTTAAAGTGATGAAAGGGAAAAACCTACAACCAAGATTATTCTACTGAGCAAGGATCTCATTCAGATTAGACAGAGAAATCAAAACCTTTACAGACAAACAAAAGCTAAGAGAATTAAGCAACACCAAACCAGCTTAACAACAAATGCTAAAGGAACTTCTCTACACAGGAAACATAAGAGAAAGAAAAGCCCTACAAAACCAAACCCCCCAAAATTAAGAAATAGGTAATAGGAGCATACATATTGATAATTACCTTAAATGTAAAAGGATGAAATGCCTCAATGAAAAGACATAGACTGGCTGAATGGATACAAAAATAAGATCCATATATGTGCTGTCTACAAGAGACCCACTTCAGACCCAGGGACACATACAAACTAAAAGTGAGATGATTGAAAAAGATATTCCATGAAAATGGAAATCAAAAGAAAGCTGGAGTAGCAATTCTCACATCAGACAAAATAGACTTTAAAATAAAGATTATTACAAGAAACAAAGAAGGACACTACATAATGATCAAGGGATCAATCCAAGAATATATAAAAATTGTAAATATATATGCACCCAACATAGGAGTACCTCAATACATAAGGAAAACGCTAACAACCATAAAAGGGGAAATCAACAGTAACACAATAATAATAGAGAACTTTAACGCCCACTTTCACCAATGGACAGATCATCCAAAAAGAAAATAAATAAGGAAACACAAGCTTTAAATGACATGAGACAAGATGGACTTAATACATATTTACAGGACATTCCATCCAAAAACAGCAGAATATACTTTCTTCTCAAGTGCTCATGGAACATTCTCCAGGATAGATCATATCTTGGATCACAAATCAAGCCTTGGTAAATTTAAGAAAATTGAAATTGTATCAAGTATCTTTTCTGACCACAATGCTATGACACTAGATATCAATTACAAGAAAAAAAATGTAAAAAATGCAAACACATGGAGGCTAAACTATATGCTACTAAATAACCAAGAGATCACTGAAGAAATCAGAGAGAAAATCAAAAAATACCTAGAAACAAATGACAATGAAAACACGACAACCCAAAATTTATGGGATGCAGCAAAAGCAGTTCTAAGATGGAAGTTTATAGCAATAAAATCCTACCTCAAGAAACTAGAAAAATCTCAAATAAACAACCTAACACTACACTTAAAGCAATTTGAGAAGAATAACAAAAAACCCCCAAAAGTTAGCAGAAGGAAAGAAATCATAAAGATCAGATCAGAAATAAATGGAAAAGAAATGAAGGAAAAAATTGCAAAGATCAATAAAACTAAAATCTGGTTATTTGAGAAGATAAACAAAATTGATAAACCATTAGCCAGACTCATCAAGAAAAAAAGGGAGAAGACTCAAATCAACAGAATTACAAATGAAAAAGGAGAAGTAACAACTGACACTGCAGAACTACAATGGATCATGAGAGATTACTACAAGCAACTATATGCCAATAAAACGGACAACCTGGAAGAAATGGACAGATTCTTAGAAAAGCACAAACTTCTGAGACTGAACCAGGAAGAAATAGAAAATATAAACAGACAAATTACAAGCACTGAAATTGAAACTCTGATTAAAACTCTTCCAACAAACAAAAGCCCAGGACCAGATGGCTTCACAGATGAATTCTATCAAACATTTAGAGAAGAGCTAACATCTATCCTTCTCAAACTCTTGCAAAATATAGCAGAGGGAGGAACACTCCCAAACTCATCGTATGTGACAACCATCACCCTGATACCAAAATCCGACAAAGATGTCATAAAAAAAGAAAACTACAGGCAAATATCACTGATGAACATAGATGCAAAAATTCACAACAAAATGCTATCAAACAGAATCCAACAGTACATTAAAATGATCATACCATGATCAAGTGGGGTTTATCCCAGGAATGCAAGGATTCTTCATTATATGGAAATCAATCAATGTGATACACCATATTAACAAATTGAAGGATAAAAACCATAAGATAATCTCAATAGATGCAGAAAAAGGTTTCAACAAAATTCAACACTCATTTATAATAAAAACTCTCCAGAAAGTAGGCATAGAGAGAACCTACCTCAACATAATAAAGGCCATACATGACAAACCCACAGCCAACATCATTCTCAATGGTGAAAAACTGAAACCATTTCCTCTAAGATCAGGAACAAGACAAGGTTGCCCAGTCACCACTATTATTAAACATAGTTTTGGAAGTTTTAACCACAGCAGTCAGAGAAGGAAAAGATATAAAAGGAATCCAGGGCTTCCCTGGTGGCGCAGTGGTTGAGAATCTGCCTGCTAATGCAGGGGACACGGGTTCGAGCCCTGGTCTGGGAGGATCCCACATGCCGCGGAGCAACTGGGCCCGTGAGCCACAATTACTGAGCCTGCGCGTCTGGAGCCTGTGCTCCGCAACAAGAGAGGCCGCGATAGTGAGAGGCCCGCGCACCGCGATGAAGAGTGGCCCCCACTTGCCACAACTGGAGGAAGCCCTCGCACAGAAACGAAGACCCAACGACCCAACACAGCCAAAAATAAATAAATAAATTAAAAAAAAAAAAAAAAAAAAAAGGAATCCAAATCAGAAAAGAAGAAGTAAAACTGTCACTCTTTGCAGATAGCATCATACTATACATAGAAAATCCTAAAGATGCTACCAGAAAACTACTACAGCCAATCAATGAATTTGGTAAAGTAGCAGGATACAAAATTAATGCACAGAAATCTCTTGCATTCCTATACACTAATGATGAAAAATCTGAAAGAGAAATTAAGGAAACACTCCCATTTACCACTGCAGCAAACAGAATAAAATACCTAGGAATAAACCTACCTAAAGAGATAAAAGACCTGTATGCAGAAAACTATAATACACTGATGAAAGAAATTAAAGATGATACAAACAGATGGAGAGGTATACCATATTCTTGTATTGGTAGAATCAACATTGTGAAAATGACTATACTACCCAAAGCAATCTACAGGCTTAGTGCAATCCTTATCAAACTACGAATGGCATTTTTCACAGAACTAGAACAAAAAATTTAACAATTTCTATTGAAACAAAAAAGACCCTGAATAGCTAAAGCAATCTTGAGAAAGAAAAACGTAGCTGGAGGAATCAGGCTCCCTGACTTCAGACAATACTACAAAGTAGTATCAAAACAGTAATCAAGACAGTATGGTAATGGCACAAAAACAGAAATATAGATCAATGGAACAGGATAGAAAGCCCAGAGATAAACCCATGCACATATGGTCACCCTGTCTTTGATAAAGGAGGCAAGAATATACAGTGGAGAAAAGACAGGCTGTTCAATAAGTCATGTTAGGAAAACTGGACAGCTACATGTAAAAGAATGAAATTAGAACACTTCCTTACATCATACACAAAAATAAACTCAAAATGGATTAAAGACCTAAATTTAAGGCCCGACACTATAAAACTCTTAGAGGAAAACATAGACAGAACACTCTATGACATAAATCACAACAAGATCCTTTTCGACCCACCTCCTAGAGTAAGGGAAATAAAAACAAAAATAAACAAATGGGAACTAATGAAACTTAAAAGCTTCTGCACAGCAAAGGAAACCATAAACAAGACGAAAAGGCAACCCTCAGAATGGGAGAAAATATTTGCAAACAAAGCAACTGACAAAGGATTAATCTCCAAAATATACAAGCAGCTCATGAGCTCAATATCAAAAAAACAAAACAAAACAAAATTCAAAAATGGGCAGAAAACCTAAATAGACATTTCTCCAGAGAAGATATACAGATTGCCAACAAACACATGAATGGATGCTCAACATCACTAATCATTAGAGAAATGTAAATCAAAACTATAATGAGGTATCAACTCACACTGGTCAGAATGGCCGTCATCAAAAAATCTACAAACAATATATGCTGGAGAGGGTGTGGAGAAAAGGGCAGCCTCTTGCACTTTTGGTGGGAATGTAAAATTATACAGCCACTATGGAGAACAGTATGGAGGTTCCTTAAAAAACTAAAAATAGAACTACCATATGACCCAGCAATCCCACTACTGGGCATATACCCTGAGAAAATCATCATTCAAAAAGAGACATGTACCATAATGTTCATTGCAGCACTATTTACAATAGTCAGGACTTGGAAGCAACCTAAGTGTCCATCGACTGATGAATGGATAAAGAAGATGTGGCACATGTTTACAATGGAATATTATTCAGCCATAAAAGGAAACGAAATTCAGTTATTTGTAGTGAGGTGAATGGACCTGGAGTCTGTCATACAGAGTGAAGTAAGTCAGAAGGAGAAAAAAAATACCGTATGCTAACACATATACGTGGAATCTGAAAAAAAAAAAAAAAAAAAAAGGTTCTGATTAACTTAGGGGCAGGGCAGGAATAAAGATGCAGAAGTAGATAATGGACTTGAGGATACCGGGAGGGAGAAGGGTAAGAGGGGACAAAGTGAGAGAGTAGCATTGACATATATACACTACCAAATATAAAATAGATAGGTAGTGGGAAACAGCTGCATAGCACAGGGTGATCAGCTTGGTGCTATGTGACCACCTAGAGGGGTGGGATAGGGAAGGTGGGAGGGAGACAGAAGAGGGAGGGAATATGACAATATATGTATATATATAGCTGATGCACTTTGTTATACAATAGAAACTAACACAACATTGTAAAGCAATTATACTCCAGTAAAGTTGTTAAAAGAAAAGAAAAGAATAGTCTACCTGGTAAGGTTATTATAGAGATTTGAAGGAGAGATAAAGAGTTTTACAGACAACCAAAAGCTAAAATAGTTCAGCACCAATAAACTGGCTTTACAAAAAATGTTAAAGGGATTTTTCTGAGTGGAAAATAAGAGATCACAAATGGAAACATGAACATTCTGAAAGAAAAAATCTTTCTAGTAAAAACAAATATACAGTACATGTAGTAGGGCAGCCACTTATAAAGTTAGTAGGAAGGTTAAAAGACTAACGTAGTAAAATTATCTATATCCAAAATAGGTAGTTAAGGGATACACAAAACAAAGGATGTAAAACATGAAGTCAAAAATATTGAATGTATGTTGGGGAGGAGATGCATGGTTGGTAGAATATGTCTGATCTTAAGAGAGATTATCCACTTTAAATAAACATCATGGTAACCACAAAGCAAAAATCTATATACATACAAAAAAGAGAAAGGAATACAAACATGACACTAAATATAGACATCAAATCACAAGGAATAAGGCAAAAAAAGAAGAAATGAACTCCAAAAACAACCAACAAGTAACAAAATGGCAAAAAGTATGTACCTATCACTGTTTACTTTAAATGTAAATGGACTAAATGCTCCAATCAAATGACAGATTGGCCAAATAGATTTAAAAAAATTTTTTTAAAGACCCGTATGTATTCTGCCTGTGCTGCCTACAAGAGATTCACTTCAGATCTAATGACACACACAGACTGAAAATGGAGATGGAAAAAGCTATTTCATGTAAATGGAAACAAAAAGAAAGCTGGGGTAGCAATAGTTATATTTGACAAAATAGACATTAAAACAAAGACTGTCACAAAAGACAAAGAGGGACATTACATAATGATCAAGGAATAAATCCAATAAGAAGATATAACAATTGTAAATATATATACACCCAACCTAGGAGCACCTAAATGCATACAACAAATATTAACAAACATAAGGGGAGAAATTGACAATAATGAAACCCCAGTAGAGGACTTTAACACCTCACTTACATCAATGGACATATCATCCAGATAGAAGGTCAATAAGGAAACACTGGTCTCAAACAACACATTTGATCAGATAACTTCATATATACATTTAGAACATTCCATGTGAAATACAGCAGAATACACATTCTTTTCAAGTGCACACAGCATATTTTCCAGGATAGATCACATGCTAGGCCATAAAACAAGTCTCAATAAAGTTAAGAATATTGAAATCATATCAAGCATCTTTTTCAACCACAATGTTATGAGACTAGAAATCAACAAGGGAAAAAATTTACAAAAACCACAAATACATGGAGGCTAAACAATATGCTACTAAACAACAAATGGGTCAGAGAAAAGATCTAAGAAAAATTCTAAATACAAATGAAAATGGAGACACAACAATCCAAAATCTATGGGACACAGCAAAAGCAATTCTGAATGGGAAATTTGTAGCTACCTTAGGAAATAAGAAAAATCTCAAATAAACAACTTAACCTTACACTGAAAGGAAGTAGAGAAAGAAGAACAAACAAAACCCAAAGTTAGTAGAAAGAAATAAATCATAAATATCAAAGCAGAAATAAATGAAATAGACACCAAAAAAAAAAAAATAGAAAAGAAACTAAAAGCTGGTTCTTTGAAAAGATAAACAAAATTGATAAACCCTTAGCCAGAGTCATCAAGAAAAAAAGAGGGAGAAGGCCCAAATCAGTAAAATTAGAAATAAAAAAGAAGTTACAACCAACACTGCAGAAATACAAAAGATCATAAGATACTACTATAAAAAACTATATGTCAATAAAATGGATCACCTAGAAGAAATGAACAAATTCTTAGAAATGTACAATCTCCCAAGACTGAACCAGGAAGAAATAGAAAATTTGAAAAGACTAATTATCAGTAATGAAATTGAATCAGTAATTTAGAAACTCCCAACAAACACAAGTTCAGGATCAGATGGCTTCACTGGTGAATTCTACCAACCATTTAGAGAAGAATTAACACTTATCCCTCTCAAAATATTCCAAAAAACTGCAGAGGAAGGAACACTTCCAAACCCATTTTATGAGGCCACCATCACCCTAATACCCAAACCAGACAAAGATATCACACAAAAAAGAAAATTACAGGCCCATATCACTGATGAACATAGATGCAAAAATCCTCAACACAATACTATCAAACCAAATCCAACAATACATTAAAAGCATCATTCAATGTGATCAAGTAGGATTTAATCCAGGGATGCAAGAATTTTTCAATATCCACAAAACAGTCAATGTGATACACCAAATTAACAAATTAAAGGATAAAAACCATACGATCATCTCAATAGATGCAGGAAAAGCTTTTGGTAAAGTTCAGCATCCATTTATGATTTTAAAAATTCTCAACAAGGTGAGTATAGAGTGAATATACCTCAACATAATAAAGGCCAATTATGACAGAGATCACAGCTAAAATTATATTCAATGGTGAAAAGATGAAAACATTCTCTCTAAGATCAGAACAAGACAAAGATACCCATTCTTGCCACTTTTATTCACATAGTACTAAAAACTCTAGCCACAGCAGTCAGACAAGAAAATAAAAATGAAAGGAATCCAAATTGGAAAGGATGAAATAAAGTGACAGCTTTATTTCTTCCATTATAAGTAAAACTGTCCCTGTTTGCAGAGGGCATGATACTATGTAGAAAATACTAAAGATGCCACACACACATAAGAAAAAAAACTATTAGAACTAATAAGTGAATGCAGTAAAGTTTCAGGGTACAAAATTAATATACAGAAATATACTGCATTTCTATACCCTTATAATGAACTATCAGAAAAAGAAATTCACATAACAATCCTATTTAAAATTGCATCACAAAGAATAAAATACATATGAATAAATCTCACCAAGGCAGTAAAAGACTTACATTTGGAAAACTGTAAGATACTGTGAAAGAAATTGAAAAAGGACACAAACAAATAGAAAAATATACAGTGCTCATGGACTGGAAGAATTAACATTGTTAAAATGGCCATCATTCTCAAAGCAATCTACAGATTCAATGCAATCCCTATCAAAAAACCATGGTATTTTTCACAGAACTAGAACAAATAATTCTAAAATTTGTACAGAAACAACAATGACTCCAAATAGCAAAAAAAAAAAAAAAAAAAAAAAAATTAGAAGGAGGAACAAAGCTGGAGGTAACATGCTCCCTGATTTCAAACTATGCCACAAAACTGCAGTAGTCAAAACCATGGTACTGGTACAAAAACAGATAGAAAGATCAATGGGACAGAATAGAGAGCCCAGAAATGAACCCACACATATATGGCCAATTAACCTATGATAAAGTGGGCAAGAATATACAATGGGGAAAAAATAGCCTCTTCAATAAATGCTGTTAAGAAAACTGGACATCTATGTGCAAAAGAATCAAACTGGACCACTTTCTCACACTATATACAAATATTATTTCAAAATTGATTAGAGACTTAAATGTAAGACCTGAATCCATCAAAATCCTAGAAGAAAACATAGGCAGTACACTCTTTGACACTGGTCTTAGCAATACTTTTTAGGATATGTTTCCTCAGGCAAAGGGAACAAAAGCAAAAATAAACAAATGATACTACACCAGAATAAAATCCTTTGCACAGTGGAGGAAACTATCAACAAAACAAAAAAGCCATCTACTTAATGAGAAAAGATATTCAAACAATATATCTGATAAAGAGTTAATATCTAAAATACAGAAAGAACCCACACACCTCAACATCAAGAAAACAAACAACCCTATTAAAAATGGGCAGAGGACCTGAATAGATATTTTTCCAAAGTAGACATGCAGTTGGCCAACAGACACATAAAAAGATGCTCAATATCACTAGTCATCAGGGAAATGCAAATCAATAAAACCACAATAAGATATCACCACATAGCTATCAGAAAGGCTATTATCAAAAAGATAACAAATAACAAGTGTTGGTGAGGATGTGGAGAAAAAGGAACCCTTGTGCACTGCTGGTGGGAAAGTAAATTATTACAGCCACTATGGAAAACAGTATGGAGGTTCCTCAAAAAATTAGAAATAGAACTACTGTATGAACTAGCAATTCCACTCCTGGGTATCTATCTGAAGAAAATGAAAACACTAATTGGAAAAGGCATATGGACCCCTATGTTCATTGCAACATTGTTTACAATAGGCATGATATGGAAGCAACCTAAGTGTCAGTTGATAAATGAATGGATAAAGATGTTATATATACATATATAAAATAGAATATTATTCAGCCATTAAAAAGAAGGAAATCTTGCCATTTGTGCCAACATGGATGGACTTAGAGGGTATTATGCTAAGTGAAATAAGTCAGACAGAGAGACAAATGCCATATAATTTCACTTATATATAGAAGTTAAATAACAAAACAAAACAAACAAGCATAACAGAACAGAAACAGACTCATAGATATGGGAACAAATAGGTGTTTGCCAGAGAGGGGGAGTAGTGGTGTGAGTGACATAGGTAAAGGAGATTAAGAGGTACAAATTTCCAGTTACTAAATAAATGAGTCACAGGGATGAAATGTACAGCATGAGGAGCACAGTCAATAATATTGTAATAACTTTGTATGGTGACAGATGGTAACTAGACATGGTGGTGATCACTTTGTTATGTATAAGAATATCGAATCACTATGCTGTGTACCTAGAACTAACATAGTGTTGTAGGTCAGTTATACTTCAAATAAATAAATAAATAGGTAAATAAAATTTAAAATAAATAAATAAATAAAATCATCCTAGCTCAAATTTCTCAACCAGCTAGAGTCTTCTCACCTAGTTCCAACTTCAAGACAGAGGAATTTTCCCACTTCTCACTTGATATGCAAACGATGGTGATTATCATCCATTGAGCTTCAAAGAATGTGATAGGCCAATGATTCTCAAACTTTAGTCTACCTGGAGGACTTGATAAAATTGGATTGCTGGGCCCCATCCCCTGGAGTTTCTGCTCCAGATAGCCTGGGATGGGACTCAAGAATGTGCATTTCTAGCAAGTCCAGGTGAAGCTAATGGACTGGTCTCCCACATATTGAGAAGCATAGGTCACCAGCTCTACGCTCTCCTGGTGTCTTCTATAAATCAACACAATATGTGGGGGAAGGCAGTGGGAGAGTTTCATTGCCTTTTAGTCCTGATTCTGAATCCTGCCTCTTTCCCTAGTACCAAGTCATCTTGAACAAACTGCTTAACCTCACTGGGATTCAGTTTTCAAATTTTAAAAATAGCAACCAAGAAGATGGCGGAAGAGTAAGACGCGGAGATCATCTTCCTTCCCACAGATACAGTAGAAATACATCTACACGTGGAACTGCTCCTACAGAACACCCACTGAACGCTGGCAGAAGATGTCAGGCCTCCAAAAAGGCAAGAAACTCCCCCCGTACTTGGGTAGGGCAAAAGAAAAAAGAAATAACAGAGACAAAAGAATAGGGACGGCACCTGCACCACTGGGAGGAAGCCATGAAGGAGGAAAGATTTCCAGGCACTAGGAAGCCCCTTCGTGGGCGGAGACTGCGGGTGGCAGAGGGGGGAGCTTCGGAGCCACGGAGGAGAGCGCAGCCACAGGGGTGCGGAGGGCAAAGCGGAGAGATTCCCACATGGAGGAGCGGTGCTGAGCAGCACTCACCAGCCCAAGAGGCGTGTCTGCTCACCCGCCGGGGCGGGCGGGGCTGGGAGCTGAGGCTCGGGTTTCGGTGGGATCGCAGGGAGAGGACTGGGGATGGCGGCGTGAACACAGCCTGAAGGGGTTAGCGCACCACAGCTGGCTGGGAGGGAGACCGGGAAAAAGTCTACAGCTGCCGAAGAGGCAAGAGACTTTTTCTTGCCTCTTTGTTTCACGGCGCGCAAGGAGAGGGGATTCAGAGTGCCACCTAAACGAACTCCAGAGACGGGTGCGAGCCGCGGCAATCAGGGCGGACCACAGAGACGGGCGTGAGATGCTGGGGCTGCTGCTGACGCCTCCAAAAAGCCTGTGTGTGAGCACAGGTCACTCTCCACACTGCCCCTCCCGGGAGCCGGTGCAGCCTGCCACTGCCAGGGTCCCGTGATCCAGGGACAACTTCCCCGGGAGAATGCACTGCGCGCCTCAGGCTGGTGCAATGTCACGCTGGCCTCTGCCGCCGCAGGCTCGCCCCGCCTCCTCTGTACCCCTCCCTCCCTGCGGCCTGGGTGAGCCAGAGCCCCCGAAGCAGCTGCTCCTTTAACCCGGTCCTGTCTGGGCGGGGAATGGACGCCCTCAGGCGACCTACACGCAGAGGCGGGTCCAAATCCAAAGCTGAACCCCAAGAGCTGTGCGAACAGAGAAGAGAAGGGGAAATCTCTCCCAGCAGCCTCAGAAGCAGCGGATTAAAACGCCACAAACAACTTGATGTGCCTGCATCTGTTGAATACCTGAATAGACAACGAATCATCCCAAATTCAGGAGGTGGACTTTGGGAGCAGGATATATTAATTTTTCCCCTTTTCCTTTTTTTTGTGAGTGTATATGTATATGCTTCTGGGTGAGATTTTGTCTGTATAGCTTTGCTTTATAATAGCTTTATTTTACTTCACTATATTATAGCCTCTTTCTTTCTTTCTTTCTTTCTATTTTTTCTCCCTTTTACTCTGAGCCGTGTGGACGAAAGGCTCTTGGTGCTCCAGCCAGGCATCAGGGCTGTGCCTCTGAGGTGGGAGAGCCAACTTCAGGGCACTGGTCCACAAGAGACCTCCCAGCTCCACGTTATACCAAACAGCAAAAAACTCTCAGAGGTCTCCATCTCAACATCAAGACCCAGCTTCACTCAACGACCAGCAAGCTACAGTGCTGGACACCCTATGCCAAACAACTAGCAAGATAGGAACACAGCCCCATCCATTAGCAGAGAGGCTGCCTAAAATCATAATAAGGCCACAGACACCCGAAAACACACCACCAGACGTGGACGTGCCCACCAGAAAGACAAGATCCAACCTCATCCACCAGAGCTCAGGCACTAGTTCCCTCCACCAGGAAGCCTACACAACCCACTGAACCAACCTTAGCCACTGGGGACAGATACCAAAAACAACGGGAACCACGAACCTGCAGCCTGTGAAAAGGAGACCCCAAATACAGTAAGATAAGCAAAATGAGATGACAGAAAAACACACAGCAGATGAAGGAGCAGGGTCAAAACACACCAGACCTAACAAATGAAGAGGAAATAAGTAATCTACCTGAAAAAGAATTCAAAATAATGATAGTAAGGATGATCCAAAATCTTGGAAATAGAATAGACAAAATGCAAGAAACATTTAACAAGGACGTAGAAGAACTAAAGAGGAAACAAGCAATGATGAAAAACACAATAAATGAAATTAAAAATACTCTAGATGGGATCAATAGCAGTATAACTGAGGCAGAAGAATGGATAAGTGACCTGGAAGATAAAATGGTGGAAATAACTACTGCAGAGCAGGATAAAGAAAAAAGAATGAAAAGAACTGAGGACAGTCTCAGAGACCTCTGGGACAACATTAAACGCACCAACATTCGAATTATAGGGGTCCCAGAAGAAGAAGAGAAAAAGAAAGGGACTGAGAAAATATTTGAAGAGATTATAGTTGAAAACTTCCCTAATATGGGAAAGGAAATAGTTAATCAAGTCCTGGAAGCACAGAGAGTCCCATACAGGATAAACCCAAGGAGAAACACGCCAAGACACATATTAATCAAACTGTCAAAAATTAAATATAAAGAAAACATATTAAAAGCAGCAAGGGAAAAACAACAAATAACACACAAGGGAATCCCCATAAGGTTAACATCTGATCTTTCAGCAGAAACTCTGCAAGCCAGAAGGGAGTGGCAGGATATACTTAAAGTGATGAAGGAGAAAAACCTACAACCAAGATTACTCTACCCAACAAGGATCTCATTCAGATTCGATGGAGAAATTAAAACCTTTACAGACAAGCAAAAGCTGAGAGAGTTCAGCACCACCAAACCAGCTTTACAACAAATGCTAAAGGAACTTCTCTAGGCAAGAAACACAAGAGAAGGAAAACACCTACAATAACAAACCCAAAACATTTAAGAAAATGGGAATAGGAACATACATATCGATAATTACCTTGAATGTAAATGGATTAAATGTTCCCACCAAAAGACACAGGCTGGCTGAATGGATACAAAAACAAGACCCATATATATGCTGTCTACAAGAGACCCACTTCAGACCTAGAGACACATAGATACTGAAAGTGAGGGGATGGAAAAAGATATTCCATGCAAATGGAAATCAAAAGAAAGCTGGAGTAGCAATTCTCATATCAGACAAAATAGACTTTAAAATAAAGATTATTACAAGAGACAAAGAAGGACACTATATAATGATCAAGGGATCGATCCAAGAGGAAGGTATAACAATTGTAAATATTTATGCACCCAACATAGGAGCACCTCAATACATAAGGCAAATACTAACAGCCATAAAAGGGGAAATCGACAGCAACACAATCATAGTAGGGGACTTTAACACCCCACTTTCACCAATGGACAGATCATCCAAAATGAAAATAAATAAGGAAACACAAGCTTTAAAGGATACATCAAACAAGATGGACTTAATTGATATTTATAGGACATTCCACCCAAAAACAATAGAATACACATTTTTCTCAAGTGCTCATGGAACATTCTCCAGGATAGATCATATCTTGGGTCACAAATCAAGTCTTGGTAAATTTAAGAAAATTGAAATCGTATCAAGTATCTTTTCTGACCACAACGCTATGAGACTAGATATCAATTACAGGAAAAGATCTGTAAAAAATACAAACACATGGAGGCTACACAATACACTACTTAATAACGAAGTGATCACTGAAGAAATCAAAGGAGAAATCAAAAAATACCTAGAAACAAATGAAAATGGAGATACGACGACCCAAAACCTATGGGACGCAGCAAAAGCAGTGCTAAGAGGGAAGTTTATAGCAATACAAGCCTACCTCAAGAAACAGGAAACATCTCGAATAAACAACCTAACCTTGCACCTAAAGCAATTAGAGAAAGAAGAACAAAAATACCCCAAAGCCAGCAGAAGGAAAGAAATTATAAAGATCAGGTCAGAAATAAATGAAAAAGAAATGAAGGAAACAATAGCAAAAATCAATGAAACTAAAAGCTGGTTCTTTGAGAAGATAAACAAAATTGATAAACCATTAGCCAGACTCATCAAGAGAAAAAGGGAGAAGACTCAGATCAACAGAATTAGAAATGAAAAAGGAGAAGTAACCACTGACCCTGCAGAAATACAAAAGATCATGAGAGATTACTACAAGCAACTCTATGCCAATAAAATGGACAACCTGGAAGAAATGGACAGATTCTTAGAAATGCACAACCTACCGAGACTGAACCAGGAAGAAATAGAAAATATGAACAGACCAATAACAAGCAATGAAATTGAAACTGTGATTAAAAACCTTCCAACAAACAAAAGCCCAGGACCAGATGGCTTCACAGGTGAATTCTATCAAACATTTAGAGAAGAGCTAACACCTATCCTTCTCAAACTCTTCCAAAATATTGCAGAGGGAGGAACACTCCCAAACTCATTCTATGAGGCCACCATCACCCTGATACCAAAACCAGACAAAGATGTCACAAAGAAAGAAAACTACAGGCCAATATCACTGATGAACATAGATGCAAAAATCCTCAACAAAATACTAGCAAACAGAATCCAACAGCACATTAAAAGGATCATACACCATGGTCAAGTGGGGTTTATCCCAGGAATGCAAGGATTCTTCAATATATGCAAATCAATCAATGTGATACACCATATTAACAAATTGAAGGAGAAAAACCATATGATCATCTCAATAGATGCAGAGAAAGCTTTCGACAAAATTCAACACCCATTTATGATAAAAGCCCTGCAGAAAGTAGGCATAGAGGGAACTTTCCTCAACATAATAAAGGCCATATATGACAAACCCACAGCCAACATTGTCCTCAATGGTGAAAAACTGCAACCATTTCCACTAAGATCAGGAACAAGACAAGGTTGCCCACTCTCACCACTATTATTCAACATAGTTTTGGAAGTGTTAGCCACAGCAATCAGAGAAGACAAAGAAATAAAAGGAATCCAAATCGGAAAAGAAGAAGTAAAGCTGTCACTATTTGCAGATGACATGATACTATACATAGAGAATCCTAAAGATGCTACCAGAAAACTCCTAGAGCTAATCAACGAATTTGGTAAAGTAGCAGGATACAAAATTAATGCACAGAAATCTCTTGCATTTCTATACACTAAAGACGAAAAATCTGAAAGTGAAATTAAGAAAACACTGCCGTTTACCATTGCAACAAAAAGAATAAAATATCTAGGAATAAACCTACCTAAGGAGACAAAAGACCTGTATGCAGAAAATTATAGGACACTGATGAAAGAAATTAAAGATGATACAAATAGATGGAGAGATATACCATGTTCCTGGATTGGAAGAATCAACATTGTGAAAATGACTCTACTACCCAAAGCAATCTATAGATTCAATGCAATCCCTATCAAACTACCACTGGCATTTTTCACAGAACTAGAACAAAAAATTTCACAATTTGTATGGAAACACAAAAGACCCCGAATAGCCAAAGCAATCTTGAGAACGAAAAATGGAGCTGGAGGAATCAGGCTCCCTGACTTCAGACTATATTACAAAGCTACAGTAATCAAGACAGTTTAATACTGGCACAAAAACAGAAATATAGATCAATGGAACAGGATAGAAAGCCCAGAGATAAACCCACACACATATGGTCACCTTATCTTTGATAAAGGAGGCAAGCATATACAGTGGAGAAAAGACAGCCTCTTCAATAAGTGGTGCTGGGAAAATTGGACAGGTACATGTAAAAGTATGAAATTAGAACACTCCCTGACACCATACACAAAAATAAACTCAAAATGTATTAAAGACCTAATTGTAAGGCCAGACACTATCAAACTCTTAGAGGAAAACATAGGCAGAACACCCTATGACATACATCACAGCAAGATTCTTTTTGACCCAGCTCCCAGAGAAATGGAAATAAAAACACAAATAAACAAATGGGACCTAATGAAACTTAAAAGCTTTTGCACAGCAAAGGAAACCATAAACAAGACCAAAAGACAACCATCAGAATGGGAGAAAATATTTGCAAATGAAGCAACTGACAAAGGATTAATCTCCAAGATTTACAAGCAGCTCATGCAGCTCAATAACAAAAAAACGAACAACTCAATCCAAAAATGGGCAGAAGACCTAAATAGACATTTCTCCAAAGAAGATATACAGATGGCCAACAGACACATGAAAGAATGCTCAACATCATTAATCACTAGAGAAATGCAAATCAAAACTACAATGAGATATCATCTCACACCAATCAGAATGGGCATCATCAAAAAATCTAGAAACAATAAATGCTGGAGAGGGTGTGGAGGAAAGGGAACTCGCTTGCACTGTTGGTGGGAATGTAAATTGATACAGCCACTATGGAGAACAGTATGGAGGTTCCTTAAAAAACTACAAATAGAACTACCATATGACCCAGCAATCCCACTACTAGGCATATACCCTGAGAAAACCATAGTTCAAAAAGAGTCATGTACCAAAATGTTCATTGCAGCTCTATTTACAATAGCCAGGACATGGAAGCAACCTAAATGTCCATCAACAGATGAATGGATAAAGAAGATGTGGCACATATATACAATGGAATATTACTCAGCCATAAAAAGAAATGAAATGGAGGTATTTGTAATGAGGTGGATGGAGTTAGAGTCTGTCATACAGAGTGAAGTAAGTCAGAAAGAGAAAAACAAATACAGTATGCTAACACATATATACGGAATCTAAGGGGAAAAAAAAAAAAGACCATGAAGAACCTAGTGGCAAGATGGGAATAAAGACACAGACTACTAGAGAATGGACTTGAGGATATGGGGAGGGGGTGGGGTGAGATGTGACAGGGTAAGAGAGTGTCATGGACATATATACACTACCAAATGTAAAATAGATAGCTAGTGGGAAGCAGCCACATAGCACAGGGAGATCAGCTCAGTGCTTTGTGACCATCTAGAGGGGTGGGATGGGGAGGGTGGGAGGGAGGGAGTTGCAAGAGGGAAGAGATATGGGAACATATTGTATGTGTATAACTGATTCACTTTGTTATAAAGCAGAAGCTAACACACCATTGTAAGGCAATTATACTTCAATAAAGATGTTTAAAAAAAAAAAGAAGACGAAAAAAAAATAGCAACCATGATATCTCTCAAGTTTTTTTGGTAAGGAATAAAGAATATAGCATATATAAAATCCTTAGTGCAGAATCTGATACACGATATATGATTCTGTAGTATTCTTTCTCTAATTCTCCCCTTACTAAGGGACCTCATTGAGGTGAGAGTCTTCCTACACTCTCAAATAGGACCGTAGCCTACGCTAGTTCTTCCACTAAGGTAGGCAATGGAGCAGCACAGTGACCATAACATGTAAATAACAAAGGTTTATGTGTTATGTTCACATGTTAGATTGAATATAGATTATGCTAGTGTCCATTCTCTTGCTCAGCCCAAAGAAATGATATTTCCATATGGAAGTGACAAGAAAGAAAGTCATAAACCATGCTAATAGAAGTCTAAATTCTACTTTAATGACGGCTGTATGTGCACAATTAATTACAGAATGCCAAAGAACGATGGCTCTGTTTTACACAGCAGGGACTGTGGTTATTTCTTACTAAGTCCTATATGAGTCCGTCACAATGAAGCGTTGTCTGGGGCTGGAGCTCAGCACTAAAGAGGAGGATCATCAGTGGCTTCAGCCCCAAAGGGAAAATGCTGGGAGAAGCTGGGCAGAGCCATGAAATAAAAATGCTGTGACTTCTGGAAATTAAAGTGTTTTGGAAGCTGAATTTTATCAGGCTTCCATTGGAGCTAGAAGAGAATAAGGGAAATATGTTGGCATTAAAATTCAAGAAGATACAAAGAAATGTACAAAACTTCCAGGTGATTGTGAGTGGGAAGAAAAAGTCTGAACTACCTCTCATCTTCTCATTTAGGATGAGATTTCTGGACCAAAGTCCTTAAAGAAAGGAGATAATGCATAATTCATTGTGTTTTATAAAGGCTAATGAGATAATTCATTAGGTACTCACCCAAATTCCTTACGTATGGTAATCCCTCAATAAACGGTAACTATTGGTAATTAGTATTATCTTGAAAAGCATATTTGTAGTACAATTAATTATTTTATTCCATCCCCCTCCCCAACAACTAGATTACACGCTCCACAAAGGCAGGGACCAGATCTATCTTTTCAATATCTTTCTTTATGTCTTGTGCTACTACAGTGCCTGGTGCATAACAGAGGCATGATAGGTATTTGTTGACAGTAGAAAGGATGGAAAAAGGCTCAAGAAGAGATGGAAGATTTGGGTATGGGTTCTACCATGTAGAACACAAAGAGAAAAATTAGGACACAAAGAAGAAAAATTATGGGGAGCTAAGTACAGGAAATGGGACAGAAAACCTCCTTTGACTCCAGATGTTAAAGAGCGTTTCCTTGGCGACTAAATCATTACTGTTGCTTGCCTTTGGCTTTCCCCTCATTACCCATCCTGCAATGGCAAGTTGGGACATTGATCCCTCTAGTAACTGTCAGTGTGTTCACCCTGGGACTTCCTAATTGTCTGAATCACCTGAAGCTCCATCAAGGCCACCATTAACCTGTATGACATCTTTGTACAAATTTGAAAAACGTGCCTCTTCTTCCACATGGATGTAGCCCTCAAGCTAGGAGCTCTGCTTGGTGAGTGGAGTGTGGATTGGGTTTTAGCCTTCTCCCACCCCTTCTTCCTGCTATCCCCTCAACCAGGTTCAAGGTATAATCTAATACAATAATACTTCGTAGACCAGGGCTCCGTTGAACTTCAGCTACAGCAAAACACATTTATTGAGTGTGTATTTACAATGTGTAAGCACTGGGGCTACAGTGGTGGGTAAAGCATGGCTCCTGCCTTCATGGAGTTTGTTCTGTTACTAAGGAAGTGGCAATAGGCAAAATGGTTGAGCAAAAAGAGAAGAAAAAATAAATAAATGTCTGTTGTTTATAAACCACTCAGTCTATGGCATTTTGTTATAGCAGTCTGAATGAGTGAGACATACCTCACTTGAACACAGCGCCTGCCGGTCACCAGCTATGCTACTTTGAGCAAGTGGTTGTACCTTTCAAAGCCTCCATTCTCTCATCTGGAGAATGGGGATAATGACATTATCTCCTTCAGAGTCTTGTTGTAAACATTACATGAAATGAAAAGATATGCTATAGCCTAAATATTTGTATCTGTCCCCCATTTTATATGTTGAAATCCAATGCCCATTGTGATGGTATCAGGAAATAAGGCATTTGGATTGTGCTTAGATTGTGAGGGTGGACTCCTCATGAATGGGATTAGTGCATTTATAAAAGAGACCCCTTCCACCACATGAGGACACAAAGAAGTCAGCAGTCTGCAGCCTTGAAGTGGGCCTTCCGCAGGCACAGTTGGAGGAAGTAACTGAGGGGACATGACCACCAATTGACCCGCAAGCTGGATCCCAGCAATCAGAGGCTCCTCACGCCCTCCCTGGAATGTACATTCTGTCCACCGTTCCCACAGTGGGAGCTGTTCCAAGGACAAAGCCTTGGGAGAGTAAAGTGTGATTGGGACCATCTGGATGGTATACGTGACTGAACCTAGTTAAGGCTTCTATATAAACCTTAAGATTCTGATGGGCAGGTGCGGAGATGTACTTGCTTTGCTGCTGCCTAAAACAAGCCTCATATGTAAGTTTCCTTGCTCGTTAAAACTGCCACCTTCCAATCTAGAGTGGTCTGCCTCTTTCTTTGGTCTCTCCTTGTCCTCCACATACAGGGGCCAGTTTAGGAACCAGCAGACACCAAATCTGCTGGTGCCATGATCTTGGACTTCCCAGCATCTAGAACTATGAGAAATAAATGTCTTGCTCATAAGCCACTCAGTTTATGGCATTTTGCTCTAGCAGCCTGAACCAACTAAAACAGTATGTATTTCATATATTTTAGGTATTATTATTATTATTATCATTCTATAGCTAATCAGTGATATAACCATGAGGAGAATGGAAACATCCTTTTGGACTAAGACATTCAGGAAAAGCATCACCAAAGGAGTGTAACTTAAGCAAGAATGGTAACATGAAATGCCTTCAGGGAAGAGGCAGGAGCAAAAGTTACTAAAACAGGCCAGATTTGAGGCAGTAAGGAGTTGTGCAGAATGTGACAAACCAGAGAAGACATCTAAAGCATTCAACTTCAAGTGTTTGAAAACAAACGCTATAGCCTGCAAGATACATTCTGCCTCTGCGCGATGGGTAAAAATACGCAAAAATTGGCTAAGAAAACTCCCAGTCCTCTCAGAAGTCTTGCTCTTTCCAATCAATTATTGTCACTCTTTCTTTTTCTTCCTCTAGGGGTGTTTGAGAGAGATCTCGAGCCCCTAAAATTCCTGACAACAGCCTCCCTTGATAATGGCACAGGCCCAAAGCTACAAAAAGCAGAGCCACTCTGTATTTAAACTCCAAACAGTGCTCCATGCCAAACTCTCAGAATTTCTAGGCCTTTCCTTTCCCCTCACCCCCGACCCACACTAAATCTGAGATGAACTGACTGCAGAGACTTCTTGCTCAGAGTACATTGCTTGAAAGTTGTGTCATAAACGTATCGATCCTGCCTGGTGCTCCCAAACAGAATCTTGATGTTGAAGCACTCCTTTAATCAAAAGTAAATTATGTATGGGCCATATAGGTCAGTTCAGCCAGCCTCACAAAAAAAGCAATCCATCATTTATTCGTAAATGTCAGTGAAATCTGGGGATCAATATGTGCGCCAATGTGGATTTTGTTTATTATTTTTCTGTAAATATCAATGCCGAGAAATATTTCGAGTGAGCACACGAGCACCATGGGAAATCAGAACCCGACCTAAGGTAGGCAGTGGACTCTTTCTGAGTGGATTTAGTCTGTCTTCTTGGAACTCCTTTGCAGGTGAGAGCTGGACCCATGGGAAATAGAAAGGAGAGAAAGAAAGGAGAGGAACATTCTTACAGGTTTTGAGAAAGTTACAGAATTATCTCTCTTACAATGAGGTGGAAATGGCTTCTCCTGATAGACTCTGAGGAGTGAGTTTGGGCATAGAAAATAAAAGTGACTCCAAAAGATCTGGTTTATACACAGAATCCCTGGAGTCCGAAGGCAAGGGAATCTACAGTCCAGTCCTGTCCTATTCCTTTTCTTGGCTCATCCTGATTAAAGCACCATATTTGTGATGTCAGAGCCCTGGCAGTAGAAGCAGCAGCAAGCCATTGTTTGAGAGGAAGGACCTTGTTTCAAACTTCCTATTGTTTTCTTCCATTACTTTTAGAGGCAATATAAAGGTCTTTGAGTCAGTAAAAACACGGTCACAGTGACACTTAGGAAAGACATTTTAGTAAAGAATGTAAAAACATTTTAGTAAAGCATATTGGAAAACATAAAAGATTGAAGGCAGAGAGGCCAACTGTGAAGCCCAGGCTGGATGGGTAGACATCCCTTTGCAGTGGAAAGATCAGAAGATTTCAAATCAGACACCAAGGCTTTTAAGTTGAATCCTTGCTCTATTAATTACTAGATGTAAAAACTTGGGCAAATTACAGTACTTTTCGGAGCCTCAGTGTCCTGTTGTAAAATAAGGTTAATAAGAGCAGCTGTATCAGTCAGTCTAGGTTATACTGCAATAACAAACAACCCCTTGAATCTCTTAGAAAATGTTTCTATTCCTCTCATGCTTCATGCCCATCCTGGGGGTGCCCTGTGAATCTGTGCTTGCTCTTCCTCTCAAATTGGGCATGTTTTACTTCAAGGGGTTCAGGAAAGTACAATCTTACACTGTATTCAGATGGAGAAGAATTGGATACACTTGGCAAACAATACCCATAGCTATCACACTGAATTCATAGGTCTTGGGGGCAAATTAGAAGTAACGGAGTGTCTTATACATTACAGAAAGTCAGTAAACCATGGCTGCTTACACTGAGCCAGTCCTTTGATGTCAGAGTCTGAAGGCTGGGTTTAATCTGAGACACAAAATAGTGAATTTATAGGTGTGAAGAAGGAGAATGACTAGATTGTGGGCTGTTGAGATTAATTTAGTCCAAGTATGGTGAGGCTAGAGGCTTTAAGACCCTCCTGGAAATGATGCTAAAGGCCTAGACATGTAACAAGGACAGTAAGTACCTACTGGCATATTTGGGATTGACAGTCCTGCTGGATGTGATGCAGAGACCTCTGGAAAGGGATGCCATGAACATACTGACTATTTTCATGGGAAGATCAGTTTAAGCTGTGGAAATCATACAGTTAGCACCCAGTGTCCTTGAGAACATTTACACTGGTTTCTTCCTGTAAAGTTTTTTCCTGGTCTTTGCATCTCCACTGGGAGTCTTGTAATTGTGTCATCATGGATTAGGTAATAGGAGACCTAAGATCGGGCCTATTACTCAAACTGTCTCTGTGACCTTGATAAAGTACTCCTGTTCCTTCTCTAGGCTTCAGTAGACTCATTTGTAACACAGGAAAGTTAAAATCCATCATCTCTAAGGTCTCTTTCAACATCAGGTTTACATTATTTTGATGAGTGTTGGCAATGAGCACAAGATGACTCTCCTTGTGTGCAAGTGAACTCTAATAAAAGGGAGTCTAAGAATATCTGATTTGATTTGAGCATGTGTGCTTCCCAGGGTCTATTTTCTCCATCCTATGAAAGATTAGAAAAACAAAAAGGTAAAATAAAATCAAGGTGTATATAATTTCTTGGAGTTATTTTAAAGTATTGGAAATAAAAGGGCAGAACCCACTTCATGCTTTTCTTGTTTTCAGGTTTGGGAAGATCCCTGCAAACTCTTTAGGAGGGTGCCCTCAACCTTTGTTAGCAGGGCTGAGAGAAATATGTGAGTTTGCCCAGATCCATGGTGTCCTAGTAGCACCCAAATTCTGTAATAAGGGCAGGGATATTGTCTTGCTCATTGCTGTATCCTCAGCACTAGGAATAGTGGATAACACAAAGTTGATGGTCAACAAATATCCATGGAACCAATATATGAATTGTAGAGAGAAAACTAATCATGTGCCAGGTCCTCCCATTCATGGCCTCTTTCCAATCTCTTCTTTTTAGGTCAAAATTCTTTCCCTTATGCATGTCTCCAGTGGTTCCCTCTCCATCCTTCAACCCATACCTACTAAATAAGCATTTAATACATGCTTAATCCTAGTACATATCCTTAATGAGACATAATGCTAATCTGCTTTTCGCCACCTAGTGTGAAAACTTGCAAACTGACTTGTGCTGAGACTTCCTTTGCAGAGAAATAGAAGATTTGACCTCTTCACTACGTATATCCGGGAGACCCAGAGGAGCATCTTTCCCTGCCCTTTTCTCTCAACAGAAAAAATCTATTAATGGATAATAAAGAACAGTACATATTCTTGTCTCAGATGAGTAATCAAAGTAAATAATGAAGTGTTTTCAGAGACTATTTAACTCTATGTTTAAGGGAGATTTTGGAAACAGACAAGATGATGGAAGTCCAGTACTGCCCATGCTAGTTGTGAGAACTTGGCAAGTAACTTATGTTTTCTAAGCTTCCGTTCTCTCATTCCTAACATGGATGACAATAATGGTAACACCTCTTGAGACAATCTGTAAAACAAAGCCCATAGTGAGTCTTCCTTCATTTATTTATTAAACAAGTATTTATCGAGTGCTTTCTATGTCCCAAACATTATTCGATACTCTGTGATATAGCAATTGGCAAGTAGACAAAAATCTCTTGTTTTTTTACTTACCTCCTAATGTTTAATAAATATTAGCTATTATTTTTATTGTTATTAATGTTAGACTAACTATGAGCATTCCAGGACTTTTATCTAGATGAAGTCTTTTTTTCTCTAATTGTTGTCAGTCAGTCAGCTGTATTTACTAACGAATCATGAGCACAGAGCCATGCTTTTGTGTCTATAAGGAGGCTAAGGAAGGAGGGAGGACAGATTGAAGTGTTCGCCTCTGCCTTGAAGGAGTTCACATGCTTGTGTAAAGACTAACAAGGACAGAGGTCTCCTGGATTTAATTTTTTTTTTTTTTTTTTTTTTGGCTGCACTGTGCAGCATGTGAGATCTTAGTTCCCTGACCAGGGATTGAACCATTGCCCCCTGCAGTGGAAGTATGGAGTCTTAACCACTGGCCCACCAGGGAAGTTGAGGTCTCCTGGATTTAAGAAGCACACCTAAATTAACACACCACCCCTTCTTGCTTGTTTCTAATTACCTTGCAGTAATTATAAGAGCTTGAGTGGATTTTCATCCTTGTCCATTGTAATCTGTCCAGAAAAGCCACTGAACCATTCTAAGAGTTCTGGAAGGAGAAAAATCAGTGGCTGTATGTGAACATCTTGGGAAGAGCA
This sequence comes from Balaenoptera ricei, assembly GCF_028023285.1. NCBI lineage: Eukaryota > Metazoa > Chordata > Mammalia > Artiodactyla > Balaenopteridae > Balaenoptera > Balaenoptera ricei. Next base: position 155,993,624 of record NC_082639.1, read on the forward strand.
TACTTTAATAAATAAATGGATGCATGTTTCTTAAACTGACAAGAGTCCTTGTCAAATTCCCTGACAAGGGAACGAGTAGACGCATCTCAATGGTATGTATCGGATACATAACCTATCCATGTAACTACGTGACTTCAGACAGTTTGGACCTCCGAAGGGGATATCAACAAACTCTTCAATCAAATCCTTTATTTGATAGGCAACAAAACAGATGCAGAGAGGGCAGGTGACTTTAGCCAAGACCGTGCAGCTGGTGTATGGACCACCTGGACAACAGCCTCAGTATCCCCACCCTCAACTCAGTGTTTCTGTAGCCTCTTGAAATCCTCTTTTGTCTGAGTGAAAACTCCTAGAGCTCAATGGTCTTTTTACTAAATGGTTTGCTCGGGACTCAGGCTAGCAGCACGACCTGAGGAAATCTGAGAAGGAGCTTTCCGATGCAGAGGGTGCTGACGGTGGGGTTAGACACATTTCCAGCTGTGGATGAAGAAAGGGGCTTTGCAGGCACTGCCTCAAACCACTCACTTTCCTAAGGAGTTCAGAAAACAGCTGCTGGTTTTTCCTCCCAGACCCCTCAGAATAGTTCAACGGTCTTTTTCTGGACAGATCGTAACGAACAGGGATGAAAATCCACTCATGTTCTTATTACTGAGAGGTAGCTGGGAACAAGCAAGAAAGGGTGGTGTATTTAATTTATGCATTTTCTTAATTCGAGTCCTTTTAATCCTTGCAAAGGGCTTCTGTCATCATGGAGGAGACGGTACTCCAAACTCCCCCAGTGTTGACTAAATCCCTCTCTAATGATTTTTGTTTCTGAAAAGATCCAGATTCACTTGTGAGGAGAGATTTTAAAAGGAGGTGCCACCTAGTGGCCTCTTTGATGATCAGCAGCCGACAGCAAAAAAGGCCAGTCTTTAAGGATAGCAGCTGCAGCCATTTATCTCAACTCTGACTAAATGGCCGGAAGAATCAGCACGTTTATGTTGGGAGCAACCTCCAGAGATTTCCTATCAAGACACCTGCCTCCCGTCAGCACGAATAATATGTCTTACACTTATAATGTTGTATAAAACACTTTTACAAATATTATCACATTTAATTCTCACACCAGCCCTGTGAATTTTGATATAATCATTATCTCCGTTTTAAAGATGAGGAGATGATCAGTCTTAATATAGGTTTCTTCAACAAAAGCATTCGACAAGCGAGAAATTAATTAGGAGCTTGAACCCAGGCTTTCCACACATAATTTACCACTTGAAATCACCCATCTACCAACCCCAGGAAAATCTAAGGAGACTTGAAGACTTAAAAGAGACATGTCCGTGCCCGGTCTTACACCCCAACCCTTGCACAAGGATTGGATCAGTGTTTGGAACCGATTTTTCGTTAATGTTTTTGAGTTAAGAGAGGGTTTCTACCACCTGCAAATTCATCTCCAAATATTCCCTCAACAAATGAGCAAATCAAACCGTTTTGGCTGACAGGAACGAGGCAGAATTGACATGGACTGGTGTTGGCAGGGAGGGGCTGCCGTGTCCATGTGGCAGTGACTGATGGGGCCATCCCAAAATACAGAAGAGGCTGCTGGCCATGTCAGAAGAGTCTTGTAAGAGGAAATTAAGCCGGATATCACCCCTCTATGGAATCACTGGGCACATCTCAGGTCCCAGGTTTAAATATTCAATAGTCTTCAGGGGGAAAGTGAATTAATGAATAGGGTCATCTGATAGTAGGATGAAAAAAAATAGTGCTTGAAAAGTAAAAAAAAAAAAAAAAAAAGTATTCTACCCCATCTGCTTGCCCAGCCCCTCATAGGTAAGGAAATATGTCTAGTCTTATCTACCACTCCCTACTGTCACCCTAGCCCAACCCTACTTTCATCACACCCTACAGGGTCTTCTGGTACTTGGACATTCAAGGACAGCAGCCCTCAGTAGCCTGTGCAATCACAGGACATTCTCTGAAAGAGAAGCAATCTTGGGCAGTTTGGTTGTCTGAGAGAGGAGGCATTGTTAATGGCGGTCTTGACTTGTGGGCTGAAATAGTGAACTAGGGATGTGTTTGCTTTCTCTGGCTGTTACTTGTTAGAGAAAAAATACACTTATAAGGGAAAAAAATTATCTCTGTTCCTAAGGGATAGGGCCAGACAGAAAGTTTTCTGAGATTCAAGCCAGATAAGAGTGCAAACCTTGTGGTACCAACAGGGCTCCTCTTCTGAGCACCCTGCAGTGGGCACCCATGGGCTCCTCACATGAAGGTTGGGAAGAGACCTTCCCTCTGCTCAAGGAAGAGGCTGCCGCTTGTGTCAGTTGAGTCCTTCAGAGGAAATTGAGCTGGATATAATCCCTGAAGAGTCTGTCTTGTTTTCTGTATCATCCCCTAGCAAAAACAAAGAAATCCAAGCCAGAGGTAGAACTAAACTAGATGTATTGGGTTCGTTAGTGCTGGGGTTATAAGGTAAACTGGCTGTAACATGCAGCATACCCTCCACCCCATTTTCCTGTGTCTCAGCCTGCTTCTAACCCCATCAGGACAGGCAGAGAGCCTCGTCTGGAGCCCACTCACTAACCCAGAGCCTACGTGTCAAAGCTCACACATACATTTAGCCCTTTCCTCCTGAGGGAATTTCAGTCAATTCCCTGACCGTCCCAGTCACTTACATTGCTTCTCAAAATTCAGGAAGTCTGGTGTAATTCTCCACTGTCTAGGCAAGCAGAATGAAGCAGGAGATATTAAGGGTTAATAAAAGATCTAAAGGTTTCTCATCTCTTTCTTTGAATTGGTCTTGCTCCTCCTTAGTCTTGGATACCCCAGAGTGATTATAGAGCCCCTTCCTCTGACAAATAATCTCTCCATTGCAATTAGGGGAGAGGTGTTCGGGGTCGTTTCACAAAGATGTTGGTGGATAGACTAGACCCTCAGATTTTGAGACGCCCCACAGCCTGGCTCAGCTCATGTGTCCAGTGCTTTGCTAATAACAGTAGCAGCAAGGGCACCTCCAAGAGCATTGACAATAATAATAATGTCACACACTCATTCAATCCAAGATGTTTTAAAAGTTTAAAGAATTTATTATGTGTCAGGCATCTTCCTAGGTACTTAGAATTCATCAGGCAACAAAACAGTAAACATTCCTGTGCTCGTGAAACTTTCATCATAGTTCACAAAGGTTTTTGCCCGTTTGCCTTATTGAAGCTTTGCAAGAACGTCTAAGAGTGTTGACATCTGAACTCCCTGTTTCTACAGATGAAAGACATTTTTTTTTTTCTGCTCCTTGTATCATTGAGCAGTTCTCCTCATGCCCAGGTCAAATTTCTGGCCAACCTTAGTCCATAATGTCTTTCTTGATTTTCTCTGTTAATATATATGTCAACACATCGATTTTATTTCCACTGTAACAGTTTGGTATTTTAGGAAGAACAAAAGATCCAGAAGAAACTTAAGCTCAAATCCATTCTCCACTACTCACTAGCTGAGTAGCCTTAGTCAAGTCTCTTTATTCCAGTTTCATCATAAATAAAATTGATTCCGGCAGTGGAAAGCTGGAGGAAGGACCTCGGCTCTTGTCTTCTTTGAAGAAAGAATTCAGCAAAAGAAGCCAAGATTATGAAAAAGATAAAAGCATTTATTAGAAACAAAGTACATGTGGAAGAAGCAAAGTACATGTGGACAAAACAAAATAAGTGTGGAAGAGCACACAGGTGAGCTCGGAGTGAGCTGCTCACAATAGGGGCAGCTTAGGTTGCTTATACAGGGGCAGTTTTCCAGTGTTTTTTTTTTTTTTTTTCTGGTTAATCATCTCCATATTTGGTCCTGGTGTGGGCACACCTCTCAGCCAAGATGGATTCCACCTGGCATCTTCTCCCTCCTTTTGTCCTTCCCCTAGACTGAGGGCCTTCTCTGTGCATGTGTTGGGTTGGGAAATCTGCAAGAATGCACCCAATCAGGGCCCAATGCTCCCACTGGTATCCAACTAGAAGCATCAGCAGGAGACAAGCTGCAGCTGCTCAGCCTGGGGCCTATATATCTCCTACCTCAAAGTGGACAATAAGAATATAATAAGACATCTATTACACCACACTTAGGGAAGTACTAAGTTGATGGTATTGTGCTTCCTGCAAATGTGGCATAGAGAGCTTGGCAGCAAAATTGATCCAGTGGAATTCTATCTGGGAAATGAACTTATGAGGATAATAAATTCTAAGCTCAGCTATTGAGATAAATATACATATGTATGTGTGTGTGTGTGTGTGTGTGTGTGTGTGTGTGTATTTGCTCTGAATGGAAACAAGATGAGAATGGAAGCCAATTCTCTAGTGGACAATTGAAGGGACCATTTGATAAGTGGGGACATCAGTTTAGTCTTAGTAGAGAAAGAGAAATTTCAGTGTCAAGGTGATATCAGAACTTCTTTGGCCACTTTGAGAAACTCAGGTCTGGGAGAGGAATTGAGTGGCCCTATAATTCATCCCTCTGCCCCAGGGCAGGATGGCCATGTGGACATTGAATGGCTTCTGGGTAGTTGCCAGTGACAACGGACATTACTGTTGGACTGTTAAGAGCAGAAGACAAAGAAGACACTAGAAACTTGGATTTGACTTCTTTATTTCTTCAATCAATGCCCTAGAATAGATGAAGAACAGGTACAACACGTAGCAGGCAACCTGCTCTTGGGAGGCTACACCTATCCAGACCCTGGGATTCCCTCACTGCAAAATCAGCCTAAGCCTTGGGTCCCTTCTCAAGGAAGCCTGATATACAAAAGAAGCTTCTGCCTTCTAACAAAGCTGCCCCTGTCAGGACGGGAGGCTGGAGTGCAGACATCTCTTCCACAGAGGAGAGAAAAATGATATGAGAGCAGCTTGGATGGGAATAATATTTCAGGCATGGCTAGCTGTTAAAAATGAGCTAATTCAGAAGAGGCACATTTAAATAAATATAATGCAAAGGCATAATGGCACAAGATAATAGTTTTGAATGGGGAATTCTAATGACTTCAAGTGCATTTCACAGGGCAATTAATACACATGGCAATGCTGCAGCGTTCAGCAAAAGGGGAGGGAAAAACAGTGTCGGGAGCAAAAGAAGGGGAGATGGCGGCAACCGATAAAATAGGATTTGATTTTCTTTGCAGAAGGAGTGATTCTTACAGATATAATAAAAGAGAAAAATAAGTGTGTCAGGTTTTATAATTCAGCTTGTAAAATTTAGAATGATTAGTTTTTGAAGAGGGCAATTAGTCCTCTTTTGCATATTCATGGAGATTTTCTGGTTACTCCCTTCCCCCACCACAAACTAAAAATATATCCAATTCCCATCAAACTGAAGCCTCATCCCCTTCCATTCAGGGAGGGAGTTCTCTCTGCTGATTGGTACATACACATGCCCAGGATTCTCTTTAAGATATTATACATCTTTATTGATTCTGCTGTAAGCTAACAGAGGAGGTGTATGATTCTTTAGGGGCTGAGGAAGACTTCTGATGACAGCAAAGAGGGAGATTACACAGGGCAAGAGCCTGGCCCCCTGAGGCAGACAGAGGACATCTTATTTGCCTGTGTCTTCTTTTTCATTATTGCTCGTGTGTGTGTGTGTGTGTGTGTGTGTGTGTGTGTGTGTGTGTGTAGGGGAAGAAAAAGAAAGAAAGAAAGAAAGGAAGGAAGGAGGAAAGAAAGAAAGGGAGAGAAAGGGAGAGAGAGAGGGAGGGAGGGAGGAAGGAAGGAGGAAGAGAGAGAGGAAAGAAGGAAAGGAAGGAGGAAGGGAGGGAGGGAAGGAGAGAAGGATTGAAAGAGAGAGAGAGAAAGGAAAGTTCTAAGGAGATGAGAATCCCTCGTTGTCCGGTTTGGTGGAGGCCTAGAGGATAATTTTAAGGCAGCCAGCAAGCATAGGGATTTTCCCCCCTTTTTGTTTATATTCTTTTCAAGTATTTCCTAGAGCAAACAAAACTAGAAACCAATGAACAAAGTCCAAAACCCACACACAGTCAAAAACTACCTCAGCACAAAAGGAAGAGACCCTTATAGCCCATCTGGTTTGCTTCCATCTCTTCAGTACACTAATTTCTGTTGTGTTTTGTTTTTGTATATATGTGTGCTTTTTTTTTCTTTTTTTTTTCAAAAACTCAGTCATTTTCCTAATGTTTTGTACTAAGAATCTCTTTGGTCAGCTTCCAAATCTCTTGTAGCATTCTTCTCGTATCCTGATCCGGTTAAGGGTTTTGGTCCCTCCTGACATTGCCTCCACTCTTTAAGCCAGTCTTTCTCCCTTTCAAATGCTTTGTTTTTTAACTCCCCCTCCCCCCACTGTCACTACCACACACACAAAAACTCACTTTGAATAGGAATAGATGAAGATAAGTGGCCATTTTAGTTCCTTCCACATATGAAAATATTTATAGATTTTGTCTTCATAAGATTTTGCTCAGGGCTGCTAAGCCTGAAAGAAGTTAATTATTCAAGGTCACAATGCTAATAAGAAGTAGAACTAGAGTCTGCATTCAGGTCTGTCTGCCTCCAAATTCCACACTCCTTCCAACATACCTTGGCTTCCCAGCTTGTAGGTCTTGAGTACTTTTAAAGGAGAAGTTCCTAATCTTTTTGTAAGAAGAAACTGCTTTTGATTTCTCCTGAAAAGGGAGGAAAATTAGATAAATAAATTGACTACAAGAAGACAATGCTTGTTCTCCACTCCTGGTGTTCCTCTCCATTTGGAGTGATATCCATCAGCATAACACTCCTCAGCTCCCTTCTCCATCCCCTCTCTTTGGGATCTATATACCTGTAGGGTGTGCATTACAGGGGCCTCCCCTATGGGGAAGGCCTGTCTCTTTGAAGGATAGTCTTTGTCTCAGAAAAAAGTGTTCTTAATTCTGGGGTTCAATTTTAGGAAGCCTAAGTCACATTTTCTAACAATTCTATAGTAAATAATAAAGCTGATATTTTGGTCTCTACTTACCTGTCCCTGTCCTTCACTTGGTTGAAAAATCAGGTGAAGAAAAAGTGTTATCTATCTCAGCCCCTCAACCGTTGATACTGAGTGCCTCCTCTGACCCAGTCATGGTGCTAGACTTAACATTTCCTAACTTCATCTAGGGATATGGCACCTAGTGGCTATGAAAAAAAGGTGCTGATCTTATTCAATTGACTATGGATACTAAAAACACTCATCAGGATGACTCAGGAGTCTCAGCCTGGAATTTTCAAAAACTGGAATTGGGGTGCAAGCAAATGGGTATGGGTAATTAAATTTTGTGTAAATATGCATATATGTATTTTTCTAGGAAAGGTCTTTAGCTCTAATCAGATACTCAGAGGTTCTCTGATCACCTAAAATTATGCTATAGGTTGGAAAGTCAGTGACTGGTACCAACTTGGAAATAAAATCTTCAAGATCAGCTGATAGATTCTTGTCCTAAGCCACTATAACTGCTTTCCTGTAATTTCAGTGTCTCCAAATTCTGTTCTGATAATCACAACTAGAGACTGGGAAATTTACTTAAATTCAAGAAGAACAAATTCCTGTGGTCTGTAAATTATCATTGAGAGTTCTTTATATATTAAATTACAGAGTATAGGGAGCGTCAACATCCAAGTCTTGGAACCCTGTTCCATCCTCTCCTGTCTGGGTTTCCCTGTCCATTGCCTATGATTGCTATTTTCTCCACTTGACAAAAGTTCATAACTACCCTGAAATGGAGAGTCATTTCCTGCTTTGGCCTTCCTCCTGTCTTTTTGGAGACACATTAAGCAACCCCCTGCAGGGAACTTGCATTCTCCAAAGATGGCTCCCATGCTGTCCTTGAGAGGAAACTAGACTTCATAGTACATGGCAGTTGAACTCATAAATAAATATTAAATGTGCCACCAGATGGTTCATTAGCCAGTTGTTATGGCAATCAGCATTTCAGCCAATTAAAAACCTTTCCCAAGATTTTAAAATTTGTTGATTGTGAAAACATGAAGTGCTTGAAGACCATGCGGGTACAATTGAATGCAAGAGGCATCTCTGCTTTGGGACAGGAGGCAGCTGGCAGGGATAGGGAAGGGAGGAAAAGGCAAGGGCACATCAGTGTGGTGCAGATACCAGAATGAAGATAAAGGATGTTGGGAGAGGAAGACATTTTCATTAATCTCTGCCTTGTATATAAATAATCTCCTCCAGTGTAGTAAGAAACTAAAGGAGTTATTCATCATATTTTTTTTTTTTTTGGTAGATTCCTCCCAATAGCAGTGACTGTATCTTGATGACTTTTATGCTTTCACTGCTAGAACACTACTTGGCACATAGTAGGTGGCAATTTATAGTAATGAAAAATAGTTTAGCTATGATCATCATAATAAATTGCAGTAAATAGCAAAAAATATAAAGTATTCTTGTTCTGTTATAGAAATCGGGGACAAATCATGTCACAGGGCTTAGATGAGAGCTGGTGAAGGAGGCTGCTGCTGTGGTCCTGGGGATTCTGGCTGGGGCAGAAGCACCTCATTGGTTCTGCTTCCATCTGTGGCTAGGATTGAGTGGTAAGGAATGAACCGGTGACTGGGAGTGTGGAGGACAGTAATGAGCCCCACATTGTACTTCTGCCACATGCTGTCTTGCCACTTTCAATGATCTGTGCATGCATGGATATTCAGTTTCCCGACCTAAATCTAATCCTTTCTAGGACTGGTATTCAAGAGTCTCACTCAAGTGGGCTGGGTGTGAGTCTGGCCTGGCTGGGCACTAGCCAAAGGGCAGACCTCAGAGGTTGGATTTGGAATAGCAAAATCTAAGCTAACAAACTTCTGCCTAAGATGCTAGGAGGTGAGGAAGACCAGAGGCATGAGTGAAGACAAATTTTACCGGGAAAGACTTAAATCCAACCGGGATGGTGTAAAGGAACTCAGATGGCTGCAGAGACAAGCATTCTAAGTTAATGAAAACAGAGAGAAAACAGACAGACATAGACGAGGAGCTAGGGCCCATATTCCACTGATCATATTCCACTGATCTTTGTATTCCCGTCACCTTATACACTGTCTGTCACATAGTAGGTCCTCAGCAAAAGTTGATTAAACCAACAGCCATACTTTTCATCACCTCAATGTGTGCTAAACCATGTCATGTACGAGTGACTGAGAGAATTAAAATACTGAAATCTATTTTGGCCTTCTTCATTCCCTTCCTGGAGAATCCTTTTTCAATGATAATACCCAGAATCAAGACTTCCCTTCATCCTGACTCTCTGATCAAATGAATTTTCCAGGGAGGTGGACTCCCTCAACACCAGAATCAAATGCTTTTCAGGGACCCAGTCCAAGGGACAGTGGAGGGTCTGGGATTCCCACCTCACTGGCTGCCAAGAGACCTGGCTCTGCTCCCAGCTATTCATGAAGCCCCTCCCCCCTACCCCGTATCTCTCCACAGAGCTGTCTGGACCCCTCCACACAGAAATCTGCTGCCTCTGAAATTGTACCAATGCAGCGAAGGGAAAGGAAGTGCAAAAAATAACTTCCCCAGACAATCAGAGCAGATGATTTTAATGAGGGCTTGGAAATGGGAAACAAATGACACCAAATTAGCCTCGCTCCCATTTGTCAACTGTGTTGGTGAAAGCACTAAGCCTCCATCTGAGTCAGCATTGGTGGAGCTGAAGGCTGCTTCTGGTTTCAGGAAATTTCTCTCACAGGAGCCCCCCACCTTCTTTTCCCAGAGCTGCTCTTCCCACTTGCTCAGGAGTCTGTTCAAATTGCTTCAAGGCAGCCAGGGCCCATCACTGCTAGCTTACAACTGCTTTAAATTTCCTCTGGGTAGAAGTACAGATCACCAAAGGAAAAGAGGGTCCCAGAGCCCATGAGCGACTCAGATAAAGGTAAAGGCCAGAACGAAGGTACGCACATTTCTCAAACTCTGTCCCTAGACCAGGGAACTTCTGGGTAGGCTGCATTTAAACATGACAGTTTTTCTATTTCCCTCTCAGTCATATATCACTTTTCTCCATCCTGTCTGATTCTGTCTCCTGGCAGCCCCTAGGTATTAAAAAATATGTCCATGGGAGATCATCGGGTGGGCAGGTGTGGACTGTTGCTCCACAATTCACAAAGCAGAATAATACCAATAATAATGCTCCCGTGTGCAGCTGGATGGGAGAGGCTGAGCTCCTCTGAAACTGGGGCTCGGGTCAGAGTGGTGAACAGAAAGGACTATAATAGATTATTACATTAAGCAAAAAGAAATTGTTTCCGCGCTGGAAGGAAAGAAAGTCATTAACTCGGAGGGTCCAGTTATCAGGGAAAATGATATAACATCTGCAGTGTGTTTTGGATAGCAATTTAAGAGGAAAAATTGGAAAAGAATTTGATGTGGGGTGAAAGGTGTTAGATTGACAGCTCGGGGAAGTGGACTATGTTGTTGCTTTGCCCGTCTGTTGGTCTCTGTATATGTCTTGGTCTGTGAGTCTCACTCACCTGCTCTGACGTTCTTTCCTTCCTCTTCATAGGAGACTATGTAGGGAAGAGACTGAGGTGAATTCCATCCCTTTCTATTTCTGAAAGCTTGGAGGTTCTCAGTTTTCAAATCCATACCCGTTTTCTAGTTTGGCTCTTAGTTTACAGGGAAATTCCAAGGCTTCCAGTCTGCCTTTGCTACTTTGGGTGTCACCATGTAAGAATGGCTTGGTTAGAATAGGAGTGGGGTTAACCCAGGAAACAAGGGAGTGTGCATAGCAGAAGTAAATAATTTGGGGTGAATCATTTGACCAATGTTTCACTGAAGGCTTACCATGTGCAGAATGCTGGATTTCATGCATGAAAGACATAAAGATGAACATGACCTAATGCTCCCTCAAGAAAGTTATCATCTAGATGTGCAGATAACACACACATTACAGGGTAATCTAGAAATATCAGGCAGTCCAAGGTCACAGTCACTGAAGAAACTATCTTCTTTTGCTGTCTTTCACTCAGCCCACTCCCAGAACTTCCACATCCATTTAGGGAATGAATCATCCATTAGGTGAATCAATTTGAGTTAGATATTTAGAGTATAGGAACCTACTACCCAGAGGTCTGTTAATTTATAGGTCTGCTAATCACATTCCTGTAACACAACTACCTTGTCTAGTTTGATAGATAAATTTATAATTGTGTAAAGACTTCACAGACATAGTACCACAAACTCAGTCTTTCCTAGCCCAGGACATTTCATTACTTGGTTCCTGAGAAGTGTAATTTTTCTTTCTGGTTCTACCATGCTGCTTTAATTATATAGTAGGATAATCTGCTCTAAACTTAAAAATACATTGGATTAAATAAAGAAGTGGTACTGGGTGAATAGGAAACTCTGCTCCGTGAAGTCATGCAGGGACCGAGGCTGGCTGCTCAGCACTTCCATCCTCAGCATGGGGCTTCTATGTTCGGGTCCAAGGCAGCTACTCCAGATGTCACCACATCCCAACATCAGGGCAGGAGAAAGCGAGAACGCAGGAGACATTATTACATTATAAAATCATGGATCAGGTGTTATACACATCAATTCAACTTGCATTATATTGGCCAAAACTTAGTAACATGAGCATATCTAGCTGCAAGGGAGGCAGGAAAATGTAGGTTCTAGCAGGAAATTCATATGCCCAAGTGAAAGGGGGATTCTATTACTAAAAAGAAGAAAAGGAAAAAGAATATGGGGATAAAATTAGTTCTCTCTTCCATGCTATTCTTTCCCATACTCCTGCCAACCAAAACCTTCTCTCTATTATCCTGGACACTGAGGAATCAGTTATATTCTTTTCTCCCTCTGGTTTTCCAGTCCCCTTAGTCCTTAACCAGGTAGGGCGTGCTCTGACTTAATTTGAGTCTTTGAATCTTAAAACTGTACTGGAACCCTCAAAATCCTCTATAACCACTGTTCTTTCATCAACCACCTTTTCATTTGCTGAATTTATATTGGGACTTATGAAGTGTCCCATCTTGGACTGATACAAAAATAAACAGAGAAATATGGTTTCTGACTTGAAGGGTCTTCCATTCCTCAGTTACATTTGCTCCTTGCTAACTTCTTTATTCTCACTTGGGTCTTATCTCACTCTTCCCTTGGTTCTTCTTGCTGGTCCATTGTTTTCCAAAACAAACACCTGGGATTTTTCTGGCATTCTCTTTGTACCCTGCTCTGTTTCACCCAGAAAACCTCTTGATCACCACAAATGATCATTCAATCTACACATTCACCCAATTATTCATTTGCCACAATCTAAAGTCTGTGCCTACTCTGTGTGGACTCTATTCTAGGCACTGGGTCCACAGTGGCCACCCACACAGTCTCTGCTATCATAGAGATCACTCTTGCCCATGAGACAGGTAGTAAACAAATTCAAGTGCACTTATAATTAAAAAGTGTACAAAGTGTCTTGAAAAAACAAGACTGTCATGAGAGAGAATAACGAGGAGGACATACTTAAGACTGGAGTTAGTCTGAGGACACGACATCAACTCTAGAACCTAAAGGAAGACCAGCGCTCTCCAGGCAGAGTAAGGAGAACAGCATTTCAGGCAGAACACCACATAGAGAAAGCCCTGAGATAGAAAAGAACTCAAGTATTTGAGGGACTGAAAGAAAGGCAATGTGACTGAGACTCAATAGAATAGACACAGGAGATGAAGATAGGGAAAGGCAGGTGGGCCTGAGGTGATGACAGAATACACACGCTTTTTGAAATGGAAACCTACTGAAAGATTTTAACAGGCCAAGTGACAAGTTCTGCCTTATGTTTTAGAGTTCACTCTGCTGTGGAGAGAATGGATTCTGAGGTGGTAAGAATGGAAGAAAAAGGAGACTAATTAGAAAAGTACCATCACATTTCTAAGTAATAAAGGTGGCCTGGACCAGGATGGATATGGTGATAGGGAGGATCACGGTGTCACACTAGACTAAAACTGGGGTAAAATTCACCTCCGACCTGTTTTCATAAATAAAGGACTATTGGAACACAGATACTCCCATTCGCTTCCTTATCATCTATGGCTACTTTTGGTCTTTAATAGGAGAGATGAGTAGTTATGACAAAGACTATATGGCCCACAAAACCTAAACTATTCACTTTCTGGGCCCGCATAGGCTCTGCTGAGTCCTGTTTTTTTGTTTGTTTGTTTTTTTAATTTTTATCAGAGTATAGTTGATTTACAATGTTGTGTTAGTTTCAGGTGTACAGCAAAGTGAATCAGTTATACATATACATATATCCACTCTTTTTTTAGATTATTTTCCTATATAAGCCATTACAGAGTATTGAGTAGAGTTTCCTGTGCTATACAGTAGGTCCTTATTTGTTATCTATTTTATATATAGTAGTGTGTATATGAGTCCTGTTTTAGACAATACCCTCAAAAGGTAGACAATGTACAGTGGAAGTTAGTTAACCTTCTTACTCAATAATTTTTCTAGCTTTTAAAAAATCTTCTCTTTATTATACACTAGAAATATCTCCCTTTTGCTAGCTTGGGGACAAATAAGAGTTAAAAAGAACTTCCTATGAACTGAGGAAACCTGAATGAGTAGGAAGGAAACCCAGATAGCCGCAGCCTTGCTGAATTTCTAGTGGTGTTAAAAGGAGCTACTGACTATGGAAAGAAGCTATGCCCATTGGTATTTTTCCATTAGAAATACCTGGAGTAAACCTCATACCTTCAGATCTCCTGGTAGCTGCAATAGCTCGGGCCCTGCACACTGAACTAGCAATCTACCGAATTGCTTCCTAACTCAACAAATATCACTCACAGTCCTATTATGGCTGGAAGGTTTTTAAATAAAACTGTCTATAAAGATCACAAAATAAACCTGTGGAGCAACCTCCTCACTACTTCCTTCTGTTTCCCCACAAATTCCTCACCCTTTCCTACAGAGAAGGTTTGTGTTTCCAAGCAGGTGCCTCTTTAGAGCTCTCCTAGAGAATAGCTGAATGCAGCCATCTCTGTCTTCCCTCAGTGCAGCTGAACCTCAAGAAGCCACTTTTCACAAATGATGCGACATTGAAGTACTTATGATTTTAGCTCCTTCCTCAGAATGTATCCCTCTAGTCAAGGCACCAGGTATTTTTCACTCAAGCTGGAAGTCAGGACTAATCGTAAGCCTTCCACTTGAGTCTCTCCTGCAGGCTGTATCCTCTGTAATAAAAGTATAGGTAGTTTATCCATCTTTCAGGCAAATAGCCATTGTGTTCCCACCCAAGGTAAGAATCCATTTCGTCCAGGAAAAATGACTTTAAAGTGATTCAGAAGGAGATTGATGTGAGAAGAGAGACAGAATTCCTTAGCTATGAGAGAGATTAACAAATCAAATGAATGGACACAAACAGCATTGTTTTGGCCAAATGGAATGCTGGGGGCTCATGCCAGGGAGGGTGGTTAGCTGAGAGACTGACTGGTCTAGATCCAGATCACTGAGTCCGTGGGAGTGTGAGCTCAATGTCTAAGGCATAAGTATCTCCCAAAGGATATTGTTAAAATGTAGATTCTATATCAGTAGGTGGGGGTGGGCTCTGAGATTCTGAAATTCTAACAAGCTCTCAGGTGATGCCAATGCCACTGGTCCTTGGGCCACACATTGAGTACCAAGGGCATAAGGATCTAACTTTAGGGTCCACATGTATGTGCATTCAAGATTTTAAGATTACATGGGTTATCTATATCCGTTTGGAGTCTAAATCATCCATCAGTGCTCATAAAGGATGATGATGTAGGGGATCTGAGAAACAGAGTGCAGACTCAGGAGAGGAGCTACAAAGAACTGGGCAAAAAATAGTAGGTTCCTTGGTGGATATGCTGGGATTATCTGCAAAAAACGTAACAAGGGATCTTGGCCCCAAATAACTAGGCCTAAGGGCAGGCTAGCAAGATTGGTCATACTAATGACCTGAGCCAGGGAAGCAGGAGCACTAGAGAGCTAACCCCAGTATGGTGTAAGGGCTAAGAGCTTGGACTCAACTATCAGGGAAACTGGACTGGAAATTTGGCTCCATCACTCTGAGACTCTGGGCAAACATAGACGTGCCCCAAAATGGGAGCAGGGTAGCTGGATTATTTATATCCTCAAACCCATTTGTCATTAAGGGCTGACCCCTCAGAGATGTAAATTCCTAAGCACTTCTGGTTCTCTGCACACACAAGAAAAGGAGGTTCTGGAGCCTTAGGGTTAATCTTTGATAAAGACTGATAAAGTCTTTGATAAAGAATCAGTGGCTGGCTGCTGTGAGTAGAAGCACGGTCAAAATTGTTTGCACAAAATTGATAAATGGCAAAGGAAGCCAAGGGGATATAAGAAGCATTTTGCATTATCCGCTAAATCATGAAAAGACCTTAACATGGTTTCTTGCAATCCTAAATCATCATTAAAATCTCTCTTTATTATATACAGTGTATAAATAAATTTATCTGAAAAGACAAGAAGGACAAGGGGGAGATGAGGCATCCATCCATGGCACAATAGTCAGTGGGACCAGGGCTGACTTTGCAAATCCAACATGTCATTAGGGAACCTGGAATCCAGTTAGTGAGCAACCTAAATGGCCAGAAATCCTTAAGACCCACCTATTGATGCTGATCAATAAGCAGCCTCATGGATGTTCCTTTCATTCCAGGGATTCAACACTGAAAGTGTGTTTCCGGATGTGAGTGGCCATACTTTATTGCTTGTGGCTTAGAGAGTGGATAACCTCTCTGGGCTCCATTTTCTCATCTTTAAGGTGAGAGGTCCTCCAGCTCTAAAATTGTGTGATTTAATATAGCACTAAGTATAAGACAAACACTCCACAAATTCTAAGCCACATTCTCCACAGTCACATATCCCCAATGTTAGCTATTTTCTTTCCTCATTAAAACAGTGTCACAGATAGAGTATCTTCGTTTCCTGCGTCTATACTTTGCAGATATATAGTACTCACCCAGACTAGCTTCTTGTAGCTGCCTGTGTTGCATATTTCTCCTAACTGTGATTGATTAGTATGTGTATCTCTCTCTCTCTCTCTGCCTCTCTTATTTTCTGTGCATTAAAAAACAGCTGAAGTGCCTTCTTACTCTGATTTTGGAGATTATAGCTTTTAGGATGTATGGGTTAAGGGGTTAGATGGGAGGCAAAAAATGTACTCAGGCAGGATTTCTGATGCTACTAATTACTCACCAAGATATGGATAAGACCATTTTTGTAAGCCATGAATTGGCTCATTTAAAATTCCTTTGTTTTTGTTTTAGAAGAAAGAAAAAGGAAGAAAGAAGAAAGTCAAAGGATGAAAGAACAAAAGAAGCTCCCCGTAGAAAGACAGAATATTTTGCCAGCACATTTAAGAATCTAAATGATGCCAAGTGCCAAGCAGATCGAGAGGTTCTGCTTACTGCATAGTAAATAAAGTAGAAGGGAGGAGGAAGCACGAGTCAAACAATTCTTTGTGAGTGAGGGACCAGCCTTGAGAGAATTCAAACCCTGACTTTCCTGTCTCATCTGGTAATACAGCTAGGCACAAAACGTTATCTAACCAAAATGGGGTGGAATAGACTAGAAGCAGACCTAGAACAGACACTGCCCCAACGCAAGGAGCAGGATAGACATTGTGAAGATAGATCCTGCTACAGCCAGGGAGATGGCTGTTGGTGGCCAGAGGGCATGATACCAGGCAGCAGGTGGGAGTCCAGACTATCAGATGGCACCAGTTAAGGGAACAAGAAGGTTCTGACTATGTAATACAGAACGTAACAGTGGAGCATTCAGGGCAAGCATATTGTGATATCCAAGCAGATGTCTTCCTGTCAGCAGGGAAGACAGATGGCGAGGGGTGAGAGTCAGAGGGCCTTGGTCACATTGCTGGAGTTAGGAGGCAGGTCCCAGTCACAGGGTGGATTTCAGAATCAGCATTCCTGTCCTGGGTGGCCGTAGAGAGTGGAAGGGGAATGAATAAGAGGAAGGGCAGCTATTGAGTAGGTCAGTGGATATATTAGTTTCCTTGGACTGCCATAACAAAGTACTATAAACTGAGTGGCTAAAACAATATAAATTTATTATTTCACCATTCTTGAAGCTGGAAGTCTGAAATCTAGGTATCAGTGAGGTTGCCTCCTTCTGGAGGCTCTGAGGGAGAATCTGTTCCATGACTTCACTAGCTTCTGGTGGTTGCCTGTAGTTCTTGGAATTCCTTGGCTTGGAGCTGTATCACTCCAATCTCTGCCTCTATCATCACGTGGTGTTCTCTCTGTGTATCTCTGTGTCTCTGTTTTCTCTTCTTATACAGACATAAGTCATTGGATTAGGGTCCACCTTAATCCAGTATGACTTCTTTTAATTTAACTTACTACATCTGTAAAGACCCTATTTTCAAGTCAAATCTGAGGTTCTGGGTAGACATGAATTTGGGAATGGGGGGAGGGGAAGATGAAGATAGACACTATTCAACCCAGTATAGTTATCAAAAACTACTGATGCTCTATGGAACATGTTACCAGACCAAGGGCACAAGTTTGTGCTCTGGTTTTGGGAACAAGGCCGAAGTCAAGTTATAACCATAAGATACAGCAAAACTATCATTCCAGAGCTGATGATGGAAGCCATGAAATGGTGACTCCAGTTTCATATTTTAAGAAGTAACCCCAATGGTCATTTCATGTGTTTAGCCTGAGCCAGGGCTGCGCTCCCACTGAAGGATCCTATTTAAATTAGCACACCTCTCCTGCCTCTTCAAAATTCTGGTCCAACCCAGGAAGGGTATCAATTTTTTCCCTTACCACTCATCCTTTCTTCATAAGGATCACTACTTTACTGAGCCATCCCTGCTAATCTGAGAATGCCAGATTGCTGCCGAATTTGAGAGTAGCTGCTTTCATGTAATCTCACCTTTTGTGTGTGAAGAAATTAGAGGACACCTCTGAGACCCTGAGAAAGTTTGTACCTTTAGAGAGAAATAAATAAAGACTTTCAGAGTTTGTCAAGGAAAGAAATGTAAGACTTTCCTGCTGAACAGCTCTGACAAGGTTAATGGTGTCAACACTGCCAAATAAAGTCGAGAACGATCAGGAGGAAGGATGGATGTATTAGCCCTGGGTAGACATGTTGAGGTGAGAAGTTGACTTGAGGTTCTGGGGAGAAGCAGATACAACCGCTATGAGCAACGAGCTCAGAGAGACTGAACTCAGATTGTTCAGACAAATCCAAAAAGTCAACTTGTAAAGTCCATTTGCCCAGCTAGAGCCAGTAAAGCCAGGGGTCATAGGAGACACTCAAGAGTCCCTGAGAGGCAGGCCAACTCTCAGACAGGGAAAAACAGAGCATCAGCAGGAAAGAGAGTGTCTGGGGGCTCATCCAGCAGAGACTCTTTTTTTTTGTCCACTCGATAGAATTTCTGGTTAACCCATGTACACCTAAGTACTTATGACTGTTCACCATCACGATTATATGATTCTTCTCTTGTGATTTAATTTTCCTCTAGCAATCTGGGTAGGCTAATATTAGAGGAGAAGAATGTAAACAGAAAGGGCAATGAGACAAAAAAGAAAAAGGACTTACTTTTAAGATATTATCACTAACCTGTGGCTGGATGGCATTACATGTAAGAAAAAAGACTTCATTCTGCTATTATCAATTCACTCCCTTCCGTTTGGACCTCTCCCCCTTTCTCATCGGTTTTAAACTTTCTCTGAAAGTTTTCAGTCCAGTTAGCAATAGTCACAGTGGAATGATAAGACCTAGTACAGTTTATAAAACACATATATTTATGTTACTTGTTTGTTTCAACAGTCAGTAACAGTAAGAATCACTGTTAATCCATTTCACAGAGGGAAAAACAAGTCACAGCTAGAACTAAGTTGAGCCAGGACTAGTATCTGGGACTCCTCATTCTAATTTCAGTGCTCTTTGTACACATCACACCTCACCATAGTGCAGGAGAAGAACCTTGAATGAGAACTTCTGTTCGCTTTAGAGGCAGGGGAACTGGCAGGGATTCCTCTTCACTCTGTCTCAAGGCAGAGTCCTGATACACCCCTGAAGTGGGGACTGACACAGCCCTGAAGTTGGGATTGATGGCAAAGTTTTTGGGACCAGGAGGGCTTGAACTCCAACTCTGCTTCCAGAGGCACCAGGACAACAAAAGTCAGGAATTGTTCTGCTGCCTTCATCACTTAATCAGCTGAGTGTAACACTCCGTTTGCTGTTGTCTCCAAGACACTTAAATTGTGTAGCTTTC
This sequence comes from Balaenoptera ricei, assembly GCF_028023285.1. Classification (NCBI taxonomy): domain Eukaryota; kingdom Metazoa; phylum Chordata; class Mammalia; order Artiodactyla; family Balaenopteridae; genus Balaenoptera; species Balaenoptera ricei. Next base: position 156,012,822 of record NC_082639.1, read on the forward strand.
TTGGCTTTTCATTCCATGAAAGGCTCTTTCATACCAGCTCCTCCAGCCCCTGGGGAGCTGGATAGGAAGGGAAGAAAGAGGTGTAACGGGGATTCTATGAACATGTCTCTGCATCGTCTTCCCCTGTGATCTCCAGTTTCTACTGCTTTCTCCCCTGGTGAGGTGCCTGGGTAGCTACCTGAATGAAACATATGAAATGCTTTTTAATCCCATCATTACTCACCAAGGTATAGAAGCCACAATTCTGGCACCTTACTGCCTCACTCATTTAAAATGCCTTTTGCTACGTATATTTTTATTTAAGTGAAAGAAAAAAGAAAAGAAAAGAAAAGAGAGAGACAACAAACTCAGCAGATGAAGAAACAAGAGAGTCCCTTGGGTTAGGGAGCGACATTGCCAATCCATCAGAGACTCTCAGGCACTGACAAAGTGCAGACACCAAGCAGCGCATCAAATCCAGTTGTGGAGGAACAAACAGGAGCCGAAGCTGTAAAAAACTTTCTCCCCATTTCAGAGACGCACAATTCTCTTCTCAAAGGTGTTGAGAATTGGCTTCGGCTGCCTCCCAAGCTTTAGGAAGAGAAGCATGAAATGGCTGTCAGAGATAAAACGCCCATACAATTTTGTTAAACTGGAAAGGCAGGAACTGCATCTTTTTTGCTTTTTCTCCAAAGTGTTGGACACAAAAATCCATCAGGGATGGGCCTTTGCACAAGATAACATGGGAATGAATTTGATCCAGGCTACCCACGGATTCTGCTGACTTCCTAAGCTATGGGGAAAGGAAGGGAGGTCAGCCCCAGGGGTCTCCCTTCAAGCCTATGTGGAACCATGGATGACAATGACCCCAGCTCTCTGGTGGGTGGAAGTCTCCCCCAGCTGCCACCAGGCTGGCTTGTCCTCACTGCTTTTCTGACTACCCCTCCTGTCTGCACTTCTCTCTCACTCATTCTGGTTGCATGCGAAACACGAGAGCACTCAGTGGTACTCTAAGCCCTTACTTCAAATACCAATCATGATTCTTCTCAACAATGCTGGACACTTGGGCCATCTTCTGATGCAGATGGGGACATAGAGGAGAAAGGTGGCTGAGAGGAAGGAAGAGAATTGAAACCTAGTTAGGGTGGAGACCCCACCCCCACCCCACTCATTTTTTATTTAATTTCAACTGCCATGAGGGAGAAAATAGACTTCACTCCTTCAATTGTATCCTTCCCTTCTCACCAATATATTGTCTCTCCCTCTCTCCACATCTTCCTCCCTCAGCTCTCATACTCCAGGAGTGACACTTGCATTAACATCTGCTGACAGTGGAGTCTATTTTGGTACAAAAAAAGGTCTTTTCAAAAGTGGATATGCAACAACTTAGCAAGGGTTCAAAGTTAAGGACATTGAAGGAACTCATGGCTTTCTTTTTTAAGGATCTGAGAATGTCAGTGCCTCTCATTTTGTCCTTAATTCTGGGAGAGAGAGGGAAGAATGTAAAAAGAGTCATCTCCTTTCAATGGGCCAACAGTAATGACCAGTCTGTCTAAAATTCATGAATAAGAGACTGTATATAATCTCTGTGTTATGAATTATGCACAGACTGTGGACAGAAAAGAGATAGGCAACTTCCCACTTGACTCCCCTCTGCCAATTTCACCTTAACTTCCGAGATCCTGGGGTGGCAGCATCCATCATATCTACTTCAATCTATTAAAAAAGAGTTGATCCAGGAAAAGAGGACTGCTAAGATCAAACATCCTTGACTTTGGTGAACTCATATACTTAAAATTTCTTTTCCTTGATACTAATTTCAAATCACCTAAACTAATTTCCACTTCAAAACTCCTGACTGAGACTTCAAATTGCAAATCCCAGTTGTTAACCAAGGGGAAAAAATATGAAAAGTGGGGAAAGTGGCCAGTTAAGAAAAAGTGGGCAGAGAAAGAGAGAGAAATGAAAATATCTTATACGATGACAAATAAATATCTCTGATAAACATCTGGATTTGGAGTAAAATTCAGCTGCTACCTCAAAAATTGTGTTACTAAATACTTTGAATAAACACGAGCAGCTCTATCTCAGACATACACCACTTCTCTGTGAGCTGTATCTTCCACAAGATGCTGTAATCTGACCCCCTCTCCCATTTCACATCTCCTATTAAGCTGAGTATCTCCACAGCAACTGGAAGTTGCATATAGTTCTGCATCTGCCCCATCTTGAACAAGCCTGTTGAGTCCAAGACTAAGTAGCTGGTTCAGGCTAGTCACTGACACCAGCACTCTGAACAAAATTTATTTATGTTCTCAGGATCCTCAGGAAAGAAGGGCTTCAGGTTATCACCTATGAGATTGAGTTTGTTACACTATTTCCAGCTGATATAATTTTTTCCTCTATTGCTTTTCTCTGTAGCCAATGTCAGAGTGGGGATAGAAACAGTGCCTGTTATTTTATCATATCCTTTCTCCAATGTGATTGTATTTGGGGATGGGGCCTGAGGGAGGTGATTAGGTCATGAAGGTGGAGCCCTCATGAATGGGATTAATACCCCTAATAAAGAGACCCCAGAGAGCTCATTCACCCCTTCTGCCATGTGAAGGCAGCAAGAAGACAGCCATCTATGCACTAGGAAGCAGACTCTCACCAGACACTGAATATGCTGGTGCCATGATCTTGGACTTCCCAGCCTCCTGAATTGTGAGAAATAAATTTCTGTCAGTTATAAGCCATCCAGTCTATGGTATTTTCTTATAGCAACCCAAACAGATTAAGACAGGGAAGATTAATATGTGCCAAATACTATATAAATAATTCAACTGATCAGTGAAGCAGGAATGGTTGTAGAAATGGAAACTGAATTTCTGGGAATCACATGATTTGCCCTGATCCCATAGCTAAGAAGTCTCAGTGTTTGGAATCTGACTAGTTTTGTGTCAGTGTCCACGTGCTTTCCAAAATGCTGTGACCTCTGCCCCGGGAGAGCTCTCAGCCGTGGTTGGAAGCCTATGCCAGTGTGTGTCTTACCATCTAAAACCAAAAAGCGCTTCCTTGTATCTTGCCTAAATCCTTCCTGTTACAGGGTGAGTACCTCCCATTTCTTACTCTCCTCTGATTTATCTCCAATACATCTTTACAAATTAAGTGACATCTCAGCCTTTTGGGGAAATATCATCTAATCCCTTTGGGACTATTGTGTCTATCATCTCAACATTAGAGGCATTGATTAGGTTTGCATTAGGGTTAGAACACTGATGTGTAACGGTAAGATTTAAAGGAGGAGTGATTCTGCTTCATTGCCAAAAGTAAGATTCTGCCAAGCTGAAAATATCTTTTCATAAATTCAAGTACAATGAGCTATGTTATCCATACCCCACACCATAATCCAGTCCTGTCTCCCAGGGGCTCCCCATTGCATATTGAATATTTGGGGGGTTTTCTTTAAAGCCTGTCATTATCAAACAGTGTTAGGGGAGCAAGTGTGTAAAAAGGAAATTGGCAGCTGTCCCCGTGTGATCTGAGGAACTGGGATTCAGAATGCTAAACCACCACTGAAAATGTAAGTAATTAAAATTAATTAAAAATCATGAGGCAAACCTTCACTTTTGCAATTTCAAGGTGCAACCCAAGTCGCCAGAGCTCATCAAAGATGTGCATGCTGTCGCCGCTACGTGAAAGATTTCCATGACCTGAGCGTGGACTGAGGGACTGAGCTAGAGGAAGCTGGATCAAAGTACCATAGTGAGTCAAAACCTTAGTTTAAAAAGTGAATAGAAAAAAAGAACATGTCGATGGGATGGATGCAGGACTCGCTCTCTGATCATCAATCAACAGCTTTTTTTCTGTTACTTTTCAGGGCTCAGCATTCCCAAAGGGCTCTGCTATTTCAGCCACGTGGAGAGCATCAGACCTCATGCCAGATTGCTTATGATCCAGTTTGGATAGAGGTAATAGACAAGAAGCCAGGAATAGCACAAATGAAACAATGTAGAAGAATGTATCATTCATTCATCCAACTACGTTTTAGAGCACCTACTATAGAGGTAAGTATTGTGCTAGGGGCATGTCCTTACAGAGTCCTTGCCTTCCGTGTCTGCAACCTACTGGATACAGTCAGGACTATTTGAGGGATAAGGTGTGTTACACTTACGGATTTAAGTATGAGCATGATTCATTTCTGGGGCAGGCTGACAAGAGTAAAGAAGCATATTAGAGATCAATGGAAAAGATTGCTCCTAGCAACCCTACGTTGGATGAGATAAGGATCAAATTAAGGAAAACCTTCATAACCAGGAAATGCTTCCCTGTAATCAGTTCTTAGATGATTGGGATTCAATATCATAGAACTTTTTAGGCCAAAAGTGACCTGAAGAGGTCATGCCCTCCATTTCAGAAGCCCAAGCAAATGAGACCATCAGTTATATACTTTCTACGCTATCTTCATGTTCAAGTGTCATCACATTTATTACACTGAGAACAGATGGTCCAGATGAAGATGTTCTTTATACAGTTTGGAAAATCTTAAGGATTGGAAAATCAAACTATAATCCCAATTGAAGGAGTCAGGGAAATTTATTCTGGAGAATAAGGAATCGAGAAATGGAAATAATGGCTACTTTCAAAAACTTGAAGAACCACATTTTAACTAAACATAATTGTTCTTATAAGTTATTTTTTTCTTTATGAAGGAAATTCCTAACAAACAAAACTCTAACAACAAGGTATTAAGAAATGGAACAGGAAAGAGAGAGAGAGGGAGATACTCAAATTGAAGCAGAAATGTTTCAGAAGAGGGTGAACCCTCTCCCCCTCACCACAGACATCTGTGAGGGGCTCCCCAGATACCCTAGACCTGAATGGAACACTTTGAAAACATTCACTGGAGGCTAGAGCTAGGGTTAACCAGAGAGTAGTTGAAATCAGGGGTTAGAGTTTGACTCAGCATAAAAAAGAATTCTCTTATAATTAAAGCTGACCTACCAGGACATGGGATACTCAGTGATGTAGTGATTTCTCCATCTTTGAAATGATCAAATAGTAGCCAGAAGACCACTGACAGGAATGCAATACAAGTATTTCCTGCACTGAGGAAGAAGAAAGATGACATTACCTCAAATTCCTTTTCACCTCTCAGGTTCTATGAGTCTTTGGCATGCTCAAAGTTATATTTTGATGTAGTGGGAGGCCCAAGAATTGAACCCAAGTCTTGGCCTCTAGGTCTTGGAAATTTTGAGCACAGGAGTAAGTTAGGCATCAAGAAAAGTTTGAATCCAAGGTTTTGCCCAGAAGCAAAAGAACAAATGAAATGCTGCACATCCCACCTTATGGTACATGATGGGGAGACCTCACTATCATCAGAGTCTTCCTACCAGGACCCCAGGAGGAAGCTGATGTCAGTGGTCCTCTGCTGCTTTTTGGGGTGGGGGGCAGAAGATAGAACATCTGCATCTTGATGCAAATCACATAAACATATTTAGAGAGTTTATCTTTCCATGTCCTGCTGTCACCAGACCTTCTGGACCACCTCTCCTTCTCCTGATAGGGAATCTAACTTATTTTAACATGAGTGATTTTTATGGGTTGAATTTTATCCACCTCCCCCGTCCCTCCAACAAAGAGATATGTTTAAGTCCTAAGCCCTCATAACTCAAAATGTAACTCTACTTGGAAATAGAGCCATTGCAGATATAATTAGTTAAGATGAGGCCATACTGGAGTATGTTAGGCCCTAATCCAATGTGACTGGTGTTTTTATAAGAAAATAGCCAGCTGAAGACAGAGACACCGGGTGAATACCGTGTGAAGACAGAGGATTGGAGTAATGCATCTATAAGCCAAGGAACATCAAATGTTGCAGGTAACACCAGAAGCTAGGAAGGGACAAGGAAGGATTTCCCTACATGTTTTGGAGGGAGTATAGTCCTGCTGACACCTTGATTTCAGACTTTTAGCCTCTAGAATTATGAGACAATAAATATCTGTTGCTTTAAGCTACCTAGTCTGTGGTACTTTGTTATCACAATCCTAGGAGATATAATAGAGTGACTCTCCCCATACTGGCCTTGGTTACTTGTTTTTCAATCTACAAAATAGAGGCATTGTGGTAAATACCAGTCCAATAAGGCCTGAGGTCAAAACATCTCAGATTTGCCTCTTTTCCTTTTAGGTCATGTCATAGGGCCCATGATGGGCAGAAAGTTGGCAGGTGGTTTTCTCTGCTTTGCATCTCACCTCCTGGGTTATAGAAAGATCATTCTCCCACATCTTGAGAACGTTGGCAGACAAGAGAGCAGGAATGAGTGTCAGGGGAAGTGAGCACTGTCTTGAAGCTGATCCTGACTTGACTGACCAAGGTGCCTCATCATTTTGAAATTTAATCTAACGATCTGCAAAATGGAGATAATACTCTTTTTATATTTTTTACCTTCTTGCGGTCACTTCTTCTGGGTAATGTCAGGGCATAAAAAGATAAAATCTCTGAGCTGCCCTGACAGGAGTATAGGAGAATCTAATACAGGCACCCCTGGGCTATCAGCAGGAGAGCAGGGCCACTTAGGAAGCGCCAGAGACCAGAGCCAGGATGGAAGGATGGACCTGAGTACAGGTGAGGTCAGAATCAGGGGAGCAGTCAGTAAAAGAGAAAGGGCACACAGCTGCCATGAAGTCAGGGAAGAAAACTGAGTTCGGTTAGTCCAGTCAAGAGGTAGCAGACAAGGTGGGGAATTAGGGTATTAGTCCAGATTAGTGGATAACTAGTCAAGGGGCAAGGACATGGCCAAAAGCAAAGATAGACTATACCAGTAGAAACAGTGGAACTTTCTGAGGTCTAAGTGGAAAAAATTGAGCACAGCAGAGAGGCAGGATAACACTTGGGGCTCTGTAAGAGCAAACTGGGTTTAATCATTGCTCCTCAGACAGAACTATTTGCCTTCTGCCCAGGTTTTAAGAAGGCTTCTTGGTCTGCATTGATGAAGACCAGAGTACCATGCAAATTTTACTCATAAGAGATCAAGTAATTAAAACCTTGCATACAGCAGGAACACAGTAAAGATAGTTTCTGCAATTATAATCAATCTTCAGGGTACGACCAGTTCTGTGGGTGCTGGTGGTTGGCACGTGCATTCCACACCAGGGCTGCACCCTCCAGCTATCCCTATATTGAACTCTGTCATTTATCTTAGAACAATAAACACAAACTGCTTTCATAACTTGAAAAAAATACAAAATCCACTGCAGTTTGAAAACAGACTGAAATTCATTGTCTTTCTATGTTATTTCCTTATTAGAGCTTTGACTTACTCATTCCGAACCTGTGAGTTTCAGGTTTTTCAATCTACAAAATAGAGGCATTGTGGTAAATACCAGTCCAATAAGCCCTGAGGTCAAAACATCTCAGAAAAAGTACATACCTTCCAGAAGCTACTCCTGTGTGTGGTTGGTATTGATAAGGGAAGGACTTAATAAACCAAGAGGGTAGCACATATGTGAAAGTCGGGTGTGATATATCCCCGGAGAGTTCAATAAGAAGCAACAAGCAAGCCAGGGAGGAGTGTAGCATTGTACTGTCAGTTGGTAGGGATGTTTTTCATTTCATCAAAAGAGGCAATGAAAGAGACTTTCAGGAATGGAGACAGAGAAATTGGATGTGCCCTGCCCCCAGCACTCCTCCTTGGAGACGTGCACGTCTTCTTTCCTTTATAGCTCACTCTTCAACACTTTGGAAGAAGCAATATATTTTTTCTCTTTGTTAGTAAAAATTATATAAATTCTAGCCAATATAATTAGTTTAGCAGTCACTCCTTCAATCCAGCTGTGTTTATGGGCACCTACCAATGAAACCACTTACTGAGCGCCACTGTATGCTGAGCACCCTTCATGCGTTATCTCATACAATCATGCTAACAATCCTTTGCTATGGATGTTAACATTTCCTTTTCATAAGAAGAGGAATCTAAACCTCCGTAAAGTTAAGTCACATACCCAAAGCCATCTACTTAACAAACAGTACAACTCAGATTAGAAACCAGGATGGTCACAATTTAAAAAAGAACCTCTAATGGAGGAATTTGAGCCTAGTTATGAATGACTTGTGAAGTACTTTTGGACAGAAAGAATTTCCTGTTGAGAAATAAGTCAGTGAGGTAGAAAGAAGGAAGAAAGAGAAAAGAGCCAACATTGTACTGTGTGTCCCCTCTGTGGGGGACTCTCAACATACCTTTCATTCTCATGACAAACCAGGCTTCTCTGGCACTCAGCGTTGGCACTTTCTTTGCTACTGTACACTGCTTCTCAGTAAGAACTGTGTGCTCACTTGTCTTATTTTGACTTCCACCCTTTCATCCCCCTCTCCCTTTGACATGCCCAAATGACTTCCCAGAAAGTTGGCTCTAAGAGCAGTTATAGCAGATAATAACTCGATGTATCATTTATTGTTCATTTTCTAGGTGCCAGTCTCTGTATTGAGCTTTTTATGTGGGTTTTCTCTCTTAACCCCCCCAAAAAACATAAGGAAGATGGTATTATTATCCCCACCTCATGGATGAGAATATTATCACCATATTTTTTTCTCTATTTTATGCCTCCTCTGCTTTAAAATATCTCCCCATGGAGTTAGGGGTCGTGACCTGGGAAGGAACACAGGTCCTCCTAGAAGCAAAACTGAACACAGACACAATCGCCCTCTCCTCCAACTTGCCATCCAATGCAAAGATGCTTCCTTTTGTCTACAATTATCCTACTCCTTGTTTGTTTATAGCAGCCTCAGATTTAGTGCACAGACAGGGATGCTGAGATTATTTAGATTCTCATAACACAGCAGATACTGAGTAATATAAGACCTGCCAGGGTGCAGTGGGTGCCCCATGAGTGCCTTTATTAAGGTGCTGATAGAGTAGCACCCCTGCCCCCAGCTCTGTCCTGGCCCAGCTGGGTCTGTGTTTGAAAGGGGATCCTGACAGGTCTACCAAAGAAGATGAAAGAGGCAGCAGGGGCAGGGGACAATGGATGGGTTAATGTGCAGACATAAACTTTACAGCTCGGGGCAAGGCCACCATAAACCTCCTCCACACTGCACCGCACAGGTTGTGATGGCGGCAACACGCCTTGGATGGTGGATTTACTTGGGATTCTCAAGGGAACTGTGGTTTGCAGACCTGCCTGTTCTCCCTGCCATGCAAGGACCTCCATTCCTGATCTCTGCAGAGGCTGTAAACTTTGGGACAGGGAGGCAGGGCCCGCAATTCTCAGGGGGAGCCTCAGGGGATTCTAGTGGTCTGGGCAGCTCCATGGGATTGGAACTTGAGCTCTTGGAGGATGCTGCCTACAGATAAGACCAAGTGGCACATTTGAACAAATTTCAAATACTTTAAAGTGTCATCTCATCCATGCCCTGTCTCTTCTTTAGACCAATTCAGAACCATTTCAGACTGAAAACTTCTCCTGTTTTCAAAAACCGGCAGGTGTAAAATTATGTATGTGGATTTATTTGAACAACTTAGATGACCAAAAAAAAAAAAAAAAGTTTTCTTAAGTCTAACCTTAATTACTCATGCTTTAGGAACACAGGCTATTTCCTCTTGTTCTGCCTTCTGGAGTGATGAAGGATATTTTAGTGACATCTTGAATTATTTAGAGGGACTGAGGGTTCAATTTCATATGATAAATATTTGCTGAGTTCCTGTGTACCTAATTCTGAAATGGGGCGGGAGGGTCACAGAGGTAACAAGGCTGGCTTCCTCCTACAAAAGCTCTTAGTCTGGAGAAGGAGGAAGGTTCTCACATCACTAATTATGCAGAATGTTGTACAGGTCATAGTAAGGCCACAAGAAGGGGGATATGAAGCCATTGATTTTACCTGGAACCAGGTAATTCTGTGGTGGAGACAAGGATACCCTGGAGATCACCTGCCTCCCATCAGAGCCAAATAGGATGGAAACAGAAGTCCAGGTGCACTGGCACAGGTGTCTGCCAAGAGGAGAAAGCCATCAGAAGAGGCCTCGGATGGCTGTGGCCATAGATTTGGATTGTGCGGGCACTGAGTTCTCTCCAGACATCACAGTCTTCCTATGGAGCACCCATTCTTCCCTTCCTCCATTCACTTGTCTAGTTAATATTTGTCAGTCTCACACCTACTGTGTTCCTGGTCCTAAGCTTTGTGTGGGAAATTTGTCAGTGAACAAGGCAGACAAATGAAAGGACCCCTACCCTTGTGGAAGGGGGCGTGGGAAAAAGAAGAAATACTTAACAAATATGCATTGAGCATAAGCCACGGTGCAGAATCCTGCAGAGAGGAAGTGCTTAAAAGGCCCTCAAGGACCTGGCAATGTAATGGAGGTAGTAAATGTGACAATCTGAGGTCCTCTTAAAATGTAGCTCCACCCTGGTTGCATCCCCTCACTATCTGTCACCATATGCTGCCTCATCTTCCTTCATAATGCCTATACATACCTAAACAGTTCATTACATTGTTTATTGGCTGTCTCAACTGATTGGAAACTCCAGGAGGGTAGGGAGTCGTCTTACTCAATGCTCTATTCTTAGTATGGAGAATCATGCCTGGAACATGATAGGTACTCAAATTTATTCTATATCTATCTATCCATCTATCTATCTATCCATCTATCTATCTACCTATCTAACTATCTGTCATCTATCTACTTATTTATTTATTTATGATAGCCTAGAAAAGCTAATGAATTCTTACAGGCAAATAATGATTTCAAGATTTCAGAGAAAGAGGAAGTAAGCACAGGAAAGGATGCTGAATTGACATATTAGTCATTACAAAACTGCAAGTTAAAATCACAATGAAAAACCATTACCTCTTCCAATGGTTAAAATTTAGAAGACTGACCATACTTAGTGCTGGAACAACTGGAGCTTTCAAACACTGGTGTAAAATGATACAAACACTTTGGGAAACAGTTTTGCAGTTACTTTAAAATGTTAATCATATACTGACCATAAAATCCAGACATTCTACCTCTGTGTGTTTATCCAAGAGAGTGAAAGCATACATCCAAGCAAAGACTTGCACAAAATTGCTCATAGCAGCTTTATTTTTAACAGACAAAAACTAGAAACAGCCAAATGTTCATCAATAGCTATGGGTACAATGGAATACTACTCAGCAATTAAAAGGAATGGACTATTGATACATACAACATCACGGATGACTCTCAGAATAATTGTGTTGAGTGAAAGAAGCCAGAGTAACAAAAATACAGAATGCCAGGTTCCATGTACTATATAAAATTCTAGAAAATGCAAACCAATCTATAGTGACAGAAGCAGATCAGTGGTTGCCTGGGGACTGGGGTGGGAGTGCAGGAAGGGGCAGGGAGGTGGTACAAGGAGACATGGGGAAACTTTTGGAGATAGTAGATTTGTTCATTATCTTGATTGTGCTGATGGTTTCATAACCATATGCTTACATCAAAACTTTAAAAAATTATAAACTTAAATATGTACAGTTTATTATATGTCAATCATACTTCAGTTAAAATGAGAAAAAAATTAAAAGCTACATTTTTGAAAAGTTCAAGATTGCTCTATGAATATACAAGTCAGGCAAAGCATTGATGTGTCTTGCAGATTGGACCATAAGAATACGGCATCTACCACTACCTAGAAGAAGTATTAAGTATATTACTTAATATGCATTGAAAACTTGCTATGTGTCTGCAACTAGGTTCTGTGCATGCATTATCTCAGTTAGGCCCCACAACAATTGTGAGGCTGGTAATTTTACTATCCAATTTTCAGTGAATAAAATTGAAGATCAGGAAATTTAATGATTTGCCAAACACCTCGGGGCATAAGCAAAATTTGAAAACAGACCCATTTGATTTTTGAGTTTAAACTCTTAATCACTATGCTATTAATAAAACATACCTACCTTTTGGAAGAATTGGGTATGGGTTTGGGGGGAATATTGATGTGATAGTTGAGTCTAATGCTAAATATCCACTATTAGTAAAATTTAGTTTGAATGATAATTTCCCAAATCAAAAGTATTAAAGCAATGATAATTGTTGCAATTCTATATTTAGAAATCCTTAAAACAATCCTCTTACCTCTCTCAAATGTGACTTCTTCCATCTCCACCTCTGTCACCATCATCTCCTCCTGGACAGCTGATCAGCCTCCTGGCTGATCTACCTGGCTTGTATGTTCCACATAGCAGCCTGATTGACCACCTTGAACCTGAAATAGTATCTTGCTATTTTCTTCATACCACCTAATAGTGTCCCAGGACACAAAATCTAAACTCCTAATCCTGATTTGACCTCATCTTATACCAGTCCCCCCAGGGTCTCTGCTTTTCAGTCTCACCAACCTCCTTTCTGTTTCTCAATCATGTAATATAAATTCCCATCTAAGGGCCTTTGTACTTGAAGTGTTGTTCCTGGAGGTTTCTGTATGATTCATCTTTTCTCATTCTGGTCTCAGCTCAAATGTCAGGCCCTCCCTAACTGCCCTAGGTAAGAAGTCTCACACTTGACCCTACAGTTTTTTCCACTGCATTACCAAGTTCTATTATTTTCATAACATTTACTACTATCTGAAATAACCTTACTCATTTATTTTATTATCTGTCTATCTTTCCTCAATAGCTTTCCTGTCCATTAGAACAACAAATGTGTCAATCTTTGTTTATCATTATGTCCCCAGTGCCTAGAACAACGTTGGTCATATAATAGTTGCTTAATAAATATTGAAGGAACATATTAACTACATGAAAGAATAAATGGTCTGTGATGAGATGCAATCCCAAACTTCACCAACAGGTGTTATAGTTCAACACCTGATAGTTGCAACCACCAACATGCCAGCTTGGATGGTTGCTACTACCAATATATCAGGCTCCATGTCAACAATTTATTTCCTAATTTTTAAATTTTAAAATGCCATCTAGTGAGTGACAGCAAATGGACAGTGTCTAGTCAATCTGATGTGACATCCAAATCACAAAATTTCCTCTGCTTTAATTGACCTAAACTCACCACCTAAGATCACCCATTAGACTCTCTTAGGATTGCATACACTCAGCCAGCCCTCGGGGCTGGGGTAAACACTGTTTAGTGACACCCTTTCTTATTTCCCACCTTCTCTCCCTTTGTGCTTTTCTTCTACAATGACTTGTTTGTGAAATAACCTCAACCTAAACTCTCAACTGGTTGAATATTCACAACTGCGTCTAAGTATCACAAATCATTTGCTTCTTTGGTGCTATTCTGAGGCTGGATCTTCAGAGCGCCTCTCTTTGGATTACCAAACCTGCCAACTCTCCCTTCTGGCTGCCAAGAATTAGCAGCGTCAATAAAAGCTCAGAAAACTCTGCTGTAAATAATCCAAGTCTCTACCCATTATAATCAATAAATAAATTATAGTGGTGCTGGGCAGCAGCCCATCTTATTAGGGGTCTATCTGTGATTTTTCTAGAACCCAGGTTTTAGGTGGCTCTCCTTAGTGGTGTGCAGGATGTACTGGAAAGAAATCTAGATCATAAAGTGGATCGGGCAAGAGATAAATAGACTGACCTATCTCTGAATTATGTAGCATTTCTTTAAAAATTCTTCTCCATGAGGGCTGTTTCCTAGCTGCAGAGAACCAGACAGGAAACAAAAGAATCTTCTTTTTTTTAACAAGCAAACTTTTTGACAAACAAACTATTCCTTGTCTGTCTCTTTGTAGATGGGTGCTGTTGACAACCCAGAGAGAAGAGAGAACCTAAACAATGAAGCAAGCCCTGTGCCCACATGCTGTCAGACATTTGGGAAAAGAAAAAACCAAAGGAAAGCCACTGAACAAACACAATGGCCTAATCGGCTACCTTTCTTGAGGCACAGAGCAGGACAGGACAGCGCTGCTCTCCCTGATGCCCCTGCCTCCTCCTCTCTAGCATCCCTACCCCTTGGCTGCCTGCTCTCCTTTCTCCCTTCTTCCCGAGGCACGGTGTGGGCTAGCAGTTTGACTAGCAATACTAGTTGGTGGAGTTTTAATCCACCCTTTTCCTTGGATAATGTAAGCTAAGAGTGGTGCTTCCAGGGAGAGACTAGGGACAATGCTAGGGGACCCGAGGAAAGTGGGGGCACCTCCCGCTCTCAGAGTCTCCTTTGAATTGACTTTACTCAGAGATCTTGAAAGCTCCTCAGACCACTTCCTGTTAGCCCTTAGCAGTAACTTGGGAAGGTTTTATGAAGACCAGTGTTCGAGGGCCTTGGTCACGACAAAGCTCTGCTGGGGATGGAGAATGAACAGTGGCACATGGCTGGTTGCACACACAGATGTGTAGGAGTGTGTGAATGTGTGTGTGTACACAAGGACACAATGGCGACAACTGGCATGAGACCTTGAACTCAACGTAGATTTAAAAAATATTGAATGAATGAATAAATAAATGAGTGCTGTGGCCTGTAGTTACCAATCATAGTAGACTCCTTAGGATCACGATCTCTAAGGAATACTATTATTTAGTCCAATAAAGCCAGTTAAAAAATTTATCTGTCTCTCCTAAAGCCCACATTTCTCTACCCTGGACATCATTTTCATACCATGGAAACTCCATGGACTCAGTAAGAGGCAAATATGGGCTTAAATTCTGAATTCACCATTCAATAACTAAAAAAACTTGGAAAAATAAGTTAAACTCTGAGCCTCCGTTTCCTCACCCAGCAATGGATATAGTACGTATATCCACACAGGGCAGGAGTAATGCTTCCCAGAGACAACCTGTGTGAAAGTGCTTTGCAAATGGTAGAGCGATAGAGTGATGTACACGTGCAGCAGACACACATTGTTATTTGTTCCTCTTTGCTTTTTTTGGTCCTTGGACAAATATTGCAGCTGAGTCTGGTGAATTTTGTGTTCAGATAAGTAGGCCTAGCTAAGTGTTCTCCCTTCTCGTGCCAAGATGGCAGTGGGTATTCATGGGTTTCTGGGCTCTGAACACTGGAGGGAGAGGAGAGGGAGGCCCCTTCCTCAACACACTGTGGAGCTGGGTCGGTAGGCATGGTTCCGGCTTAAGGCAACTGTAGGTCTTTAGTTGTGAGTTTACATCTGTACTTAAACAAACACAATATGAATGGCTTGATGTTTGTGTGTGTGTGTGTGTGCGTGTGTTCCATATCAAACTTAAACAGTCCCATTTGTATATTTTTGCTTTTGTTTCCTTTTGGAGACGAATCCAAAAAAATATTTCTGTGATATTTACAATTGCCAAGGTATGGAAGCAACCTAAGTGTCCATCAACAGATGAATGGAAAAAGACGATGTAGTATATATTTATATATACACACACACACAATGGAATACTACTCAGTCATAAAAATGAAGGACATTTTGCCATGTGCAGCAACATGGATGGATTTGTAGGGCGTTATGCTAAGTGAAATAAGTCAGATAGAGAAAGATAAATACTGTATGATATCACTTATATGTGGAATCTAAAAAATATAACAACTAGTGAATAAAACAAAAAAGAAGCAGACTCACAGATATAGAGAACAAACTGGTTGTTACCAGTGGGGAGAAGGAAGGGAGAAAGGGCAATATAGGAGTAGGGGATTTTTAAAAAGGGTTATTATGGGGTTATATGCAGTCATGTGTGTGAAACTTTTAAAAATTGTAAAGCACTATAGAATTTAAAGAATCGTTCATTCAAAAAAAAGTTTAAAAAAAAACAAAAAAAAACTATAGTTATAAAATAGCACTGGCTCACAAACGCAGGACATTATGAAACCAGACAGCAGGTCTAATAGAACTAGAGTTGAATGAGTGACACTCCTTTTAGATTCATGTCCATGGAACTTGGGAGGCTGAAGATTTGAGTAAAAGAGAGGGTGGGCTTTGCTATGGAGTGGGGAGAAGAGTTTGAGTGGGACCAGTAGACAGGCATCCTCTGGACAGTTACTGGGGCAAAAGTAACAGATGGGAGGATATATTTGGAGGGGCAAGGGCCAGTTTTCTAAACATGGCATAAAAATGTGCAGTCTAAGGATTATAAAAAGTTTTGATATATGACTCATATTTGACTCACAGGCCTTCCAAATGGCTGCAGGGAATCAGCACACAGTTAGGGCCACTCAGCATCATGGCGCTTGATACATGCCTATCAGATGAAACTTTTATTTTTATGAAAAACCCATACTGTGCTTCACCTCAGCTCAGGTCAGTGGGCAACAGATCCCTTCTCTGCGGTCCAGAATATCTAGAGCCAATATGCTCTCCCTGCATCACCATGGGAGCAGGCTCCCTGGATGAAACATGCATGGCTGTGAGGGCTTTAATGTTGCCTGCACTCACCTTGCTTTGCAAGCCTAGCCATAGTCAGGAGCTGTAGAAACACAAAGTGAAATGTCCAGAAGGGATTTTTACTATCACTCAGTCCAATGCCTTCACTCTACAGGTCAAGAGGATGAAGTCCAGGAAGGAGAAGAAGCATGTTCAGCATAGGACTACACATGAGCAGTTAGACTAGAACTTGACTGTCTTGACTTCAAGTCCTGTGGTCTTTATAAAATGGGGAAGGCTGTCACCCAGTTCCTTTTAGAAGAGCACAGAGTCATTATTCTCCATATGACAAATTTCACTTAGCCATCACTTCCTGTGGTCTTCCATTAGGTCTGTCTATCTGCATATCCATCAGTCCAGCAAAGACACAAAAATATGCCATAAACAGCAAAACACATCATGGAAAGGGCCATCATAAGCAATGAGTACTGTGAGAAGCCAGATTTGAGTTTACACCTTACAAATGGACACCTCTAGTCCACTTCCACAATTCCAAGCTGGCTCTGCACACAAGCTGAGTTGCTACTTTCTTATAAGTGGACACAGACATAAACTGACCAGACCACTAATTCATTAATTGGAAGCCACTGCACCCCTTCACAGATGTAGGAGCCATACTTCTCAGGAAGGAAGAGAAGAGAAAGAGAAGAGAGATGGAGCTTCCCTCGTGGTGCAGTGGTTGAGAATCTGCCTGCCAATGCAGGGGACACGGGTTCGAGCCCTGATCTGGGAAGATCCCACATGCCGCGGAGCAACTGGGCCCGTGAGCCACAACTACTGAGCCTGCGCGTCTGGAGCCTGTGCTCTGCAACAAGGGAGGCGGCGACAGTGAGAGGCCTGCGCACCGCGATGAAGAGTGGCCCCTGCTTGCCGCAACTAGAGAAAGCCCTCGCACAGAAATGAAGACCCAACACAGCCAAAAATAAATAAATAATTAAAAAAAAAAAAAAAGAAAGAGAAGAGAGAAAGAAGAAAATGAAGGAGAAAATGGCAGAAGTAAAGAAGGAGGATGTAAATGAACTCTCTGGTCTACGAATAAAAAGGATCCTATCTAGTCCACTAGATAAAAGTTTCTCCGTACCAACACTCTGGAGTCTCTTACATTTCAAGCCCTAAAATAAGAAATTTTGCTTCTCATTTCTCCACCCCAAATAAAACTCAAACTTCTCACTTCTTCTTCTTTTCACTTTCAGCTCAAATCTTAGAAGCAGCATCTTCCACACCTCCCCTTGTGGCATGTCTGGTCCTCTCCCCTGCAGCCTTGAATGTCACAAGAAGTTCTGAAATTTGCTCAGTTGCAAATATATTTTACCACTTTCTTTGCAGCTCCCACACATTCTTGGATTTCCAAAGCCACTCGAGCATCAACGAGAAGGGAGCCGCTCTGAGGTCCAGGCAGCTGTTGTAAGGTGGTGCCATAGCTCCCAAGGCCTGGCTGAGAGCAACTGGCAATGAGTGATCCATCTATTACCTAGCAATCTCACCTGTTAGGTACATGTCACAGTGACCATGCCTGATTTCAGAGTCAGGCTCTCTTTCCTACATTAAGTGACAAAGACATTATTTGAGATGAGCTGCAAGTTTATATGTATAAATGTATCTCTGTGCTTGTTAATTTTTAGTTTCTGAGTTTCTCATCTTCAGCTGTCAACTCCTACCCAGCATGGAGCTATCAACCTTACCTGAAATGCCATGCCATATGGCTTTTCAAATTGGCACTTCCCCATGCCTTGATATCAGAGGTGCCCAGGCCTTAGGCTTTCTCTGTCTAGCTGGGTCTCCCTTTAACTTCATATTTCACCAGTTTGTAGCTTCTCATTTGTTTACATCTCACTTCTTCCCAGACCGTCATTCCATTCCATTCAATTCATCAAGCCTTTACTGGGTACCCACTAAGGTCAGATACTAGGGAAGCACTTCAGGGTTTGCAAAGAAGTGTAAGACATAGTCTTCATCCTTAGGGAATGTTCAGTCTAGTAGTAGGAATCAGATAAACACAGAAATAATCATGATGCAAGGAAGAATGTGATCATTGTCTTCTAAAATGGGCATAATGTCAGATGGGAGGGAACTCATACTCGTTTGAGTGAATGAAGGTGACATTTGAGGTGGATCTCATAGAGTGTGTAGGATTTTAACAGATGGAGTTGGCAGAAAGGCATCTATGGTAGTAGGAAGTGTAAGAATAAAGGCAGTTAGGTAGGAGTGGAAGGTATGTGTAATGATTTCTCACACCTGCTCCATCATGTAGGGTTCTATAGTCTGTAAGTAACAGAAAAAAAAAAATAATGTTTAATAATAAGGACATGTATTATCTCCCATTCCAAGTAAGTGGTTCCAGAGTAGGTATATTTAGCAGCTCAGTGATGTCAGGGCTCTGTATCAGCTTCTCTGTAATTTTCTTGGTCTCCCTTCTTATTTTTGAAAGACGGTTCCAGAAGCTCGAAGCATCACTTCCTCACACAATAAAGTTCAAAGGTGAAAAGGGGCATGTCTCTGTCTGTGATTCTTTTTACAAGTGAGGAAAACACTTCCAGAAGGCCCAGCAGACTTCCCTCCAGTGGACAGGACAACATCACTTGTCCAGCCTTGACTGATCAATGGCAATGGAGAATGGAATTGACTTAGATCAACATTCACCTCCAGGACCTGAGGAAGGGCTCATGAAGCATTGAGCTGCCAGATACTGGAATAAAATGAGCATTTGAAAGAATAGAGAGTTTCTGCCCCTATATGATTGCTTTCTCACATCTTTGCAAGCCTTTGCACAGACAATTCCTTCTACATAGGGTGCCATATTGACACTTCTACCTTCCCACCAGGAGCTCCCAAAGTATTCTATATGCTCCAACCACACTGAGTTATAGCGGTCATTTTATTGTTTACCAGTTCCACTTGTCTATGAGCGTGCTGAGAGCAGGGACTATTTCTCATCTACTCTGTATGCTTAGCACAGCACCTGCTCTACCTTAGATGTTCAATATATGTTTGTTGAACTGAATACATGTTTGGTGAACAAATGATCAGGTGAGTGGGGGAAATGAGGCCAGACGACTTAGGTGGGGGGAGGTACCATTTGAGGTTGGTCGTGTAGAGAATGTAGTTGGGTTTGAACCTCTTTCTTTCCTCGTTTCTATGATTAACCATTGACCAAACTCCACAGCAGATTATGGAGTAGCTGGTGCCAAGCAGCTCAGCACCACCTCTGAGAAGCTTATGTAACAGAGAAAAGAAAGCAATTTCCAGGCAGCAACTTGATAGAATGTGAGTAAGCAAAGCCAGGAGGAGCAAGCAAAGGAAGGGAAAGTGCTCCCCAAAGAAAGTGATGAAATATTCTCGGCTATTTAGTGGAATCTCAGAGGTGCTATCCTGTATCTTCATCTTCACCCTCGCCTTGATAATTCCCAGTTTTTAATTCCAGGTGAAAGCTCATAATGAATTGATCACAGCCACAGACCTGATGGAGTTGAATACCTTTGTGTTGATAAAACCTTCTTTCTCTTGATAAGCTATCACCAAGAATGTAGAACCAGTTAAAGAATTTATCAAATTCATATTTTCATCTTAACTAGACAGACTGTAGGCTGTGAGGTTATAACTGTAACATACCCTCCCTTCCCTGAATACAACCCAAGCGGGAGGGATCTCTGGGTCTTTGGGGAGTGAGCATAAGTAAGTACCTTCATCCCTAGCTGTGTTGTGTGTCTTCATCCCCATGTTCAATCATAATTTCCTCCATCACTAATTCTGAGAAAAGCAAAGATATACTACGCCATAGGAACAGCTTCCCTTCTGCCCTCTTCTGTGTCAGTGTCCAGGGAATTGAGGAATCTTGCCCAAAATGGAATGTGAGAACTGAGGTGGTGTCTGGAACATTAATGTTGTGTGCTGGTTAAAAACCCAGGATCTATAGCCAGAAGGACTTGAGTTCAAATCTCAGCTCTTCAACTTATAAACTAATGATCTTGGGAAAGTTACTTCCTATAGCTCTTTGTTTTCGCATCCCTTTCTCTGTAATCTGAGGATAATATGAGAGATTACCTCATAGGGCAATTGTGATGAATAAAAGTTATCATACAGAGCCCAATGGAAGGTATCTGCAACAGTTAGCATTCAATAAATATTTTCTTTTGTTTTTTATTATTCTCATCATAAAAAAGAGGACCTGCTTCTTTGGAAACAAGTGGGGTGAAACAAGAAGGCTCTTGGAGAAAATGAGTGATTTTATTCCACACAGAGCTACATGAATTCAATCGTCAAGAAATGTCTGCCCAGGAAGGACAAAACAAAGGCACCACCAGAGAGTGAGGCTGATTTGTTTTGAAAAGAATCTTATGATTGGAAAAGAAAGCCAAATCTGCTCCATGAAATTGAGCTACAGATAATAAAAGTGTCAACGTGGGACACTGGTCAGAATACTGACTCGGCTGAAAAAATTCCTCATAGTTCAGAAAAATATATATTCAGGCACCTTGTCAGTACACATCTCGTCCCACCTTGTGTCACCCTGGCAGCGGATCTGCTTCATTTACTGATAACAAAAAGAGAAAAGAAAAGAAGAAAGTTTTTATTATCTCCAAGCTGAGTGCCACGGGGCCAATATAGCCACCCATGCAAGACTGCCCCTGCGCCCGGTTCCCAGCCTCATGCATCCATCAGCTGAATCGACAGCTGCGTGCAAACGTCATCGTGCCTTCCAGCCCCTGGGATGAGGAGCAAAGTGAGGGAAAGAAGATTCTCCCAGTTCAGAGGAGAGCTGGAGAGTCTCCCAAACTTTCCTCTCCCCTGGAATTACAGGTGCCCCTGTGAGCCTGGCCAGAAGAGAGCTGATAGCCCCGGCAAAGAGGCAGCGTGGCGGCACAGTTACCTGAAGGTCAAGAGCCCAACCAGGTGAATATGGGTTGAAAGGCAGGTACATGGCCTCTTCTGTGAGTCACAGCAACTCAGGCCACCCCTATCCGGCATCATGTTGCACTGGCAGCATGACCCACGGGAGCATGCAACAGGGTGGGGTTATTCAAGTGTGTTCTGTACCCCCCACTCACCCCCCCCTCAGGCTATGGGCCCCTTGGAGGGGGGCGCAGTGTCTTGTTCACCTTGGTACCCACATGCCCTAGCTCAGTGCCTGGCTTACGGTAAATTCTCATTACACACTCACTGAACCAACTGAATAGAATCAAGGATTGCACCAGAGGAAGAAGAGGGGCAGGGACATGTTTTCTTTGAAGCTTTTTGAGGTATAAACATTACTAATGACACCTCTGAGGAAAGCAATTCTGTCTTTGGTATATATCAGCGTCACCTGGGCAGCTTTTGAAATTCAAATGACTGGTCTCCATGGGGGGCCACAGAACTAGACTCTCTCTCTTTTATTTTCTTCCAGTTCTATTGAGATATAACTGACATACAGCACTTGTATAAGTTTAAGGTATACAGGATAATGATTTGACTTACATGCATCATGAATTGATTATCACTAAGTTTAGTGAACATACATCACCTCATATAGATATAAAAGAAAAGAAAATATATATATTTTCCTTGTGATGAGAACTCTTAGAATTTACTATCTTAACAAATTTCATATATAACATACAGCAGTGTCAGTTATATTTATCATGTATATTACATCCCTAGTACTTACTTATCTTATAACTGGAGGTTTGTGCCTTTTGACCACCTTCATTCAACCAGAATCTCTTGAGTAAGGCCTAGGCATCTGATTTTTTAAAAAAGAGTCCTCAAAATAAAAGGGTTACATGGCTAGGATTGAGCTGAACAGGAGTCAGGCATTGAACCACACCCAGCTACCCAAAACTCATTTCCTCCTGAGTGTTCAGCCAGAGGAAAAGTTGCATTTGGAGTTAGACAGGGGTGCTGCAGATATAAGGAGGCAAGTTGGTGCCCTCGTAATTACTACTTTCCTTGTGGATTTTGTTTCACTTATAAGAGCAAGTAGATCCTGAATATTTCACAGTTATCAGGAATGAACTCATCCATAGCAGAGTCATCTATCCAGACAAATCACATTGCCATTGGCCTGTATAAGTCCCTTTTGACAACCTGACCTAAGGACAAGACATCTGATGCAACCATGGTCCCATTAATGGGACACCCTGAATTTTTTGTGGGGAAGAAATTGCACATGTATCATGTGCATATCAGCCATGCTTTTCCAAAACCTATGTGCAGAAATCCCCATGCACATTTTAATTCAAATACCCAGCTCTGGTCTCCAGTGGGATACCTATTTCTGGTTTATTGGCTTCTGTGGGTTGACCTGGCCTAGGAAACAAGGCTGTACCCATGACCTGGAGCTCAGTTAGTTAGCCCACGGTGGGCACACATTTTCTTTGAAGGGCCAGAGAGTATATAATCTGGGCTTTGTTGGTCATACCATCTGTCTTGCAAACTATTCCACTTTGCCAGTCAAATTTGAATTTCATATCATTTTCATGTGTCATGAAATAGTCTTTTTCTTTTGGTTTTTATTCAACCATTTTAAAATGTAAAAACCATTCTTAGCTCACTGGTCATAGAAAACAGGCAGCCGGCCAGGTTTGACCCATAGGCTATAGTCTTCCAACCCCATCTTAGCCAAGAGGATGTTGTCAGAGCTGGACAGAGCCCTAAGTCTGTGCCCTCCGGTATACAGTGATAGAGGAAGGCAAAGAAAACCCATCGCAGCTGATGATATAGGCTGGCTCTGCTCAAAAAGTCACTGAGGAAGGTTCAGGGGGGACCCGCAGAATCTGGATCCCATGCTAAGACTTGTATTCTCATAGAAGAAAGGATGTGTGCAGATGTATGGGGGTGGAGGGGAATGAACAACAGTGATAAATTTTTAACTGGGGCTCCTGAGTATAGAGTTTGTTATAAGCATCTGGCAGACCCCAGAAAAGTCTCCTGATTGTGCTGGTTGAAACCTATTCATATGGTAATGCTTTTTTAGGTTATTAAAGAAGAGGCAGTATTCAGGAAGGAAACATACTCAGGAAGAAGAAAACAATTAGTTTCTATTCCTGAAATAGAACCATCATTTGAGAGAGAGAGATTAGAGGAGAACTCTATATATGTATCTAGACATGCAGAGAGGTATATGTCTAGTCACTTTCAGATCACCCCCAACAGATTTTTTCTTACACAGCGATCATTGTTTGGCTCAGAAATTCCTCTCACTTGTTCGAGTCATTGGTTGAAATCATTTCTCTTCCTATGTCCTCCTCTTAAACCCCTTTGAGTCCATAGTGCCTGGGGACTAAGACATAAAAGAGGCACACAAACAACCTCGGATGTAGGGCAAGTGTGCCACATAGGCCTGGGTGTGCTCTCTCATCAGCGTGTGAGACAGCGTCCTGACTCCGTCTGTGGTGAAGGTTGGAGGGACATTATAACTGTCTTTCTGAATATACAGCACCAAGGACTGTAGGAAAGTCTGGATGGAGGTGGCAGCCCATAGGGGCTAGATGAGTTTGTGCTGATCAGGACATATATCTGGGAAAGCAGAAATTATTTCTTCCCCTTGTCACCTCTTCCTGTTCTGTGGCTTCAGCTTCACTTTAGTCTAAGAGCCCTGCTTTCCTAATTAGCCAGCATTTGTTTAGCGGAGCCCAGAGCCAGCCAGCCAGCCAGAGTCCTGTAGACTCTGCTAAGAAAGATCTATAAAAGTAAATGGTCTCTCCTCCTCCGCTTACAGCCTTGGTACTTTGAGGTATCCCAAGCTTCTTCCTTGCTTCCCAGATTGTCACGAGGGCCACCACTTGTGGTTCAGCAGGTTGTGCCCTCCCCCAGGGCACCCAGCTGAGGCGGGGAGGGATGGCTGAAATCCAACCTGCATTCTGCTTATCACGCTGTGTACCATCAGGGCTGTGTCTGATTCCTCCTTCCTCACCTTCACTCCTATGACGGACCATTCTTTCTTTTCACAGATGTTCTATCTGGTCATCGAGCAGTATGGACAAGCACCTATGTCCTCCCAGAAGGTCACCTTTTTTCTGATTCATCCAGAGATACTATACAGGCCTGTATTACCATCACCCAGAGCATTCATCATCCTCAGTATTTAGTTATCCTTCTTACTCATGTCAGGCTAATGTGAGAAAGATACAGACTTTTTCAGAGATAAGAGAGACATATTGCAAGGTCTGAATTCAGTGGGAAGACAAATGTAGTCAGGTGCCCATCACCAGCCAGAGGTTCCTAATGCCCTAAGAGAGCAAGAAGGACACCCTTCACTTCTCTTTCTGACTCTGGTGGTCAGTAGGGTCTGAAGAAAGTCTATTTCAGACCGCACCGTAGTGGAGTTTGCTTTCAGTAATAAAAGTCAGATATCCAGCTTGCTGAGTCCAGGCATCAAAGGGGCATATCGCACTCTCTCACCTGGAGCAGCACAGTTGCCAGAGTCTGGAGCCACTAGAGAGTGCAGTTTCTGCTTGGCTTTCTTTCCCCTGAGGTCTTGGGTTTCGTTCATTTTAATCCAATTAGAGAAAAGAAAAATCAGTAAGTTTTTAAGCGCTGGTGGAAAAGGGCTCAACTGACAGCAGTTTAATCACTGTGCTAAGCAAGGTTAATTTCCACCCGTGGTCTTTAATAGGCTTGGTACTGGAGATGAAATTTTTCAGTTGATGCCACACTCAGGTCACCTGGCTGCCCATTTTAATCAGAAGGCTTCGCCAACTCTAATGTTTATGTTTTAACCACTCACCCGTTCTTCTTCTCTGGAGGCTGATGTAATGGGAACTGCAAGCCAGATTCCTCCTGGGCTGAGTTATCATGAGATCCAGCCTACTCCTCCCTCTCCCCCAACTCCTGGGCTCTGCCATCCAGTTGCATCCTTCCTTCCCCGAGGTCACCTAGGATCAGGACGTCATGGCAGCACCCTCTAACCTGAAGGTGCTGGAAGGTTGAAGAAACAGAGGGGAGATCAATACAAATTAAAAGATAATTAAAAACTATACTCAAGGCTGAAGCACATAAATGAAAATCTATTAACTTCTGATTTATGGTTTGGTGACCCATGCTTATTTGCTGGGTGATAGAAGTGGGCATGAACTCTGTTAGCTTCTAGGAGTGTTTGGAGAAGCCTACACAGCTCTGAAAAGTATTTCTCTTTGGGGCTAGATCAAGTAAAATCCCTCTGAATGGCTTTCCTGGATTGAAGAATATTCTGCAAAGCTTCTCTAAGACAGTAAGCACAATTAAAGGTGGCGCTCATGTAACCTGGCAACCTGAAACACCAAGAGCCACTTCTGGGTGACATCCCTACATGTGGCAGGAACACTGAGTGTACATCAGGCCTGAGTTTACTCTAATGGATTCCCAAGGCAATATTAACGCAGCAGGGTTCAGTTAGAGGCTAAGAATTAAGCACCATGATGGGTCAGACAGACTTACATTTTTAACCTCTCTGGGCTCATTTCCTCCTTATGGCAGTCACTACCAGAAATTCCTGGATTGGCCAAAACTAGAGGTCATGGTTAGTCAATTCAGGTTTTCCGTGCTGTCTCAGAAACACATGAAGACTAGGGTAGAAGAAATAATTGGCCTTGGTCCAGATAGACAACTAGCGGAAATAATCTGACCCAGAAGGCAGAAGAAATTAAATGCTCTTCTGCTCTCCTAATCTTCTTCCTTTTGGTTATTGCAAAGTGGAATAGGCTGTGGACCCAGCCCAATCTCCTGGCTGGCAGTCAGGACACCAGACATTCACACTGCCTTGTCTCTAGGTGGGAACACCATGTCCTAGATGCTGCTTCCGGTTCCTCACCTGGACCAAATGAGAGATTAACGTTCACAGGGAAGGTGTCAGAGTAAATGAGGTCCTTCTGGGGAGGGCCCTCTGGCGGTGTCGTGATCTAGTCAGCTGTGTCACAGCAACAGGAATACCTGTGTGCTGCCTTCTGCCAACTGCTCCTCCCAAGCTGTCCTAATGGCTCCCTCCTCTTCTGCACTGATATTCACGTCCTCCTTTTGCTCAGATGCCATCTTTTCCTCCTTCTCATTACGGCCATCATCAGAATGGATAGTTCTTTACTATCCTCAGCTCATTTTTGACTTGTACTTCCAGCTCTTGCTTATGTCATACATCCTTTAATGACTTTTTTTTTTTCTTTTTTTGTAAGGAGCTCCATGAAGGCAAGGACTGCCTCTGACAGATCTTTATGCCCTTACAGAGCTTTGTTCACGGCCTGATCATGGGAAGAGCCAATAAAAGTATGTTGGATTTTGGGCTTCCCTTGTGGCGCAGTGGTTGAGAATCTGCCTGCCAATGCAGGGGACACGGGTTCGAACCCTGGTCTGGGAAGATCCCACATGCTGCGGAGCAACTAGACCCGTGAGCCACAACTACTGAGCCTGTGTGTCTGGAGCCTGTGCTCCGCAACAAGGGAGGCGGCGACAGTGAGAGGCCCGTGCACCACAATGAAGAGTGACCCCCGCTAGCTGCAACTAGAGAAAGCCCTCGCACAGAAACGAAGACCCAACACAACCAAAAATAAATAAATAAATATTTTTTTAAAAAAAAGTATGTTGGCTTTAAATTAATAAATTGGGTAATGTGCAGCACAGGGAAGATAGTCAACAATATTATAATAACTTTGCATGTGTGTTATCTATAAAAATGTCGAATCATTATGTTGTACACCTGAAACTAATATAATATTGTAAGTCAACTATACTTCAAAAAAATTAAAAAATAAAAATAAAGTGGATTAAATCCACTTAACTCTCTCAAACACCTTTGTGGTAGAGGTGCTATTGTTGCCTTCAATCAACATTAAGCATTTATTAAGCCCTTGCCTGCTAGGCCCTGTGGCAATTACAAAGAAGGGCTCCACTAATATAGTCTCTCTCGTGCTTTAGCTATTTGTGTATTTATTGTTTTTTTTTTCTAAACTATTTGGTGGTAACTTTCCAAAGAACAAGGAATTATTTTTTTCTGAATGTCCAACAGGTGCTCATCACAGGGATTATCTATATATCATTTCAGCCAAACTCACCACAATATTAATGGTTTTCACCCATTTTACAGCAGAAAAAGTCAAGCTTGGGGTGTGTTAAGTATTTTGTCTATGGTCACACAGCTGAAAAGTAGCAGATCTCGGATTCAAGCTTAGTTCTCTCTGGTATTGAGAGCTGAGCCCTTCTCACTATACTGTTCTGTCCCTCGGTGACCCCAACTTATTTATCTCATGTATCAAGACCCTACCACACCACCTTATACAAGGCAGGTACAAATGATTGATGAATAAATGAAAATACAGTCCCTCAACTCAAAGAATTTATCTACAATCTAGCTGCAGAGTCAATACATAAAGGGGCTAAAAAATAAATAGCAATTCAAAAGATATGTAACAGTCCAGTACAACAATACAAAAACTGTCATAAGACTGTATAAGACTAACTGCCAGAGGAGAGAAGATGGCGGAAGAGTAAAACGTGGAGATCACCTTCCTTCCCACAGATACAGTAGAAATACATCTACACGTGGAACTGCTCCTACAGAACACCCACTGAATGCTGGCAGAAAACGTCCGACCTCCAAAAAGGCAAGAAACTCCCCCCGTACTTGGGTAGGGCAAAAGAAAAAAGAAATAACAGAGACAAAAGAATAGGGACAGCACCTGCACCAGTGGGAGGGAGCTGTGAAGGAGGAAAGATTTCCATGCACTAGGAAGCCCCTTCGCGGGCAGAGACTGCGGGTGGCAGAGGGGGGAAGCGTCGGAGCCACGGAGGAGAGCGCAGCCACAGGGGTGCGGAGGGCAAAGCGGAGAGGTTCCCGCACGGAGGAGCGGTGCCGACCAGCACTCACCAGCCGGAGAGGCTTGTCTGCTCCCCCACCGGGGTGGGCGGGGCTGGGAGCTGAGGCTCGGGCTGCAGTCGGATCGCAGGGAGAGGACTGCGGTTGGCGGCGTGAACACAGCCTGAAGGGGTTAGTGCACCACAGCTAGCCAGGAAGGAGTCCGGGGAAAAAGTCTGCAGCTGCCGAAGAGGCAAGAGACTTTTTCTTGCCTCTTTGTTTCCTGGTGCGCGAGGAGAGGGGATTCAGAGCGCCGCCTAAACGAACTTCAGAGACGAGCGCGAGCCGCAGCTATCAGCACGGACCCCACAGCAACAGGGGCGCAGAGGGAAAAACGGAGAGATTCCCGCACAGAGGCTCGGCGCCGAGCAGCACTCAGCAGCCCGAGAGGCTTGTCTGCTCACCCGCCAGGGCGGGCAAGGCTGGGAGCTGAGGCTCAGCTTCGGTCGGATCACAGGGAGAGGACTGGGGCTGGCGGCGTGAACACAGCCTGAAGGGGTTAGCGCACCACAGCTGGCTGGGAGGGAGACCGGGAAAAGGTCTGCAGCTGCCGAAGAGGCAAGAGACTTTTTCTTGCCTCTTGGTTTCGTGGCGAGCAAGGAGAGGGGATTCAGAGCGCCGTCTAAACGAACTCCAGAGAAGGGCACGAGCCGCGGCGATCAGCGCGGACCCCAGAGACGGGCGTGAGAAGCTGGGGCTGCTGCTGCCGCCTCCAAAAAGCCTGTGTGTGAGCACAGGTCACTCTCCACACCGCCCCTCCCGGTAGCCTGTGCAGCCCGCCACTGCCAGGGTCCCGTGATCCAGGGACAACTTCCCCGGGAGAACGCACTGCGCGCTTCAGGCTGGTGCAACGTCACGTCGGCCTCTGCCGCCACAGGCTCACCCCGCCTCCTCCGTACCCCTCCCTCCCCGCGGCCTGGGTGAGCCAGAGCCCCCGAAGCAGCTGCTCCTTTAACCCGGTCCTGTCTGGGCGGGGAATGGACGCCCTCAGGCGACCTACACGCAGAGGCGGGTCCAAATCCAAAGCTGAACCCCAGGAGCTGTGCGAACAGGGAAGAGAAGGGGAAATCTCTCCCAGCAGCCTCAGAAGCAGCGGATTAAAACGCCACAAACAACTTGATGTGCCTGCATCTGTTGAATACCTGAATAGACAACGAATCATCCCAAATTCAGGAGGTGGACTTTGGGAGCAGGATATATTAATTTTTCCCCTTTTCCTTTTTTTTGTGAGTGTATATGTATATGCTTCTGGGTGAGATTTTGTCTGTATAGCTTTGCTTTACAATAGCTTTATTTTACTTCACTATATTATAGCCTCTTTCTTTCTTTCTTTCTTTCTATTTTTTCTCCCTTTTACTCTGAGCCGTGTGGACGAAAGGCTCTTGGTGCTCCAGCCAGGCATCAGGGCCGTGCCTCTGAGGTGGGAGAGCCAACTTCAGGACACTGGTCCACAAGAGACCTCCCTACTCCACGTAATACCAAATGGCAAAAATCTCTCAGAGATCTCCATCTCAACATCAAGACCCAGCTTCACTCAACGACCAGCAAGCTACAGTGCTGGACACCCTATGCCAAACAACTAGCAAGACAGGAACACAGCCCCATCCATTAGCAGAGAGGCTGCCTAAAATCATAATAAGGCCACAGACACCCCAAAATACACCACCAGACGTGGACGTGCCCACCAGAAAAACAAGATCCAGCCTCATCCACCAGAGTTCAGGCACTAGTTCCCTCCACCAGGAAGCCTACGCAACTCACTGAACCAACCTTAGCCACTGGGGACAGATACCAAAAACAACGGGAACTACAAACCTGCAGCCTGTGAAAAGGAGACCCCAAACACAGTAAGATAAGCAAAATGAGACGACAGAAAAACACACAGCAGATGAAGGAGCAGGGTCAAAACACACTAGACTTAACAAATGAAGAGGAAATAGGTAGTCTACCTGAAAAAGAATTCAGAATAATGATAGTAAGGATGATCCAAAATCTTGGAAATAGAATAGACAAAATGCAAGAAACATTTAACAAGGACGTAGAAGAACTAAAGAGGAACCAAGCAATGATGAAAAACACAATAAATGAAATTAAAAATACTCTAGATGGGATCAATAGCAGAATAACTGAGGCAGAAGAAAGGATAAGTGACCTGGAAGATAAAATGGTGGAAATAACTGCTACAGAGCAGGATAAAGAAAAAAGAATGAAAAGAACTGAGGACAGTCTCAGAGACCTCTGGGACAACATTAAACGCACCAACATTCGAATTATAGGGGTCCCAGAAGAAGAAGAGAAAAAGAAAGGGACTGATAAAATATTTGAAGAGATTATAGTTGAAAACTTCCCTAATATGGGAAAGGAAATAGTTAATCAAGTCCTGGAAGCACAGAGAGTCCCATACAGGATAAACCCAAGGAGAAACACACCAAGACACATATTAATCAAAATGTCAAAAATTAAATATAAGGAAAACATATTAAAGGCAGCAAGGGAAAAACAACAAATAACACACAAGGGAATCCCTATAAGGTTAACATCTGATCTTTCAGCAGAAACTCTGCAAGCCAGAAGGGAGTGGCAGGATATACTTAAAGTCATGAAGGAGAAAAACCTACAACCAAGATTACTCTACCCAACAAGGATCTCATTCAGATTCGATGGAGAAATTAAAACCTTTACAGACAAGCAAAAGCTGAGAGAGTTCAGCACCACCAAACCAGCTTTACAACAACTGCTAAAGGAACTTCTCTAGGCAAGAAACACAAGAGAAGGAAAACACCTACAATAACAAACCCAAAACATTTAAGAAAATGGGAATAGGAACATACATATCGATAATTACCTTGAATGTAAATGGATTAAATGCTCCCACCAAAAGACACAGGCTGGCTGAATGGATACAAAAACGAGACCCATATATATGCTGTCTACAAGAGACCCACTTCAGACCTAGAGACACATACAGACTGAAAGTGAGGGGATGGAAAAAGATATTCCATGCAAATGGAAATCAAAAGAAAGCTGGAGTAGCAATTCTCATATCAGACAAAATAGACTTTAAAATAAAGACTATTACAAGAGACAAAGAAGGACACTATATAATGATCAAGGGATCGATCCAAGAGGAAGGTATAACAATTGTAAATATTTATGCACCCAACATAGGAGCACCTCAATACATAAGGCAAATACTAACAGCCATAAAAGGGGAAATCGACAGCAACACAATCATAGTAGGGAATTTTAACATCCCACTTTCACCAATGGACAGATCATCCAAAATGAAAATAAATAAGGAAACACAAGCTTTAAATGATACATTAAACAAGATGGACTTAATGGATATTTATAGGACATTCCACCCAAAAACAACAGAATACACATTTTTCTCAAGTGCTCATGGAACATTCTCCAGGATAGATCATATCTTGGGTCACAAATCAAGCCTTGGTAAATTTAAGAAAATTGAAATCGTATCAAGTATCTTTTCCGACCACAACGCTATGAGACTAGATATCAATTACAGGAAAAGATCTGTAAAAAATACAAACACATGGAGGCTACACAATACATTACTTAATAACGAAGTGATTACTGAAGAAATCAAAGGGGAAATCAAAAAATACCTAGAAACAAATGACAATGGAGATACGACGACCCAAAACCTATGGGACGCAGCAAAAGCAGTGCTAAGAGGGAAGTTTATAGCAATACAAGCCTACCTCAAGAAACAGGAAACATCTCGAATAAACAACCTAACCTTGCACCTAAAGCAATTAGAGAAAGAAGAACAAAAAAACCCCAAAGCCAGCAGAAGGAAAGAAATTATAAAGATCAGGTCAGAAATAAATGAAAAAGAAATGAAGGAAACAATAGCAAAAATCAATGAAACTAAAAGCTGGTTCTTTGAGAACATAAACAAAATTGATAAACCATTAGCCAGACTCATCAAGAGAAAAAGGGAGAAGACTCAGATCAACAGAATTAGAAATGAAAAAGGAGAAGTAACCACTGACACTGCAGAAATACAAACCATCATGAGAGATTACTACAAGCAACTCTATGCCATTAAAATGGACAACCTGGAAGAAATGGACAGATTCTTAGAAATGCACAAACAGCCGAGACTGAACCAGGAAGAAATAGAAAATATGAACAGACCAATCACAAGCACTGAAATTGAAACTGTGATTAAAAACCTTCCAACAAACAAAAGCCCAGGACCAGATGGCTTCACAGGTGAATTCTATCAAACATTTAGAGAAGAGCTAACACCTATCCTTCTCAAACTCTTCCAAAATATTGCAGAAGGAGGAATACTCCCAAACTCATTCTACGAGGCCACCATCACCCTGATACCAAAACCAGACAAAGATGTCACAAAGAAAGAAAACTACAGGCCAATATCACTGATGAACATAGATGCAAAAATCCTCAACAAAATACTCGCAAACAGAATCCAACAGCACATTAAAAGGATCATACACCATGGTCAAGTGGGGTTTATCCCAGGAATGCAAGGATTCTTCAATATACGCAAATCAATCAATGGGATACACCATATTAACAAATTGAAGGAGAAAAACCATATGATCATCTCAATAGATGCAGAGAAAGCTTTCGACAAAATTCAACACCCATTTATGATAAAAGCCCTGCAGAAAGTAGGCATAGAGGGAACTTTCCTCAACATAATAAAGGCCATATATGACAAACCCACAGCCAACATTGTCCTCAATGGTGAAAAACTGAAACCATTTCCACTAAGATCAGGAACAAGACAAGGTTGCCCACTCTCATCACTATTATTCAACATAGTTTTGGAAGTGTTAGCCACAGCAATCAGAGAAGACAAAGAAATAAAAGGAATCCAAATCGGAAAAGAAGAAGTAAAGCTGTCACTATTTGCAGATGACATGATACTATACATAGAGAATCCTAAAGATGCTACCAGAAAACTCCTAGAGCTAATCAACGAATTTGGTAAAGTAGCAGGATACAAAATTAATGCACAGAAATCTCTTGCATTTCTATACACTAATGACGAAAAATCTGAAAGTGAAATTAAGAAAACACTGCCGTTTACCATTGCAACAAAAAGAATAAAATATCTAGGAATAAACCTACCTAAGGAGACAAAAGACCTGTATGCAGAAAATTATAGGACACTGATGAAAGAAATTAAAGATGATACAAATAGATGGAGAGATATACCATGTTCCTGGATTGGAAGAATCAACATTGTGAAAATGACTCTACTACCCAAAGCAATCTACAGATTCAATGCAATCCCTATCAAACTACCACTGGCATTTTTCACAGAACTAGAACAAAAAATTTCACAATTTGTATGGAAACACAAAAGACCCCGAATAGCCAAAGCAATCTTGAGAACGAAAAATGGAGCTGGAGGTATCAGGCTCCCTGACTTCAGACTATATTACCAAGCTACAGTAATCAAGACAGTTTAATACTGGCACAAAAACAGAAATATAGATCAATGGAACAGGATAGAAAGCCCAGAGATAAACCCACACACATATGGTCACCTTATCTTTGACAAAGGAGGCAGGAATATACAATAGAGAAAAGACAGTCTCTTCAATAAGTAGTGTCGGGAAAACTGGACAGCTACATGTAAAAGAATGAAATTAGAACACTCCCTAGCATCATACACAAAAATAAACTCAAAATGGATTAAAGACCTAATTGTAAGGCCAGACACTATCAAACTCTTAGAGGAAAACATAGGCAGAACACTCTATGACATACATCACAGCAAGATTCTTTTTGACCCAACTCCCAGAGAAATGGAAATAAGAACACAAATAAACAAATGGGACCTAATGAAACTTAAAAGCTTTTGCACAGCAAAGGAAACCATAAACAAGACCAAAAGACAACCCTCAGAATGGGAGAAAATATTTGCAAATGAAGCAACTGACAAAGGATTAATCTCCAAGATCTACAAGCAGCTCATGCAGCTCAATAACAAAAAAACGAACAACCCTATCCAAAAATGGGCAGAAGACCTAAATAGACATTTCTCCAAAGAAGATATACAGATTGCCAACAGACACATGAAAGAATGCTCAACATCATTAATCATTAGAGAAATGCAAATCAAAACTACAATGAGATATCATCTCACACCGATCAGAATGGCCATCATCAAAAAATCTAGAAACAATAAATGCTGGAGAGGGTGTGGAGGAAAGGGAACACTCTTGCACTGTTGGTGGGAATGTAAGTTGATATAGCCACTATGGAGAACGGTATGGAGGTTCCTTAAAAAACTACAAATAGAACTACCATACGACCCAGCAATCCCAGTACTGGGCATATACCCTGAGAAAACCATAGTTCAAAAAGAGTCATGTACCAAAATGTTCATTGCAGCTCTATTTACAATAGCCAGGACATGGAAGCACCCTAAATGTCCATCAACATATGAATGGATAAAGAAGATGTGGCACATATATACAATGGAATATTACTCAGCCATAAAAAGAAATGAAATGGAGGTATTTGTAATGAGGTGGATGGAGTTAGAGTCTGTCATACAGAGTGAAGTAAGTCAGAAAGAGAAAAACAAATACAGTATGCTAACACATATATACGGAATCTAAGGGAAAAAAAAAAAAAAAAAAAGGCCATGAAGAACCTAGTGGCAAGACGGGAATAAAGACACAGACCTACTAGAGAATGGACTTGAGGATATGGGGAGGGGGTGGGGTGAGATGTGACAGGGTAAGAGAGTGTCATGGACATATATACACTACCAAATGTAAAATAGATAGCTAGTGGGAAGCAGCCACATAGCACAGGGAGATCAGCTCTGTGCTTTGTGACCACCTAGAGGGGTGGGATGGGGAGGGTGGGAGGGAGGGAGATGCAAGAGGGAAGAGATATGGGAACATATTGTGTGTGTATAACTGATTCACTTTGTTATAAAGCAGAAGCTAACACACCATTGTAAGGCAATTATACTTCAATAAAGATGTTTTAAAAAAAATAATAATAAAATAAAATAAAATAAAATAAAAAGGTACTCTCTAGTAAAAAAAAAAATAAAATAAAATAAAATAAAATAAAAAGGTACTCTCTAGTAAAAAAAAAAAAAAAAAAAAAAGACTAACTGCCAAATGAATGATACAGATAATAAGTGCTGTAGGGCTGGAATGATCTGGCAAAGCTTCATGGAGGAAGAGGGATGTTTCTAAGTACAACTTTTAATATTTATGAAGTGTCTACTCTGGACAAAGCCCTATATGCAAAGATCGACAAAACTCAGTCCCTGCTCTCCAAGGATTTTGAGTGTGGGGTAGGGAGGATGAGTAGGGAGGTAAATACAAAGTGAGTTTTTGGAAACAGAGATGGCTACAGATAGGCAGCGTAGAAGAGGAGGTGGCTGTCCAACTACCTTCCCTTGTTTTTCTTTGCCTATGCATTCCCAAAACTATTTATTACAGTCTTGCTTCTCAAGGTAGGATCCAAGGACCAGCGGCATTAGCCTCATTTGGAAACTTGCTAGAAATGCAAAATCTTGGGATCCACCCCAGACCTACTGAACTAGAATCTACATTTTAACAAGATCCAGAGTTGATTCGTGTGCACATCAAAATTTGAGAAGTGCTGATCTAGGATGCAGAGTATTTACGCAGCTGGGACCACCATCATTTCTCCATCCATGCCATGTGTCCCAATCCAAAGCCCCCCAGTCCTCCTGGAGCCGGTGTAGTGTATTTAAGGAAACCAGTTCAGGAGTCTTGTTCTCTGTCCTTTCACCACTGTTGATGACTAATTTCTTCTTCTTTACCTACAATATATTCCCTCCCCCAAATCCTTGACTCATTCTCACCCCTGCAGTTCCTTGCTGCTCCCAATCCCTTCTGTTCCAAGAGCCAGATAAATAAGAATTACTTTTGCTACTCAGTTCCCTCAAATGTCAAATTCTCTCTGGAGTCGCTGGACTTGTCAAGGAGAAGGAATTATCTTTGTGGTTAAATATAGATTCTGTCTCTCTTTCTCCATGCCCACCCTTATCCCCTTGAGTCAGAATCAGCAGCAAGGGGAACAGAACAGAGAGAATATTTTGCTTCTTCAGATGGGAAGGTATTGATCAGGCAGAGAAGAGAAACAAAACAGAAAATAAAAACAGGAGAGAAAGCAAAGGCATTCAAGTCTCAGATACATCTGGCCTGGATACAAAAGGGTTCTTTTATTAGGCATGGATTTACCTTCAAGTACAAAATGTGAGAGAGAAGATCTGAGAAAATGAAGCAAGCATTGAATATTTGGCATTTGCAATAGGAGACGTATGAGCTGTGATGATTAAAAATCAGCCTAATGGTTTTCCAAGACAATTTTAATACAAGGGGGAAATGTTCTAGCCAGATTAAAAGTTAGAGCTCTTTACCTTGGATGCTCTGGTGGAAAAATGAGGCTGCCAAATGAAGAGAAAGGAGAGTGGACAGGAAAGAGTGATGGCTTTCCTCCTCAGTGTCTCAGGAAGTGTGCTGGGTATTCTGCAGATGCTTTACATAGATTATTTCATTTAATCCTCACATAGTACTGTAAAGAGGCATCATTAATCTTATTTTATAATTAGACTTAAAGTGATCAGAGAACTTGCTCGATATCAATAGATACATACATACTTGCACAGCATTCATGGATTTTGTATTTGTGAATTCACCTATAAGCTAAAATTTATTTTTAACCTCAAATCAATACTTATGGTGCTTTCATAGTCATTTGAAGACATGCGCAGAGTGATGAAAAATTTGAGTTATCCAGCATGCATATTCTCCGATGAGGTCAAATGACACGACCCTCTGCCTTCTTATTTCAGTTCTGATGCTATAAACAAGTGTCCTTTTTATGGTCTATTTAGTGCTGCTTTTTTTTTTTTTTTTTGCATGTTTGTACTTTCTGTTGATGAGTTCACTGTTTAAAATGGCCCCAAGTGGGCTTCCCTAGTGGTGCAGTGGTTAAGAATCTGCCTGCCAATGCAGGGGACACGGGTTCGAGCCCTGGTCTGGGAAGATCCCACATGTCGCAGAGCGACTAGGCCCGTGAGCCACAACTGCTGAGCCTGCGCGTCTGGAGCCTGTGCTCCACAACAGGAGAGGCCGCAATAGTGAGAGGCCCGCACACCACGATGAAGAGTGGCCCCCACTTGCTGCAACTAGAGAAAGCCCTCACACAGAAACGAAGACCCAACACAGCCATAAATTTAAAAAAAAAAAAAAAAAAATTAAAATGGCCCCAAGAGTAGTGCTGAAGTTCTATCTACTGTTCCTAAGCACAAAAAGGCTGCGAGGTACCTTATGGAGAGACTACATGTGTTAGATAAGCTTCACTCAGACGTGAGTTATAGTGCTGTTGGCTGTGCGTTCAATGTTACTGAATCAACGACATATAGTAAATACAGTGCCTTTAAACAGAAATGCACGTAAGAAAGGTTACATCTTCATCAGTTGATGAAAATGTCATGGCCAGAGGCTCACAGGAACCTAACCCTATATTCCCCCTGAGAGCAGTGGTTCAGTATTCACTAATTCAGGATTTATGACAACTTTATAGAACAAAACTACTGTGAATAAAGAGAAGCAACTGTATTTTTTTTAACTCTCAGGTAAAATTATAGGTATACGTAGACACACACACATATACAGACACATAAACACACACATATACATATACATGTTTATCTTCAGGGAGACCACGGGAACAGAAGACTTTTAAAAGTCATTTGGGATAGGAAGTAAGAGCTCTAAAGAACTTGCTAAACTGCTTTTTTATGGCAAGAAAGTTTGAGTGAATGTCTGCCCCGTCTTGCTGGATGAGGGGTGACGTGTGGGGACAGAGTTGGGCGACGGCCCCCAGCTCTTTATCCTCTCTTTCATCAGCTTTTCCCCCAAATATGTGTTGAATACATGATTTAAAAATATTAAATTGAAGAGAGGCCAAGTCACGAGCCTGCCTGGGTGCCGAGAAGGCTCTGTCTGACACTGCCCCCGTGGCTGTGATTGGACTCGGGTCTGCCACACTCTAATGCCAAGTCCTTTCCCCTGTATCTTCACATCTGCAATGTCCAGGAATGTTCTATTTCTTGAATTCTAGAACTTCATGGAATAAGAAGAAAGAGCCTCTCATCCTTCTGTTGAGCACAATTCGCTGTCCTCCCATTTCCAAAGCATTGTCTTCTTCTCATCAGGTCATCCTAAAACAAAAAGTGAACACTCAGGAATCCCATTTTCACTCAATACTGGTGGATACTTTTTTAAGAACTGAAAAGTCTCCTACAAGCTGAATAGTATAGGGCCACTTTGATTGCTTTTA
This sequence comes from Balaenoptera ricei, assembly GCF_028023285.1. Taxonomy (NCBI): domain Eukaryota; kingdom Metazoa; phylum Chordata; class Mammalia; order Artiodactyla; family Balaenopteridae; genus Balaenoptera; species Balaenoptera ricei. The sequence goes on from NC_082639.1 coordinate 156,051,247, forward strand.
CATATCTTATAATGAGGTATGTTTCATATTTGTATTGTTTCTTTCCCCTAATTTCATCAGACTCATCTTAGCTCTGGCTACTGCTCTATGCCTTTTTCTCCTTGACAATCTATTTCCACTTATTTTCTCTTCATTCTTCAATTCAGCATGTTCTTCCCCCCCAGCCATCCCATTCACCAATTGCCAAAATCAGTGGATACATTTCATTCTTTACCTTATCCTCTCTTTAGCCTTTGACATCATTGACTACATCCTCATTTTTCTGAGGCCTTGTGGAATGAGTAAATAAAATTTAGGGTCATAGAATATTAGAGTAAATAGGACCTTAGAGACCATCAGACCAAATCAGTCAGTTTGGAGGGGAGGGGGAGAGTGACTTGCCAAAAATCATGGCTCCAACTGGTGGAGGAATTCCAGTGCCCACTTCCCTGTAGTATCTGGTCTCTCAGCCTACAGCACCTGCTATTCTATTCCAAGCTGGTCTCCCATCCAAGCATTATACAGGTCTGACCCTGACCAACTCCGTGACTAGCTGAGCTGGAGGATGTTCAAGGTGATAGATCTATCTTTTCTGTCACTTCACCCTCCTCTGTCTCCCAGGGGCCTCTAACCCCTCAGGCTGGCCTCTTGCTGATCATGACACCAGAGAATCAATACCAAGAGGAGAAGAAGATTGAAAGTGCCAGGCAGAATCCTTGAAGATGCCATGCCACACTGATGAAAGTAAACTGATGAGAATTTTACTGCCCAGAGTTAAAGATCTTTGGACATTTATTCTGTAGTGTAAGACAGTTGCTAAATTGTAGAAGTATATGTATTTGGGGGTATCTTCCACTTAAGCCTGTGAATTATCATTTGTGCAGATACCCTAGTCAACTTCCTAAATCTACTTCTAATGAGTATTTTGGGTCCTTGCACTCTGAAAGGCTCATTCTATAGACGGTACAGGTAAAAAGAAAAGACTTTTAGAAGAAAACAGGGAGGAAGAAAGAGAAGGGGGAAGAATAGTTCAACTTAAGTAATCCCCAAATGTGGCTGCTTTTGTAGCATTCAATACAGGGAAAAATTCCTCACCTTATAAGCAACAACAAATGGATCCTGAACTCCAGATTCTATTTGCAGAGATGCTGCTTTGTCCTTGAGCTTTTGGGAGGACTCTTCATGACGATGGAAAATTGGGGTAGAATCCATCATGTTGCATACACTACACCTTGGGATCTAATCCAAATGGTGAGCAGCCCAGAGCTCTGATAGGACACAGATACAAAGGACTTAAAAGATGTACCTTTGTTTCTACAAACCCACAAAGTGCCCCCAGGTTTTGAGAGGAGCAACCATGTTGAAGTGTTTTCCCTCTTTTTCTAACTCACCGATGTTTTACTCGTGAACTTTAAATATTATAACAGCCTCATGCCTGTTGTCATCAAGCTTTTTCTTTCTTTTTTTTTTTAATCCAATTTTTATAGAGCAGCCAAGGGGTAGATTTTGTTTATTAAATTGAAGAAGATGATGTATGTGGAAAATGTTTTGCAAATTGTAAAACACTGCACAAACCTTAGTCATTGTTATTATCATTTATTAACCAATGCTGATTCCCATTAGAAAGAGTTTGGCCAGTCTAACTCCTGTCACCCTCAGCCTCGTATGCTGTTATTTTATGGAGTAAGTCAGGAAGAGAAAAAAGCAATAAACCTTCCATATGCCACACACTAGCAGAAAGAAAAAGGACTTCCATTCAAAGATTCATTCATTCATTGAGCAAATATTTATCGAATATTATTTGTGAAAACAATACAGTGGCGAATTGTAGTCTCCACCTCTAAAGACCTTCGCGCATTACAGGACGAAAGACGTTTTTTTTTTTTAAAGAGATTGGAGTTTATTTATTTATTTATTTTGGCTGTGTTGGGTCTTCGTTTCTGTGCGAGGGCTTCCTCCAGTTACGGCAAGCGGGGGCCACTCTTCATTGCGGTGCGCGGGCCTCTCACTATCGCGGCCTCTCTTGTTGCGGAGCACAGGCTCCAGACATGCAGACTCAGCAGCCGTGGCTCATGGGCCTAGTCGCTCCATGGCATGTGGGATCCTCCCAGACCAGGGCTCGAACCCGTGTCCCCTGCATTGGCAGGCAGACTCCCAACCGATGCGCCACCAGGGAAGCCCAGGAAGAAAGACATTTTTAAAAAGCAAACAATCAATTCATGATGACAAATTGTGTTAAGTGCTATATTTATTGAACAAATGAATAAGTAGTAAATGAATTAATTAATGGTTTCTCCGCATAAGTGATATTTAAACTGAGAACTGAAGGATGAATAGGAATTAGCCAGGAAAAGAGCTTGGGGCCTTTAAAGCACTGGGAAAGGCCAGTAAACTGGGTGAGCAAGGAAGAAGGTGACATGGACAGAGGCCGGTGGGTGGTGGATGGTGCAGAGCACCGCAGGCCACAGTAAGTTCGTTCTGGCTGGGATGGCTAGCCTGTGAAGCTTTGCTCCGGGAGTAACTTAATCTGATTTAATCTCTAAAAGGATCACTCTGGCTGTTACTTGAAGAATGAAGTTGTGGGGTGGGGTAGGGACACAGGGACTGAAATGAGGGGACCACTTAACAAGCTATTGTAGGAGTGTAGATTAGTGAGACCAGTGGCTTGGACTCGGTGGAGGCAGTGTTGTTGGAAGTGAGCAGACATACTCATGAGATACCTTGGACTTAGAATTAAGAAGCTTTTGATGATGGATTGGGAGACGATGGAGTTGCCAAAGTTCCCCTCGAGGTTTCTAGCCTGGGCAACTGGGTGGAAGAGCTTGGGAACAATGGAGGAGTTTGGGGTGAGTGGTGAGCATAATTTTAATTTGAGGGAAAAAAAACGTTGGTCAGATGAGAGCAGCGTGTCAAGTCTGGAAAGTGAGATGGGTAAGACACAGCACTGCAACACCAAACTCATTTTGCTATGTGACTGGTATTTAATAATGTCTTTCGAAAACACCTGGCATAGGATAGGGTTCTGTCAACTCTCAATAGACAGTACAACATGGCACAGAGCTCTTCTCCATGATCAAGGACACTGGAAAAGAAGAAGCACCCTTTTCATTTGTAGGGATATGGTTTCAAGATTCCCCAGTAGGCAGCATTGTCATATTGACTAAGCTCTGATTAGTTGCGTACCTTCCTTACCATCGCTGGAGGGCATTCCCCTTTTCCTTACTCTCTTACTTCTTCTGATAATGTTTTGGAGACCACCTCAATTACGTGATAACAGTCTTTTTTTTTAAATTGTGTTAAAGTACACATAACATAAAATTTACCATTTTAATTATTTTTTATTGTACAGTTGAGTGGTATTAAATACATTCATTGTTATATAACCATCACCACCATCCATCTCCAGAATGCTTTTCATCCTGCAAAATGGAAACTCTGTACCCATTAAACATTAACTCCCCATTTCCCCACTCCACTCTTGCTAATAGTGCTTTTAACATAGATGCAACATCCTTCATTGCTTAGAAGGAAAGGTCTTCTGCCTTGAGCTGGGGTACATTAGGCAGTTGGCAGTGGAGGGGAGACCCCACCAGGACTCTGCCCTAGGTGAGCATCAGCTTTCCCTGGGTATCTGTCATTATGGCAGGTGGAAGAGAGTGACAGAACCCTAGGTGGGAACTTAAACTTGGAGAGTCAGAGCCCAGCTTCTGGTACGGTTTTCTCTCTCTGCCAAGAGACTCCTTATTGTCAGACAAAACCTTGGTATTTCTGTGTTTTTTGTTTTGTTTTAACAGCTTTATTGAGATATAATTAACATAAAATACAATTCACCAATTTAAATTATACAATTCAACGGTTTTAGTATATTTATGGAGTTTGCAACCATCACTGCAGTCAACTTTAGAATATTTTCATCACCCCAGAAAGAACCCCTGGACCCATTAGCAGTCACTTCCCACCCTTTCCCAGGCCCCACCCTGCTCACTGCACTGCTAGGCAACTACTAATCTGCTTTCTTTTTTGATGGGTTTGCCTACTCTGGACACTTCACATAAATGCAATCACACCCTATCTGGGTTTAGGTGACAAAATATTTTAACAGAGGAATGCATTGGTCTTTTGCTAGGATCTCCCTTATTATGCAGTGAAAAACAACAGCCCTAACCCCAAATCACAGCCAGGTAAGCTGGGAGAATTGCAGTGTTGGAGAGGCTGCCAGAAATCCCCCCTGGCCTCAGCCTCCCCCGGGGCTGGGAGATCAGGGCTTTAGAGCTTCTTATCTCATCACTTTCTAAAAGCATAAAGGCCATTCCTTCTGGCCTTGGGGGATTCCCTGGGGCTCAATGCTCCAGGTGATGGGAAAGCCTCTGGCCTACAAGCACTTCAGGTCACAATTCTTTGCCCTTTAAAATAGAGGGAGGTTATAATAGAAGAAAGAGGGATTCAGGATGACACTGAGAAACAGTGCTTATAGCAGAGCCAAGTGACCAGAAAACCCCCCAGATGTCTCACGTAGGAGCCACGAGGATGATTTTCCCCTAAAAATATTCCCCCGCTGGCATGGGAATCCCTCAGATAGCAATTCTTTCCTTTGGGCAAATCATAAACTCTCCCTCCCTGTGTTTACTGCTTTAGTTTCCCAAGCACTTGGGCACACATTGTTTTGCAATATCTTTCATTCTGTTAATTTTGATAGAGCACCACCCACCTGTCTCCTTGTAATGAGGTTGTTGAGGACGAGGTGCTTTGCCTCATTGGTGCTCCCAAAACAATTTACACTTACCTCTATTATAGCACTTAGGACCTTTTATTCTCTCTATTTGTTTACACAGTCTATTCGCCCCTTTAGACTATGAGCTACTACAGCAGAAGCTTCTAGACCCAGCACAATGCAGGATACCTAGTAGGCAGACAGCAAAGGATGCCAGTGCTCACAACCTGCTTTACGGGAAGAAGGTAGGTCTTAATCTTGTAAGGATAGAAAGTGATTGACTGAAGAACGCTATTCAAAAAAGCACTTGAACCCAGGTTTTGTAACTCCAGACCCAGGGCTTTTCATTTTGCACTGGTGTTTATAGACATGTGTATTGTGGTTTGCAGTTTCACAACAGGCATTTATATACATCGTCTCAAGTGACCTTCATAATAGCCTTGTAAGGCAGGGACACAGTTTTAGAACTTACTGAATAAGAAAACAGACTAAAGATGTCAGAAAATTTACTGGGCAAACCAGCCCAAAACAAGGGCTTTGCAGACCTGTACTTAAAAGCTAGTTCTGTTCCTTCTGGCTTGTGATTTAACAGTCATTTCATCTCTATAATGGGAATTGTAAACTCTGCCTTGCAGAAGTTTCTGAGATTTACCGATAACGTAAATGCATTGCTTGGCTTGTAGTAAGCGCTGCATAGAAGGTGACTATTATGATAGCCAGCTTGAAATTTGAAGCTAAAAGTTACATCTGCATTTTCTAAAGAATCCCTCTGCCCTTGTAGCCCCTTGTTTTAAGATGTAAATGCCCTGGGAGGGACAATACTTTAAGACTGGCACATCAGAGCAGAAGGTGTTAGGGTTGAGTATTGGGGAGTTACATTAAAATACCCAAGAGGACTGAAACTCGGGGCTGGAGGTGACAAAGACAGATTTCCTGACTTAACCACAGTTTTGGAGGTGGTCTCAGAGGGTGCAGGGAGTAGGATGGTGGGCAGCTAGACTGCTTCGATGCTTTCCTGCACAGCACACACCCCTATAATTCCCTAGGAGAATGCGGTGAAGCCTGGACTCATGGAATCTATGGCTCGGGGGAAAGATCTGTGTGCTCATGCACTCCCTCGAGGCTGGGTAAGTGGGTGTCCAGAGCGGTTATGAATCAGAGAAGCATGTGCATTTGTCTGACTTTGATGTGTCAACACTTGCCTACATATGCCTCCTTTTGCAATGTTTGTAAAACGAGGTCCTGGAAGATGGAGCGTTACCGCTTGCCTTGGCTGCCCTTGGAATGAATAGCCTCATCGCTCCGAATTCATTTGGTGTTTATGGGAATATCATATGTAGTTCTGTCGACATTCCCTAACCATTATAATGCAGTTACCATAGATAATGCTCTCCTAGTGCAATATGTTATCACCATTTTAACAACCTGACATAGGATGGGCTCATATTATCACTTAAATGAAGCCATTAAGCAGCTAGAGGCTTCCAGGAGTCAGATGTGAGAGCATCCAATGGACAAAGCTGTGCCACTTCCAGCACTGCTGACCTCATCAGCTGGAGGGGAGGACGCACCTCTACCTGGGGGTCATCCAGCTAGCTGGCCAAGGGCTTGTAAAACAGTTCCCTTCGGAAGCTAACTTAGACCCCAGGCCCTGAGCTAAGAAAGAAACTCCTGCCTTATTACAACTCTTCTTTAATGTAGAAAAGAAATGTTGGTGCCTAAGAGCAAAGCAATGAGAGGTAATCAAATTCACAACTCCAGCTACAGAGCTGAGTAGTTTAGATCTGAGGGAGGCGGCAAACTATTCAGAGACCTGAAATTACACCTGAAATTACCACTTGCCCATGGGGTTTGATTTGAAGCATAGTAATAGCATCAACTAACATTTGTAAAATGCATGAGGTTGACAAACTTTTATCACATATATTATACTTTATTTGATCTTCGAAAGCACCCAGTAAGGTAAACATTATTATTATCCCCGTTTTACAGGTGGGGAAAGGGGGGTTATTTTCATCAAGTCAGCCTCATTATAGGATTATAGGAGGAGTAAACAAAATAATGCATGTGAAAAGCCTAGCATTTAGTAAGCACTCTCCATATATTACTTTTTATTAACTGAGATATTTCAGTGGGAAGTTTCCTCTATCCAAAATCATCTCTTGTCTTCCCAGAACTTAATTCCTAAATCCCATCGTAAAATCATCAGTCTGATTGGTACTGGATCCATGAAATGGGTCTGTTGTAGGAATCTGGCCCCCTGAGTCCAATTCCATAAACTGACCAGAGATGGGAGGAACCAGTAACTTGGGAGTCAAAAGAACTCGCTCTAACTAAATAATTAAATTTCAGGATTAATGGGGCTTCACTTAAATACAAACTAGCAAATGAATTTTACAAGAGGTGCTGCTTACACCAGAAGACAGTAAGAGGTCCCGAACTCTGAGAGGTTAGGAGAGAGTTTGAATTTTAAAAGTAAACAATTGAAAGTTTGTTCTCAGCTGGGACAACATAGACTTTTTTTTAAAGACTTTATTCTTTTAGAGCAGCTCATAGGAAAATTGAGAGCAAGGTACAGAGATTTCCCATTTACCCCCTGTGCCCCATACAGCATGGATTTTTTTTTTAAACCAGCTTCTAGGACTTGGGAGGTAAGACAGAGAGTGTCCCAAGATCCCATGATAAGAGGGAAAGAAGGAACCCAACCTGAGGACAGAGAGGTGGTGCTGCCCTGCAGAGCTTAGAAGAGGTCATCCTAAGACCAGAGGCAACAGGGCCTCTTGTGGAAGGAGAAACACACTCTCTGTACACTGGGACAGTAATCCCGATGCCAGCCGGGTCTGTAGCCTCCTCAAAGCTCTGGGGAATTATGCCTAGAATCCTCCAGTTCCAAGGTTGAATTCCACCTGGCCCTCTGCATTCTGGGCACCCACTCTTGGTTTTGTCTCTTGCTTGGAGTTCAATGTTATCCTCTTTACTTTTTTTTTTTTTTACTTTCTTTGACAGTTTATGGGATCATACAGGGGGTGGAGGTGGGGTTACTGTTCATAGGGCCTCCTACTCTATGTCCTACTTTCGCTCACTGCTGACCCCCTCATGCCCTTCCTTCAGAAACCCATGGAATCAATATGAAACCCTTCCCATGGCACATGGACCCATCTGCTTCTCTCCAGGGAGTAGCCCCATCAAACCAGTTTACTTCCATAGCCCCGAACTGTTCCCAACATTGGACACCCCATCTTGGGGAATCCTAGTGGATTTACATTCAATCATTCTTATGTGCTTTAAATTTCCCTTCTGTATCTCTGTATTTCTTACAGGGCCAGAGGGGAGAAAAGAGGACCACGAGAGGAAGTTAAAGGGCACTGCAGCAAACTATATCTATCTACTTTACAATCACGGCCTGACACTAATCAGCTGTAAATGGCATTCACCTGAGGATGAATAACCTGGCAGACCTAGATTAAAGAAGCAGACCTAGCTTCTAGCAGAAGTGTTATGCAAAATGCTTAAGAACCAACATGGCAGAAAGGAGCTTGCCAGCCATAGCATCCTGGAGGTCATGGGGTGCAAGCTCCTCCTTCCAGACGCTTCCATCCTGTGTTCATTTTATAGCTCTTCTGAACAGAGAAGTACAAGGAAGTATGACCTGGGGAAAACAAATTCAGTGCTCTATCCTGGATCTGGTGGAGACAGCAGGCACTTTGGTGAGTCCTGACAAAGGAGGACCTTTTGTGAAAGGGAGACATTCCTTGGAGCAGGTATCATAAAGAAACTAGAAAAGGTTGTTGCCCCCCTCTGTGGTTAATGGGGTAAAAAAAGGGCACTTCCTCAGCTCTGCAGCCTATACCATCACATAAATTGAAACAGACAGAATTACCATTGATACAAATTAAAAACAAATCAAAAGGGTGCACAGAGCTGATTCTGAGAGTTCAAACTCCATTACCAGCTGGTTTACTGAGCAGTGACCTGTGATTGCTGCAGGGAGGGTTGGAGGAGTGAGGAGTCTCTGTGAATCCCATCAACCCCATTGCCATGTGGCACACCAGTCAATAAGCTATTTAATTTAATGGGAAATGGTATTGACGAGCCGGAGAATGCAACTCACAAAAGATGCAGCTGCAAGGAGCAGATAAAGTCTTCAACCTGGCCTGACTCTCGGGGTATCCACCCCTCAGCATCTCTTTTGTCAGATTCAGAGGAGGGATCCATGGGATTTGGGGGGTATCAGGGCCCCAGGGAGATGGTGCTTAGGAAGGATTACCAACACTGAAAGATGGACTCAGCGAGAGGTGGATTGGCGGGGAGATTGGTAAGAAAATGGGAAACGGATCTTCTGAACTGAGGACAATGCTATTAATGACCTTGCAGAGTGAAGGCAGTCAGCAAGGGGGAGGCCAGTAATTCCAGAGGCAAACCCATCAGCTACATTCCAAGATGAGAACGAACCCCCCTGTTTGTTTTACTCTTTTTTATGTGTCAGATCAGGAGTGAAATGCTCCCAGAACCAGAAGCACTCTTTGCCCATCACAAAATTGAAGCTGAGAAAACCAAGCAGGTCACAAGTACCACTGGTGCTGCAGTGGGAAAGGCAGGGGAGATTTTTAGAAAGGGAACAGACATATAGAAAATTAGGACTGGAAAGGGCCTAGGAAAGAATCTAGTCCAATGTCTTCCCACCACAGTTGTGGAAAGTGAGTCTTAGAGAAGGGAAGTGACGAATATAAGTCAACAAAGGAAAGGAGGTGGAGCTGGATCGTTTCACTCCACATTCAGTGTGATTCCCACTGCTGTGAAGAGTGTAACAGATACAAGTGAACGTGTAGGACTTGGACCATTCCCAGCCTTAGCACACACTGAGCTTTAAGATATGAGTTTTAAAGAATAAACATAAAAGTGCTAGTTGGTAGAGTTATCAGACTAATAATTATTTATTAAATCAACATAGAGAGTTTATTTGTGTACTAGGTATTATTCTAAGTGTTTTATAAACATTAGTCCCTTTAATCTTCAATACAACCCTATAAGAGAGGTACTATTTTTATCCCTAGTTTTAAAGATGAGGAAATCGAGGTATGAAGAAGTTAAGTAACTTTCCCAGGGTTCCCTCAGTAAGCAGAAGATCTGGGATGTGACGCAGGCAGCTGGCTCTAGAGTCCATAGAGGTGCTATGCTGCCTCCAATAATAACAATATCAAGGCCCACTGGTTGGAGCTTACCAAGTGCCAGGTATGCTGCAAACTGTGGCATTATGTAAATATCAAAACGATTCCATGAGGTAGGTGTTATTATCCCCACTTCACAAATAAGAAAACTGAGCTCAGAGAGATGAAAGAAAATTACATAAGTCTAAGGGCTATGAGGTGCCAGGGCCAGGACTCGAACCCAAGTCTGTCTGACTCCAAAGCCCATTCTCTTAACTGCTATTTAAAAGTGCTCTCCCCACCCCCAATCAGAGGAAATGGGCTCTAACCTCAGCTTTCACACTGATCCATGTTGTAACCAAATGTTAGTTTCTCATTCCTGAGTAAATTATTAACCTCTAGGTGCTTCAATATCCGCATTTGTTGAGTGGAGGAAACCTACCTCTTAGGATTGTTATGAAGATTAAATGATATAAATGTATTCATTTATTAACAAATATTCATTGAGCAGCTAGTCCGTACTAGGCACTGTTCTAGGCATTGGGGTTTAATACTCCGGGGTGACTGACTTGAGTTTCTCAGTAACTGTGTCTTTGAATTTGTATTTTGTAAGCGAAGTCTGATGGAATGGTGGAGCATGCATGGAAGCTTAGAGCCTCTTTCTCACGTGTGGTCCTTCCTCCCTGAAACAGGTGATGACCACCTGCTCCCCTGCTCCCTGGGGCTCTGACCCTACTTGACCTCCCCCTACCAGCTCCCTTCCAGGGACCATGCCACCCTCTGCTGCCTGAGGGGATCTGGCTGAAGATGTGAAATGGGTAAGGTATGGGTGTGTCTGGTGGTATCTTTGGTAAGAGCATGACAGTAGCCACTCTTGCTCTGGGCTGGTAGTGCCACTGTGTGACTTGGCAGGTGACCTGTCACCACCCCCAATCCAGGTAACTAGAGCATCCCAGCACAAAGGTTTTGCTACACTTGGAGGTTGTCCATCTGCCATGGATTGGCGTAGTGGGCCCATGAGAAGGGGATATGCCTGACTTGACTTCTATGATCCCTGGGTGGCACAGTGCATCAGTCAGCAGCTGGAACCTGGCAGCCCATGGATCTCAAGTGCCTCGAGTCATAGCGGAGGCACGTGGGCACCTGTGAGGGTTGGCACTGGCCTAGTGAGGATGCCTGTGCCCAACAGAATGCAACATTAAACAGCAAATAAAAACCACCATGATGGGTCAGGAGACCGTGGAAGAAAAGAAAAAGTTTAATATTTTAGTACCTCGAATAGCACGTTTTTCCCTGCTTTTTGAATAAGGGGACTACATTTTCATTTTGTACTGGGTCCCCATATTAGTTTGCTAGGGCTGTCAGAACAAAACCCCATAGACTGGGTAGCTTAAAAACAGAAACAGAAATGTGTTTCCCACAGTTCTGGAGGCTGGAAGTCCAAGATCAAGGTGTTGGCAGGGTTGGTTTCTTCTGAGGCCCCTCTCCTTGACTTGCAGATGGCCATCTTCTCATTGTGTCCTTCCATGGGCATATTTCTCTGTGGGTGCACATCCCTGTGTCTCTTTGTGTAGCCATATTTCCTTTTCTTATAAGGATACCAGTTAAATTGGATTATGGCCTCCCCTAAATGACCTCATTTTAACGAGAATCACTTCTTTTAAGGCCCTGCTTCCAAATATAGTCACATTCTGAGGTTCTAAGGGTTAGGTCTTCAGCATAGAATTTTTGAGCCCATAACAATCCCTCAAATTAAATAGTTGGTGTTGTATGGAGGTGGAAAAAAGATTCTGTTCTTATAGAGCTTACTATCATATGCAAGGAGATAGGTAATGAAAAAGTAAATATGCAGTATGCCAGCTGGAGATAGGTGCTATGAAGAACAATAACACGGGGTAAAAGGGATTGAGAGTGATGGGGAAGTACTTGCTGTTTTACACAAGATGTCCAGGGAAAACATCTCTGATATGGCAACATTTACACAATGACCTGAAAGAAGTCAGGAAATGAGCCAGATTTATATCCAGATGGAAAAAGGAAAGGACAAAGTTTTAGAATAGTATCTGGCACATGGTAAGTCTTACATAAGCATTTATCATCACAATCACCATCATCATCCTCCTCCTCATCATCATCACCATCATTTTCATTATCACTTTTCCTAAACCTATTCTGCTGCAGCTGATGGAGACCTACATGCATTTCTCAGTTCTTGAACAGTTTCGACCAAGACTGTCCAAGTTCAGGGATGCTCTATCCTGCCAGCAGGTGACGTCTGGAGTTAATCTTGTTGCTATGGGCTCAGTTCATAATGTACCCAGGGTGATGGAGCCCTATGTACCAGCTGTGCTCATTCTAGTGTCCCACGAATCCCTACTGAATGGCTTGTATTTATATAATGAAGCTGTAAGAACCCCTGCTTCTCTTTGATAGTCTATTTTCCAGGCAGGAATGAAGTTCAGCCCTTAACCCCATGCTATTTGTTTAGGGCCTAGCTCTTCCAACACCCCTGAAGTTCTTTTCTCTAGAGCAGTGGTTCTCAACTGAAGGGGGAGTTGTAATTTTTCACCCCTAGGGAACATTGAACAATGTCTGGAGACTTTTTTTTTTGTTGCAACTTGTAGGGTGCTACTGGCATCTAGTGGGTCAAGGTCAAGGATGCCACCAAACACCCTACATTGCCCAGGATAATTCCCCCAACAAAGAATTATCCAGCTCAAAATGTCAACAGTGCTGAAGTTGAGAGACCCAGAATAAAAATAAGGCACCAAATGCCAAACATAAGGCAGGGTTGGGGGAACAGGAAGCGATGTGCAATGTAGGGCAAAGTGTTTCCTTAGTGCGGGGGTCTACCTTCCCTACTCACCCCAGTCCCTTTCCCTTCCATAGTCACCCTAATCCCTCTCTCAGTTGCCCCAGGCAGTGCCTGGAGAGCTCCTTTTACAGATGGACCCCCAGGAACTGCAAACCTGACCTTTGGTCTTGCTCACTGTTTACCATCCTACAGCCCTACATCCCTACTTCCCTGAACACCCCTCAGACTGGCATGGTTCCACATGGGCTGGAATTCACAGACTCCTTTGGAGACTGAATTTTGTAGTTTCACTTCTCCCCATAGGAACAGACTGACAGCTGGGCATCTCACCACCTGAAATCAGGCTCAGTGCCAACTCCCATCCTTCCCCGGGATGGCTTACTGCTAAGTCCATCACCCCAGGGATGATGCTGAGGTTGTTACCAAGAAAGTCAGCCATGCCTTTCACACCATAGTCAGATCAGAGCTCCACCTCAGAAAGAGTGTAAGGCTCAGCTTCATATAGCAATTCTACAGTCCTGTGGCACAGAATTTATCCCCGCAACAATTTCTGCTACATGAACTCCTTTTCCACTCCCCAAATGATTGAGAAGCTTCCCTCTTGCACCTTAAGTAATAGAACACCCAGATATGTTCTTTAAGTTAAATCAGCCTTCCTCCTTACACATGGAGCATCTGTCCCTGGCCCTGCCTTTGAGCAGCAGCCCTCTGTGGGTTGTGGGTGAAGTGATGGAATGGTGGAATATTTTCTCATTCATAAGTCAGAGGACAATGGTGCAGGGACTAGCCAGCCCCAACAGTGTCTGAGAGCTTTTGTGATCCCCGCAAGGCATGTTCCAGCAACCCAAAGAGTCCCCTCAGACAAATTTCTATGGCAACAGACAGCATCCAAGAGATGAAAGTTGTGTTCTGAATGTCACTAGCATCTCAGGAACCAATAACATAACGTAGGGTCTCTTAAAGATGGGGTTGGGCCAGAGAGGGAGAGATGACATTGGAATAGGAAGAATGTGTAGTGAGTTTGAAGCCTGGTTATTTATAAAGCCTGTAGAGTTTCTCCCAAAAGGGCAGAGGTAAACAAGAGAGAGAGAGGGAAATCATACCAACTGCTAAATAAAAACGAGAAGTAGGGGAGAGGAGGAGGCAAGCGACCTGAGGCAGAGTGCTCTGGGTGTGGAGTTGCTTCCTACCCTCTGCTTTGTCCTTCTCACCTTCACCCAGAAGTGGTGTTGTTGTTTCTTAGAAAATGTTAAAGAATTGTCTTGAATTCAACTGTGGTAGCAAAGAAAGAGGGAGGGAGAGATTACATAACAGTCTTCCAACCTTGAGAAACTCTGTGCCAAAGGGGGTATAAAACACTGAACTTATAATCAAGAGCCATAGATGCAAGTTCTATCACTGTTGCTTTTGCCCACCTGGTCCTGGCCAATGATGGGACCTCTATAAACTGTGGTTTCTCCATAATAAAACCATAATAATCACTCTGCCTCCACCAGAACCCATTCTGAGAATCAAATGAGATAATAACTGTGAATATGTTTTGTAAACAGTAAACCATTAAACCAACCTTTCCCATAATGTTCTCTGTAGAACATTAACTCCATGGGATGGAAGTGAGATTCTCAAGTCAAAAAAAAAAAAAAAAGAAAAAGAAAATCAAGTTAAAGGGCTGTGGTTGCTGTTTTAATTGTGGGATTTGTGAATGTCTTTCCAGAACTAAACTGATTGTAGAATCTTTTACTGCTGAGGGTCTTGCGTGACTGTTGTTGCAGAGTGCGCTTTGGGAAATATTTCCCTGTAGAGACATAGGAAGTAGTCACACTCTCCTCGGCTGCTGTAGGAATGACAGGGATGTGCAGAAGAGAGGGGTCAGGTGCCCTGGCAGCAAGAGAAAGGGACCCTAGGACTTGTTACTCCTTTGATGAGTCTAATGCATATCAAAGTTTGAGAACCCCTCACTTTCTTCAAAAGTGCAGACCATATGGATGGAATTGTGCCCCTAGAAGATATGTTGAATCCCTAACTCCCAGTACTTCACATGTGACCTTGTTTCAAAATAGGGGGCTTTGCAGAAGTAATTAAGTTAAAATGAGGTCATTAAGATGGGCCCTAATCCAATATGGCAGCCCTCCTTTTAAAAAGGGGAAATTTGAACACAGAGACAGGCATAGGGAGAGACAGGCACTTGGTAACATGCCATGGGAAGATGAAGGCGGAGATCGTAGTAATGTATCTACAAGCCAAAGATTGCCAGCAAATCACTAGAAGCTAGGGAAGAGGCATGGTACCGATTCTCCCTCAGAGACTGCAAAAGGAACCAACCCTGCCAACACCTTGATCTGGGACTTCTGGCTTCCAGATCTGTGAGACAATAAATTTCTGCTGTTTAAGCCATCCAGTTTGTTGCACTTTGCTATGGCAGCCTTAGGAAACTAATACACCACACCTCCTCTAAAGAACCTGGCAGCCCTGTACATCAGCTTTTGCAAGGGCCTTATATGTAGCTGGAACTCAGTACACAGAGGATGTTCAAGCTGGGCTCTACTTAATAAAATCACAATAAAATCTGCTGAAATTCCTGAGGCTTTTATTCTTCCTCTTGAGCTCAGAGCAAACCATGTTTGAAAAACTAAGCAACTCTAAAGATGAGCTAGCTGTCTTCTTTGGGGGAAACACTTGTACTCATCCAGAGGAGGATAAAGGGGATGGCATACATTTGTGGTAGTTGAGATAATCAAATCTCTTCAACAAATACACACAACCAATCCATGGCAGAGATGTGGGCCAGGTGTTTCCTCAGCAGGACCGCTCTGTGGGGTCTTGACTTAAAATGTGATTATGGTGTCCAGTATCTGGCAAGAAATGCGTGTCTGAAAAACAGGAGGAAAACATGGTGGTTTAGGCCTGAGTGGCTTCTCATTGAGTTTTAGATAAAACTTCAATTAATTTTAACCAATCAGTCTTCAGAGAACTAAAAAGTTTATTCCAAGTGCTATTTGACAAGGAATCATTAAGATATTGCTTTTTTTCTAAGATATCCGATCTTTACAAATATTTAAACAATATGTTGTTACATTTCCCTATGACTTCTGACAAGGTCAAATATTTTCCCTCTAATGGGAAACGTTTTCAGTGCCAATAGTGTAAACACAGAGTCTTTAAATTGTGTTTGTAGGCTTTTAATTTCAGGGAGTGTCATTAGCACTCTGCCATTTCCCCTAATTTTCTAATATATTATTTTGCGCAAATTCACTTTTTTCATAAACTCTGGCAAATGGAAACATAATGTGGACAGAATAACAGCTTCCATTTTGTCCAGACTTCTAGAAAGCTCCAAGCTAAATTAAATGCTCAATATCAACAATTGTTAACTTTTTTGCTTCCTCTGTTTTTTTGAGTGCATGATTTTTTATTTTCTACTTCCATTTTTAATGCCTTATTTTATCATTAGCTCTCTGAAGTTTGTCTTAGATCTCTTTTCTGAGCTCCAAACACCAAATATCCAGCTGTCCAGCATATATATATGTCTGTCCAGCCTGGATATCTCACAGACACTCAAGCTCAATACTACATTCAAAATCATGGTTTTATTTTTCCTTCTAAAATAGACAATTCATCCTTCATTTCTGTCTCTGTGATCGTCATCACCATTCATTCACTTTCCCAAGCCACATATTTGGGAGAACTTCAGATATTTCCTTCTTTTGAACTACCCACACTCAATCCATTACTATTCTGTTGACCTTGACTTGATATTTCTCAAATCAGTTTCCCACTATGTGCTGCATCTACCTTTATTCAGGTCTTCCTGGATCACTGCAATGCCTTCTAATAAGTTTCCATTCCTGTAATTTATTCTTTTAAAAAAATTAACCCAATGATGTTACTCACTATTGAGAATCCTTTCAGGCTTGTTTTTGTTGTGAGGATGGATTTAGGCCCCTTTAGCATGGCACATAAGGTCACCTCTCCAGCTTAGTGTGGTACCCAAGTTCACCTCCTCAGACTCAGGACCTTTAGGTGGGTCACATGCTCACCTCCACAGCATCAGGCCTCAGCACAGGGCACTGGCTCACCTCTCCAGCTTCAGGCTGCAGCATGCACACATGAACACCTCTACAGGCTCAGTTTTCACTTTGCTTTAGACTGTAATTTATGTCCCAGACATTTTGAATTACCTTCAAGTTCATGATGAGACTCCATCTTAAATATACACAATCTCTGAGCCTCCTTCTTCTGGGTCAGTAGCACTACCGTTAAATATCTCAACAGCTCTGACTTGACCAGAAAAAACAGTGTCTCCCCAAACTCAAGTGTCAGAAGAAAAATAAACTGCAGGCCTTTGGACTTGCTGTTTTCTTTTCCTTGAATGGCATTTTCAAACCCAGTTCACCTGGACAATTCCTCTTCATTCTCCGAGACTCAGCTCAGGCATCTCTTCTTCCTCTAGAAAGGTTTTGCCATTTCTTATTTCCCTTTAAGAGTTGTAGCTTCTTGCTTGTGTGCTTCCAATATATCTTTTGTGTGGTTTTACTATATCTCTTGCCACTGTGTTGTAATTGTATGTTACTTTGTACTCACCATTGCTTTGAACACTAAATTTTAAGTTCCT
This sequence comes from Balaenoptera ricei, assembly GCF_028023285.1. Classification (NCBI taxonomy): domain Eukaryota; kingdom Metazoa; phylum Chordata; class Mammalia; order Artiodactyla; family Balaenopteridae; genus Balaenoptera; species Balaenoptera ricei. Next base: position 156,068,511 of record NC_082639.1, read on the forward strand.
TGCCTTGAAAGCAAGAATAGTTTTGTATCACTTCTATCCCCAGAACCTAGAACAGTGACCATCACATTTCCCAGGAAATGAAAAAATGAGAAACTTCATGGAATTATATGAGTTTTAATAGCTAAATACAAAATAATAGCCTTTAAAATATAACGTCATACCAAGTACAGCTGGTCACAATTACTACTGATCTACTTTATTGCAAAGTAGATTGTATCTATGAATATGTCTACTACCAATACTATGATGTTCCCTATGTAAATCACATTTAATTAACTAAACTAGGTTTTTACTTTCTATACAGCAAAGCCTTAGGATAAATCACTGGCTACAAAGACACGGTCTCTCTGCCTCTGAGATACTTATATCTATATATAAGATAAGACTCTATTTTACAGATAATGAAACTGAGGCATTGAGAGAATAAATAACTTATACAAGGTCACTCAAGGAATATGTGTAGGATGAAGATTCAAATTTGGGTAGTCTGCCTCCTGATTCAGACTACTTTCCATTTCTATTGACTGTAAGATATTAAAGGGAAATCTAAAAAAATAACACAATTTTTAGCTCAAAGTTGTATGAAAGCTATAGGAGGTCAAAGAAGTAGATGGAAAAATTTATCGTGGAAGAGCTAGTATTTGAGTTGGTCTGAGAGAATTGGCTCCACACATACAAAGAAAAATGAAAGGTGTTCCCAGAGGGGGAAACAGCATAAATTAAGGCTCATGCTTAGACAAATCATGTAAAACATAACAAGAGTACTAAGTAGAAAACAATTATTCAGAAACAGTAATTGTTAAAATAGTCTTAATCTATTTTCTCCCAGAGTTTTTTTTGCTTCTAAATGCATAGGTTTTTTGTTGTTTGTTTTTAAAAATTGAGACCATATCAGTTTTTGTTTTTAAAAATTGAGATCATATCATATGCACAATTTTGAATCCTGCTTTTCTTTAACTTCTATACTAATATAAGCATTTTCTTGTTATTATAAACTATTTGTATGCATTATTTTTAATGGCCCCTTGATCATTAAACAGATGTATGATAGTTTAATTAAACATCTCCCTACAGTGGAACACTTAAAGTTCTTTACAATTTGTTTGGATTAGAAATGATGCTACTAAGAACATCTTTGTCCATAAACCTTTTACCTTTTTACTCTTATATCCTTGTGATAAAATACATGAGTGGAATTCCTAGGTCTAAAGTTACTAATTTTTTACTGTTTTTATTCCCTCAGATAATTAAACTAATACTTGCTGGAAATAGGGTCTCAGAGCTAAATGAGTTAAAGTTGCTGTCCTCAGGAGCTGACTTTCTAGAGGAAAAGTAAATAAATAAGCATAGACAAATAAACAAAATCCAGTAGGGAAAATGTCTTAATTGAAAGGAGTATAAGCAAAATCTGGGAGACCAAGTGAAATAAACAAAGTCTCTGCTGGGAGAATATGGAACATGCCAGAAGGAAGTGACTTCTGAAATATGTTTTTATTAGCTTAACTTGATACTGATTTGGGGGAGACAACTGTTATTTCTGATCAAGTCAGAACCGTTAAGATATTTAAAGCTAGTGCCACCAACCCAGAAGAAGGAGGCTGGAGATTATATATTTTTAAGATGTACTTGCCTGCATTATTAACTAATTTGATCATAATTATTAACTCATGTAACCAAATTACTAAATACAAAACACTGCATTACTTAATCCCCATTTGAGGAAGCTCAGTGCCTTGCTGGCATTGTTCAACTTTGTACCATTTTGGGGAAAGTGAAAGAAACTGGAAAGAAGCAAGAAACTGTTTCTGTTTTGGATGATTCTGGCAACAGCACCTTGTTATAAACCATAGAGAAAAGAGAAGAGAAAGCCCCAGGGTTCCTATGACTCTTTCCTTCACACTCACCCTCTAGGCAAGAGGTTTCCAGACTCTCTCAGTTTATGGCCCCCTTAGTGTCTCAGTAATTGCTTTCATGGCATTCCTAAGGCAGAGGAAATAACTAACTGTTCCATTTATTAAGCAGTTAGGTTAAATACATACCTAACTAAAGTTAGGTTAAATACATAATGATATTTAATGTTCTAATAACATAGGAGCCATTTGAAAAATAATACACATTAATTGAAAGAAAAAATTATTTGCACTTTATTCTTAAAAAACTGCAATTACTTGCAAACTAGACATGTACAGAATTCTCAAATCTTGGAATCAGATTAAACATCGCCACTCTTATCTCCTGATCTGTCCTGATTTTAATGTAATACTTACCTTTTACCATAATGACTACCATAAACACAACTTCACAAAGATATGAGGGTGCCTTGCTTTTGGGAATGTAAAATGGTACAGCCACTGTAGCAAATAATATGGTGGTTGCTCAAAAAAATTAAACATAGAATTATTACCATATGATCCAGCAATTCCACTTCTGGGTATATTCTCAAAAGAATTGAAAACAAGGATTTGAACAGATATTTATACACCAATGTTCAAAGCAGCATTATTCACAGCAGCCAAAAGGTAGAAACAACCCACGTATCACTGACAGATGAATAGATAAAGAAAATGTGGCATACATATATCGAATATTATTCACCCTAGAAAGAAAAGAAATTCTGATGCATGTTGCAACATGGATGAACCTTGAAGACATTAAGTGAAATGAACCAGACACAAAAGAAAAACTATTGCATGATTCCACTTATTTGAGGTAACTACAGTAGTCAAATTCATAGAGACAGACAGTAGAATGGTGGTTGCCAGAGGCTGAAGGGAGGGGAGAACAGGGAGCTGTTGTTTAATGGGTACAGAGTTCAGATGGGGATGATGAGAAAGTTCTCGAGGCGGAGAGTGGGGATATTTGCACAAAAACATGCCTATACTTAATTCCACTGAACTATACACTTAAAAATGGTTAAAATGGTACATTTTGTTATGTACATTTTACCACAATAAAGAAAAAAAATATGATGACATCAAAAGAAATGCAGTAAAGTCTAATGCTGAAGCATAAGCTACCTGGAGCTGACAGTTTGCCTAGTGTCTGACCATCACTGTATTTCCCTCAAAAATTTAAAATATTCAGTGGCGTCCTGTGAGTTTGCTGCAGTACTCTGGGGTGCCTTGGCAGCCTTTATAGACAGCTATAGTTCATGTTCTCTACCTTACAACTTATCTCTTCCCCTTCTGGGTAGTTATAGACAAAAGGGCGTGAAGGAAGGTGCCCAGCTAAGTTTTGCCCCTGACTTGGTCTGTGGTCTCAGAACACAACTACCACAGCTCCTTCCTTCAGTGAAGACAATATATTCCAAAACTCTTTACAAACTCTAAAGCACCAAATAAAACTATATTAAGTTCTATACACCACTCACAGGACTCAGAAGAAGTAGGGGTGTTCTAAAGCACTTCTGTTAAAATCCTCAAAATGACCAAGTAAATCCTGCCCAGTGAAGTCAGGCAGGCAGGCCTCCCTCCCCACCGCTGCTCACTGCCCTCATCCCCCTCATTCTCTCTACTCCTACCATCTTCAACTTCTCTCCATTCCTAACTCATCTTCAACTTCCTCCTCCAAGGCCTTTCCCCATGCTCTACCTCCTACCTAGAAAACTTGTTCCCATTCCTCCCACTCTAAGAAATTCCTGCTTATCCTTTAATCTCCAGCTTAACTGTCACTGTACCTGTGAAACTTTCCCTGATGTCCCAGACTAAGCAGCTGGGATCACTTCTTTGTGGCCGTTGTATGATGTCTTCCTCTCTAGCCTGTAAGCTCATTGAGGGCAGGTATTATACATGTCTTTTCCCGCACTGTGTCCTCAGTGCCTGACACAGTTCCTGGAACATAATAGCTGCTCAATTAATATTAGGTGCTCCTCATTCTCAGGAAATGTCAATATTTGCACAACGGAAGCTGAGATAAAGGAAAGAGACTGACTGTATTGCTATCAGCTCATTTTATCCCTCAGTCAACTCAATGCTTGTTTTTGTTTTTGTTCTTTCTTTCTTCCTTTTCTCTTTCTTAATATCTCCTTCTCTCTCTATATGGCTCTTAGTACTCTCATACCAGAGACTGAGACAAAAGTGCTGTTCTGGGGATCTGAAGGGGGGAAGGAGAGAGGAGCTTCTCTTTCTTTCCTGGAGCACAAAGAGATGAGAATCTCTATGTTTGAAAGTTATCTTTGGACAAGTACAAAATCTGGCCCTCACTCCCCTCTTCCCCCAAAGCATAAACAAGTCTCTGCCTCCTTTCTGTGTTAATATCCATGTAAAAAGATCTTCAGTAGCAGTTGGGGGGAAACAGGAGCTGGAAGGGAGGGGTCTCCTCTTAGGTCTCCGCTGGTGATAAGGGACTGTCAGGCAAATTCCAGTGCCTACCTCCCACCTCTTATTGAGAGCCTCAGATGTGCCACAATTGGGTAAATGGCTTCACTCACATGCCTTCTACTTCTAAAGAAGAGTTCTGCAGCAGAGATACCACTGTGCCCATGTTACTGAGAGGGAAACTGACTCTCAGAGTGGTTAAGTGGTGTTCCTAAGGCTACACAACTCACTTTGCCCTCAGTGTAGTAGGACATCCCTTCCCGTTTTCCATCTTCCCGGCCCCCACCCCATGCCCACTCCATTTCAGCTTCTGGTAAGAGAAACATGGCAAGGATTTCCCCTTAGGAGCCTACTCATTTTCTTGGGCACTGAGGCTTATGCAGAGATGAGAGTGCCTATGATTTTGTCTGCCACTTAACTGATATTAGCTGGAAGCAATCTGCTTAAAGTTTAAGCATCAACTTATCACTTTGTTAACTGTGCATTCATTTTCCAGGGGATGGTTAACTTTAATGGAAATGGGGGATTGAATCTTGTAGCAACAGGTTCTATGACATGTGGGATCCAGAGGGAAGTGAGAGGCCTTCCCCGTCAGATGTTGTGTGGAGGGGGATCTGGTCTAAAGAGCTGGATTAATTTTCTGCCTGCAATTTCCCCACAGGGGACAGACAGGAAGACTCTCATTCTGTCACCCCATGATTAACATCAAGAGTTCACTCTCCTCACAAGCCAAGATGGTATCTGAAAGAATGAGGAAAGGGAGGAGACGGGTTTAGAATTTCTCACAGCCACAAGAAACACAGATGATACACAGGCTCTCAGAACTTGCCTGCTGGAAGGGACCTCTGTGCTCATTCAGTCTCACCACTTCACTTTACAGAGGAAGAAACCAAGGCCCAGAGAGGGACAGTAGCCTGTCTTACAATACACAGCAGGTCCTAGAATATAGCAGACTTGTTTCCCCATCTCACCTTCCAAGAGTCTCTTGACTTCTTAATGGTAAACAAAGTACAGCTTGCTTAATTCCATGAACCAAAAGCCAGCTTTTCTGGACTTTCAACAGAAAGCATTCTTTGATTTCAGGCCCATGTGGTTTCCTGTTTTCTCCCAAAGAAGCAAAACTTTCCTTTGAGAAAATTAAAAGGCTCACAACTTCTTGAATTCCCATAAGTTTTTTCCCAACCATCTTTAAGGACTATAGGGTACAACCTCCTTTTTGTCATATGTTCTGATTAGGTACGGAAGACCTAGAAGTTTTATTTAGTTAATAATGGATGAAGCAACCAGAAGAGAAGGGTAGCTATGAGACACCCTACAAATCTAGAGAAGTAGGCCTGACTGAGAATCTGGTAGCTGCAGTCTTCATCCTGATAGCTCGTTTAAAAATGTTTCCTTGCTTGGCATTTTAGAGGTGCCATACTCTGGCTCAACTTCAACCAGTCGACTTTTCTTACCAAATATCCATTCTCTGTCAGGCAAGTTTCTTTACTGGCACCTCCAATTTCTCATGTCCATTCATAGAACATGTATTAAACACCTATTATGCATTTGACATTGTCCAATATTCTGGAAATAAAAGGAAAGAAGATAAACCCCGTTGAATAGCTTGCAAAGGGTCTGATACAAAGTAGCATTTTTCAGTCTGCAAGTAGCGATCCATTTGTACGCCATGAAATACATTTAGTAGGTTGTGAACAGAATTTTCTTTTAATGAAACTGTGGTAGATTGCTGCAGTCGTGGCCCTCCATTTTTTTCCTCCCTCTATGTGACTCACTGGCCAATGGAATAATGGCAAACATGACATAAGCAAGGACTTCAAAATTGTTTAAGCTTTGGAACTTACCCTCTCCTGCTGCTGTTAGGAACTCTGAGATGATCACCATGTGAGTGAACCTGGACCAGCCCGTGGAAGAAACAAGGCACATGCCTTGGTTATCTGTACCCTGGACTGCAAACCGACTACCTGATGCGTGAGCGAAGCCTATTCAGAACCACAGCCAACCCACCAAAGGACCAAAGATGCATGAGCAAGCCTGGCGGAGATCAGTTGAGCCTTGCCCAATCCAGAAGAGGGTTTTCCAACCTTGGCATTATTGACATTTGGGGTCAGATAATTCTTTGTTTCAGGGCTGTTCTGCTCATTATAGGGTGTTTAGCAGGATCCCTTGCCTCCACCCACTAAATGCCAGTAGCGTCGCTGTCACAGATGTAAAGAGCAAAAATGTCTTCAGACATGGCCACGTGCCCCTGAAGGGGCAAAATCACCCCCAGTTGAGATCTACTGATCTAGAAAAAACACCTGACAAAATCATGAACAAATTAAACAGTTGGTGTTTTAAGCCATTCAGTTTTGAGGTGGTCTGTTATACAACCAAAACTATCTGATATAGAAATAGACTAGAATAGGACAGATCAGGAAACATGTCACTCAGTAAAGGTAAGTGCTGTTTTATGGAACAATATCATGTGCGTACTGGCTCGTGACATAAAATGGAATTCTTGCTCTGGTTATAGTCAAAAAGATTTCACAGTCCTGTGAACTTCTTGATTGTCATTCAAAAAACATGGTGTTTACTTTCTTTCCACTTTGTGAATTCTACCTTCAGAAGACCACAGTCTCCTTTGTAAATTACCTGCTCCCTATAGGAACCCGGCAAGTCCCCTCTGGGGTTTGAGCCATCACCCAGCTCCACCTGTGTGATTCATATTGGCGACCAGGAGCAGAATAAGAGCCCCGTGCTGACTGTTTGGGGTATCACCAGATAAACCTTTTCCTAAGAGGAATATCACCCACCAGGAAAGCAACAGCTGCCTGTGATAACTGCTTTTCAGCTAAAGAAGGCCTGGGGCACCTGACCTCCTCCTTGGCCACATGCCCTGAATCAGGCAATTAAGCAACACAGCAGCTTCACTCACAGCAGAGCTGGGATGGAGCCTCCACTCTTCACCTGGTTAATTCCTACTCTTCCTGCAGGAAGCACACTGGGCTAGAAGGGCACCTTTGGTGGGGAGCATCCTTATGGCTGTTGGGTTCTCTGAGGCTGTGCCTGGCTTTCTTCTCAGGAACACTATTCTCTGCCTCCCCTTTTCACCCCAGGAAATGACCCTGCTGGGCCAGCATGGAGAGTCTAGGCTGAGAGGAAGATTTACTGTTTGTTGTTAGGCTATTAACAAGCACAGTCTGTTAATGCTCTCTGATTGATTTCTGGATGCTTTTTCCCTTCTGGACTGTTGGAACTCAGCTGCAGAGGCTGGTGTGAGAAGACTAAATGTTTACATGGTTCCTCACCCCAAGGAGAGCTAGAAAAGGCATAGGAGTTTATGAGATAAATGCCCAGGCGGGAAATGTTAAGCTGACTCTACCTCCCCTGGGAATCACATTCTGCAGAAGAGGCAGCGTGGTTGAGCAGGGACCTGAGTATCTGGGTTTGAAGCCTACTTCTTTCCAGTAACTGATTTGTTTCCAGTTGTCAAGGTTCTGCCACTTTGGGCATGTCACTTAAGCCCTTGGAGTCTGCTTTGTCCCCCAGTAAATAAGAACCATAACCGTATCACTCTCGGTGTGGTTGAGAAGCTTACTTGAAATACTCCCTGGAAAATTCTGAGTAAATAGGATCATTTGGTAATACACAAATGGAATTAGACCATTTCCACGACTGGTAATTCTGGGATACAGTGGAAAATGGGACAGATTGTATCTCATTGATGATTAGACACGATGGAATTAGACCTTTTCCATGACTGGGAATTCTGGGACAGTTAGGGAAAATAGGGCTCCTTTCTCTCGCCCTCTGTACTGAGGGTCATGCTACCAAATATGCCAATACTTGTAAGAAAATCAGAGTGTGCTTTTGTTTTCTTTGAAAAAGGTGGCTAAAAGCCACTCTTGGTTTCCCTTAAGAAATAAAAAATACCTAATCTACAGTGGAAGATTTTAAGTGAAAGGAAAATATTTTTCAATACAGAAAATGGAGACTGATACTTTAGTAATATTATATGTCTATATGACACTTTACAGTTTACAGAGGCAGTTTACTCCCCCTCTGGAGGCACTTAAGAGTAGGATTGGCAGTGACAGCTCTAGAATTCATTCATTCAACAAACAAATCTTCACTGAGCACCCACCATGTGCAAAGCAGCTTTCAGGATATAGTATAGAAGGTGGCAATCATACCCCATCTTTGTAGAACTTACATACTCCTAAGAAACAGTCCAGAAAGAATGAAAATAGAATAGAATTCCAAGGTCTATGAGGAAAATAAAACAGGATAATAATATAGACACTATAGAGGTGCCATTTTAGAAAAGATGGTTAGGGAGGGATTTTCAGAGGCATTGCCATTTGAACAGACACTTTAATGAAGAAAGGGAGAAATATATATGGATTTCTGGGAAAGATGTTCCAAAATGAAAATAAGTACAAAGGCCCTGAGGCAAGAATACACTTAGCATGTTTGAAGAGCAAGACAATTCAGACCCACCCCTGTTCAGATTAAATGCTTTCGCAAGATCCTTTCCAGCATTTTCGGTCTTCCTAATAGAGATGTAGTCTTTTAATTATTATTTATTCACTCTTTATGGGTAATATAGCAGCAACATAAACTTTGCATTAGAGTGGAATAAAATTTACCGTCAAAGCTGGCTGAGTTCAGGATGTCAGCTGTTTCAAATAAGGCCCACAGACTCTGAAAGAGCATTTGGAACTGGTTATCCCAATCAGACTTCCTGAGACCTCAAGGCTCCCTGTTTATCTTCAGAGTTAAGTGAGAAGTGGTTGATCCTGTAAATGCTGGGGTAGAAGGAGCCACAGAAGGCCTCATCTGCACCCTGCAGGATGCCTGAAAAGTTACCAGCAGAGAAAGAGTTGGCTGGAGAACTGAGAGTTAGAAGGGAACAAAATGGATAGGCTCTGCTGGGTGAGGTGGAAGCATATATACTTGCTTTATAGTTGTTTTTCTCTGCAGACGCCGATCCAAACCAGACAATGAAATCCACTTGCACAGCTCAATCCTCTCTGCATATGGGGGTAAGAGCTTCATAAAGAGCCAACTTTGCTTCCCAGAGAAAATGGAGTTTGAGCTGCCCTTGCTTTTCTCTGCCGCCTGAGTCACCAGCTTCGTGCCACTTGGCACCAGAGGAACGAAAACAGTATCTTTGTAACTGTTTTATGTTAAATTAGTTAATGGGGACCCTCCTATTTTCTTCATGTTCCCTTTTACAGGGAAAACTATCTCACATGAGATTCTATTAAGCTTTCCTTTCTGGGAACCCACAAGGCAACTATGAATGTGCTGACTCAGGATCCCCGGGTTTGCCATGGCTCCAAGTGGTAACAGGAAGGGGAATCAGACCAGAGCAAGAAAAGGAGCTAGAGGAACAGAATCTCACCTCTTGGATGCCTCCTGTTGAATTGCTCTGGTTCTGTACTTAGCCCTTATTGCCACTCCCAGCCAATCAGCGCAGTTACTTAGATATCCACATAGAAAGATTTGAAAAGCAGACCAACTCATAATTTTCTTTTTGTTAGAATCTGTCCATAGTCAAACTTCTGTGAATTATGACTCTGTGTTTTGTGTATGATACACTTCCTGGGCTACACCTCTTCCTTACTAACCCCTCTTTTCTCTTCCATTTTGTTATTCCCTTTTGCCATAATCTCTGTCTGTCTAGAGGGCAGAATCGTAGGTGATCTGGACACACTTTTGAAGCAGACTGAATTCCTACATTCAGACCACTTGGAAAAGCTTTCAGAAACTCAGGCCCTGAATGAACTTTCTTTCACCCAGGTGTAGAAGGTACAGATTTTCCCACAAGAGTGATGGCTAGATAAATTTTCCCTTGAAGATATCTTCATCTACCATCACCTTTCTACTAGGAGTGGTCAATTATCCATTAACTGTTAGATATAGTAGCTGTTATGGGGAAAAGGGTAATTTGGGCTCCAATCCTGGCTCTCCACGGATGAGTCATGTCTTCATCTGAGGTCTCAGTTGTCTCATTTGTAAAAGATCATTTGGAGCAAATCCTCAGAGCCGCAGAAGCTTGGCCTTCTCTCTCTTCAGCCAGTGCAGAGCTGTCTATCACTCCTAATCATGGACCTCCACACGGGATTTCATCTCTAAGGAGTTTCATTAAAAGAGTTTGAAAACCACTGGGCTAGATAAGCTCCAAGTTGAAGGATGTGAGGAGGCAACACCTGACAGCACACTGAGGGCAAACTGATTTCAGGACCAGCTGCTATCTTAGTACAGGTGTAAGTGATGGTAATTTCTCAAAGTGTGGTCCCTGAACCAGCAGCATTACTGGTCACCTGAGAACTTGTTAGAAATGCAAATTCCTGAGCCCTATCCCAGATTTACTAAATCAGAAGCCCTGGGGGATGGGGGTGGGCCCTTCAATCCACATGGTTCTGATAGATGCTAAAGTCTGAAAACTACTGCAGAGGAATGGACTTAACTCCTTTGCTAGATCTCTTAAAAATTCCCTTTCCCTTTCACTTTACCCTTATGTTTTCAAGGCCACATAAGGCACACACTCCAAACTCCTGGAAGCACACCAACTCGGCTTCCAAAGGTGAAATGCTAGCATCCGGAACGCTGATCTATAGGGATAATAAGGCTGGGGGAAGGACTTTAATCCTGTCAAAGCAAAGGACTAGTTCCTATCTGCAGCTGCCTTCAGGACACCAGAGCTCTCCCAAAGGAGGCACCTCACTTATTAACATCATAACTCAAGCAAGTTGCTTGGAGTCACTGCACATGGAAAATTGCATTCTGCAAAGTGTTGAAGCTGCAAAGTCACCAGCTGAGTCGATAGACTTTTATTTTAACGATGTTTGTGATCAATATTTAAACAGGATTGACCGAGCCTGCTGCTAGCACACCTCTCTCCTTCCAGCTGCTTGTGAAAGATAAAATATTTACTGGGGACGGGGGGCGGGGGGATGGAGCGTACAATGGTTTGATGCTAAGGGGGAGTTTGGGGGTGTGGTCTGGGGCAAGAGTGCCATAGGTTACATTATCATCAAGCATCAATGGGTCTGGAGTCTCTCAGGACTAAAGGGACTTTTGTTCAGACTTTCTGGGCAGATTAGGAGAGAATGAGGAGAGAATTTATGGAAAGATTTGGTCGCTAGTAGTATAATCTTTAGAGTAATAAGAGATTTTCTTGGAAATAGTCATAGTACATTTAATCTTGATTTTATTAAAACTCAACAACAGTATGTATCTAAGAGCCCGGTTCTGGGTTCAGACAGCTAAAGTGTAACCCTGCCTACTGTGTTTCCACAGGCATGTTCATTAACATCTCTGGGTTACATTTTTTTCTTTCATCTGTAAAACGGTTCCCCTTGAAGTTGTAAAGTATAAATGAGATGATGTAAATCAGTTGAAATATTGGCTCCCCAGAGCAAGTGCTCAATAAATGTTGGGAAATTATTGGTAGATCTGGAACTCATGATCTAGATTTGTCTCTGACACTATAATTTCGGAGACTTATATGATCAATGTACAAAATTAGATAACATTTTAGGACACAGTTTGATTAAGTGCTAGGGTATATAGTGTAGTCTCTATCAAAAGAAGGCTGAGAAATAGCTTGAGAAATCAGGTTAAACTATGTGGGGAAAATCAAACTTGAGTTAGACCCTTAAAGGTAAAGAGGATGATTGAGAAATCCATTGGGAGAACAGAATGTGTGAAAGTATAGCATGCAGATCTGATGCTGTGAAGGACCTGTTGAACTGGAGGTACTTCTGCCCTTGTCAATACACAGGAAGAGTTAAGCACCCAATGAGTCAGATACACCAGGAATGTGTGGGCTCAGGAGAGGAGGCTAGAACTGCTTCCAAAGGATGGGCAGCAAAAAGGAGTCCATTTTGGGGGCTGGGCAGAGAAGATTAGTAGGCATGGTAGGGTGACCAACCTGTACCAGTTTGACCCTCTCTCATCTAAGCACTAAAAGTCCCCACTAGCAGAAACCCCTCAGACCTGGGAAAACCAGGATGGTTGGTCACTCTATAATGAAGAGGGTCAGCAGTGCACGGTTTCCCGAAGCCAAAGGAGGCAAAGTTCCACAGAGGAGAGAATGATTGATGGCACCAGATACGAGAGAGAGGGCCTGAAAAGTACCTATTGGACTTGGCAATTCAGAGGTCCCTGGGGACAGATTAAGGAAAGTTGTGATGTTATGATATAGGTTTTGGACTTGACTTTCTGTACCATGGAAAGTCATCGTGGTCGCTCTCTTCAGCCCAGGAATGTCTAGATGAGAGTCATCTCTTAAGAATTTGATTTGTCTTAGGACTTTTTTAGAGCACAAGAAAAATGACCCGGTCCCAAACCAAGCACACAGCCCCTGAAGTGCAGGGTACGGAGCCTGTTTGTTCAGCATTCCTTACCTCTGGTGCAGACAGTTAGAGGAGTTCGATACACTGGTCTCTGGTGTTTGGTTCCTAATGATTCTGATGTTACATGGATGGCCAAATGACAGACTTTCCCATTGATTGTGGGAGCTTGAGATGTGAATGATGGGGGGCCACCCAAGCGGCTGCCTGTGGGAAGTCTGATTTTGTTCAGATGAGCTGCTTCAGACAGCGTCTCCCTCACTTTCTCCATCACCCTCTGTTTCAGGCTCTCTGTTTCACTTTCTCGTGAAAACTCGTACCTTCTTCTTGACTGACTTCCTTCCTTGCTTTCTTCTCTTCCTCCCTTTTTGTCTTCTTTCCATACCTCCATTCTCTCTCTCTTCCTCCTTTTCTCTTTTTTCTCACTTGTCTCCCTTGTCTGTCTCGTTTTCTTCTTCTAGCTTATTTCTTAGGGCTCTTTTTTTTTATTTAGTTGGGACTTGGCAGCAAGAGGGTACAAAAAGCTTTAAGATTCTTTCTTTTAAATCGTGGGCTGGAATCCAAAAGTCCTCTTAGCACATCCCAGGGTCTCAGAATTATATCTACTCTGGTTTTGGCCGAGGGGATTACTTAAATCAATGGACAGCAATGTCTCCTTTAACTAGCCTCCTTAAGACAGGGCTGCTGGGAGAGACCACGCTTAAGGACATAGGGAACTCCACCACTTTCTAACAGGATAATTTTTTCCAAGGTGTGGGGAAACTGTATCTCCTAGCTTTAGCTTCACAGACCCTTCTATTGTAGGAGACTGAAGGACTCTATTTCAGGGATGCAAAACAGATGCATACAGAAGATAGGCTGACTTCAGTTACCATTTGAAGGGTTGAACTGAAGCCAGCATGGATTATTTTAAAAGCACAGATATATTTTTAAAGTCAAATCAGTCTGGATCTTATTAAACTTGACTGTCTCCATGTGTGTATGAGTAGGCCGTGGATGTGGATATGCGTCTAGATGTTTTTATCCTTCTTAAATTCTGTGAAGTCATCCCTCAAATAATATATAGGATCAACTTCTAGACTTTAGATCTTCCTCCTCAGAAACCACAGTGCTGACTTTGAGGGTCTAAGCTCAGACACACTCTGCTTCTCCTTAGAAGTCTCAGTGGATGTCTTGGGGTGTGTTTGAGGGGGGATTGTAGGTTTCTCGGTGTGTTTCTTGTGAGATCAGAGAAGAAAAAAAAGAAACCTGAAACAAAAATATGATTTGGTTTGCGGTACACATTGTTCTGCAGGTGGCAACCAGCCACACATGCTGTCATTTACACAGAGTAATTCTGTCTGGATTGTTTTTATAGTATCACTTTCCCTCCATTCACCACACAGACTATCCAAACACCCTCCTAAAGCATTTGTGCCTGTGTGTCTATACATGTTGACAAATACAAAATTATAAGTGTGTGTGTATACATATACATAAGCTCATTGGGGAAAAATGTATTTTTAAGTGTTCTATACAATCAAACTGATTTTTGTTTTTTGGGTTTTTTTTTTTTTGCCCATGTAAATTTTTCACTGCATACATGTGTGGCCCTTTTCTCAAAGAAAGGCATTTTTCACAGTAAGTTAATCCCATCTCACAGGTTTCACTCCCCCTCTGTCTCTCACGCGTACACATCTCTTTGGTGTGTAATCACACCTTAGTCTTTTCTATCTTGACAAAACCTTTGCTGCAACTTTTAGAAATACCACAATACTTAATCTTCTCTGAAATTCAAAGCTAGTTACCATCTCCTTTTTCTTTTTCTCAGTGCTGCCTGTGTGTACCCCTGAAATTCAGGCTTACACTGGGTCCCTTTCTGCCCATCATCATTTCCTTAGAGAATCTTTACCCTTTGAGGATTTTGACCAAAGACACCATGACAATGATCCTCAGATCTCCATTCTAACCTTAAGCTAGACCTTTCACCTGTGGTTTATGTCCACATCTCCACCCACACGCAGGATTTTTTAACAGAAATTTGCCCCAAATTATTGTCTAAAATCAAGCCTAATATGTTTTCCTTTCAAACTGTTTTCATCCTTTATTTCTCACATTCTAAATTTAATAAAACCATGACATCACCATTTTACTCATCTCTTCCCACATTTCTCACCGGTTCCTGAGGACTGAATTTGCTCCAGAGTCTCACGCGTCCTCTTGTTTACCAATCCCTCAGTCAATAGTCCTTATCAATACCTCCCTAGATTTGTGCAGCAGATGCTTTGTTTCTTCCTCTGCCCTGTTGTCTCCCATCTTCCACTCCAATTTCTATATTACTGACAAAAGTCTCTGTAAAATATCATTTCAACCTCTGAATCCTCGCTTAAGAGCCCACCTCATCTTCATCACCAATTGGGTCACATCCAAACTCAAAACTCTCTCTTTTCTAGACCCAACTTTAATCTTTATCTCTCCACTCATATTCAGCTCTATACAATGTTTTGGCCACTCACCACACCTTTCCACTTCTCAGGTATCCACCAGTGATCTCCCTTGAATGAACTTCTCTTACTCTCTACCAATCCCAAACCCATATTTCCTTATGGGTCTAATTCAAACCTCACTACCCAAATTAAGCCTTCCCAGATCACTTCTGCCCTTCAGTGCTCTTTGAGTTAGAGTTCTCTCAACACGTTTATTGGGATACATACTCATACATTTATGCATATGTTTTTTTCCATATATATTCCAGTGGTCTCATCTCTTATTTCCCTAAATGCATATTTAACAACTTCTTACTAAAACAGACCTTGTTAAAATCCCCAAAGAGTCAGGTATAATACCTTGAAAATAAGAGATATAAAAATGAATGCTTATATACCACATTTTCTTTATCCATTCATCTGTTGATGGACACTTAGATTGCTTCTATATCTTGGATGTTGTAAATAGTGCTGCTATGAACATTAGGGTGCATGTATCTTTTCAAATTAGAGTTTTCTCCGGATATATGCCCAGGAATGGAATTGCAGGATTATATGGTAACTCTATTTTTAGTTTTTTTTTAAGAACCCTCCATACTGTTCTCCATAGTGGTTCCACCATACCATGGGATATTACTTCAGCCATTAAAAAAGAATGAAATAATGTCATTTACAGCAACATGGATGGACTTAGAGATTATCATACTAAATGAAGTAAGACAGAGAAAGACAAATATCATATGATATCACTTATATGTGGAATCTAAAAAAGAAATGATACAAATGAATTTATTTACAAAATGGAAATAGATTCACAGACATAGAAAACAAACTTATGGTTACCAAAGGGGAAAGGTGGGGGATAAATTAGGAGTTTGAAATTAACATAATCACACCACAGGGAACTATACTCAATATCTTGTAATAACCTATAATGGAAAAGGATCTGGAAAAGTATATATATATATAGATAGGTAGATAGATATATGAACTGAATCACTTTCCTGTATACCTGAAACTAACACAACATTGTAAATCAACGATACTTCAATAAAAAAATAAAAAACAAAAAATCAATGCTTGTTGAATGGGCTAATCATATTTTGGAAGAGGGTGCTATATTAATATCTGTAAGTGACAAAAATTCAACTCAAACTGTCTTAACTAAATAGGGACTCTACTGGCTAACATCTAAGGAAGGCCCAGAGGTAAAACTGGTCCATGACACAGTTGAACTAAGGACCCAACAGAACTAGGCTTCCAACTTTCACCCTTGACTCTGATCTCCTTCATGTTGGTCTTACTCTCAGGCAGGACCTCTCTGTGAGTGACCCCCCATCAGCTCTAAGCTTATGACTTTCCAGCTCCAAATCTATCAGAAAGAAAACTTTTCTTTGAAATAATCAGCCTGGAATTGATTTTTATTGAACTAATGTAGTCATGCACCCATCCTTAAACTATTCATAATGGACTACAAAATGGGGATTGTGCTGACTGGCTAAGGCAGGTTCACACATCCATCCCTGAGTCCATCAATAAGGTGAGAGCATTTGATGCTCTGTCCAAGCAGGCCTGGGTCATTTGCCTATTCCTGAAGCCACCATTCAAATGACAGGAATTAAGGATGAGAAAGGGGTTTTCCTCAAGTAAATGATGGCATTGTTGTTAGAAGAAAGGGGAAGAAAAGAAGAAAGATGCTAGACAGGTAAAAGCAACAAATGCCCATTATACGAGGTAATTCCCCATTTATCACTGTGTGTTAAGGCTGAGTACTCTGGAAAGAAGGAAGTGAGTCCAAGCGTGGACAATTGAAGACTAAGCATTGGTTAGTAAATAGTTTTACCTTCTCTCATTTAATGAAAGAAGATATTGGCTCTGAGCAGAATTCCGTTCTCCTCAAGTGTTCTGCTTTCCTATCAGACCTGCATCCATTCATTGTCCATGGTGTAAAGAAATCAGTTCAGTTAGATATTAAAAGGTAGTCAAATTTTGTTGTAACTCCAGAATTAGAAAGAAAACCCAAAATAAATGGAAAGTCAAGTTATACTACAGGATTTCTCATAAAAGAAAAATGGTCCTTTCTTTGCATATTTAAAAAAGATTCAGGTGAGTTAAACCTGTAAAAAAGATGATACTAGCCTTACCATGTAATTAATATTTATTAAGTTTTTAATACAACAGATATCATTGAGTTGAAAGGCTGATTATTAGTTCAAATTTCCTTACATAAAACTTGAACTTTCCCTGCTGGGACAACTTTCCAGCTTTCTAAACAGAAGATAGTGCTATGTAATTCTCATACCTGTGAGGTGGAGGAATTGATTTTGAAAGAAAGAAATAAAAACTATGCCTTTTCCTTTTTCTCCTTAATAGAATGAACAACTGCATTGATCTATTCTTCTCACCAAGCCCTCTAAGTCTTTTCTCTGTTTCTGTATTACACAAATTCGAGAGAGCTTGGCAGGTGGCAAAATGTCTGGGTTCCCAGTTGGGTCACCAAATTGGCCCATTCACCACATTTCAGTTTTCTTGTCTCCAGTTGTTGGTGGCCTTCACTCTCTAAGAGAAAACTAACATTGTGCCTTCACCTGGGTCTCCTTAATAACACCAGGAAGCAGAGTGATGACTTCTCATATTAGAGCAATTTGTTCAAAACCCCAAGGAACTCCGTAGCAACCCCATCAAGACATTTCCTTCTTCCCCAGCCAAACAGTGCAGGCGATGAGACTTAGACTTGCTACTCAAGTAAGCCATGTAGTTAGCCTGTCTTTGAAACACTGATGTTTAAAAAATCATAAGGAAATAACTTTCCAAGGGGCCCAGTGGGAGGAAAAGCATGGGCAAACACGTATAAAATGAGAGAACAGTTTATCCCTGATTTTGACAACTTATCCCAAAATGTATTAGAATAGCCTGTAGCCATGCAGCAGCAGTTCTTTAGTAAAGAGAAACAGAATTATTTCTCTATTCTGAGCAACAATCCCCGCTCAGACAAGCAGAGTCCCACCCTCACTGCACTGACAACCAGCAGACTTGAGAAAAATGTTCTTTGTTATGTTTTGTATTTGTTCTCCTCCTGCTAATTAGACTTAGAATCATCTCAACTGGGGGTTGAAACATGTGATTCCACAGACTGACTTAGTTGACATCATTCAATGTAAGTGGTTAGACTGATGAGTGATGATGAAGCATCCATGTCTGGTTCTCAGTTTTGGGGCCATGGTGTTTTCCTAGGGCTCCACCTTCTCACTGTTGGGCTTCATCCACTGCTGTGTTGGGTTCCCTGCCCTGCATGTTTACTTCATTGATGGGTTTGGGGTCTCCTGGCCCATAACTTCTGGATGCTATGCTTCTTTTCCTACTCTATCTTTGGTTCCTTTGAGGTCTTTCACTCTTGAGTACCATCCTCACTTCCTCCTCATCTCCATCCCTCAGCAGTTCTTACCCTCTTGCCTATTTCCTGCCATCTCACCTGTGATTAGAGCCATCGGCCCCTTTTGAACCCAAGAGACATGTATGAACAAAAGTGAACTCTGGGACCTCCATGCTTCATAATGCTGGAATATTAACATTTCCTCATTGGTTAACTCCCTACCTCATACAATTGGTATGAAGATTAAGGAAATAAAAATATGAAAAATACTTGGAACAGCATGTGGCAAATAGTGAACACCCAATAAATCTTAAATATTTTTGTTATCATCACCTCATTACCCCAACCTGAGCTCTCCTGGATGCTTCTATTAGCAACCTAATTCTTCTTCTTCTTCTTCTTTTTAATTTAATAAACAAATTTCATTACTTTGGGAGATGCACCAAATAGGCCAACAGGCAAACAAACTAGTGGATTTTTCTCAGCCAAAAGAAGTCCCTATCACATTCTGCCGGGACTGTGGACATGGGTTGTTTTTTCAACAAAAATCAAGTCTATTTTTCTCACTAAGGTACATGCGTAATCTTCCTTTCTTCTCCCTTCCAATAATTCCACTGCAACCAAAATAGAATAAAACTTTCCATTTGGCAAGTGTCTCTCTGGAAGAACCCTTGAGAGAAGGAGGTAGAAGAAAGGGGCTTCCATCTTTTAATTAGCAATGTGTGTCTCATCCAGCTCTGGTCATTGCAGCAAGGCTGGGATGGCAACAGGCTTTTCTTGCTCCACCCTCTTTGATTTTCTCTCAACTACCCCTCCGTCGCCACCCCATCTTTCTACAGCCTAACACCCAAAAAAATGTGATTATTTGCATGAAATCAATACCATGATTCACACACAAAAGCCTAGAAAAGCCTGCTATGCAATTGCGTGAGTAATTTTTCATGAACCAGACTCCTAAGTGCTTGCCAACAAGCTAAATTATCCTCTTGTTAAGTGATATATATTTTTTCTTTCCTCTTTCTTCTTCTCCATGTACCTCTTAATATTGATGAGCTTCTCTTGAAAGGAACATTTGCATTTTTCTTTAGTTCTCTATGTAGCAAGCACATCAAAGGACCTCACTCCCCCCACCTTTCTACTTTTCCTTCTCAGTATCTGAACTGTCTTTAACCCAAACTCAGATTGAAAAGATGGTACTGTTTTACAGAGGAAAAGTGAAAGCTGATGTTTAAGAATCTGGATTTTAGATTTAATACCAAAAGTCATTTGAAAGCTAGGCTTAACTTCTTATTATTCAATCAATTAACCAATTCACCACTAAGTAGTGGGCATCACCTGGGTTTCCAACCCTATACTAAGTATTTTGGTAACCATAAGATTAAAATGAATTAAAAAAAAAAAAAAAAGAACTGTCTATTAGTACAGATAAAATGAAAGTGATCTGTGAACACTAGTATAACTAGTAAAAGTATAAATTGTGTGGTATGAGGCATTAGGGCTGCAGATAAGGGCAGGGAGGGCGTCTTGAGTGGGGAGAGGGTCATGAGACAAAGTAAGAACAGGTTCACAGAGTGGGGAGATAATGGATCTGGAAATTGGAGAATTTGGATAGCAGTAGGCAAGGGAAATCATTCCAAACTAGAAGAAAATTTGTTATCTATCAATGATGATTTGGATAATTAGTGAGGACCTGGTTTCAAATGGCCTGGCTCTCTCTGGCGTATACCACCTGCACTATGGCACCTTACATACATAGCGTCTTCATGCGTAAGTCAGGCTCCAAGTAACTCAGGCTCAGTGGCCAGGGAGGTAAATGCTAGAGAGGGTCAAAAAAGGAATCCAGCTGAGAGTGGATTTCCCCTCAGCTCAGGTAGATGATGAGGCAGAAGACTCAGCAAGATAAGGAAAAGTGGCGATTCTTGGGCTCAATTGTTGTTTAGTATAAAAGCATACTAACTATACACTCAAACATGCACATGCACAATAATAATTGGAATCCTGATGTATGTACAGTTTTCTAGTTTTATTCCCTTAATACAGCATGAAGTTTCTGGCTACACTGGTAATTAAATATTATTTTAAAATATAATTTAATGGCTGAATGATCTGTCACATTGCTTTACCACAATATATTTAAACACTCTCCTATTATTGCCTGTATATATTATTTCCAATTTTTCTCCATTACAAATAGTATTCTGATAAATACCCTTTAATATTAATCTTTGATAGCATTTCTAGTGATTTTTAAGGCATGTTCCTAGAAATAGTATCATTGAATCCCCAACTATGAGCAGTTTGAGTCTTTATAAATAGTTCTAAATCACTTTGCAGAAACACAGTACCCATTTTTATTTCCAAAAGCAGTGCAAAAAAAAAAAAAAAAAAAAAAAAAAGTACTGGTTTCACTAAAACCATCTAAACATGGAATGCTGCATACATCTTTTTTTCCATTTAATATTTTATATTATTTCATACATACAAAGAAACATATAATAATATATTTAATTTTAATTTTATTTTATTTGCAGTATCAAATATGCATACAGTTTAAAATAATATATGAAAGTTTTAAAGAATGTAAACATACGTTAAAACCTGCTGCACAGGTTAAGAGAATATGATTGAGTGTTTAAGTTCTCTATGTGCTTTTTCCCAACATACCTCATACCCTCCATACCACCAAGAAGTCAACACGACATTGAATTTTTTTTTTAGTTATTTTCTTCCTAGTTTTGCCATATATGTATATAACCTAAATGATCTGCAATTTAATTTAGCTTATGTTCAAACTTTGTAAATATGATATTGTACATATTTTTCAGCAACTTGCTTTTTTTACTCATCTATTTCACTGCTATATAGTATTTCATCATATAAATGTATCATGGTTTATCCTCTTTCCTGTTGATGGATATTTGGGTTATCCCTAGTTTGGGTCTATTTATGGACAATGCTGCTGTGAAGATTCTTCTGTGTCTCCTGGTATCATCCTTGGGTGAGAGTACCTCCTGGGCAATGACTTATAACCTAGAGTATGGGTGGCCCTGGGGAAGCTCTCCAAAGGCACAGGGGCATAGACAGCCTTTAGGGAATCAGTTTCCAAATCTTCAATTTCTTTCCATATATTGATATTTTTCTTAAGCAAATCCTTTCTAACCTCTCCTATTTTATAACTCTTTTCCCGCTTTACAAAAGTAAGGCATACCGAGGGCAGAGTCAAGATGGTGAAGTGGGAGGATGCAGAGTTCACATCTCTCCACAACTAGGGCACCTGCAGGATGCTGGTGGGGACCTCGATGCCCAAGGATACAGGAGGAACCCCCGAACAACTGGGTAAGATGTGGGGGGGAGTGAGGGGGGAGGAGAAATGGAGACCAGATAGGACCGTTGCCCTTGCGGGGTGGCTAGGAGAGGGGAGGGGTTCCCTTGTCTGGAGGGACCACCGGCGGGGGCGGGTGGGGGTCCGAGGATCAAGAGGGAGCATGCCTAGTATCTCCCCTGCCCAATCAGGCCCCAGAAAGCCTGCTGGGGTCCTAGGCCAGGTCCTCCACCCTCTGAGGCCCCCTCTGTGCCACGTGGGTCCTAGGGGCATGGGAGGGAGGCAAGGGGAGAAGAGGAGAGGCGACGGGGGGTGGGGATCTCTGGGACTGGAGAATCAGAGGAGGCACTGAGGGTGTTTCCCCCACCCACTTGCATCCTGGGAAGCCTGCTGGGCTCCCGGGACTAGTCCTCCATTCTCCAAGGCCCCCTCTAGGCCACATGCATCCTAGGGGCATAAGAGGGACGGAGGAGGGGGGAAGAGAAAGAGAGGCAGACAGGGGGGACACTCCAGGACCTGGGGATCTGGGGAAGTGCCACAGGCATTTCCCCCACCCACTTGGTCCCAGAAAGCCTGTCCCAGACCTGGTCCTCCACCCTCCAAGGCCAGAGGCGCTCCTGGGACCCTCCTGTTGTGTTGAGCCTAAGCTCCAACCCCCAGGGCCCCTTCCGGGCCTGTGGATCCTAAGCATAGGTCCCGCCCACCACCTAAACTCCACCCCTGCCTAAGCCCCACCTCCCACAGCCAAGGCCTTTTCTGGCTTTTTTTTCTCCTCTTTTTTGCTATCGTGGTTCTGTTTTACCTTCCTGTTGTTGTTTCACCTACATTTTTATTTTTTAATTTTTTCTAACATATCTGTTAGTTTCCTAATCTTATTTTATTTTATACTCTTTGTCATAGTTCTGCTCCTTTTTTTCTTCTTTTTTTCTTTTTTTTTTGCCACCCCACGTGGCTTGTGGGATCTTGGTTCATGAGCCAGGGGTTGGGCCTGAGCTCCTGTGGTGGGAGCTGCAAGTCCGAATCACTGGACTAACAGAGAGCCTCATACCCCAAGGAATATTCACTGGAGTGAGGGCTCCTGGAGGTTCTCATCTCAGCACCAAGACCCAGCTCACCCAACAACCTACAAACTCCAGTGCTGGAAGCCTCAGGTCAAACAACCAGTAAGACAGGAACACAATCTCACCAATCAAAAAAAAAAAAAAAAATGAGATGACAAAAAACTATGTCACAGATGAAGGAGCCAGGTGAAAACCTCTACAAGACCAGATAAATGAAGAGGAAATAGGCAACCTACCTGAAAAAGAATTCAAAGTAATGATAGTAAAGATGATCCAGAATCACAGAAATAGAATGGAGGAACAGATCAGAAGATACAAGAAATGTTTAACAAAGATCTAGAAGGACTAAAAAACAAACAAACAGAAATGAACAACACAATAACTGAAATGAAAAATACACTAGAAGGACTCAATAACAGAATAAATGAGGCAGAATGACGAATAAGTGAGCTGGGAGATAGAATGGTGGAAATAACTGCTGAGGAGCAAAATAAAGAAAAAAGAATGAAAAGAATTGAAGACAATCTCAGAGACCTCTGGGACAACACTAAACACACCAACATTCTAACTATAGGGGTTCCAGAAGAAGAGAAAAAGAAAGGTCTGAGAAAATATTCTAAGAGATTATAGTGGAAAACTGTCCTAACATGGGAAAGGAAAGAGTCACCCAAGTACAGGAAGAGCAGAGAGTCTCATACAGGATAAACCCTAGGAGAAACACACCAAGACACATGTTAATCAAACTAACAAAAATTAAATTCAAAGAAAAAGTATTAAAAGAAGTGAGGGAAAAGCAAAAAATAACATACAAAGGAATCCCCATAAGGGTTATCAGCTGATTTTTCAGCAGAAACTCTACAGGTCAGAAGGGAGTGGCAGGATATACTTAAAGTGATGAAAGAGAAAAACCTACAACCAAGATTACTCTACCCATCAAGAATCTCATTCAGATTCAGTGGAGAAATCAAAAGCTTTACAGACAAGCAAAAGCTAAGAGAATTCAGTACTACTAAACCAGTTTTACAACAAATGCTAAAGGAACTTCTCTAGGTGGGAAACACAAGAGAAGAAAAAGACCCACAAAAACAAACTCAAAACAATTACAAAAATGGTAACAGGAACATACATATCAATAATAACCTTGAATGTAAATGGATTAAATGCTCCAACCAGAAGTCACAGACTGGCTGAATGGATACAAAAACAAGACCCATATAAATGCTATCTACAAGAGACCAACTTCAGACCTAGGGACACATACGGACTGAAAGTGAGGGAATGGAAAAAGATATTCCATGCAAATGGAAATTAAAAGAAAACTGCAGTAGCAATACCTGTATCAGATAAAGACTTTAAAATAAAGACTGTTACAAGAGATAAGGAAGGACACTACAAAATGATCAAGGGATCAACCCAAGAAGAAGGTAAAACAATTATAAATATTTATGCACTGAACATAGGAGCACCTCAATACATAAGGCAAATGTCTACAACCATAAAAGGGGAAATTGACAGTAACACAATAATAGAAGGGGACTTTAACACCCCACTTACACCAATGGACAGATCATGCAAACAGAAAATAAAGAAGGAAACACAAGCTTTAAATGACACAATAGACCAGATAGACTTAATTGATAGGACATTCCACCTGAAAGTGGCAGAATATACTTTCTTCTCAAATGCACATGGAACATTCTCCAGGATAGAACACATCCTGGGTCACAAATCAAGCCTCAGAAAATTTAAGAAAATTGAAATCATATCAATCATCTTTTCTGACCACAACACTATGAGATTACAAATCAATTACAGGAAAAAAAAAACTGTAAAAAACACATATTCATGGAGCCTAAACAGTGCATTACTAAATAACCAAGAGATCACTGAAGAAATCAAAGAAGAAATAAAAAAATACATAGAAACAAATGACAATGAAAATACGATGACCCAAAACCTATGGGATGCAGCAAAAGCAGTTCTAAGAGGGAAGTTTATAGCAATACAATCTCACCTCAAGAAATAAGAAAAATCTCAAATAAACAATCTAACCTTACACCTAAAGCAACTAGAGAAAGAAGAACAAAGAAAACCCAAAGTCAGTAGAAGGAAAGAAATCATAAAGATCAGAGCAGAAATAAATGAAATAGGAATGAAGAAAACAATAGCAAAGATCAATAAAACTAATAGTTGGTTTTTTGAGAAGATAAACAAAACTGGTAAACCTTTAGTCAGACTCATCAAGAAAAAAAGGGAGAGGACGCAAATCAATAAATTTAGCAATGAATAAGGAGAAATCGCAACTGACACTGCAGAAATACATAGGATTATAAGAGACTACTACAAACAACTATATGCCAATAAAATGGACAACCTGGAAGAAATGGACAAATTCATAGAAAGGTACAGTTTTCCAAGACTGAACCAGGAAAAATTAGAAAATATAAACAGACCTATCACAAGTAATGAAACTGAAACTAGGTAAAAATCTTCTAACAAACAAAAGTCCAGGGCCAGATGGCTCCACAGGAAAATTCTATCAAACATTTAGAGAAGAGCTAACACCTATCCTTCTCAAACTCTTCCAAAAAATTCAGAGGAAGAAACACTCCCAAATTCGTTCTACGAGGCCACCATGACCCTGACACTAAAACCAGACAAAGGTATCACAAATGAAGAAAATTACAGACCAATATCACTGATGAACATAGATGCAAAAATCCTCAACAAAATACTAGCAAACAGAATCCAACAACACATTAAAAGGATCATACACCATGATCAAGTGGGATTTATCTGAGGAATACCAGGATTCTTCAGTATAAGCAAGTCAGTCAATGTGATGCCCCATATTAACAAATTAAGGAGTAAAAACCATATGGTCATCTCAATAGATGCAGAAAAAGCTTTTGACAAAATTCAACACCAATTTATGATAAAAACTCTTCATAAAATGGACATAGAGGGAACCTACCTCAACATAATAAAGGCCATATGTGACAAACCCACAGCAAACATCATTCTCAATGGTGAAAAACTGAAAGCATTTCCTCTAATATCAGGAACAAGACAAGGATGTCCACTCTTGCCACACTTATTCAACATAAGTCCTAGCCACAACAATCAGAGAAGAAAAAGAAATAAAAGGAATACAAATTGGAAAAGAAGAAGTAAAACTGTCACTGTTTGCTGATGACATGATACTATACATAGAAAATCTTGAAGATGCCACCAGAAAACTACTAGAACTAATCAATGAATTTGGTAAGGTTACAGGATACAAAATTAATACACAGAAATCTCTTGCATTCCTATATACTAACAACAAAAAATCAGAAAGAGGGGGCTTCCCTGGTGGTGCAGTGGTTTAGAGTCGGCCTGCCAATGCAGGGGACGTGGGTTCCAGCCCTGGTCTGGGAGGATCCCACATGCCGCGGAGCAACTAGGCCCGTGAGTCACAATTGCTGAGCCTGTGTGTCTGGAGCCTGTGCTCTGTAACAAGAGAGGCCGTGATAGTGAGAGGCCCGTGCACCGCGATGAAGAGTGGCCCCCGCTTGCCACAACTGGAGAAAGCCCTCGTACAGAAACGAAGACCCAACACAACCATAAATTAATTAATTAATTAATTAATTAATTTTAAAAAAATCAGAAAGAGAAATTAAGGAAACAATCACATTTACCATTGCAACAAAAATAATAAAATACCTAGGTATAAACCTACCTAAGGAGGCAGAAGACTTGTACTCAGAAAATTATAAAACACTGATGAAAGAAATCAAAGATGACAAAAATAGATGGAGAAATATTCCATATTCTTGGATTGGAAGAATCAATATTGTGAAAATGATTATACTTCCCAAAGCAATCTACAGATTCAATGCAACCCCTATCAAACTACGAATGGCATTTTTCACAGAATTAGAAAAATAATTTTTTACAATTTGTATGGAAACACAAACGACCCCAAACAGCCAAAGCAATCTTGAGAAAGAAAAACGGAGCTGGAGGAATCAGGTTCCCCATCTTCAAACTATACTACAAATCTACAGTAATCAAGACAGTAAGGTACTGGCACAAAAACAGAAATACAGATCAATGGTACAGGATAGAAAGCACAGAGATAAACCCACACATATGTGATCACCTAATTTATGACAAAGGAGGCAAGAACATACAATGGAGGAAAGACAGCCTCTTTAATATTAAAGTGGTGTTGGGAAAACTGGACAGCTACATGTAAAAGAATGAAATTAGAACATTCCTTAACACCATACACAAAACTCCAAATGTATTAAAGACCTAAATATAAGACAAGACACTATAAAACTCTTAGAGGAAAACATAGAAAAACACTCTTTTACATCAACCACATCAAGATCTTCTTTGACACACCTCTTAGAGTAATGAAAATAAAAACAAAAATAAACAAATAGGACTTAAGCTTAAAAGTTTTGCACAGCAAAGGAAACCATAAACAATATGAAAAGGCAACCCTCAGAATGGGAGAAAATATTTGCAAAGGAAGCAATGGACAAAGGATTAATCTCCAAAATACACAAACAGCTCATGGACCTCAATATCAAGAAAACAAACAACCCAATTAAAAAATGGGCTGAAGACCTAAATAGACATTTGACCAAAGAAGACATACAGATGGTCAAGAGGCTCATGAAAAAATACTCAACATCACTAATTATTAGAGAAAAGCAAATCAAAACTAAAATGAGCTATCACCTCACACGGGTCAGAACAGCCACCATCAAAAAAATTTGCAAACAATAAATGCTGGAGAGAGTGCAGAGAAAAGGGAACCCTTTTGCACTGTTGCTGGGAATGGGAATGTAAATTGATACAGCCACTATGGAGAACAGTATGGAGGTCCCTTAAAAAACTAAAAATAGAACTACCATATGACCCAGCAATCCCACTCCTGGGCATATACCCTGAGGAAACCATAATTCAGAAGGACACATTTACCCCAGTGTTCATTGCAGCACTCTTTACAATAGCCAGGACATGGAAACAACCTAAATGTCCAATGACAGATAAATGGATAAAGAAGATGTGGTACATATATACAATGGAATATTACTCAGCCATAAAAGGGGATGAAATTGGGTCATTTGTAGAGATGTGGATGGACCTAGAGTCTGTCATACAGAGTGAAGTAAGCCAGAAAGAGAAAAACAGATATCGTATAATAACGCATATATGTGGAATCTAGAAAAATGGTACAGATGAACGTATTTGCAGGGCAGGAATAGAGACGTAGATGCAGGACACAGGGTGGGAAGGGGAGGGTGGGATGAATTGGGAGATTAGGTTTGACATGGATACACCACCATGTATAAAATAGATAGCTAGTGGGAACCTGCTGTATAGCACAGGGAGCTCAGCTTGGTGCTCTGTGACCACCTAGAGGGGTGGGATAGGGAGGGTGGGAGGGAGGGAGATGCAAGAGGGAAGAGATATGGGGACATATGTAAATGTATAACTGATTCACTTTGTTATAAAGCAGAAACTAACACACCATTGTAAAGCAATTATACTCCAATAAAGATGTTTAAAAAAATTAAGTAAACAAATAAAGATCAAAAAAAAAAGTAAGGTAAGGCATACCTCTCACTCATCCAGATTCTATTTTTTTTTTTTTTTTTATTGGTTTTGCTTGATAAGAATGACTTTCCACTTTATTTATTTATTTATTTATGGCTGTGTTGGGTCTTCGTTTCTGTGCGAGGGCTTTCTCTAGTTGTGGCAAGCGGGGGCCACTCTTCATCGCGGTGCGCGGGCCTCTCACTATCGCGGCCTCTCTTGTTGCGGAGCACAGGCTCCAGACGCGCAAGCTCAGTAATTGTGGCTCACGGGCCCAGTTGCTCCCCGGCATGTGGGATCTTCCCAGACCAGGGCTCAAACCCGTGTCCCCTGCATTGGCAGGCCGACTCTCAACCACTGCGCCACCAGGGAAGCCCCAGATTCTTATTATGGTGCATTCAATGGGAGTATAAAAAACTTCAGGATGACAAAGGGACATTTAAAAATTTTATGATGATGTTGAGAAAGCAAATGACTTTAACGGATAACGAATCATTTTGCAAGTCAGATGCGTTCCAATTCCTTGTTGTCCACAAAACCCATCTTTCAGCTGCTAGATTATTAAATTTAATTTCCAATGATAAAATAATCAATCCTAAATCACTAGGTGATATTTGGCATAGAGCTGGCAATGAATTCAAAGAATTGAGTGACATTGCTAAACATAACTACTTCTATTCCTCTGTTTATTCATAAGAACAAGGATTCTTAGCACTTATATCTATAAAAACAATAAATAGGAATAAAACTGATGCTTTATTCTGTTTCATTCTAGCCTTAAATAATATTTATCCTTAAACATACAAAACCAATTGAAAAAACTCTATTTCAATAAAATATACATTTCCAATAAAATTTTAGTTTTCATCACTAATAATTATGTAACAAGGTTGTCATTTATTCATATTATTTAAATCAATTATTTATTATGAATAACTATAATGATAACTCAATCTAGACGATAATTTTGATACTTAAAACCTTATGATCATACAGAAAATCTTTGAAAAATTCAATTAATGCACATATTTTTGCTCTAAAGATGTGTGGTAGGGTAATCAATTAAAGACTTTCAAGCTTAAAACTATATTAAATTTGGATAAAATTATTTAGGGAGACATGGAATTAAAAAAAACAGGTCTAAGGAAAAAAATTGATTAAAATCTTAAACTGTAAAAGAACTTAATCCTGGTTCGCTTGTTTTATTTAAAGTCAATACACAGGGAATTATATTTGTTGCCTGCATGAAAATCTCCAATGAAAAGTTTAAGTGAAAATTTAAAATTATGCAAGCAAAGCACAGTTTTTCAGAACTCTTTTGGGGCTGCCCAGGGGAAAACATTTGACACCCACTATCCGAGTGTGTATACTCAGAAGCAGAATTGTTGTATCAAAGGTGTGCGCATCTTCAATATTTCTAGATAATGTTACTTTGTTTTTCAAGTTGTACACCCCTGTCAGAACTACAGAGTTCCTAATTTCTGAATATTCTCCCAAACACTGAGGATTGCCAGTTTTCCATTTTTGCCGAGCTAGTGGGTGTAAAACGACATTTCACCGTGGCTTTAATTTGCATTTTCCCGATTTAATGAGGCTGAGGATATTTTCATATGTTTATTGGCATTTGTGTTACTATTATTTATTTTTAAACTTTGCTAATTTGATTTACAAAAAATGATGCCTCATTTACATTTCTTTGATAACTAACAGGGTTAATACTTTTTCATATGCTTATTAGCCATTTTTTATGTGAATTGTCCATTCATATCCTGCCCATTTTTCTATTGGGATTTTAGGAGCTTTCCTATGAATTCCAATGAGTTCTATTAAGGCTTAAGCCCTTTACTTGTCTTATTTATTGTGTTACGATCTTGGAATAAACTGTACTTTTTTTATATGATACCATAGTTCTTTTAATATACTTATGAATGTGATTTGCTGAACCTCTGTTTTGGATTTCTACATCAATATTTATAACGCAGATTGTCCTGCCAGGGCTCTGCTGTTTTGTTTTGTTTTGTGGGGTGGCACTCTGTCAAGTTTTAGTATAATGATAATGCTTGCTTTTTAAAATGAATTAAGAAGATTTCTATTCTTTTCTAGGCAAACTAATCAGTTACACAGTTGCTTAAAAAATTGACAGAAGACAACTATAAAATAATCTACAACTGAATTTTTGGGGGGAGACTAATTCTTAAGGCAAGTTATTATGTTTCCTTTTCTTTCTTTTTTTTAACCAAATTTTATGTGTATACTTTCTCTAGCATATCATCAATTTCATTAAGAACTTCAAATTTCTTACCTTAGATAAGGATAGTTTGGTTTATGGATTTAAAATTGTCCTTTACACTGATCATATATCCTTCTTCTCATTGCAAATGTTGTATATTTGTACTTTTTATTTCTTACTTTGAAATGTCAAAAGATTTTAAAATTTATTTTTCTCAAAGAACTATCTCCTGAATACATTAATAAATTTACTCTTTATTTTTTATTGATTTCTCCTTTTATCCATTTTGTTCCTTTCAATTACGTTTGTTGCTAATCTATTGAGTCGACTGCTTAATTTGTTTATTCTTGTTGTTGTTGACTTTCTGTTTAATAATAAAAACATTTAAGGCTGTTTCTCGATCTTATTATCTCTTTAGTCAAGGATCATTTTTCAATGGTTAACTAGTTACTGTCTGTATCTTCCTCCTGTGATTAACCATCCAAAGATGCAACTCTCACCCTTCCTCTCCTTAAAATATTTTAAATTGTTCCTCACCAGGTACTGAAATAAGTTTCAAGTTCTTACCTTTAATTCCTGGTCCTCTGTTCTCTGGCCATAATATCTAGTTCTTAATGTATATTCCTAGTACTTCCTTTATTTACATCCTGTTCTAGAGACAACAGAATAATTTTTCCAAACTGGAAAACGGACACTAATTTTTCCAAACTTTCTAACCATCATGTATTGGCGGCCTATGTTATTCCTTCTACTGGGAATACCTCTTTTCCCACACTCAATCCCTGGAAACATTACCATCTTTTGAAATTTTATTCAGCTCTTCAGGTGGCTGTTGCTTCCTGGGTCACTGGAATCATGCAGAGTTGGAGCCATCGGGTTACCTCTTATTGGCCACTTGACTTCACCTTGTCAGGAGTGCTGCACACAGGCTTGACAGGCCTAGTGCACTCAACAATACCCTTCCATGATGATGTATCAAGCCTTCCCAGACATATCCCATGAGCACAACACCAGTCCAATCAAGGGTAACCATATATCATTCAAATCTGGACACTTGTTTTACTGAAAGGAGTCATTCTTAACAATTATACCAAGACAACAGGTTTAAACCCCCTTTCTTGGGCAAACCAGAATATATGGTCATCACCCAACTAGATCTCATGTTCTATGTCTATACATACTTAATAAGTCTACATTTTTCTTATTTATCTATAGGTAGGGGAGTGAAGGGGATAGAAGACCACTTTGTATAAAGTACAGAAACAAAGGGTGTATTGACACAGATATCCCCACCTGGGATCCTTCAATGTACCTCCTAGTTGGGTTTTGTAGATAACTTACATAGGTTTGGGCTATCACCAATAACAGGTATCAGAATCCGTTGCCCTGACTGTGGTCTCTTGGGGTCCAAGCTAACTAGGGGGATGCAGAGAGCCATCTGGCTTGAATAATCCTAGGACATGATATTGACCTCATAATGTCTGAGACATGTCATGGGACAGAGCCATGCGATGTCCCAAGCTTATCACAGGATACAATCTATCACATAGATTTTACAGCTCTCAGTGTTACAGTATTTTCTCAAGTCTTCTCCCAATTCCACTTGCTCTCCCATCACCATGACAACACACATTTCATTAATAATGGAAACTTGAGGGAAAGCTTCCAGTGTTAGGCCCCCCTCAGGACTCACCTTCTGCTTGGCATTCCATGAAACCACTCTGATTCTAGACACTGTGCTTTGAAGATTCCAAGCGATCTCAATTTTTCAAAACAGAGATAAATACTATATAGATGGTGAAAATGCAGAATTTTGCCAAGATTTCCTGAAGCAATTAGCTGGTACAACAAAAGGAACAAAAGGAAAGCCATTATAAAAATACTAAGCCATTTAGATTTAGAGATCCATGTCTGATTCCTGGTTCTGACAGCAAGAAAAGGGAAGAGACAGATTCTAAAGTTTTCAGCCTGTTTTCATAATGCTTCTCCATTCCAGAACTTATGAATGAGACAGCAGAGAATAGTATTTGAGAGATGAACTTGTCACAGATTCATAGCTAAGATAACAACATCCTGGGGTCCCTGGTACTTTTTCCTATATAGACTTAGTTAACTTTAAAAGGCCCTTTGGTAGAATTTAAAAATAAATAAATAAAAGCAGAAACTCTGTTATCTGATTTACTATGGATTCCCAGATCCAACATAGATGAATGAGTGACCTTAGAAGAATATATATCACTCCCCTGAATTGCTGTTTCCTTTCAGTAAAATGGAAAAAATAATCTTAACATTGAAGATGAAAATTAATGCATGTGAGAACCTGGAATAAAACTATTCAATAAAAGTTAGGAATAATAATACAAAACTCATCATCATCATCAACAGACTTTGGGAGGAACAGTTTTGAGCCCTTCTTGTGGAAAACACATAAATTCCACCTCAGCCACAGTCCTGATTCAGGAGTGCCAGACGGATTGTCTAGCAGCAGGAGAATCAGAAGTGAGACCAGGGCTCATCTATTTCATCTATTGATGAAATATGTTAAGATCAGGAACAGGAGCAGCCAGAGTCAACAAAAGAAATGTTTCGAGTTTCTGTCCTAGGAAAAGCAGCAGGTAAGTTAGAATAAGAACGCATGTGCCTGGGGAATTTACACATCTGGCTGTACCTGGGAGGGTCTTTCACCAGCCACTAAAGGTGGTACCATGCCACCTTCAGAGCCATGCCACCTTCACCATCACAGCATCGTGGGACCTGTGAGTGGAAAGGAATCTAAGCAGCAGAAAGGAGAGGCAAAGGAATCAGTCTAGTCATCTCCTCCAACCAATTGTGTTCTGTCCCATCAGCTCAACCCAATGAAACACATTGTAAAATTTCTTTCTTTCACTTCCCATTACCTAATCGGTCCTTTACACATGGAACCTTCTCTTCTGCTAAAATGTTTCTCTTGCTTTCCCTTTATATTTTCGTTCCACTGCCGCCTTTCTTCATTCAGCCAGCCCTTGTCAGCTCATGCCTGATTGAATTCAGTACCTTCTATGCAGATGTCCCCGTCTCCAGGGTCTGCTGACTCCAGTACATTCAGCACAGCTGCCAGGATCATCTTTCTTAGGCAATGTTTTTGTCACATCATCCCTCATCACCAGGGACTTTGGTGTCTCTGGTTCCCTCCTGCCTCTCACCTCACCAGTCCCATTTCCCCTTCTTCTACACAGCATCCTTCACTGTAACCAAGCTTATTGGCTTCTCAAGCCCTGCATATGATTTTCTTTCATAAACTTTACCTGTCATTCCCTGATCTGAAATGGTCTGCTCCTTCCTCTCTGTTAATTCATGCCCCAAATTGCCCTGCAAAGTTTAGCTTAAAACTACATCTTCCTAGACATATATACTGTAGCAGTAAATTACACCCCATCTTGTGACAGGACTTGGGTATTTGTGGGATAAATTATGATCCCTGAAATCCCTCCTAGATGCTCCAGGGTGAGCCACTAAGTTTGATCTCGATCCTTCCCCAAGTACCAGCTTTATAATATGGCTCCACTGCACAGCAATTCTCACTTGATGATATGTTAGTTTATAAATGTTATGACTTCATTTCAATCTCTCTCCCGAACTGGATGAAAATTCCCCAAAGGCAGTGATTCCTCTTTCCATTTGCGCCCGCTCTGATCACATATGCATAACTCTATACAGCGAACAGACTCAAGAGATGCTTGCTGGAGGCTGCCTGAAGTAGAACTCTCCCCTGGCCTCAGGAAAACCGACCTTTCCATAAGAAAAATAAATTGGAAATAGCCTCAATACTCAACTCTATAAATACACTATGAGATAGCCTTGTGATGTAATATTATCCGTACCTTAAAAACATTTTTGAAGGAACTTTTAGTGACATGAGAAAATCTCACTATATAAACTTGCTTTATATAATACAATTTTTATATAACTATAATATGTAATTTCAATGTAACAATATAAAGATAGAAAGATTATGAGAAGGAAAGAATTAAGGAAGGGAAACAAAAGGAAGAAAGGAATGGAGGGAGGGAGGGAGGAAGGAGACAGATGGATTAATGGGGGTAAATGCAGGAACATGTAAATTAGAGGTGATCTCTGAGTAGTTCTTGGTATTGTTAAAATTTATTTTCTTCTTTAGCATCATCTGTTTCTTCACATTTTCTAAAATAACTCTACATTGTTTATAATATAAACAGGAAACATAAACCTTATTAAAACTACAATTGCTTATCATAATGTTACATTTTCTAACAGTATTTCTTAAAATATAACGTCATAGGGGGAAAGAGTAGGCAAGTGAAAGAGTGGAGAAACTGAATGATAACTAAGAGAATAAAATTTTGATATTCAGGAAATTCCCAGCTGATACAGAAGGGGCGGCTATTTTTTAGTGGGTAACACCTTATTCCTTAGACCAGGTAGGAGAAAATTTTGGTTGTTTTCATTTTGTACATATTGCCAATCTTATCCTTTGAATGACAAAATTACCATGGCAATCTTCACAGCTACCACCATCACCATCATCTCCATCTCTACCAACAACCAACATCACCTCTACCACTGTTTCCAACACCAACTCCACCACCACCACCTCCACCACCATCAGCTCCACCACTGCCAACACCATCTCCAACACCTCTACCTCCACCACCACCATGACCACCACCATGACCACCACCTCCACCTCCTCTATCAGCTCCTCCACTTCAAACACTATCTCCAACACCTCTACCTCCACCACCACCACCACTACAATCACCTCCACCTCCACTTTCATCTTCACTTTCATCACTAGCTACATCACCACCACCATAAGGTGACTCTTATCACCTCCACCACCATCAACCTGATAAAATAGACAAGTCCTCTATGGGAAATTGAATGGAGGGAGAGTGATAGAGACATAAGAAGTTAGAACACATTCACCAGAGTACTGTACTTTAAGTATTAAAAATAAGCAGAACTTTCTTGTTGAGTCTCCAAGTCCATGGCTCAGAATAGGTGGGATTGGGGGGTAGCTGGCTAGTAGGATGAAGAGGAAGTCCACTGTCCTACTCTTTTCAGGGTGCTGTAACAAGATACCACAGACTAGGTAGCTTATAAATAATATATATTTATTTCTCACAATTTTAGAGTCTGGGAAGTCCAGGATTAAGACACCAGCATGGTTGGGTGAGTATCTTCTTCTGCTTTGTAAGCAGTGCCTTTCTGCTGTGTCCTTGCATGGTGGGAGGAGCTAGGGATCTCTCTAGAGCATCTCATGTAAGGGAACTAATGTCATTCATGGGGGCTCCACCCTCATGACCTAATCACTTCCCAAAGTCCACACCTCCTAATACCAACATATTTGGGGGTTAGGATTTCAACATGTGATTTTTAGGGGGACACAAATATTCAGAACATAGTACCCCCTCAGCACCTGAGCTGAGGGGGAAGACTGACCTTGGCAGGAACACTGTCCCAGGTAGTCAAGAGTTCACACCAACTTTCTAAGAACTTGACCACTCCATGAATCCAATACCATATCTCCCAACATCTTATGGAGTGTTTGTTTAAATAACTATTGTATACTGACAGGTAGTAGAGACAAAGGAAAAAGGTAGGTAGGGGTGAAAGCAGCTGAGGTTGTGGAGAGCTGAGCATGTGTGTGTGTGTGTAAGCATGTGCGCATGTACCGATACTCACACATTCACTGGAGTGTGTGTGAGGATCACTGAGCTCCAGGATGCCTGTAGCGCCATTTGGTTATGTTTAGGTTATTACATATTTTCACATACATATTGAGTAACAGTCACTTTTGCCCAGAAGCATAAAGGGATGTACTGTTTCAAATTAACCTTGTCTCTGAAGGAAAACTCTTATGTGTGACACAGAAAGATGGAAAATGGCTTCTCTCTGCAGCACCTGTTATATCTTAGCTCAATTTGCTGAAAGATATTGTGAATTTTCAAGAACATGGAGAGGCAGGGCAAGGAAGGAAGTCTGGTCAGGGCATAGTCTGGAACGAGGGTAAGAAGCCAGCCTCCACAGGGTCAAGAGACCATGACCACTTGTCCACATGTCCATATCCAAATATCCAAATATTTCTTACATGTTCACTCATGTAAGAAACATGTATTGGGCACGCACTATGTACCAGACATTATTCTAGGCATTGGAAATAGAGCAGGGGACAAAATAGACAAAATTATTTTCTTTATAGAGCTTATATTCTAAAAAGGGATATAGATAATGAACAAATAATTTTCTCCTATTATAATATCATAAAAAGTAAATGGTATGGGGGGCAAGGTAAAGAGATAGGGTATAACCACAGCACTAGGGGTGCTATTTTAGATTGGGTGGTCAGAGAAGGCCTCTCTGAGGGGGTGATATTTGAACAGAGCCTTGAATGAAGGGAGAGAGAAGCAAATATCTGAGGAAAAGACGTCTAGGCAGAGGCAGTAGAAAGTGCAAAGGCCTTGAGACCAAAACAAGCTCAGAGCGTGTTAGTTTCAGAGTGTGCACAGCAGCACATGGTTAGCACGTGGTCCAGCTTGCAGGGTGGAGCTGGAGAGGAATAATCCAAGGGGAGAGTGTAGAAAATGAAGTCTCAGAGACAGCTCAGGTCCAGTTCTGGTAGAGGCTTAGTAACCAGGGTCAGGGAATTTGAATTTTATTCTAATTTGATGGAAAACAATGAGAAGGTTGGGGGAAGGAAATGTTTATTATGTGGCTGATGGAACTTAACCTCTTATCTATATAGTTCCTCATGTGAAGTCACATGTCTGGGACATAGGGATATGTACGGGGCCTCCCTAGGCTCCACCTCTTACTCTGGCTGCTTCTGCAGGACCAGTCCCACAGGGGCCTTCACCAGCTTTGCTCAGGCATAGCCTGACAGCACTACATCCTGGCCTCACCATGCACCCCTCACTTCTTGCCCCAGGGCTTCTCTGATTCCCAGTTTGGCATTCAGGAGTCTGATATGACAGTGACAGCTGTTAACACACAGTGGGAGTCGTCCTTGACGACAGGGTAACAGAAAATGATGGATAAATGCTTCTCCTTTTGTTCCCCTGGACAGCTAGTTCTGATTTGATACTCCAGCAGGGTCCTGTGCCAGTCTTTTTTGCAGTATCCAACTTCATAATGCTTCCTCCTATTGCCTTGCCTGTCACCTCTACCCTGCTTCAATCCCAGTGTCTTGTGTTCCTTCTGCCTGGGATCACATTCCTAAATAAACTCACTGTATATTTAGCCGGCACTGTGTTTAGGGGAATACTGCAAGAAAAGACAAGATAAGACTATCCCCATTTTACAGATGAGGAAG
This sequence comes from Balaenoptera ricei, assembly GCF_028023285.1. Classification (NCBI taxonomy): domain Eukaryota; kingdom Metazoa; phylum Chordata; class Mammalia; order Artiodactyla; family Balaenopteridae; genus Balaenoptera; species Balaenoptera ricei. The sequence goes on from NC_082639.1 coordinate 156,106,548, forward strand.
GAAGACGTTGAATAAATTGTCCAAGGTCACATTCGGGTCAGAAATGGAAGAGAAGTTTATCTAATTTCAGTATGCTGCCTCATACTCAGAATTTGGCAGATGGCAGTGTTTCATGTTGAGGTGGTCCTTCTTTCTGGGAGCAGAGAAAACCCCAGGCCAATGATGAAGGTGCACAGATTGGTAAGGAAGAGAAGGGTTCTGAGGGCAGCCCATCTGATGGGGATTCAGGGGAAGCTGCAGGTGCTGAAGGATCAGAGCTAATCAGAGACTGAAGAAGCAGCTTGAACCTGTGGCTTGGGAAATGCGGTGGACACAGGCAAGTTGGGCTCAGGGGGCGGTTGATAAAAAGTCCTTCCCCCGTTATTCTGGATACCAGGCCTGCAGCAGCAGAAGGAATTTCAGAGCTCACCCTGCAGGAGGCAAGTGAAGAATCTCACTTGTTAAGCATATAGGTAAGTGTAGGGAAATTAACACCAGTTATTTTTTTTAATGATAAATGTAGAAAGATTGATAAGAAACAAAAAATCCTAATTGCTAGTAATAATAGTTCCTTTAATCAGCACTTATTTGTGCCAGGCACTGTGCTAAGTGCTTTGCATCTAGTATCTTTTCAGAAACACGGTGATGTAGATAAAATTATTATCCATATTTTAACAATCAGGAATAGAGTAGTTCACTCAGCAAGTGTCATGCAGTTAATAAATGATAGAACCAGGGCTCAGACTAGGTCTGTATGACACCAGAGCCCTTTCTTCTTAACCACTTCTCTAGAATGCCTGAGTGAAGAGTCTTTTTTAGGAGGCAATGAAAAGCTACTGGAGATACTGGGGCAGAACACTGTAGGTAAAATGATCCTGATGCCAGTACAGAGGCTGAAATGATTCTAAGAAGAAGCAATTAGGAGAACATTTCAAGGGTCCCAAAGAAGGTGAGATGGGATGAAATTAAAGGGGGTGGCCTGTAAGTAGAAAAGACAAGACAGGATTTGACCCAACTGAGACTGAAGAAAGACTCTGTGAGGCCACAGTACCAATTAAAGCAGAGCACAAGGGAAAGAATGGTGTCTTGCAAGATCCTGAAACTTTGATCTGATTGAAGAGTGATGGTGCGATTAAAGATACAGGGACATCAGCAGGAGGCAGAGGGAAATGATGGGGTCTGTTTAGGTGACAGAATTTGAGATCTTTTGTGAAAAATATATCCCAGAGACTGATAGAATTGGATTTGGGGCTCAGGAATGAGATGAGGTGGAGATGCAGATTTAGGACAGTTCTAGTCTTGCACCCTTAGTGAGGTCGGCCAGAGAAAGATGCTCAGGCCAGCTTGTACAGGAGGGACTAGAGTCTCTTGCTTCTCTGCCCACCTGCTTTTTTGCCCCTTATCAGGTCTACCTGGTTTCCAGCTCCGCTCTGTCCTTTCCTGCAAGAGATTCACACATGATCTTTATTGTCCAGATTGGATTCTAAGCTATTTGACAGTCGGGACCCTATCTTAAACTTTTTTTCTTTTATACCAAGTGGTATTCTAGCAGGTTGTTAGCACGATACACTATTAGGATTTTAATTTTTATAAGAACAAATTCTGAAATGTGATGCAGATCATCCCTCTCCTCAGCCCAGGGTCATTAAAAGCAGAAACATATAAACCCAGAGCACTCACCAAAAGTGACTCCAGAAGCGTCATTTTAACCCCAGTCCTCAGCAGGCCTTCTTCCACCCTCAACCTTTATCCTACTTATCATGAACATTCAACATCTGAGTCTCCCTGTCTTCCCTCTCCAATGTCTAGCCTCAGGCAGTTGAGACATAGGAGCTTTGCAATTAAATTCTCCCCTCCAGCCAAACTGACTCCAAACTGTACTTATGAAATTGCTCCAGTTTATGTATTGTTCTGTTTTTGTTTCTGCATCTTCTGGGGGCACACAGAGCCTCCTCACCAGCGGGGTGGCTTTGCTGTACTCCAGAAGGTGGCCTCCCTTAAGGCAGGGATGCTATGAGGCTAAGCTATTCCTCTTGTTGGATCTGCAGACCACTTTGACTGCTGCTGCTCTATCCCTGCCTGTAGGCAGATCCGACCCTCAGCAAAAGGGTGAAACAGGCAAGGAAAATCTACGAAACCCTCCCACCCACTCACCCCATAGGCACCCTCTCTGCTGACCTGCTTGGTTGTGGCCGAACCCTCAGGACAACACCCACCAGCTCTGTCCTTCTCAACCATCCAGCTCTACATGAATATATGGAAGGGCTGCTTACGGGTAGGCTTTGTGCTGGGTTCCACAATGAATGAAGTGCAGTTCTTTCTTCTCAAGAAACACCCAGTTTAGTGGTGTGGCAAGTGCAATACGAGAGAGAAGTTTATGGAAACAACCCAGAAGGCTGTCTAGCCAGCGGGGAGGCAGGAAAGGCCCCTTAGGTGCAGGGCTGACTTAGCCATTAGGCCCACGAGGCACATGTCCAGGACTCATAATACTTTGAAGAGCCCATGATAATTTATTTTTAATTTTAAGTGTTTTTAAAATCAGAAGAAAAAATGAATAAAAGTATAATGAATATATAATTCATCCTTTATATACCAATGCAGTTGTAAAATATGGTTTTTAGGTTTTTTTTTTTAGAAGAGGGGCCCACAGTGACAATATTGCTTAGGGCCTCCGAAAGTCATACTGTGACTGCCTAGATGAGGAAACTTCACGGTGGAGGAGAGGACTTGCTAGTAGGGGGACCAGGATAAGCCAGCCAGAAATACCAGCGACCCAGTGATGCTAGGGAACAAGTTGGAGACAGGTAGTAGTGAGAGATTAGGTAAAGAAGGCAGGGACGTGGAAGAGAGCTTCATCCACTGTCTTAACAACCCGGAATCCGTCCTATGAGCCTGTTGTTCCCTTCATCCACTGTCTTAACAACCCGGAATCCGTCCTATGAGCCTGTTGTTCCCTTCCACGCCTTCACTTAACCCACTGCACTGATCAAAACTTGCCAGCCCTGTGCTGCATTCTCTCCCAGCTAATATTCTCCTTAGAACATAATCTGGGTAACAAATACAAGCGTATCTCATTTTACAGTGTTTGCAAAGATTGCACTTTTTATAAATTGAAGGTTTGCAGCAACCCTGCATCAGGAAGTCTATGGGAGCCATTTTCCCAACAGCATTTGCTCATTTCATATCTCTGTGTCACATTTTGGCAATCCTTAGAATACTTTACACTTTTCCATTACTATATTTGGTATGGTGATCTGTGATCAGTGATCTTTGCTGTTATTAGTCTGACTCGCTGAAGGCTCAGATGATGGTTAGCATTTTTAGCAATAAAATAGTTTTTAATCAAGGTATGTGCATTGTGTTTTTTGGGTTTTTTTTCTTTTTTTTTTAGATATGATGCTATTGCATGCTTAATAGACTTCAGCATAAGCCAGGTATAGTGTAAACATAAATTTTATGTGCACAAGGAAGCTCAAAAAGTCACATGACCTGCTTTATTGTGATATTCGCTTTATTGCGGTGGTCTGGAACAGAACCAGTAATCTCTCTGAGGTCTGCCTGTGTGTGCCAAAACGTTCCTTCCCATGAGCAGCTTCCTACACCACTTCCTCTGTAGCAATAACAATGCTTTAGATAAGAGAACGCTTGCAACTGCAGGTGAAAGATGAGATTTGGGAGCAGGAGGGCTCTGGGCTACCCGCTACATCCCTCCCCTGTGTCAGGACACCAACTTGAGCCTCTCTGCAAGTCTGGTGAAGGGCATAGGCTGCCTTTTTCCTTCTGTTTACAAAGTGCTCAGAGGTCTGCTCACTCAGCGACCAATTTTGAAACATGAAATAAAAGCGGGATGGAATAATAGGAAGAAAACGTTCATTATGCAGGAATACAAGAACCCCCCACACTCCTGCCAGCACCTCTTAATGCATGTGGCATTTAAATGCACTTGTCAGAGGTGTTCATTATTTCCTCCATTATTTAGAAACGTGCTTCAAAACCCCTCAAACAGCAGTGTGTCATCATGTTGTTTAAACATATGATTTGTTAAATCACTACCCTCACAGCCCTAAAGCTCTGGGGTTATATCGTCTTGGAGCAGACACAGCTGGGGGGTCACCCTGTCACTATGAGTTGTCTCAACTACTCCCCACCCCATCCTATAGTTAATAAGGATCAGCTTCTGAAAGGCAAGGTCAAAAGGAGAACTAAGTGGCTCCTGATGCTGGCTGATGGTGTGAGCCCATTGTTCCCAGAGGCTGGTCAGTGCCCAGTGAGAAGGGACCCCATTGTTATCAAGGAGCCCTGGAGACAAATCCTAGCCCAGCCACATACCTGAGCCTGCGGCTGACAGGGGGCTTCCAGAAGGATCCTTGACTTTAGGAATAGCTCTCTTTAGGAAGACTTGTGTACGTGAAAATGGAAACCTGCAAAAAGACGCAGTGAGTGTGGGTCATGTGCATTATCAAAGAACACCTTTAAGCAGCCATTCCCCTGGGTGCACTCAAGTGTTTATATGTGGGTCTTGAAATTGTAGGATAGAAGTGCTCATGGCAAGCCACTGATTATAGAAAATCAAACTGAGATGCATTCATTGATTTGAGAGGAAAATAAGAATAATGGGGAGAAGGGTTTCAAACTTTAAGAGATCAATTTATGTAAATGTGTCAAGAAGGTATCAGCTCCAAGAGAATGATGCCTCTCCTTTCTCTTGTCTTTGGCAGAGCGGCTGTCAACTCTTATCTTCTTACTGCATTGTTTTCCCTATACACCTTGTCTCTGCATGCCTACTTTACAAAAAAATGTAAAATTCCCTAGGAAATCAAAGGTCAACACACAGAAAAATATATAAAAATCAGGAGGCAGCAAATCAGTTAATACCTGCCTCCGTGTGCTTGTGGGAGGGCGTGGCAATCGACCAGGGTGGCTATTGTGCTGTTGGAAGGAGGGTTTCTATCACTGCTGAGAGCAGAGGCAGACCTCAAATGATCCCCTTCTCTAAATGCCTTTATTCAGTTAATGGCACTGCAGATCTACTGTCAAGCAGGCTCAAACGCTTGGAGATCGTATCAATTATTCCCTTTCCTTAATCCCCTAGATGTTGTCTGCCTTAATATCTACCCTATTCTTCCCCGGTAATCATCTCTCACACTCAGTCCTGCCCATCCCAGGCCTTTCTCACTTAAGACCTGAAAATCTGCAACAGCCCTTTTTCACCTGCTACCTTTATTCTCCATCTTTCCTAAAGTAAAGTGTGTTCAACTTCCTGTTATGCTATGGTGGACAAACCACAAAACAGTGCAGGCTGAGTTTTCTGATTCTGAATCACTTCCTCTGGATGGTCGTGTCTCCAGCATGGGGTGGAGGTTAGGCTGGCAGCTCCTGCCTGTTTTCTCGTAGGGCTGAGCTCTCCATCTCCTGGAAGCATCACTTCAAACAAGAACGCAGACCTCTACAGAAGAACAAACAACGGTTTGTGGGCACAGTTCAGTCTAAATTCATACTTAGAAGAGAAACATTCCCTCAAAGGAAAGAGTCTGAGGAGATGCAGCTCTGCTTACCACACAAACAAACCTCTTACTGCGTCACAGACAACAGTTGGGCCATTTGGAGCCAACACTTCTGAATCACCTCCATGGCAGATTAGCGCTTGGTTTTAAATTTCCACACCCCGTGATGGATTTCTGGGAACACTGCATTAAAGATGCATGCAAGGCTCCACTTCCCACAGGACAGGACAAGGGAAAATCCAGACCTTGGGCCAGTTTTCAAGTTCAAGCTTTACTATTTCAAGCTTCATTATTTCAAGCTTCACTATTTCTATCAAGGTTTCAAAGGTCTTAGAACCAAGTTTCATACAGGAATAAAGCTCAAGGAAAACTGTTTTGCTTTGTTTTCTCTCTCTGCAAACCATCTGAAGAGGGGCAAAGTGAACTTTTTTACTAAAAGTATTAGATTGTCCAAGAGATAACCGATGTCCTCTCCAAATGGAGATTATTAAACCATGCTGGGAGTAAAGGAAAATTCCGGGCCTTCCTATAAAATTTTGCCAAGAAGCCACTCCCTCTCCTCTGGGAAAAATATCCTCACTCTCCAACCTAGGGTCTTTGCCCTTTCCTGAAAAAGCAAGGACCTAGACCCTACTTCAGTTCCCAGTTTCTCCGCTAATGAGTAACTGACTAGTCATTTCTTGCCTCTAGCCAATGTTTGAGTTCCTCTGTCAATTAAAGGAAGTTGAAATGTAAGGTCCCTGTGGATTTTTCATCCTTACTGAGACATGACCTTGCGGGGCTGCTAGAACATTCTTTACCAAGTACATCCTGTAGCCATCAGAGAGCTCTTGGACCAGACAAAGAAGCCTATCTCCAGAAGGTCCCTGCATTACCCAATCACAATGGCAACCAAGGTGGGATAGCAAATTTTTGACTTCTCATTTTTGGTTGTCAAAAGGGAATTGGAGAAACGCGGTATTTTCTCCTCCAGTAAAAGAAGAAAGGTTTTGTTCCGTAGTTCATCATTCATCCTAGCATGTTTTATATAAATGCCCCTAGAAAGCTCTCACTTTCCTTCTTGTCAAAACTGGCTGAGCTCCTGGCTCGGGCTGGGGAACAGAGGAAGAATTGCGAGTGTGGATGAGCACACTGGCATGCGTGAGGCTGAAGCAGCTCTGTGTGTCAGTAACATGTAATGACAGCCTCCCATCTGTTCTCTGGAGCTCTTCATCTGAGCCTTCATCACACTGGAAATCTGGAAGGAGATGAACACAAGGAGGCTGTTCAGAAGCCACACGTGAGTTCAGAAGTACCTGCAAAAAAGGGATTTACCACGGGTTGACGGTGGGGAGGCTGGCTGACTGCAGAGCTCAGGGAAGTGGGGCAGGGGTCTGTGAGGTCAGAATGAAAGTCAAGAGTGGGAAGTGCATTCTTCAGTCCCAACTTCTGTGCTTTACAATAGGGTCTTGAGCATTTCTTGCAATGAAGTATCAGCCCAGGAAGGAGCAACTGTTCCCCAGACTCCTTCTTCGCTCATGAGACTCCAGATTTTCCCAATATCCATTGCAGCACAGACCCCTTGGCCAAAACAGGAACTGAAAGTCTGACAAACGTGCAGAATATCCAACATTCCTGCAGATGTCCCCGCCTCTGCTCTTAGGGAGAGATGGGCAGCAGGGAAAGAAGGAAGGTCTAAGGCAGCCTAGCCCCCCAAATGGGTGGTCTTTGAAAAGAAAATAATACAGAATAAGGTCTGAGCCTCCTTGATGGGTACAGAGCTAGAGCTACCTCAGCCCCCAGGAAACCTGGAGAAACACTGCCCAGGGAGAGCGAGGAAACAGAATGCAATGTTCCCTTTGCATTCCAAGCACTGGCTCTGCTGTGAGCAGCTCTGTGGCCGGCATCTATCACATGCTACCTGCGAGCCCACGGCTGCTGAGGTTTGCCTCCGGCTGCTGATTAGCCAGCAAGAAAGCTTATTAGTGCCCCAATTTCCCCCTAGGAAGCCTCCCCCTCAGGGGACAGAGGGGCACATTTTCATGGATTTGATAAATGCTCTTGGGAGTCTGAGATCACAGTCTTGGCATAAAAGGGGAATGTGAGCAGGAGATTATGGAATTTGTTGAGGCTGAAATATGACCTGTGAAAAGCCAAGGGGAGGGGAGCTGCTGGCTCTGGGCTGGGCCGGGGACCATTTCCTGGCTGCGGGATTCAGACTTTTCATCCTCCTGATTAAGTGAGTAAATTCACAAGCCTCTTTAACTGCTCTCCGTGCTCTGTGAAGTTTCTCCAGCCAGCCCCCTCTGCTTTCTTTCCCCCCGAATTAGGCCATTGGAAAAGACCTCAGAAATGTGAACAGATTAAAACTGTTTACCTAACACTTGAAGCCATTGCTAAACATTCCTCTCATTAGAAAGAAAAGTTTTGAAAGAGGTATCACTTCATTCTTTTTTTCTTCATTTTATTTTATTTTATTTATTTATTTTTTAAACATCTTTATTGGAGTATAATTGCTTTACAATGGTGCGTTAGTTTCTGCTTTATAACAAAGTGAATCAGCTATACATTTACATATATCCCCATATCTCTTCCCTCTTGCGTCTCCCTCCCTCCCACCCTCTCTATCCCACCCCTCTAGGTGGTCACAAAGCACGGAGCTGATCTCCCTGTGTTATGCGGTTGCTTCCCACTAGCTATCTATTTTAAGCTTGGCAGTGTATATATGTCCATGCCACTCTCTCACTTTGCCACAGCTTACCCTTCCCCCTCCCCGTGTCCTCAAGTCCATTCTCTAGTAGGTCTGTGTCTTTATTCCCATCTTGCCCATAGGTTCTTCATGACCATTTTTTTAAGATTCCATATGTATGTGTTAGCATACGGTATTTGTTTTTCTCTTTCTGACTTTTAGTTCACTCTGTATGACAGACTCTAGGTCCATCCACCTCACTACAAATAACTCAATTTTGTTTCTTTGTTTGGCTGAGTAATATTCCATTGTATATATGTGCCACATCTTCTTTATCCATTCATCTGTTGATGGACACTTAGGTTGCTTCCATGTCCTGGTTATTGTAAATAGAGCTGCAATGAACATTGTGGTACATGACTCTTTTTGAATTATGGTTTTCTCAGGGTATATGCCCAGTAGTGGAATTGCTGGGTCGTATGGTAGTTCTATTTTTAGTTTTTTAAGGAACCTCCATACTGTTCTCCATAGTGGCTGTATCAATTTACATTCCCACCAACAGTGCAAGAGGGTTCCCTTTTCTCCACACCCTCTTCAGCATTTATTGTTTGTAGATTTTTTGATGGTGACCATTCTGACCGGTGGGTCTCACTTCATTCTTTAATTCATTTATTTAACATTTTGGAGCACATCCTAGATCCCAGTAATGTATTAGGCCTGAGGATAGAGGAATAAGAAGCTCAGGCAATCTGGTTGTGCAGGGAGGAAATATGTATACGAGGCCATTACAGAACCAATCTAAGGCAAGTTGAAGTGAGCAGAGATGGTAAGAGATTAAAAAGCAAACTATTGCTATGGAGAGATGCTTGGGGGCTTGACCTGGTCAGAAGGGGCTTGGAGGAGGGGTTCTCAAGCTAGCCTTGCAGGGATTGAGTGGAGCAGAAGGGCAAGGGTGTCTGAGAAAACTGGCAGAGCAAAGCCTTTGCTTCTTCTCCAACTGAATCCCTCCTCTTCCTACCTCCCCTCTCAGAATTGGGAAAAGGTAGCACCCATCAAGGCCTCTGTAAACCACAACCACTTACCTTTTGCAAACACAGGCCTGAAACCCACAGACAGTACACCCTGGGAGAGATGGTCCGTGTGGTCCCTGGATCAGCAGTACCAACAGCATCTGCGAGCTTGTTGGGGACGCAGAATTTCAGGTCCCACACCTGACCTACTGAATCTGATCTGCTTGTAACAGAGCCAGGGGAGTCATAAGCATATTGAAGTTTGAGCACAGAATAGGCTTCCAGATTCCCTCCTGCAGGCTCCAGGCTTATGTTTTTCACCCTCCCGGCAGGGTGGTGAGAGTTGTCCTGACCAGAGCCTTGCCAGGAGTTCTCAGTGTTAAACAGGAAATCTCAGCACACCAACCAGAGCTCCTGACCCCACCTCTCCCAGGCCTGTCTGGTCCCTGTCTTGACTGCCCCCATCTCACACCTCATCCCTAGCTTGGGAGTACAGTTCCATTCAGGAAATGGTACCCTCTGTGGCCTCCTTCCCCCACACCAGTCTCGCTACACAATGTGCCTCTTAGATACAGGACTGTAGGAGAAGAGGGGCTGTGGAGAAGAGAGCCAGCCTCGTGGAGGGGAATGAGCCTTGGACTTGAAGTGAAAAGACCTAAGTTCAAATGTATGACTTGCTGCTGTGTGATCTCGAACAAGTCACCATTTTGCTGAGCCTCAGTTTTCCTAATTATAAAAATTCATGTGCTAAGATGTAAAACTAGGTCCCTGGGATAGAATCTCTACTTAATTGCTGAGTGACATTGGGCAAGTTACTTAACCTCTCTGCGTCTCAGTTTCTTTATCTGTAAAAAAAAAAAAAATAGTAGTAATACCTTAAGCATTGTAAGATGGATTGAGTTAATATTTGAAGAGTATTTAGAATAATTTCTGGCATATTGTAAATCCTACATAAGTGTTTGCTAAATAAATACAATAAAACAGAGCAGAGTGACTGGTCTCAAGCAACTGCTCAGTAGCTGTTTGTTGTTTTTGCATTTAAAAGTCAATAAGTTAAAAGGACAGAGAGAGAGAAAGAGAGAGAGAATATGCAGGAGCGCCAGGGAAAAGGGACACACACCCACTTCTACATTGGTGGCCCAAGTACCTGGTGAATACATGGTTGGGTGAGCTGGGTTGCAGCCTCAGGAATGAGATTGGGGGGAGCAAGATAGAAAGGGGATGGGGACCACGTGGTGTGGCAGGGCATGGCAAGATAGGCAGACATGCCTGCCCTTTAGTCCCTGTCAATCACTCCCCGAGTTGATGACGATGTGCTGATGTGTGTGAGAGCAAGACAGCACCAATCTGTGCTGGATCTTAATGCATCAACCCCTGGGGAGCCGGGCTCTCACCATGTCAGGGTCACGGGAGAGGAGGCACGCTTGCTTCCCCAGCTCCACCTCCTCAGGCTCAGCTGCTGCATAATTGCCTAGCTTTCTGAGGGTGGGGAGGTGAGTGCAGGTCTTCACCTCACGCCCCCCCCCGCCCCCCCGCGCGCCCCCCCCCCCCCCGCCTTCACTTGGGAGAGACCAGCGCACAAGTTTGACTGGATCCTATGTCCTCTGCCTATATCATTGAGCCCCCAACTAGTTTGCTCATCTGGGACCCTGAGAAAGCGTGGAGGGCGTGCAAGGGAAGGGGATGTTTTTATAATCCCAAGCCTGGGTTCTAGCCTTAATAAGCTCTCCCTCACTCCCTGCTAATCCATCCTGCCCCTCCTCCCAATTGCATCTATCAACACTGCTGTCATTGTGTGGCTCCCTCAGAGAAGACATTTCAGTAGCCCCTATTTCCCACTGTTTCAAGTTGAAGCCACTCTACCTGTTCCTGCAGCCTTCAGTGGCACAGAGCAGTCAGGCTTTATTCAGTGCTGACTCTAGAACGACTGTGTCTGCCCAACCTGCTCTATATTTTCACAACCATCCATGGGATGGGATAGCTTGATGAAATGATGCGAATTGACAATTGTCACCAGCTAATAAGTACCAGGTTGGGAACAGAACTGATCTGATCTCAAAGCCCAAGACGTTGGCTTCTGTGCTTGTGTTTCCCAGTGTGTGAGTCATAGAAAAGTAGTTCCAAAGTTTAGTAATAGATATTAAAAACAAAAACAAAAACAAAAACTGTGAAGACGTATGCTTAAAAAATTCTAGATTAAATTCAGTGAAAGGATTTCTTTATTGCAGGACTTTTCAGAGCCCTGAAAATGGAGATGTGAATTGTGAATCTTAGAAAGAGGGTTAAGGCTTACTTAAACATGGAATCCCTTTTCCCCCTCAGAGTGCATCTTGCCAGGCTGGGGATCTCAGAGTGCGCTTAGGGAATACTTGTCTATGCCATCTATTACCTCTCAGCATTTCTCCCCCCGACAGTATATAATCCTCAACCACTCCCGCCCCCTCCAGGCAGCCTGGTCTTCCTGTCCCATGAATTCTCCTGTCACTCCTGCCTTGATGCTTTAGCACATGCTGCTCCTTTCCTTGCTGGTATTTTCCTCCCTTACTTCTCTATACGCATCGAGGCCCAAATCAAGTCCCCTCTCTCTTTGAAGACTTTCTTGCCCACTCCAGCCTTCTCCATCATCTGCTCCTCTCAGCTCCCATCTGTAAGCTTATTTAAAGACTCCTTAGTACACTGATATTTTTCTGAGCCTGAAAATTCCCATTAGAAATATACACTGCACTTCCATGATGCTCCCAGGGTCCTTAATGCAGAGTGGAAAATCTTCATCAGGATTTGCTGATGGAATATGGATTATTTAAAACAGAAATTGGGATCCCCTCCTGTGTGCCAACCAACTCTAAGAATACCAGGCAGGATGAAGAGGAGCCCTCCTTCCATCCTCACTGGTCCCCACCTGGTTCCCCTTGCTGCCTTTATCCTGGGGCGGGGGCAGTTCCAGAGCACTGCCCTCAGGTGCACCAGCCTTCGAGATGCTTTTTGACGGCATTCATTGGTTAAAAAAGAAGGCCAGCCATGCCAGGAGACACTGTTCCAGCTACAACCAGCCACACTTCCCAGCCCCCATCTCCTAGTGAAGTGGGAGAGGTAGTGGAGTGCTAAGCTGCAAACTCCCTGCAAATGTAAATTAAAATTAGATAAATAAATAAAAAGAGTTTCTGCAGCCTCTGGGATCATTTCCCATTTGTAATCTTTTTTTCTCTTCCTTAACTTCAAGTCTCCTTCTGTGTCTCGTTGTGTCTGTCTCTGCCTGTCTGTCAGTTTGCCTCCCTTTTCAAAAAACCTGAATAAAACAGCAAACCGTCTCCCTTTCCTATCTGAGAGCAGAGAATAAAGCAGTCACATGTCAGGGGCACATTTTCGGGTTTTATTTTCGTCAACAGTATTCTCCCCCCATAATTGCTATAGAAACACCAAATCCCCTTCCATCCTTTTGCACGTGCTGTCAGACCTCTCACGTCAGTGCTCCTGGCTCAGTGCTGGCTACAGCACACGTCAGCGCCCAGGAACGGGTAAGCGTCGGGTGAAAATCCCCCGTCCAGTTGATGCTGGCTGTGCTCTCCCTTCCCCACTCTTGCCATCTAATTTAAGATGCGGCACAGAACGTCGGAGCCAGACACGATGCAGCCGGCGTGGCAGCACGAACCACGGAGGCAGCTCTTTGGAAAGAGAGCGGCTCAGCCAGGACTGAAGGGCGCATGCTCTCTGGTGAGCATGCGCAGATGCAACCTGTCCACACCTCCGGGAGGTGGCCTGGCCTCCCAGAAAGGTCCAACTCTGATTCAGAGCGCTTGAACTTTGCACAGTCTAAAGGAGGGAGGAAAGCTCTTTCGCTGGGGCTAGAACCCAGTCTCCTCAGCACTTGCCCATCTGGCTGTGTGGGTGCGGTTTGCAGGCAGAGTGAGGCAGGAACAGGTCCCTTGCAGGTCCAGCTTCTCCGTTTCTGGCACAGATGCCTTCAGCTCCTAGAAGCACGTAGGGCCCAAGGACGCTGCACACGTCTTGTATGAGCAAAGGACATACTGAGACTCTTCATTAGGGACTCTGGTACCTAGGAAAAAGCTTTGGGAGAATACGGGGATAGGAACAGGTTGGTTGTTCCCAGCCACAGTGAAGGAATACGGAGGCTCATAATGCCAAGGAACCGAAGCCTTTCTTAAATGCCTTTGTGCAAGAATTTGATTAAACAGAGACGCGTAAGAACGCTGACCCACTACACCCCTGGAAGGATTGAGGGGCAATGTAGGCTGTGAGATAGCGTGAGCTATGCATTGTACAAAATGATCCCATAAATCCTGAAATGGGTTTTAAAAAAAAAGAAAAACAAAGCAAATCAAGATGAATAAATATTAATGAATCACTGCCTCTCTGTGGCAATGGGAACGTGAGGCAGAGCTAATGACTCTGTCAGCAGATAACATCGACTCTGAATATTTCATGGAGAAGAGGAGGTGGACCTCAGAGATGAGGTCAGTCGCCCACATGTGGGGTGGCAGCAGAGCCTTAAAAGGCTGCAGGAGAGGGACATTTCTTTGAGCAGTAGGCTGGATTTTCTAGCAAACTTTCAGGGGTGAGTTGGCCCTGGCATATGGCATACGTGATAAAAGCACTACATTTACTGAATAACGACTCTTTGCAGATGCTTTACATATACTAACTCTACCAAGGAGCTATCACTATGCACACTTCCTAGTTAAGGAGACTGAGGCTTCCAGAAAATAACGTGCCCCATGTTACAGGTCTGGTAAGTGGCAAAGCTGAGATTCAAACCCAGGGCTCCCTTGACTCTAAAGTCTTAATACTACCCTACACTACAGCTCACCACATTTCTCCCCCTTACCCCTCTTCCCACATATTTTCTAGGCTTTGAACCATGTCGCTGCAGCTTGGCATGAGCCCGCCATTGACTTAGCATGGGGGACAGCCTCTCACATAGTAGGTGCTCAATAAAGCAATAAATATTTGTTGAATTGAATTTCCTGCCAGGAGAAGAAAATGACTTTGCCCTGTTCTCATAGACAGGTGGAACTTCACAAAATAAATTCTTCCACCAGGGGTAGATAACACATGCAGCCTGACCTCCTCAGAGGCAGACACAAGGGCTATCATCCTCCCAATCATTGTTGTTGTTATTATTATATGGCTGCCAAGTGCTTGAACAGGTGATGCAGAAATGAAAGACCCAGCAGATAATACGTGGTTCTTAAGAGACAGCCCCCACTTTAGCACCATCTCTATCCAAGGGGACCCCCAGGGGCTGCCAATCACACCCCTTTCCCCAGGCACCAAATTCACTTAAAACATTTTTTTTAATTAACAAATGGAAGAACAGGAACCGACTTTCCCCAGCCTATCTGTCGCGTCCCCACCCAGCGACAGCTAAAACGTTTCACTTGTCAGTCAGAGGTAAATACCAGGTCTAAGCTTTGTACTGTACATCCCCAGAATAGACGTTGCTAATGGCCTTGATGACAGTCCCTGATTTCCAAAGCATATGTGAGAAAGTGGAGAAGAGGGGAGGCCAGTGGGAAGGGGGCAGGAAGGCAGGGGAGGCTGCAAGCAGGAATGGATGGTATTGCGTATCTTTCTTTTCGGTATAATCATGCTGCCTCTTATTTTGTTTCCACTTTTTTGCCATTTTCCTCTGAAAGCTTTTTCAAGTGTCCACAACTCTATGAGTGCTGAATGGCTTTAGCCTTAAGGCCAAGAGAAAAAGGCAGAGAGAGGAAACCAGTCCTACCTTCTACTGACAGCTTCATTTGGATGGGGAGGACTGTTTTCACCCCTTCTCATGGACCAGGGAGGCCACGATGCTCTGAGGAATCCTCGCTCTGCCCTCTAATGCAAGCAGGTGCCACACCCAGTCAAAGCAAGACCCTTCTTCCTTGGGGCTGGGGTGTTCATGCTCAGGCTGCAGGGAGGTGGGGAGGGTCTAAACCTGCAGATCATGCCTGATAGTGATGTCAGACACTCTATTTGTCTAAACACCTCTGGTCATTCATCAGGCAATGGCTGGGGCTGGCTCTTCCTTTCAATGAAAAGGAAAGGGGAATAAAGCCAGGGAGAAATGGACAACTAGGAAGTTTCATTCATGCAACCAAAGTCATTGCTATCAGGCTATGTCCTAGTCACCGCTTAGATGAATAAGACCCAGCCCCATCCTCAAGGAGTCCTCATCCCTACTTGCCCTTGTCAGATCCACTGACCAGAACTCAATGAGCAAATGCTTCAACTCAAGTTGGAGGGACTTGAATGTCAATTACACAACCCTGAACAATGGGAAAAAAGCAAATCCTTGTCTGAAATGAATCCCTGCACGCACACACACCTAACGACCCCACTCTACCTTCCCACAAAATTACATCACCCCTACCACCTTCCCCTTGCCCCTAAACTGATATAGCCCACATTTCTCCTGGATCATGTCTCTTTACCCTGCTTAACACTTATTAAGGTTTACTGTGTGTCACTTGCTGTTTCTAAGTACTTTATGACTCTTACCTATGACACAGGGACTACAAATATCCCATTTTATAGATAAGAAAACTGAGACTTATCATTGATCGTGAACTTAGGCCATCTCTCTGCAGAGTCTTCTTTTGTGCTTTTCTGTCTCACTGAACCTGCATTGGTCTGGCCCTCACCCCCTCAGTGACAAACATGTAACCTCTTTTTTCCACTAGGAAAATAATATCACCTTCCTGGCTCTTGTGTGCAACTGATCACAGATTGAAGATTACAGGTGTGGAGACACTTAGCTATCTCTTTTCTGTTCTTGTAGACACCTGCAACTGGATTGTGTCTGAAACATCCTGAAAGAAGAGGCCACAGGGCTCAGGGGACAACTGGTACCACACCATGCTCCACGGCCCTTGTTGACTCATTTATATGGTTTTTCTTGACCTCTATCATGAGCGCGAATTCAAACACTTTAGGAAAGGAAGACAGGTTTCCCAACAAACCTATAACTCATGGTACAGTGTCTCTGCAGACAAATTGACAATCCATGGGCAGCCAAGGGTTTATTTTTGAGGGTAATGATAAAATCACTGTTTTTAAGGCCTTCACTTGCCCTGATTTGACTTCATATTCTCAGGAGGCCTGCACCCTCAATCTCTCCAGAACATCAACTTTAATTTAAAGGCCTGTCAAAGATCTTTGAAGGCCTAAATCTTTCTCTTCCAGCTGGTCAGAGATATTGGCATATTAATCTATTTAGTAATTATGCAAACAAGCTCAGACCATGTGTTATTGAAAATTAAACTATCAAAATGTGTCCAATCAAATCGCTCAGTTTCTCAATCCTATCGTGTCATTAGATTCAACACCAAGATTAATTACGAAGCAGTGGGTCAGGTTTGCCAGATGCTGCACTGACTCCATTCAAGGTACATCTGTTTCTCCACCTACCATCTCTGCAGACTCAGCCACTGATTCCACAGTCGCTGGTCTGCTTCAGGGTTACATTAGCCTGAACATGTCTGGTACTGACTGAGTCAAATGCTCTTGCATCTCCTGCTCCTTGCTGTCCAAGGCAACTGTTGGTCAATGATCTGTCTCGAGAGAGTCTCAAGGGCGTTAGAACTGCCAGACAGCTTTGAGATAAAGGAAAGAGGCTGATGCTTTGAGGGGAATTATAATTACAGGGCTAGGGAAACCACAGAAGTGGGTTTTAGGCCAGAATCTCTGATCTTTTCCCTCATGGCACAATTTCTTGGTAAACTGCTTTTCTTCCTGGCTAGGCAGTGTCACCACTTATTATGTAAGCACCACCCAGTTGGAGTGTCCAGGGTACAACGGGAAGAGCAGAACATCAGGAATAACACATAATTGGTCTCATCCAGGCTGCCTGCCACTTACTGGATATATGACGAAGGACAAATCAGTTTTACAATCTCTGAGCATTTTTAGTTGTAAAATGAGAAGGTAAAAATACCTACCTTACAGGGCAGTAATAATTATGAAAGAGTATACAAAAAGTGCTTGGCATTTTGTGCAGTGAATAAGCACTTAAGTTCTTGAGTCAGACCATCCAGAGTTCAATTCTTGCTCGACACTCTACTGATTACCAGCTGGATGACTTTGAGCAAGTGACCTAAACTTTCCAAGCCTTGGTTTCCTCATCTATAAAATGGGATGATAACAGAATCTATCTCTTAGGTAGGATTAAAATACAATTCATGTCAATGTTAAGAAGAGTGCCTAGAAAATAACAAACATTCAATAAATATTCAAGAATGTTACTATAATCATTTTCATGGAATATGTAGTAGACATGCAGAAAATATTGATTTCCTTCTCAACTCTCTCCTTTTCTCTCCCCATCTTTATTAGAAGAATATTGTTCCAAGGTTTTTACATTTTTTAACAAGTAGTAGTTAAAGATAGACTCTGATACATTAAAAAGACATATTATAATCTCTTATTAAACCATACATACATAAACACAAATAATACAAAGAGACATAATGAAAAAGTTAATACAGGAGATAAAATGCAATACTAAAAAGATCACTTTATTCACCGAAAAGAAGGTAGGAAATGGGTAATTGAGTAACAAAATGCACATGGAATTTAATAACACATAAGATGATAGTCTCAAATACAGGCATATCAATAACTTTATTAAATTTAAATGGACTGAACACCCCAATTAAAAGGGAGAGATTGCCAGACTGGATAATAAAACAAACCTATGCTGTTTATAGGTAGTACACTTAAAACGTAAAACCACAGATTAAAAATAAGAAGATGGAAAAGTATATATATTTGTGATGGACAGATTCTGAGATGACCCCCATGATCCCTGATCCTGATATTTACAGTCTTGTGTAATACCCTCCCCTTGATTGTGGGCAAGACTAGTGACTTGTAACCAACATAATATGGCATTAGTGATGAGATGTTACTTCTATGATTACATTGCATAATATTGTAACACTAATATTGCCACAAGACTCTCTTGCTTTCTTGTTCTGATAAAGCAAGAGGTGCATTGGGGAGGCCCACATTGCAAAGGACTGAGAAAGCCTTCAGTCAGCAATCAATAAGGAATTGAGAGTGGTCTTCAGTCAACAGCTAACCCCAAACTGAGTCCCTTAGTCTAACAGGATATCAGTAACTGAATTCTGCCAGTAACCACATGAGCTTGAAAGTGGATCCTTCCTTGGTTAAGCCGTGAGATGAGAGAACTCAGCCCTGGCTAATAACAGTCATTGTCACCTTGCACAGAATTCATCTAAGCCAGGCCAGACTCTTACCTCACAGAAGCTGTGAACAATCAATGTGCTTTAAGTCACTAAGTGTGTGGTAATATTGTTATACAGCGATAGAAAGATAATACACCCTACAAACACAAACAGGTGAAAGCTTGTGTGCCTGTATTAATATCAGAAAAAGTAGTTCTCAGGTTGAAGAGAATTACTAGAGACAGAGAGAAATATTTCCTAAAGATAAAAGAATCAGTTTACAGGGTCAATGTTTTTCAGTTTCACTGAGACATAATTGATATATAGTACTATATAAGTTTAAGGTGTACAGCATAGTGACTTGACATACATATATTACAAAATGGTTACAACAATAAGTTTAGTTACCATCCATCACTTATATAGTTACAATTTTTTTTTTCTTTGTGATGAGAACTTTTAGGATCTGCTCTCTCAGCAACTTTCAAATATATACAAGTTCAATTTACTATAAGAAACAGCAATCTTAAATGTGCATGCACCTAATAACAAATCTTACAAATACGTGAGGCAAAAAACTGACAGAAAGAAGTAGAAATAAATCGATAATCATAACTAAAAATGTTAACATTATTCTCTCAGTAATTAATTGAATGAGTAACCAAAATAATCAATGAAGAATTCTATACCCACCAAAAACATCTTTTAAAAATGAATGCAGAATAGGCTTTTTGAGGCAAACAAAAACAGAATGAAGGCATTGAAAGTAGCACTGCACTGCAAAGAAATGTTAAAGGAAATTCTTCCACAGAAGGATCATTATATCAAATGGAAAATTTGGATCTGCACAAATAAATGAAGAATGTCAGAAATGGTAAAATAAAGGTAAAGATAAAAGACTGTAGTTTTCTTATTTCAATCACTTTAAAAGAAAATTGGTGGTCTGTAGTAAAAATAAAGTAATTTTGTGGGTTGTAACATATATAGAATTAAACTCTATGAAAACAGTAGGACAAAGGACTGCAGAGAGAAAACAGAAGACTACTGAAAGTTTCTTACACTATACGTAAAGTGGTACAATACTGTTTTAAGATAGAGTGTAATAAGATAAAGATACATTGCAAACTCTTAAGCAATCATTAAACAAAATTCTTGAAAACAGGTATAACTAAAATGTCAAAAGTAGAAATAAAATGGAGTTATAATAAATACAACCCAATAAAATTCAAAATTAGGCAGAAAAAGAGGGGGGAAAGTAACAAATAACAGATGGACAAACAGAAACCAACTAGCAAGATTGCACATATAAAGATCATCATTTCATGCAAATCAAAACTACAATGAGGTACCACCTCATACCAGTCAGAATGGCTATCAATAAAAAGTTTACAAACAATAAATTCTGGAGAGGGTGCGGAGAAAAGGGAACCCTCCTACACTGTTGGTGCGATTGTAAATTGACGCAGCTACTGTGAAAAACTCTGTTTTCAAAAAACTGAAAATAGAGTTGCCATATGATCCAGCAGTCCCACTCCTGGGCATATACCCAGACAAAACTATAATTCAAAAATATACATACACCCACTATGTTCATAGCAGCACTATTTACAATAACCAAGACATGGAAGCAACCGAAATGCCCATTAACAGATGAATGGATAAAGAAGATCTGTTATATATATATAAAATATACATATTTTATTTATATATATAATATACATATTATATATATATAATATATGTATTATATATATTAAATGGAATATTACTTGGACATTAAAAACAATGAAATGATGCCATTTGTAGCAACATGGGTGGACCTAGAGATTATCATACTAAGTGAAGTAAGTCAGAAAGAGAAAGACAAATACCATGTGATGTCACTTATATGTGGAATCTAAAATTTGACACAAATGAACATATCTACAAAACAGAAACAGACTCACAGACATAGAGAACAGACTTGTGGTTGCCAAGGGGGAAGGAGAGTGCAGGGGTGGAGGACTGGGAGTTTGGGATTAGCAGATGCAAACTATTACGTAAACAACAAGGTCCTACTGTATAGCACAGGGAACTATATTCTATATCCTGTGATAAACCATAATGGAAAAGAAAATGAAAAAGAATATATATATATATATATATATATATATATATATATATATATATATATATAACTGAGTAATTTTGCTATACAGCAGAAATTAACACAACATTGTAAATCAACTATACTTCAATAAAATAAAAAAAAATAAATATCATCATTTCAATATTTACATTGAATGTGAAAGGTCTAAAACTGTCACTGAAACATAGAAATTGTCACACTGGATTAAAAAGAAAAGATCCAAATATGCACATTGAGTATGATGACATAGATAGGTTAAAAGCGAAATGATGATAACAGATACACAATGAAAACACAATCAAAAGAAAGCTGAAGCAGAATTCTTGACATAGGCGAGTACTCAATAAATGTTAGCCACTAAGAGTAGTACTTATAATGGAATTTGCAGTCATCTCAGGTAACTAGGAAAATTGTTCACAGTTGGTATAAGGCAAAGAGGAAAGCTGAGCTGTGGGTTGGACCTTCAGCCTGTCAGCAGCTGTCCATGAATTTGGGAATTGGTACCATTTGTGGGCAAAGCCCTAGCAACCCTTCCTCTCTTGTCACTTAGGTAACAGTGACATTTCTTTTTTGATGCTTAACAAAGTATTCAAGTTTTGATTTGTCACATCCACACACACACCTATGTCTTTTAGTTTTTTTTTTTTTTGCTACAACTGAAATTGTCAAGAGCCAGAGAGCAATCTGGAAAAGTAGAGAGTACATGAAGCCAGACTACTTCAAATCCCAGCTCTCCATTATTGAACTATGTGATCTCCCACAAATTACTTAAGCCCTTTCCCAAACTCATTTCTTCCTTTGTAAAATGGGTTAATAATCGTTATTTCACAAGGTTGTTGACATAATTAAATTATCCCATTTAATTAAATAAGAATTAAATAATTACATGAATTCCATAGCAAAATATCTGGCATAGGGCACGTGCTCAGTAGGGGTCCTTTTCTCCCAACTTCTTATGAGATATGAGGATATTTTAGGCATATCAGGGAGGATGGTGGAAACCAATCTGTCCCTGGGAGTGGGGAGGTGCACTATAGACATTTTTTTACAACTGGAAGCAATGTGGCCTGAATGGCTCACATAACCGAATGGGCAAGATCATCTTCCCCAACTCAGGTTTGGCATCAGAAAAGTGAAAGTCCTGGTGAACTTTCATCTGGGACAAAAATGGAAAGCCCATGCCCAAATCCTCAGCCTGATAAATCAACAGTAGTTATTGAAGATGTTACAACCGTAATGATGCCATAGAGGGTTAAGAAAGTCAGCAGCAAACATCTGCAATTCTTTAAGGGAGGCAAGGTACAGTTGGCCTGGGGAGAAAATCTAAATCAGACTTGCAAATAAAAGCAAAATCTATAATTTCATATTTTTAAAACCTTTGTCAGTTTGTTCACTCATTCATTCATCCATCTTTCCTCTTCATTTATTGAACAAACCTTCAAGGATCAGCTAAGTGCCAAGTACTAGATCACAAAATCAGTGAAACTGACATCCTTTTCTACTTCCTGGTAACAAATTATTATTTATGGCAGCAAGTGAATAGGAAGTTCTTTACAAGTGGTCAACCAAATTCCTAGTCCTCTGTCCTGCATAGTGTAAGTTTTTCATTTCTGCTCTAGACTGGCCACAAAACCTGTAAGCCTTGCTTGGGGCTGGAACCAAAGCCGAGGTTAAACCCCCTAACCTTCAGAAAACGGAACACAGCTGAGGAGTGACTGCATCTTGGAAATGTTTTCAGCAGGTGATCTGCTGGATTCATTAGGAGAACTACCTGGTTCATTAGCCAATATACCTGGTTCAGTGGATAATACAACTGATTAAACAGATGAAGCATTATTTGTTTTAAAAAATGGACCCCTTTCTACTCCCACTCCCACCTCCTACAGTAGCGGGAGATGTTACTGCTCAGAGCAACTTTGTTTACTTCTGTTCTCCTCCGTCCCTCCTTAATATGTGTCACTGTAACCTGAGAGACCATGTGCAGGTGTGTAATACATACTGTGTTGATACAGGCAGAAATCTGGATTTGGCTATATCAGTACCACTGTCATCCAGAGTGATTCTAAATTCTGTCAAAAAAAAAAAAAAAAAAGGACTCAATTTGCTATGTAGTCAGAATGGGGCTGTTTTTAGCTGGCTGAGATTCACAGCTATGAAATCTTTGTTTGCAAATCAGGTCTCTTTTCAACAATGCTGGGTGTGGGGACCAAAATAGCAATTTTAGAGTCACTTCTGGCCCTCCGTCTCCTCCCTTTACAAAAGACAGGGGATGTGAGATCCCTGAAGGAGGAACAGTTGTTCCCTTGCTGATATTCTTAGCACAGCCAGGGACACACAACCCCGGGAGCATCCAGGCTCAGGCTCTTGAAATGTGCACAAACCTGAATTTTAGATGCCTTTTAGCATTGGGAAGAGAAACCTAGAAGGAATCAGAATCCTCCAGAGGGCTTATTAAAACATGGATTTCTGGATCAAATGGTATCCTTATAAATATTTAACAACCTGCCCCCTTTGGAAGATGTGATTTGCAATTGCCAATTTCTGTGGTGTAAATACCACCACAACAGTCAATTTCAAGCTACCTTGAAATTGAGAAGAGATCTACAATGTGCTCTCTAGAGTTTCTACTGGCCAGCTGCAGCACCACTAGCTGGGCCCCACTTGCTTGACTTGGCAGGTCTACTGTAGGGCTTGAGAATTGGCACTTCCAAGTTCCCAGGTGGTATAGAGGCTGCTAGTCCGGGATTTTTAGGTGCCAGATATCACGGGAATTTCCCAGGGCCTTGGAGGCCTTGCCACCCTCTAAATACCCTCTCTTAGGACCTCACCTTCCTTTTCCCTTATATCCTGGAGGGGCTCTGTGCAGGCCATTGGGAAGAACTCTTAACTGTGGGACATGGTTCTGGGCTTATAACCTTTGGGAAAGTGAAGTACACCAATTTTCCGAAAGGAAGCCATGTATGCTGCTGTCCTTTGTTTACCACACTCCCTCCCTTTGCTTAGCATGATTATAAGGAACCAAGTCTTATTCATCTGTCTGTTCCTTACCTAGCCCCAAAATCCATTGAACTGAAATGAGCTTAGTATACTGGTCTGCAACAATGAAATACAGATCTCATAGTTTCTATCACTCACTCCATCTTTAAGCTATCCACCTATTTATCTACTTATTGGTCCATTAATTTGTGCAAAGGATATTTAAATCCCTACTATGTGCCATCACTGGGTACTGGAGATTTAGTGGTGAATGTAACATGCACAACATCTGACCCATAGAGCTTATAATACAGTAGGGAAGACAAATGTTGAATATCAATTAGATTTGCTGTGAGCTTCAAAGAAAAAAAACCAGGATTCTATGTGGGTGTCCCATAGGGTAAGGAGCCAAAAAGGGACTCCCTGAGGAAGTGAAGTTAAATTGAGACCTGAAAAAATGGGTAAGAGTTTCCCAATGAGAGGAGATGGTGGTGGCGGGTATATGGCAGGGGATAAGTATTCCAGGAAAACAGGAGCAGAGGGAAGGGAAGTATGGCCTGAGATGAGGCTGGAGAGAGAGGTGAGTTCTGGACTTTATCCTAAGAGCAGGGGTCGGACCATGGAAGGATCTCAGGCAGAGGAGTGCCAAATCGTATCTGGCCTGAGGAAATGTGGCCTTTTGGATGTGGTGCAGCTCCCAAGTTGTGTGTTGTTTCTGAATCACGGACATATGCCCGTTATGTAAGGTTATGGCTGAGCTTGCTCTTCGTTCTCTCTGGGTTAGTGATATCACTTGATATTATTCCCTAGTTATGTTACTCTTGTCATCCAACAAAACTGTAATTTATTCAAGGTCAAGGATGTTGTCTTCATTCCTTCTGCTGTCCTGTTGTGCCTAGGATGGTACTGGGTACCTTCTGGGTCACTGGTAAACAGCCCTGAGGTACTGAAAAGAACACTTGACTTACTGAAAGGAGACCAGGCTTCCAGTACACACCCACCACTTACCAGCTTTGAGACCTTGTGGTTGGGCACATAATGTCTCTGAGCTTCAGTTTTCTTACACATAAAAAATGAAACCATATACATTTTATAAAGTTTCTGTGAAAGATTTGAATAAGATATTACAAGTGAAAATTCTAGAATGCTATGCACATGTGAGATGACATACTTAATGATAGAGTGGGTAAGGATTATGGACCCAGCCTGCACCCAACACAGCCTCCTACTTACCTTCCTGTGCAGAATGACCCAACCAGCAAGCTACCATTTTACACTTACCTCCCCTCTTGCAAGTACCAGGGATGACAGTTTGGGGCTGTGGCCCAGACCCGGGAGCATTCCTCTGGGATGTTCCTCTTACAGCTTGTGTCTGGTTATCTCTGATCTCTGAGGTGCCCTCCTATCAACATCTTCCCTCATATGTGCGTGTCACTTTATGGCTTTTGGAGTGGAAGTGGGGCACTGTGGCTTAGGGAAGTATTTTGCAAACTGAAGTTCATGAACCACCCACATCAAAACTACCCAGGCACTTATTAAACCTGCCCCAGCTCTGCTAAATCACAATCTTATGAACGCTTAAGGCTCCCAACTCTGCCATGGTGAATAGAAGGCCATGCTTTGAATCCACCCACAGAGAGATGAACACATGAGCTCCACCAACTTGACCTCTGTCTTCTCATCTATACCTTTGGTTATAGATTATATTAATCTCTACCTCGGATCGGGGCAGTGAGGGTTAAATAAGATAAATTATGTGCGGTGCTTAAAACAGTTCTTGGCACTTAGCAAGCACTTGATAAATGGTTGCATTTATAATGTCACCCTGGCCTCTGAGCAGCCCTGTGTGTGGGCGGACAGGGAGATGATGTCTAGAAAAGCAAAATGAGTTACCAGAGGTCACACAGCTAATTAGCAACTGGGCAGGACTAACGCCCAGATGCCTAAGTCCTAATCCAGCACTATTTCCGCCACACCAGGCTGTCTCCTTTAAGCCCTGAACTTCCCTAAATGCTTATCTTCCATGTACTGGTCTCTAGGTGGCCAAGCAGAGCGCTACATAGCTCCCTTTCATTAGCAATTTATCAGGACGTTGCTTTGTATCTTGCAAACAGATAACCAGCCCGAACTCAGTTGACCTCTAGAATCCCTTCAGATATAATTGAGTTTGCATTATCTGACAGGTAGCCCATCTTCTAACATTTAGGTAAATTGCAGAGCCTGCACACCTGACCTTGACAACCTGCCCCAGGGCTCCGAATCCTTTGCCTTTCTTGCCATGCATCGCACCCCCTTCCCCCCAACTCCCTTTTGCAAACAGATCCTGACACTTCTGTTCAGGGATGCACTACTGATGTCGGCGCTGACTTAATGCTAAGCACGCAGGAATACAAAGCCCAAAACACTACCCTCACAGATCCCGGCCCTGTCTTTTTGAGACTGGAGGAGATTTAATTTAGATAGAGATGATTTCTTGTGATATGGATGTCCCAGCCTACCCTTGAGGAACAAACAAGGCAAGAGGCTCTTGGAGCCAGATGCTGGAACACAGCACATCGTCCCCATGATGTGCTACAATCCCGCTGTTGCCTTTCTCTACCTCCTGTGAGGAATTAAGGAGTATCTGTGTTATGACACCCTTAAAGCTCCCTCAAGCGACACTTATCTGTTGCCCACCCACTCAATGGTGGAGGAGGGGAGTAGGTGTTTGCTTTTTGTAGGTCAATGTGGCCTCTTCCTGTTGCTTCCCTAGCGGTCGCAGCTCTCCACCACTGCCCCCTTCATGCACATGTCCTCTTCTCGACTCCCTCCTCTGCAACCTACACACAAGAAAAATAGGACAGAGCAAGTCGTCCCAACGTTTCAGGTTCACTACTTGTAAAGTAAAGGTGCTAACCTAGATGATTTGAAAGATCTCTTCCACCCGGAACAGGCCATGGTTCTCTGGATTACTCATATTAGCCCTTCCTAGGCATCGGGCCGGGCACAGTGCTCAGACAATGAATACAGCAACATCTTAGGATACTTTGTGACAGAGGTTCACAAACTTTTTCCATTCATGACACCCTTAAAGTCTTAGTAAGTTTTTTTCACAGTAGGCCAAAAGAAATCTATCTATTAAGTACTTAGTTACTAAATATGGACTAAATGAACAAAATATGTTGGAACTATAGACTACTTCAAGCTATCATGTTATAGTCTCTGATAGATGTTGAGTATCACTGTATTTGCCTAGAAATTTAGAAATATTTTGTGGCATCTCTGTGTGTTTACTGAGGCACCCTAGGGCACCTGGGCACAGAGTTTGGGAAATGGGCTTTAGAGTCTTATTTCCTAAACTCACATCTAAACTTCCTGCTCCCTGAAGCCTCCAGAATCTCAGTGAGCACCTCGCTGTATTCCTTGCCACCCTGACCTCTCAGAAGACATAGAGGAGCTAGTCAACTTTGCATTTCAAAAAGTTTCTCTGGACAATCAGGTTTTAGAAACTAGAACTTTCCAAATCTTCTTTCATTGCCCAGGCCCTAAAACATCAAACCAGAGGATAGCTTGTACTTTGGCAAATCAGACACTATGATGTTTCCCAAATGTGTACACAGATAGTAGTTTAAATCCCAAACGTGCTAGTGACATGGAAAAAGGAAAGAAAAGGAGGTTTTGGTGTAAGTTAATCAGGTTGGCTGCATACATGATCTGGATAATTACCCAGGTAATTTTTCAGCCTTACATTTCATGTGTGGAATAGACACAGTCAAGATAAAATTAGGCCTTAAAAATATTTTAAAAGGCTGCTAAGCCTAGCCATGTGTCTGCCACAGTAATACAGTAAGATTTTTATACTCATAAATTCTACCCTGACAACAGTGCCAGAATGTACACACTATGGTCTCCCCACCAAACAATGAAGAAACCAGGGCTCAGAGCAGTTACACAGCGTTGGAGTAGTGAGGGCAGGACTTGAACTCATATCTTTTGCAGTGCAGAGACCCAACCTCCAGCTACTTACGGTGCCTCTGTGAAAGTGTGATTTTTTTCCCCCAAGGATGCCAAATAACCTAATTGGCAGGAACATTCAGGAATTTTACCTCAGAGTACTATAACGAACCTATGGTCCTCAGGTCATGTTACTACAGATGTGAGACCACTTTCTTCTCTAGCTCCAAAGCCAATGAACACATTTTTTCCTTTACCAGCCATTGTACCCCTCTGTTTCCTGTGAGTCTGCACCCTTTACAGCGGCTGCAAAGCTGTTTCCTCATCTTGTTCACCTCACCCATCAGCAATACTGAAAATTAACTCTTTTCTTGGTCCCCTCCTCACAGGTAACTGGGAAGGAAAGAATATCAAATGTCCTTTAAACAGAAAAATCAAAAGTTATGGAAGAAAAAGAAACAGCAGTTGCCTAGCATGGAAGATGGAACATTTAGAGGCCGTTGCTTTAAGTTATAGGGAATCTATTAGACTAAGCTCATGGACATTTATTTCTCCCTCTTGCCAATGCAGTTTCTAGAAACCCCAGTTCTAGCTATAAAGCAAATGTCAGGGAAGCTGTAGCTCTCCCCTCCACGACCAGACATTAATGCCGGTAGTAAAGCACTAATGCCTTGAAATAGTTGTTGGCTTCTGTCTGCATTTTCTCCCAAATTCCCTTTATCGCAACCTATCAAGGCTGTGGGGATGAGATGAAAGAAAATCCTGGTGAGAATGAAGAGCCTGCCTCATACATGGTGAGAATGCGGGCTCGGCCACCACCCAGATTATCTCTAAATCTCCCCTGCAATGATGGTCTTGTTTTGCTCAGAGCCCTACTTGGTTTCATGCTGCTGCTACTGACCTTTCTCCTTTTTCTTCTTCTCTTATTGAGGTATAATTTGCTTTTTGGTATAGTGTTCTAGTTTGACACTAGAACCACCACCACAATCAAGATAATGAACATTTCCATAAAACCAAAAATCCCCCCCATGCCTCTTTGTAGTCAACCCCTCCCCAACCCCAGGCTCACTAACCACCCGTCTGTTTACCTTTCCCAGAATGTCAAATAATTAGAATTACACAGCATGTAGCTCTTCCACTGTCACTTCTTTCTCGTAACACAATGCATTTGAGATTCATCCATGTTGTTGCATGTATCAGTAGTTTGCTTCTTTTCATGCTGAATAATAGTCCATTGTGTGGAAGTACCAGAGCTTATTTTTTCCCCAGTAGACATTTGGCATGTTTCAAATTTGAAGTGATTATGAATAAAGCTGCCATAAACATTCACATACAGGTTTTTTTAACATAAGTTTTAATTTATCTTAAGTCCCACCTAAAATGGGATTGCTGGAACACATGGTAAGTGTACATTTACTTTTACAAAAAGTTGCAAACCTGTTTTCCACAATAGTTGTATCAGTTTGCGTTCCTGCCAGCAATGCATGTGAGTTCTAGTTGCTCTGCCTCTTTACTAGCACTTGCAACTGTCAGTTTTCCCCCCTTTTTGTATTTCAGTTATTCTATAGTTGTATAGCAATACCTCAACTGTGGTTTTAACTTGCCTTTTCTCTAATGACTAATAATAATGTTAAGCATCTTATTTGCTTATATGCCATCTGCATAGCTTTTTGGTGAAGTGTCTTTTTAAAATCTTTTACCCATTTTTTATTAGGTTGCTTGTTTTCTTAGAACTGAATTGGAAAGCTCTTATATATTTTGGATTCAAAGACTTTATGGTTTGCAAATATTTTCTCCTATCCTGTGGCTTATCTTTTCATTCTTTTAACAGTGTCTCTTGAAGAACAGAAGTTTTCAGTTTTTATAAGGTCCAGTTTATCAATGTTTTCTTTCATAGTTCTTACTTTTGATGCCATATCTAAGGAATCTTTGTTTAACTCAAGGTCACAAAGATTTTCTCATGTGTTTTCTCTAGAAATTTTATAGTTTAATATTATATATTTAAGCCTATGGTCCATTTTCAGTTTCATGCTTCTTTTAAATTAGTTGTCTTTTAATTCCAGAGAAGCCAAAGGCATGAGGAGAGATTTGACCTAACTAACCCCTTAAGAAGTTGGTCTTCTGAGAGTCAGCTCATTACTACATAGGAAGCCACTGTCAGGATGTAGTGGTTAAATGTTAGGCTCTGACATCAGATACCTTGAGTCTGAATCAGTTTTTCATATCCTAAGTTATAGCATACAGTGATTACTTATACTTTCTGATCCTCAATTAAATGAATTATTAATTAGCAAAGCTGAGATTAGAACTAGGACCTATAGCATTTGAGCTCTATCACAAAGATTGGTTCTGAGTGATAAAGGCAAGAACTTTTAGTGCAGGAACCCATTCTAAACAATCCAGGAAAGGTAGTCAGAGTGGTTTGCCACTCAATACTAGAAAAACAAATGAGGGTATGAGATCAAGCCACTTGTATGTCCCATACTGTATGTGGCCATCTTTCTGCCTGGGCTCTCATTGCTTTCCTTGGATCTGAGTTAAACTGGACCATTAGGTCCCTTGAGTTCTTCTTGCTACTCAAATACACTCACTCACTTATGTGTGCCACTGCTTTATCAGCTCTCCATCTTCCCAGGCTCTCCATCTTTCCGCCTTTTGTTTGCAAGGAACACCTATCAGGCTCCTAAGTTTGTCTGGATACTTTCTTCCAACAAAGAAACCCACATCATTATCCAAAAGGGGAGACTTACAAATTCAGAGCGAGATATGATCAAAAATGTTTACTTTGTGTGTCCCCAGACTCCAGGCAAGCTTATGCTAAAATCTTCTGGAAAACAGATATCCCACTATTAAGTGAGAGGCAAAGTGGCTTGAGGTGTGGGGGTGGGAGCACATGGGTTTTAGATGCGGATTTGGGTTCAAATCACAATTCTGGCTCTTACTGTGCCACCCTGGGTAAAGCACATAACTGCTTAGACTCAGTTTCCCAATCTCAGTGAAAGATATTAAAAACTTTACTTGGTTTTGTGAACATTAAATGATATAATAACTGTATGTGAAATACTTGGTACATTGTGGCAACTTTCATGATTATGATGATGAAGTTAGCTCTGCTTTTCTCAACTACCATTTCCAGAATTCACAACCCTAATTCACAGGAACTCTCTCCTTTCTAATCAAAAGCCCCCTGCTGCTGGCCCAGCTCACTTCTGATGATCACATCCAGTCAATGGCCCTCAGACTATCAAATAGGAGTTGAGAACATCCTAATGGCTTTTAATTCTTTGAAAACTACATGAGCGTGTATAGTGCAACCCACTTGTGAAGAACTTGTAGCAGATCAATTACTGTAAATGTCCTAAACAGCCTCAGCTGATTGCCATGCGTGCTCTGAAGTTATGATTAATAGAGGTTTTGTTTAAAAAAGAAAGCGTGGGGGGGGGGGCCCATGGTGGTGGTGGGATGAATTGGAAGATTGGGATTGACATATATACACTAATATGTATGAAATGGATAACTAATAAGAACCTGCTGTATAAAAAATAAATAAATAAAATAAAAATTTAAAAAAAAAAGCATGTCTAGGAAAGAGAAAGAAAACATTGCTGTTTTCATTGCTGTCAATGAAAACATTGACAACTTTTGTCAACATCCTGACTTATGAGGCTGCAAAATGTTCTCTACTGGCAACTCCCCATGTCTGGCTACACGCTACTTCCAGAGTAAGTCTCTACTTGGGTGAATACATCACATCTCCTCTTTGTTGGGGTGCTTGGAGGGAATCAGCTGGGAACATCTTGTTTCAGCATAATTTTTTTCCCATGTTGCCTAGGCTGAAAATGCTACTTTGTATTCCTGGTTGATGGGCTATCGCATGTATCTTAATCCTGTGCAGCCCTGGTGACTCACCATAGCTGTTTGGGGTTTAGCTTTGAATTCCCTTGACTTTGAGGTTACAGACATCAATCCTTCTGAGTAGCTTTACCTTCATTTCTGGAGCTCTTGTGTGCATATCTAACCCCTGTGTGCACATGAGTATTCATTTGCCTGCAAGTCTTAAAAATGCTAATGTGAAACTGGGTTAGAATTCTACATGCCAGACTCCAACCTCAAATATTAATCAGACCTGGGTAGCCGAGGGGAGCCTTGGCCATTGTAGGGAGAAGGCATACACTCGCCCTGAAGCACTGCAAGGCAAAGTAATCGAAATCAAACCCCTATTTTAAAACATTTCACTCACCAGCAGG
Organism: Balaenoptera ricei; assembly: GCF_028023285.1. Taxonomy (NCBI): domain Eukaryota; kingdom Metazoa; phylum Chordata; class Mammalia; order Artiodactyla; family Balaenopteridae; genus Balaenoptera; species Balaenoptera ricei. Next base: position 156,138,184 of record NC_082639.1, read on the forward strand.
CTGTTCATTTTTCTCAGGTGTACATTCTTGTTTTTGATTAGACAGAAGCAGTGATCTGATCAACTTTTCAATTGAACAAGAAACAAAACAAGATACGGCCAATTCACATCATGTTTCTCGAATGGCTTTTGATAGAAATTTACTTCTCTGAATTTCATTCTTATTCATTCAATGTGATCTCAAAGATGCTTTTTCTGTCTCCTCCTCTTCACCTTGACCTCTCTTCCCCTACAAACTTTTTCTTCCCAGAACACTTTCTTATATGCTGAGGAATTATTTAAAGATTGAATCAAAAGTTCAACACTCTAGAGTTCTTTCTTATGAGCGCTGGACAGTCCCCGGCCAGGGGTCTCAAAGGAGTCTCTCTGAAGGGCACCTCCTCTGCCATGACATGCCAGTTGGATGCACTGAACCCGGCCAGCACAGCCAGCCCCTGGCCTAGGAACGACAGTCATGGTGTGTTCACTCTACTCTGGGGACCTGTACAAACACAGCTCCCCTATCCTTGATGGCCCTCATCTATCCTTTAAGCCCTTTCATTATGTCAAGCCCTGTGCTAGGTAGGTACTTTCATTTGTGGCAGTGCATTTGATCTCAGTTGGTCCTTACAACTACATGTGACTTTGGTAATATTGTCACCCCCATTTTAAGGATAAAGATGACCCAGCTAGAAAGAAATAAAATCAGAATTTGAATCCAGATCTTATGACTCCAAAGCTTACCTCTTTTCCTCTGAATCTTACTGCCTTTAAATTGCCATTCAATTTCTTTCCAGGAAAATAGGGCTTGTTTCCAAGAAAAGGTTCCCTTCCCTGGGGACAGAGATGACCTTACAGGCCAGCTGGAGCAAAACCTTAAATTAACAAATGAAAAAACGGAAGCCCAGAGGGCCTTTGTAACTTCCCTGAGGTCACAGCTGTTGAGAGGTTGAGCTGGGACTTGGGTTTGTGCCTTGTTGATTCTAAGTATTGCACTACCATTGCATGTACCAAGCTGGATGCCTTGCCCAGTCTAGGGGATGAGGAGACTAAGGCTCAAAGTCAAAGGAATAAAGCCAAACCCACACCACTCCCTCCTGGAGGAAACTGCTGCTTTGATACAGAGGGTTGCCAGGTCCTAATACATTTTGTGCCCGTAATATGATCTCTCCACCATTTCTAAACACATTATGGCTTATTTTGCCTCTTTACATTCTGATTTGAGACAATTTTGTCAGGAACATGGAGAAGAAAAACAACAAAGTACCCACAACTGACATGCAAAGCACAAACAACTCCGAGGTTTTCTTAGATTTCTGTTAAATATGCATCCTACAATTTGTGGAAGAGCCTTTCACATTTTATCTAGAGTGATCTAGTCTTGTCACAAAACATGATTGGACTAACCTCAGAAACATAGTATTCCAGGCCCTAGCCATGGTTGCCGTTATTTGAGGGTAAGAAGGAGAGAAAGTAGGAGTGAACTATATTTCATGGAGATATTTCCATCTCTTCAACAATATTTTTTTAGAACAAACTCCCTATTAATGCAATGAGTTATAGACCAATAAATGAAATAAGATTTTAGTTTGGATCTTTCTAATTGGTGTCCCCATAACCTACTAATGATTTGTCTCTTCACAGAATCTATCCTCCAAGGGCACCTACACATCAAAAGACCTAAAAGAAAAAGAAGCATTTCTTGTCATTAAACCAAGTTTTCATTCTGGAGAAATGTTTCCAAGAAGAAGAATGAAAAGCATGAAGATGCTGGCCTAGTCCCCCAGACTCTCACCTTAATTTGTAAGGAAATGGACTGACCGAATCCATACCACAAATACATTGACTAAATTAGATTGGCAAGGATTTCATAACTAGTAGCTCAGCCTCCACCCCAGCTAAGCTGTGGGAAATCTCCCGTCAGTGCAATATATGTTCATGTATTCATTCAACAAATGCCAAGCACTCTTAAATTAAGTGTTGGGGACATATCAGTAAACAAAACTGACAAAAAAACAAACAAACAAACAAAAACCCTTGCCCCCTTTGTTAGATAAATAAGGAGAGAAAAATAACAGATTAGGTGATGATAAGCACCATGATGAAATGAAAGTGGTAAAGCAAGTCCACAGTGTAGTCAGTAGAGGAAGAAGCTACTCATCTTCTGGGACCCAGTCCAATGTCTGTCTACCTGTCTGTGCTCCTCCTCATTGGTTGCCATAGTCTCCAGAATGCTCTTTGCCTTGCTCAGATGCATCCCAGCCCAGAGATTTCCATCTCTAAGCAGACTTCACTGAACTCAGCTGTGTCCATACTCCTGGATCCATGTGTCCAACTGCTCCCCAGCTTCCTTCCTTTTCCTGGTGTCCATTTCCTTGCTCTTGCCTCTACTATCTCTCACTCTGCTCCAACCCTTGAGCTCTCCTACATGGTCCTACATGTGAGTCTTTCTGGTTTCCAGCTGTCCTAGCTTTATCTTCTATTTCCTGCCCCAAGCCTACCATTTGAACGTGATGGTCCCCAAGGTCCCCAGGGAAGGGTTTCACTTTGTTTTTGGCCACGCCCCAGTTGTATAACTCCAGCAGAAGTCTGTGACTAACGGCTACACAAAGCTTGCTCTAACATCTGTCTCCAGGATCTGTCAGTAAATGGAAAGGAAAGGATTATTTACAAATATATTAAAGCAAAGAAATAGCCATTTCCTATGCATACACGTATAGGTGGTCCTTTTATTAAGTCATCATCTGAAAGAGTGTGAACCTTCCTTGGGCATCGCCTCCACAATGTTTTGTTACCCCACAAGTTGAAATTCATTCACAGAGCAATACTCCCACAGAGATGCAGCTGCCCTGTTTTTTTAGCCATATGCCTAAAGTGCTCTGAGTTTCTTTAAGTCCTTTCCTTCAACAATATCTTGCCATAGCCAGGTTGCTTGGGTTAATTATATCTTCTTACATTTAAAATAATTTCCTTTCTAAATCCACTTTAAATATGTGCCCTTTAGAATCAGAATGATCGTCTTCCCCATCTGGAGATGTCATATAACTAGATGCCTAAATGGCTTTTCAGATGCACTAATCACTTTATAGCTATCTCTGTCAGAGGTCTCATTCATTCTCTCATAACAGCCATGGCTGTTGCTGCTCGCTGATACCACTGCCCTATGTCCAAGCTATGCTTGTCCTTTTTGGCTATGGAATTGCCCTTTTCAGACAACTCCTGGTATCCACAGATTTTTTGAGGCATTGGGTTTGGATCATTTCCAATGAACTATTAAAATCTACCCTACTTCTCCAGGTGAGGAAACCTATCCGGTGACAGTTACTGTTGAAATTTAATAATATGTTATGTAAACTTCAAATTAACACATTTTTATTCCTTGTCTTTCAATAAATACATTTTACATGAAAGTTAAATTGAAGAACTCCCAGTTATACAGTCGGTTCTGAATACACATGCATTCAACTACCCACCTGCATTTCAAGAGTAAGTTTATAATGGGCTGAATATTTGCTCTGGCGTCTGCACAAACCATATCTCCAACCCCTGTGGCACTACATACTCTTGTGTTTAAACAGTAGATTCGAAGTAAACAAGAATAGCACAGTGACTGAAAAAGCAAAGAAAGAGAATTTGAGTAATTTCAGTTTTATTATTCTATGTGACCACTTGGAGTATTTGTTTGTGTTTAATATTTAAAACAATGAAGCAGTGTAAACTCTGAGGTCTAATATTTTTGCTGGTAACTACAGATCTTAGTTCATATATGAAATATATTACTGAATTTGAACAATATCTTTAAAATTGAAATTTATTCATTTAAATTCTTAAGTGTTTCAAAACTAAAATATGAATTAAGAAAAAATAGGTTTTATTAAAATTAATTTATTAGACAGTCATGTACATTGAATATTATTATATTAGATTATTATCAAAGGATCAAAGTTCAAACTATTAAGTGTGTATAAAAGTGTGGAATAAATAGTTGTGTCTTTTTTTGTCCAGAAGGAACATGGAGGAAGGAGGTAACGACAATATTTATTCATAACTACTGAATTTGGAAAAAAAAAAATTGAAGTGGAGAATCAGCATAAAATGACATTGACCTAGCGAAGCTCAACAGAGAACAATTTAAAAATCCAGCAGAGACAGTGAATCAGCATCTATGTCTATTTTTAAATACGTAGTGTCTTTAACATCACAATCTCACGATTGTCACTGAAAATAATTTTGTTGTATACAACAGGAGGTATTAAAAATTTATACGTTCCAGGTGTCAAATATGTTAGATACACCACAGAATAACAGTTGCTCTAATTTTCATTTCCCTAATTAATGTGAGACTGAGCATATTTTCATATTTATTGGTTATTCAGGTTTCCTCTTTTATGAAATGTCTGCTAAATCCTGTAGCTATTTTTCTATATAGTTTAAATATCAATTTATACAAATTCTTCACATATTCTTAATATTAATTCTTTCATCTATAAGCATCTATCTATCTCTATCCCTAATTGCCTTGATCATGTACCACTGTTTTGGGGGATTCTGTGAGGCTATCTTTTTGTTAATGATTTTTAAATTTATTGCATTATGGAATTAAACTCTATGACAGCAATTGCTTGATATTGAAGTTTATATTTCTTCATAAATTTCTTCTATAATTTTTATGTAATGAACTTACTTATTCTAAAAAATACTTATGTTTTCTTAGAGTCTATTTTTTCTTTCATTAATAATATTACACTAGGCCTTCCACTTCCAACTAAGATGAAGAAACAATTACTGGATTTATTTACCTTCCTTTCTGAAAAAACAAAACAAGACAAACAAACATAAAAGAAGCAATAATTTTCAAGTCACTAGACAGCAGGTAATGTAGAATAGTGCTCCCTGATAAATGGGGAAGAAAATGAAGTGAGGAACTGGTCTAGTTTACTGACTTCAGAGTTTCCAGGGTGCAATGCAGGAAACAAAACAAAACAAAAAAGCAAAAAAAACTTGGGTAGAGTTTAGCAGACTCTCTGAGTAAAAGAAGCAGAGTCACAAGTCAGGGGAGAATAAGGTGGTTAGAGTTCACAGGACAGAGTACTGAAGAGGAGGGAAACACAAAAAGAGAACTCCACTGATCTTAGCAGGTCCCTCTTGAGTATTCAGCTGAATACTGATAAGCACAGTCATGGGAGAAAAAGACCTGAGGCTGGGGAAAGATCAACCCAGAAAGAATTTGGAAGAACAGTGACCAAAACTCACACTGGGTAGAGAATATTTCCTTTTCCCATCAACCAGACAAAAATTTGTAATTCATGGGTCTTTTGGTAAAATACTATTAAATATCTTTCCTCAGTGGTAGAGAATAATTAGTGCTATAGACCAAGCACTGCTCTTGTCCCTCCTAACAAAGAAAAGTTAAAACTCAAAGGACCAAACTGTTTCCAGGTAACAAAGCTCTAGACTATTTTAAGAGAGCAAAAAATATTCAGGACCCAGGGTAAAATATATAATATCTGACATCCAAGAAAAAGGAAATGATAAAGCATGAGAAGCAGGAAAATGCAAACCAAAATGAGAAGAAGAATCAGTCAATGAAAACAAACTGAGAACATGACAAAATGTTAGTATTAACAGACCAGACATTACAACAATTATAACTGTATTCCATGTTCAAACAGTAGAGTCATGAAAGATGTAAAAAAGATACACATGGAACTTCTATAGATGAAAACCAAAATTTGTGAAATGAAAAATACATTGTACAAGATGAATGGCAGCTTAGACGATGCAGAAATAATTAGTACATTTGAAAAGATAGTAATAAAAACTGTCTAAAGTAAAAGAGAAAAGAGAATAAAATAAAATAATGAACAGAGCATCAGAAAACTAATATGAGAATTAGCTGCCTAATATACATAATTGGAGTCCCAAAAGGAGAAGTGAGAGATTGGGGGCCTTCAAATATTAGTTTATAGCCCCAAATTTTCCAAATTTGATGCAAACTATAAACTCTCAGATCCAAGAAAGTCAACAAGCTCCAAGCACACAACACATGAAGAAAACTACACCATAGCACATTATAACCAAATTTCTCTAAATCAGTAATAATTAGAATGATCTCAAAAGTAGCCAAAGAAAGCAGACACATTATATACAGAGAAAAAGAAAAGATAAAAATGACAGCAGATTTCTCAACATTAACAATGCAAACAAGAAGACAGTGGAGCAACATCTGTAATGAACTGAAATAAAAAGCCCACCAACCCAGAATTCTATGCTCAGAGAAAATATCTTGCAAAAGTAATGGTGAAACAAAGACTTTCACAGACATAGAAAAACTGAAAGAATTCATAACCAGCAAACCCACATTAGAAGAATTGTTAGAGGAATTGATTCCAGCAAAAAGAAAATGATATCAAACAGAAATATGTATCTATACAAAAGAGTAAAGAGCACCAGAATGGTAACAAAATGGGTAAGTATATATGATTTTTCTTATTCATTAGACCTCTTTAAAAGATGATTGACTATTTAAACAAAATAGAACAATGCATGTGAATTTTATTCCATATGTATGACAATACCATAAGTCAGAAAGGGAGAAATGGAAGTAAATTCTTGTAAGGTTCTTATTATATGTGAAGTGGTATACTATTACTGGAGGGTAGACTGTGATAAGTTAAACATGTATATTGTAAACACTATAGAAAAATAGAAAGACAGTTTTATTTAAGAAACCAACAAAGATAAAAGAGTAATAAAAAATACTAAATCCAAAAGAAGGCATAAAGGAAAGAATAAAAAACAAAGAATCATTGGAGCAATTTTTAAAAATAATATAATAGGTTTATATCTAATTATATCAATAATTACATTAAATATAAATGCTATAAACACAACAATTTGAAGGCAGAGATTGTCCGTTTGGATAAAAAATAAGAACCACTGTGAATTTACTATAGAAATGTACTTTTAAAATGAAGAAATAATATGGACAGTGTAAAAACATGGAAAAAGATGTACCATATGCTAACACTAATCTTATATTAATCTATTAATATAAGACAAAGTAGATTTCAGAGTAAAGAATATTAACCAGGATAAAGAAGTTCATTTCACAGTGATTCACAATTCACCGAGAGAATACAATGTTTCTCTTAACAGAGCTTCAAACTACACGAAGGAAAAAAAAAAAAAAAAAACAACATAGAACTATAAAGATAAATAGACAAATTCACAAATAATATAAGAGATGTCAATAATTCTATCAATAATTAAGAGAAAAACTAGACCATAAATTAGTAAGGATATAGGAGATTTAAATGTCATTATCAACAAATGTGACCTAATTGCAAATTATGGAATACTCCACCCAACAACAGAAGAATTCATATTTTCTTCAAATGTACCAGAACATTTACCAAGATAAATCATGATCTGGGCCATAAAACATATCTTAATAAAATTAAAAGGAATCAAGTCATTCAAAGCATGTTTTACAACTAAAATGGAATTAAATTAGAAATCAGTAACATAAAGCTTTCTGGATAATTCTCAAATATTTGGAATTCAAATAACACATGTCTGAATTATATATAGTCCAAAAAGAAATCGAAAGAGAAAAATATTTTGAACTAAATGAAAATGAAAACAGAATATATCAAAATGTCATACCAATAAAAAATACTTAGAGGAAAATTTATAATACTAAATATTTATGTTAGAAAAATTTTTAAAAAGATCTCAAATAAATGGCTTCAGCTTCCAATTTAAAAAACTAGAAAGTGAATAAAAAATTAAGTCCAAAGTAGGCTGAAGAAAGAAAATAATAAAGATCAGAGCAGAAACAGATGAAGTAAAAATTGGAAATACAGCAGGAAAAAATCAATGAAACCAAAGGCTGGTACTTTGAGATCAGTAAAAATGATAAAGTTCTAGCCAGACTGATAAAGGAAAAAGAAATAAGAAATAAATTGCCAGTGTCAAAAATGAGAGAGGTGACACCAGTACAGACTCTACAGTTATTAAAAGAATTATCAGGGAATATTGTGAACACTTCAATGCCAAAAACTTCAACAACATGGAGTAAATATACAAATTCCTTGAAAGATACAAACTGCTAAAGCTTACCAGGAAGAAATATATTTTGTATAACTCTGTATCTATGAGAGAAATTGAAAATGTTATTAAAACTTTTCAATAGAAAGGAAGTCAGGAATAAAGAAAGGAGGGAGGGAGGGAGAGCGAGAGAGAGAAGGGGGAGAGAAAGGGAAGAGAAGAGATGAGAAGAGAAGAGAAGAGAGAAAGAAGGGAACTGAGAGAGAAAGAAAGAATACTTCAGGGCCAGATTAATTCACTGGTAAATTCTATTCAATATTTAAGGAAGAAATAATATGAATTCTGAAAAAGTCTTGCAGAAAATTGAAGAAGTTAGAATGCTTTACAACACATTCTATGAGGGCAACCTTATTTCAACTCAAACTGAGACAAAGATATCACAAGGAAATGAAATTACAGACCAATATCCCTCATGAATGTAGATGCAAAAATTCTAAACAAATTTTCAGTTGAATCCAACTGGATGGATGGATAGATAGATAGATAGATAGATCATGATCACTTGTAATTTATTCTGGAAATGTAAGGTTGGTCTAACACTTGAGAATCAATCAGTGTAATTCACCATATTAAGACACTAAAGAAGAAAAATCATATGATCACAATAGACACACAAAAAAGTATAGAATTCTTAGTGATAAATCTGACAAAAGATGTGAAAGACTTGAACACTGAAAACTACAAAGCATGGCTGAGATAAATTGAAAGAGACCTAAATAAATGGAGAGACATATTTGGTCATGGGTTGGAAGGCTCAGTATTGTTTAAATGTGAATTCTGTCCAAACTGATCTATAGATTCAATACAATCCCAGAATTTCAAAATTCCAGCAGGGGTTTTGAAGAAAATGACAAGCTGTTTAAAAAATTTATATGGAAATGTAAAGGACATAAAACAGCCAAAACACTTTGAAAAGGAAGAACAAAGTTTGAGGACTAATACTATCTGTATTTGTTTCCTCTTGGTGCTATAACAAATTACCACAAACTGTGGCATAGAACACTACAATCTTACCTTACAGCTCTGGAAGTCAGAAGTCTGAATTAAGTCTTATAGGCCTAAAATCAAAGTAGACAAGTACTGTGCTCCTTCTAGAGGCTCAAGGGGAGAATTCATCTCCTTGTCTTTTACAGCTACTAGAGGCTCCCTGCATTCCTTGGCTTATGGCTCTTTTGTCCATCACTTCAATCTCTGCTTCCATTGTCCTTCTTCTGACTTTTGACCATTTTCCCTCCTTAAAAGTACCCTTGTAATTATACTGAGTCCACACAGAAAATCAAGATAATCTCAAGATCCTTAATTTAATCACATCTATAAATTTCCTTTTACCATGTAAGGTAACATATTCACAGGTTCTAAGGATTAGGACATAAATTTCTTTAGGGAGCCATTATTCATCCTGCTATACTACCTAATTTCTAAACTTATTTATTTTAACACAATATGGTATTGTTGTCAAAATACATCAATCAATGGAACACAATAGAGTCGATATATAGATCCACACATGAATAAACAAGTGATTTTTTTTAAACATCTTTATTGAAGTATAATTGCCTTACAATGGTGTGTTAGCTTCTGCTTTATAACAAAGTGAATCAGTTATACACATACAATATGTTCCCATATCTCTTCCTCCCTCTTGCATCTCCCTCCCTCCCACCCTCCCCATCCCACCCCTCTAGGTGGTCACAAAGCACAGAGCTGATCTCCCTGTGCTATGTGGCTGCTTCCCACTAGCAATCTATTTTACATTCGGTAGTGTATATATGTCCATGACACTCTCTTACCCTGTCACATCTCACCCCACCCCCTCCCCATATCCTCAAGTCCATTCTCTAGTAGGTCTGTGTCTTTATTCCCGTCTTGCCACTAGGTTCTTCATGGCCTTTTTTTTTTTTTTCTCCTTAGATTCCCTATATATGTGTTAGCATACTGTATTTGTTTTTCTCTTTCTGACTTACTTCACTCTGTATGACAGACTCTAACTCCATCCACCTCATTACAGATACCTCCATTTCATTTCTTTTTATGGCTGAGTAATATTCCATTGTATATATGTGCCACATCTTCTTTATCCATTCATCTGTTGATGGACATTTAGGGTGCTTCCATGTCCTGGCTATTGTAAATAGAGCTGCAATGAACATTTTGGTACATGACTCTTTTTGAACTATGGTTTTCTCAGGGTATATGCCCAGTAGTGGGATTGCTGGGTCGTATGGTAGTACTATTTGTAGTTTTTTAAGGAACCTCCATACCGTTCTCCATAGTGGCTGTATCAATTTACATTCCCACCAACAGTGCAAGAGTGTTCCCTTTCCTCCACACCCTCTCCAGCATTTATTGTTTCTAGATTTTTTGATGATGGCCATTCTGATCGGTGTGAGATGATATCTCATTGTAGTTTTGATTTGCATTTCTCTAATGATTAATGATGTTGAGCATTCTTTCATGTGTCTGTTGGCAATCTGTATATCTTCTTTGGAGAAATGTCTATTTAGGTCTTCTGCCCATTTTTGGATTGGGTTGTTCGGGGTCTTTTTTGTTTTTTTGTTTTTTTTTAAGAAATTCACGTTCTTTTATTTATTTATTTATGACTGTGTTGAGTCTTTGTTTCTGTGCGAGGGCTTTCTCTAGTTGCGGCAAGTGGGGACCACTCTTCATCGCGGTGCGCGGGCCTCTCACCATCGCGGCATCTCTTGTTGCGGAGCACAGGCTCCAGACGCGCAGGCTCAGTAATTGTGGCTCACGGGCCCAGTTGCTCTGTGGCATGTGGGATCTTCCCAGACCAGGGCTCGAACCCGTGTCCCCTGCATTGGCAGGCAGATTCTCAACCACTGCGCCACCAGGGAAGCCCCGGGTTGTTCGTTTTTTTGTTATTGAGCTGCATGAGCTGCTTGTAGATCTTGGAGATTAATCCTTTGTCAGTTGCTTCATTTGCAAATATTTTCTCCCATTCTGAGGGTTGTCTTTTGTCCTTGTTTATGGTTTCCTTTGCTGTGCAAAAGCTTTTAAGTTTCATTAGGTCCCATTTGTTTATTTGTGTTCTTATTTCCATTTCCCTGGGAGCTGGGTCAAAAAGAATCTTGCTGTGATGTATGTCATAGAGTGTTCTGCCTATGTTTTCCTCTAAGAGTTTGATAGTGTCTGGCCTTACACTTAGGTCTTTAATCCATTTTGAGTTTATTTTTGTGCATGGTGTCAGGGAGTGTTCTAATTTCATACTTTTACATATATCTGTCCAATTTTCCCAGCACCACTTATTGAAGAGGCTGTCTTTTCTCCACTGTATATGCTTGCCTCCTTTATCAAAGATAAGGTGACCATATGCGTGTGGGTTTATCTCTGGGCTTTCTATCCTGTTCCATTGATCTATATTTCTGTTTTTGTGCCAGTACCAAACTGTCTTGATTACTGTAGCTTTGTAATATAGTCTGAAGTCAGGGAGCCTGATTCCCCAGGCTCCATTTTTCGTTCTCAAGATTGCTTTGGCTATTCGGGGTCTTTTGTGTTTCCATACAAATTGTGAAATTTTTTGTTCTAGTTCTGTGAAAAATGCCAGTGGTAGTTTGATAGGGATTGCATTGAATCTGTAGATTGCTTTGGGTAGTAGAGTCATTTTCACAATGTTGATTCTTCCAATCCACGAACATGGTATATCTCTCCATCTATTTGTATCATCTTTAATTTCTTTCATCAGTGTCTTATAATTTTCTGCATACAAGTCTTTTGTCTCCTTAGGTAGGTTTATTCCTAGATATTTTATTCTTTTTGTTGCAATGGTAAACGGGAGTGTTTTCTTAATTTCACTTTCAGATTTTTCGTCATTAGTGTATAGAAATGCAAGATATTTCTGTGCATTAATTTTGTATCCTGCTACTTTACCAAATTCATTGATTAGCTCTAGGAGTTTTCTGGTAGCATCGTTAGGATTCTCTATGTATAGTATCATGTCATCTGCAAACAGTGACAGCTTTACTTCTTCTTTTCCGATTTGGATTCCTTTTATTTCTTTGTCTTCTCTGATTGCTGTGGTTAACACTTCCAAAACTATGTTGAATAATAGTGGTGAGAGTGGGCAAACTTGTCTTGTTCCTGATCTTAGTGGAAATGGTTTCAGTTTTTCACCATTGAGGACAATGTTGGCTGTGGGTTTGTCATATATGGCCTTTATTATGTTGAGGAAAGTTCCCTCTATGCCTACTTTCTGCAGGGCTTTTATCATAAATGGGTGTTGAATTTTGTCGAAAGCTTTCTCTGCATCTATTGAGATGATCATATGGTTTTTCTCCTTCAATTTGTTAATATGGTGTATCACATTGATTGATTTGCATATATTGAAGAATCCTTGCATTCCTGGGATAAACCCCACTTGATCATGGTGTATGATCCTTTTAATGTGCTGTTGGATTCTGTTTGCTAGTATTTTGTTGAGGATTTTTGCATCTATGTTCATCAGTGATATTGGCCTGTAGTTTTCTTTCTTTGTGACATCTTTGTCTGGTTTTGGTATCAGGGTGATGGTGGCCTCGTAGAATGAGTTTGGGAGTGTTCCTCCCTCTGCAATATTTTGGAAGAGTTTGAGAAGGATAGGTGTTAGCTCTTCTCTAAATGTTTGATAGAATTCACCTGTGAAGCCATCTGGTCCTGGGCTTTTGTTTGTTGGAAGGTTTTTAATCACAGTTTCAATTTCAGTGCTTGTGATTGGTCTGTTCATATTTTCTATTTCTTCCTGGTTCAGTCTCGGCAGTTTGTGCATTTCTAAGGATCTGTCCATTTCTTCCAGGTTGTCCATTTTATTGGCATAGAGTTGCTTGTAGTAATCTCTCATGATCGTTTGTATTTCTGCAGTGTCAGTGGTTACTTCTCCTTTTTCGTTTCTAATTCTGTTGATCTGAGTCTTCTCCCTTTTTCTCTTGATGAATCTGGCTAATGGTTTATCAATTTTGTTTATGTTCTCAAAGAACCAGCTTTTAGTTTCATTGATTTTTGCTATTGTTTCCTTCATTTCTTTTTCATTTATTTCTGACCTGATCTTTATAATTTCTTTCCTTGTGCTGGCTTTGGGGTTTTTTTGTTCTTCTTTCTCTAATTGCTTTAGGTGCAAGGTTAGGTTGTTTATTCGAGATGTTTCCTGTTTCTTGAGGTAGGCTTGTATTGCTATAAACTTCCCTCTTAGCACTGCTTTTGCTGCGTCCCATAGGTTTTGGGTCGTCGTATCTCCATTGTCATTTGTTTCTAGGTATTTTTTGATTTCCCCTTTGATTTCTTCAGTAATCACTTCGTTATTAAGTAATGTATTGTGTAGCTTCCATGTGTTTGTATTTTTTACAGATCTTTTCCTGTAATTGATATCTAGTCTCATAGCGTTGTGGTCGGAAAAGATACTTGATACGATTTCAATTTTCTTAAATTTACTAAGGCTTGATTTGTGACCCAAGATATGATCTATCCTGGAGAATGTTCCATGAGCACTTGAGAAAAATGTGTATTCTGTTGTTTTTGGGTGGAATGCCCTATAAATATCAATTAAGTCCATCTTGTTTAATGTATCATTTAAAGCTTGTGTTTCCTTATTTATTTTCATTTCGGATGATCTGTCCATTGGTGAAAGTGGGGTGTTAAAGTCCCCTACTATGATTGTGTTGCTGTCGATTTCCCCTTTTATGGCTGTTAGTATTTGCCTTATGTATTGAGGTGCTCCTATGTTGGGTGCATAAATATTTACAATTGTTATCCCTTCCTCTTGGATCGATCCCTTGATCATTATATAGTGTCCTTCTTTGTCTCTTGTAATAGTCTTTATTTTAAAGTCTATTTTGTCTGATATGAGAATTGCTACTCCAGCTTTCTTTTGATTTCCATTTGCATGGAATATCTTTTTCCATCCCCTGACTTTCAGTCTGTATGTGTCTCTAGGTCTGAAGTGGGTCTCTTGTGGACAGCATATAGATGGGTCTCGTTTTTGTATCCATTCAGCCAGCCTGTGTCTTTTGGTGGGAGCATTTAATCCATTTACATTCAAGGTAATTATCGATATGTATGTTCCTATTCCCATTTTCTTAAATGTTTTGGGTTTGTTATTGTAGGTGTTTTCCTTCTCTTGTGTTTCTTGCCTAGAGAAGTTCCTTTAGCAGTTGTTGTAAAGCTGGTTTGGTGGTGCTGAACTCTCTCAGCTTTTGCTTGTCTGTAAAGGTTTTAATTTCTCCATCGAATCTGAATGAGATCCTTGCTGGGTAGAGTAATCTTGGTTGTAGGTTTTTCTCCTTCATCACTTTAAGTATATCCTGCCACTCCCTTCTGGCTTGCAGAGTTTCTGCTGAAAGATCAGATGTTAACCTTATGGGGATTCCCTTGTGTGTTATTTGTTGTTTTTCCCTTGCTGCCTTTAATATGTTTTCCTTATATTTAATTTTTGACAGTTTGATTAATATGTGTCTTGGCGTGTTTCTCCTTGGGTTTATCCTGTATGGGACTCTCTGTGCTTCCAGGACTTGATTAACTATTTCCTTTCCCATATTAGGGAAGTTTTCAACTATAATCTCTTCAAATATTTTCTCAGTCCCTTTCTTTTTCTCTTCTTCTTCTGGGACCCCTATAATTCGAATGTTGGTGCATTTAACGTTGTCCCAGAGGTCTCTGAGACTGTCCTCAGTTCTTTTCATTCTTTTTTCTTTATCCTGCTCTGCAGTAGTTATTTCCACCATTTTATCTTCCAGGTCACTTATCCTTTCTTCTGCCTCAGTTATTCTGCTATTGATCCCATCTAGAGTATTTTTAATTTCATTTATTGTGTTTTTCATCGTTGCTTGGTTCCTCTTTAGTTCTTCTACGTCCTTGTTAAATGTTTCTTGCATTTTGTCTATTCTATTTCCAAGATTTTGGATCATCCTTACTATCATTATTCTGAATTCTTTTTCAGGTAGACTACCTATTTCCTCTTCATTTGTTAAGTCTGGTGTGTTTTGACCCTGCTCCTTCATCTGCTGTGTGTTTTTCTGTCGTCTCATTTTGCTTATCTTACTGTGTTTGGGGTCTCCTTTTCACAGGCTGCAGGTTTGTAGTTCCCGTTGTTTTTGGTATCTGTCCCCAGTGGCTAAGGTTGGTTCAGTGAGTTGCGTAGGCTTCCTGGTGGAGGGAACTAGTGCCTGAGTTCTGGTGGATGAGGCTGGATCTTGTCTTTCTGGTGGGCACGTCCAAGTCTGGTGGTGTATTTTGGGGTGTCTGTGGCCTTATTATGATTTTAGGCAGCCTCTCTGCTAATGGATGGGGCTGTGTTCCTGTCTTGCTAGTTGTTTGGCATAGGGTGTCCAGCACTGTAGCTTGCTGGTCGTTGAGTGAAGCTGGGTCTTGATGTTGAGATGGAGATCTCTGAGAGATTTTTGCCGTTTGGTATTACATGGAGCTGGGAGGGCTCTTGTGGACCAGTGTCCTGAAGATGGACACCTCGCACCTCAGAGGCCCGGCCCTGATGCCTGGCTGGAGCACCAAGAGCCTTTCCTCCACACGGCTAAGAGTAAAAGGGAGAAAAAATAGAAAGAAAGAAAGAAAGAGGCTATAATATAGTGAAGTAAAATAAAGCTATTGTAAAGCAAAGCTATACAGACAAAATCTCACCCAGAAGCGTATACATATACACTCACAAAAAAAAGGAAAAGGGGAAAAATTAATATATCCTGCTCCCAAAGTCCACCTCCTGAATTTGGGATGATTTGTTGTCTATTCAGGTATTCAACAGATGCAGGCACATCAAGTTGTTTGTGGAGTTTTAATCCGCTGCTTCTGAGGCTGCTGGGAGAGATTTCCCCTTCTCTTCCCTGTTCGCACAGCTCCTGGGGTTCAGCTTTGGATTTGACCCCGCCTCTGCGTGTAGGTCGCCTGAGGGCGTCTGTTCCCCGCCCAGACAGGACGGGGTTAAAGGAGCAGCTGCTTCGGGGACTCTGGCTCACCCAGGCCACGGGGAGGGAGGGGTACAGAGGAGGCGAGGCGAGCCTGCGGGCGTCAGAGGCCGGCGTGACGTTGCACCAGCCTGAGGCGCGCAGTGCGTTCTCCCGGGGAAGTTGTCCCCAGATCACGGGACCCTGGCAGTGGCGGGCTGCACAGGCTACCGGGAGGGGCGGTGTGGAGAGTGACCTGTGCTCACACACAGGCTTTTTGGAGGAGGCAGCAGCAGCCCCAGCGTCTCACGCCCGTCTCTGGGGTCCGCGCTGATCGCCGCGGCTCGCACCCTTCTCTGGAGTTCGTTTAGGCGGCGCTCTGAATCCCCCCTCCCTGCACGCCGCGAAACAAAGAGGCAAGAAAAAGTCTCTTGCCTCTTCAGCAGCTGCAGACTTTTTCTCGGTCTCCCTCCCAGCCAGCTGTGGTGTGCTAACCCCTCAGGCTGTGTTCACGCTGCCAGCCCCAGTCTTCTCCCTGCGATCCGACCGAAGCCGAGCCTCAGCTCCCAGCCCCGCCCGCCCTGGCGGGTGAGCAGACAAGCCTCTCGGGCTGGTGAGTGCTGCTCGGCGCCGAGCCTCCGTGTGGGAATCTCTCCGCTTTGCCCTCCTCACCCCTGTGGCTGCGCTCTCCTCCGTGGCTCCGAAGCTTCTCCCCTCTGCCACCCGCAGTCTCTGCCCGTGAAGGGGCTTCCTAGTGTGTGGAAATCTTTCCTCCTTCACAGCTCCCTCCCACTGGTGCAGGTGCCGTCCCTATTCTTTTGTCTCTGTTATTTCTTTTTTTTTTTGCCCTACCCAAGTACAGGGGGAGTTTCTTGCCTTTTTGGAGGTCGGATGTTTTCTGCCAGCGTTCAGTGGGTGTTCTGTAGGAGCAGTTCCACGTGTAGATGTATTTCTACTGTATCTGTGGGAAGGAAGGTGATCTCCGCGTCTTACTCTTCCGCCATCTTCTCTCTTCCCCCAACAAGTGATTTTTGATAAAGGTACAAAAGCAATTCAGTGTTCAGAGAATAGTCTTTTCGAGGAATGATATTGGAACAATTGGATATCCACATGCAAAAAAACCCAAAAAACTTTGGCCTATGTCTTGCACTAGGTACAAAAATTAGGTCTAAATGTAAAATCTAAAACCATAAAATTTCCAGAAGAAAACATAGGGAAACATGAATTAGGCAAATATGTATTAAATATGATACTAAAAGCACGATTCATAAAAGAAAATAAAATTGATAAATTGTTCTTCATCAAATGTTTAAAAATCTGCTCTGCAAAAGACATTAAGAGAATATAAAGTAAAGCTACAGAGTGGGAGAGAATATTTGCAAAATGCAAAAGACTTGTATCCAAAATATATATGAACTCTCAAAACTCAATAAAAATAAAACAACTGAACTTTATAGATATAACAAAAGATTTGAACAGACACTTTACCTAAGAAAATCTATAAATGGCAAATAAGCACATGAAAAGATGCTCAATATCGTTAGTCCTTAAGGAAATGCAAGTTTAAACCACAATAGGATACTACCCATATATTAGAATGACTAAAATGAAATAATTGGCCATACCAAGTATTGGCAAGGATATGGAGGAACCAGAAATTTTATGCACTGCTGTTGGAAATGTAATGGTGCAAGCATTTTAGAAAATAGATTTTCAGATTTGTAAAATGTTATACATTCACCTACCTATGTTCCAGCCATTCTATTCCAAGGCATTTACTCAAAAGAATTGAAAGTATATGTTTGTTATCCTTACTGATTTGGTACATTTCTATTATCATCTTGGGCTTTCAAATTACTGTACTTTTAAATTTTTTCTTTTACATTCCTTTCCTGTCTTTTATAAAGTGTTTTTTAGTCATTTTTATTTATTCTATCCCTACTGTATTGTATCCCTTTTTTTATTAGTTATGCATTCTTTTCCCCTTAATATAGTTATTACCCTTATTAGAAAGAAAGAAAAGTACACGTAATGCAAAAAGCCGAATTGACAGTACATCTTATTTTATAGCACAGTATCACCATTAGTCCATTCAACACCTCTGTACTCTTTTATGTATATATGTATGATGCATATATGTATCATAATACATATATGCATAATCCCATTCCTCATTCCCCATTCCCACTGTTATTTGTTTAATGTGTAGTTTTCTAATGTGTCCCTATAAAAGGTAATTATTGTGCATGTATGTTTAACGTACATAAGTGATACTGTGCTAGACTTCATTCTGTAACCACATTTCCCCCAGGACTACGTTTTTAAGGTCTACCCATGTGGCTATGTGTGTCTTTGGTCTTTTCCTTCTTACACTGCTGCAAACACTTAGAATTATCCAGCTTTTTGATATTTGCCTATCTGATGTATGTAAAGTGATATATCATTGTATTAATTCTTATTTACCTGATTAGTAATGATTATGTCTTCTGTAAATTATCTCTTACCTCTTTTATACAATGTCTCTTGAGTTTTAATACTTTTCTGGTAGATTTGTAGGCATTTCTTATGTATTTTAAATATTTTATTTAAATATTTATTTAAATATTTTAGTTCCTTGACATTTTTTCCATAGTCAATCATCTATTAACTTTACACATAGTATCCTTCCTTAAACAGAAATTCTTAAGGTATGTGTAATCAACTCCATCAATTTTTGGCTTCATAAGTTTTACCATTAACGTTTTAATAGGTTTTAACAGCTCCTAGGTTGGAAAGATAATTGTAACTAAATTCATTGTTTTACCTGTCACTTGGAAATCTTTAATTGATCTGGAAGTTCTTATTATATATGTTTTTAAATAGGGATCAGTTTTATTTTCTTTAATGTAAGCCAGGTTTGCCAACAACTTTACCCTCATGGTCTCCATGATTGTCTGTCAAATTTCCCTGTGTACTTGGGTCTCTAAGGCTCTGTTCTGTTCAGTTGTTCTATTTGGTTTTTCTTGCAGTAATGTCATACCAACTTTACTATGTGGTTTTGTAAAATGCTTGCAAGATATCTTGTAAGATAAATCTCTTTTCTTTGCTGTTTTTGAAAGTTGGCTTAGCTATTTGTGAAACTTAATTCACATAAATTTCAAATAAATTATATCTAATTGCTTTTAAAATGCAGCTGGAATTTTCACTGGAATTTAAATTAATTTGTAAATTACATTAGAATCAGTATCCTTATAATATTTTCATCACGCCACATTCAAGAGTATGAAAGACTTCTGTATTTTCAGATCTTTCCCTATGTCCTTTATTTATTTATTTTTAATACTATGGTCTTTTACTTTATTATTTTTTTACTTTATTATTTATTTATTTATTTAATTTATTTTTGGCTGCATTGAGTCTTAGTTGCGGCACACGGGATCTTCGTTGAGACATGCGGGATCTTTCGTTGGTGCGCGCGGGCTCCTCTCTAGTTGTGGAGTGTGGGTTTTCTCTTCTCTAGTTGTGGAGTGCAGGCTCCAGGGCGTGTGGGCTCTGTAGTTGTGGTGCATGGGGTCCAGAGTGCATGGGCTCTGTAGTTTGCAGCAGGCGGGTTCTCAAGCTGAGGCGCACAAGCTCAGTAGTTATGGCTCTCAGGCTTAGTCGCCCTGTGGCATGTGGGGTCTTAGTTCCCTGACCAGGGATGGAACCTGCATCCCCTGCATTGTAAGGCGGATTCTTTACCACTGGACCACCAGGGAAGTCCCCCTATGTCCTTTAATATAGTTCTATTTTCTATATACATCAAGATCTTGTAAACTCATTATTAATTCCTTGATACTTACTGCTTTTGTCTCTCTTATGAATGGTATTTTATTTTTAATATTTTCTAAACATATTTTTATGAGCTGATCTTTTATCTAGTGATCTTGTATGATAGTCACCATAATTACAAAATTTTGTCTGGTACTTTTCTGCATTTTCTACATATACAATCAACTTGTCTGTGAATAATGACAATTTACCCCTTCCTTTCTAATTCTGTAAGTCCTATTTCTTTTCTTTCCATGTAGCCAAGACCATTAGTAATAGCAGTCATCTAAGAATTTCACATCTTAAAGAAAATGTGTTGTCTAAAATTTCTCCACTAAATATGTTTGCTCACTATAGTTTTGTCGTTAAGAAGTTCCCTTTTATCCCTAGTTTGCTAGAGTTTTTATTATACATGTGGATGATTTTCTACATCAGATAAGATAATCAGCATTTTTTAATTTATTTTTTATTGAAGTATAGTTGATTTACAGTGCTGTGTTAGTTTCTGGTATATAGCAAAGTGATTGTTAGATATGTATTCTTTTTTATATTCTTTTCCATTATGGTTTATTACAGGATATTGAATATATACAATATACATGTGCTAAACAGTAGGACTTTGTTGTTTATTCATTCTATATATAATAGTTTGCATCTGCTAATCCCAAACTCCCAGTCCATTCCTCCCCTACCCCCCAGACAATCAACATTTTGAAGACACCCCTACATTGTCTTCAGGTACCTTTTGTTATTGATTGGTTATTGCTATCAATACCATGATCATTTGTTTGTAGGTGATCTAATTTTCTTTCTAGTTGGTTTTGAGAGGTTTTTCTTTATGTTCTGAAATTCCCCTACAATGTAGTGGATGATAGGATGTTTAATATATTCACTTTGGTTCCTCAATCTGCAGATGGTCATATTTATCAGGTTTGGAAATTTCTCCCTGATTATTACATCTCCACCATTCTTTTCTTCAAGAAATTTTGTTGCACAGATTTTGAATTGTCTCAGTTATTCCTTCTTCTATCTCTTGTTCCTATTTTTTATCTCTTTATCTCTCTGTGACTCATGATGCCAATTTCTTTAGCAGTATCTTCAAGCATATTGATTCAACACTGTTCTAATATAAGAAGATCAATTTCCATGGCCAACTTATATACTCACCACTGAAAGTTCCTCGTGAGTCACCATATTTGATTTCCTGTACACAGAAACAGGAGCCTGTGGAAAGTTGACTCATCTGTGCACAGCCATGGGGGATCTGCTAAATTTGGAAAATGCTTTAGGGGAAATTGAGACTCAGTTGAAGGAGCAACACAATGAAAGAGAGCTTTAAGTAAAACAAATGTCAAGTTTCCTCTGATTTGTAACAAGTAGGACAAAATGACCCCATTAAAATGTACTTGGAGGATAATTTAGCCCTGAGAATTGTACACCTGCTTTAGAAATCCAACCAAAATATCCTTTTTAGAAAAGAATTTCTTTTCTTTTCTATCTCAACTCAATTCAACAGGTCTCAAGGCTTTACAAGGCCCTCAACAATTTATGCTTTTAGTCTAGGTCCACCTGACCAAAATCCCACAAATGGGCCAGCACACATGAACCTCTGTCTGCTTCTCTTTTTTAAGTCACTCCAAGCCCCCACACAACACGTGGCAAAGTGGACACTTGGGAACATGAAATTGGCTGAGAATGAGCACCTGGAGAAATTATACTCTTCCCCCCAAATGATAGCAAGATGGTAAGGGGTAGGTTACTTACCAGCTGCTTATCAGTAACAAAAAGTTATGTAAATTAAATTTTATACAAATTTGGTAAATATTTATTTTGAGAAGAAATTTTGAAAAATAAGGTCTTTAGAAAATCTGGCTAAAAATCTTTCTGATATCCAAAAATAAAATCAGTATAAAAAGCTACTCGAGGATTCAAAATAATTTTACCATTCATAAAATTATGCAAATATGATGCATACTTACCAAAAATATGAAATTAAATGAAATACTTTTGAGGAGAAAATTGGTTAAAATTACCTCAAAAACTACTATATGTGGCAGAAATATTTTTATAAAATGAAATCCCTAAAGAGCTATGAAGAGGCATTTTAAATGAGTTGAATTTTAGGCAAACTAGACAAATTGATTAACAAGAGAAATGGTTTCAGCTAAAGTGCTTTTAGGCAAATGGATCATCATCCCATTTTAACAAGATGATATCTTCTTAAGCTACAAATATTGGGCTTTAGTTTTTTTAATGTGCAATGGAGGTCAATATACAATGTATATGAGTAGTATGTAGAGAGGTAGTGTATTAAGCTACTAAGCCAAAGAGAAAAGGGGACCTTCAAAAAGCTATTATAGATAAAGGCAGAATTGGGAAGATTTAAAATTTTTCATTGATTGAATTGAGGGTATAGAGGAAAAAAATCAAGTTCAGAATGAATATCTAATGGGATAACTGGAAAGCTAAAGGGTCAAAGATAGAAAATCCCAAGTGTAGAGGCAGAGCCCATCAGGATACCCTGGATCAGAGATAGGAGACAGAGGTAGGAAAGGAAACACCATTGATAAGAGATGCAAAGAATAAATACTAGAGAGCAGAGACAGAGGAAGCCCAGAGGGCCTAGAGCTAAAACCAGCTACTCTTAGCTATTTTGGTAGGAAATGTGCCTGCAAATTTAGAATGGCTTTACCAGAAGTCAAAAATGGTGGCCCATAGCCCAAACAGAAAAGTTCTTTTCTCTCCCTCAGACCAGAAGAGGTATCTTAAATGGGATGATACAATGTTGATGATGTGATGAGGAGGCTGGCTCAGAGTGGGTGGATCACATGTCCCAAACGCCTTAAAGAAGACTGAGCTAATGGGCAGTGGTAAAAGAAAGCACCTGGAGAAAAATGTAATAATCTTTTGATTGTTGAAATTATCATTGATAATAAAATAATTCTGATTGTTCTAATTTGTTGGTGAAGCAGACTTCTGTGTGGTAGGGACAAGGAGGAGGGAGAAGTTTCTACTCAAGAAGCAAGTGGCCATAACCATAGTCTGAGTTGGAGAAACCTCCCCATTTGTACTCTTAGGTGTTAGCTGCAGAGTGATTCAGAAAGCAAGCTCCTAGATGCTGCAAGTAACTGGTTTGTAATCTGTGCTCTTCATGGGAGTTTTTCTGTCTCCATCACTTTTCTCTCCCCTTCCCTACTCCCAGCCCAGCCTGGCTTTTGTGGCCGTCACCTGAGCCTCCATTGCACCCTGCCCTTCTCTATCTTATAGTCCCTGAATGTCATGTGTTCACTTACTTCCTTTTCCCCGTCACTACACTATGAGCTTCTGGAGGACAGGGACCTCTGTCTTTCACCCTTGTATCCCAAGGACCAGTGTCCAGGGTGGAAGACAATGATGAAAGAATGAAGAGACAGGAATAGCTGGATGGATAAATGAATGGGTAGAGGAGTAACTCACACATACACACATAAACACACACATATGCAAACAGCCAGGCACACAGGCTACCGGTGTGTTCCTCTGATGCTTATCCTTGGGCCAGGTCTCTCTGTGCTGTCAAACATATTCCTCAGAGAGGTTGCCTTCAGCTGTCAACAGTTTCAGCTCATCATCTCTCTAACTGTCGTATTTAATACCAGTCATGCAGATCTGGAGTATTGTCTGAGATTCCATCCCCATCTCTGGTAACTATCTTCATCCTTCCAACCTCTCCCCTTTGGTGGCTGTCCAGCATTTCCTCTCCTTTAAGAGGAGGGCAGCAGCAATTTGCTTTCTTGCCATGTTTACTTTAATGTCTTTGCCCAATATCTGTTAGTTTTGTTGTATTTTTCTCTCTCTGCATTCACCTTGGATGAGGCCTTGTCCTTAGTATTTGCCTTTAGAAAAGAGAATAAGATGCCTCCTGGAGCTAGGAATTTATGCCACCGGTTCCTGCTGAACTCAGCTACATGGGAAATAGAATGCTCACACACCCATCAGAGACTGTAGGAACTGGAAACTATATGGTGAGTTTTCATTCTTCAAAGCATTTTCAGAAGCATTATTTTATTTGAGTCTCACAAGGGTAATTTAGGGCAGGTATTATTCTCTAAAAATACATCAGGGTTTTGAAAAGAGCAGTTGGGTCTGATTTGTGTTTGAGCTCTTCCTATCTGCTGGTGTGACTATGAGCAAATCACTTACTACCCTGAGCCTCTTTTTTCCCACCTCTTACATTGTGATAAGTAATACCTATCACTTTCCTATCTTTTAAGTTAGAACAAGTATATATAATAGTATGTGCCTAACCACTTCGCACAGTTTTGAAAAGGCTCAAATAAGATAGTATAGATGAAAGAGTTCTTGATGTCGTGAAGCATTATAAAATCAAAAGGGATAAGAATTGTCATTACTAAAGTATTACTCTTACATGTAACATATTACCAAATTCTAGGAATAGAGACAATTCTTGATGAGAAGAACTCAAGTCTCCCAACTCCCATTCCAGGACTTCTTCCTCCCCACCCAGCCTACCTGTTTCAGGTGGAGGAGTGGGACTTCCTCCACCAAGGAGAGCAGCAAACTAAGTTTCTCTCCATCTCAGTGACTCATGGAAGAGGAATTTGGCTTGAGCCAGAGAAAAGAAAGCAGCAGACCTCTCTAAACACCTGTGACCTATCCAAATAGTCACTGTACAGCCAGCCCAGAGATCTGTTAAAGGGGGTAGTATGGAAATTCACATACTTCTTTTGTTTTCTTTTTGGTTTTCCATGGTCTCTCAGTCATGACTCCAAGACCTGGGCAATTTTCTGATTCACTGAATGATTCAACTCTCTTAAAAGCACTTTAGCTTACCAACAGATTCCCTTTCTGGCAAATACTTCAGTGGTTGCCATCTGGGAGCTTTCTCTTATCTTACATTTGTGATTTTTTTTTTCCACTGGGGCTAACTGTTTTTTAAGTGCTTTTATGTATTAGGCCACAATTGGCATGAGATCCCCAGTAAGAAGCAAGCTGTGGCCATGCCAATGGATTGTAAAAGGAGTGTGACCTCAGAGAGTAGCATTGAGGTTAAAGACAATCCTGAACAAGCAAAATGAAATTATATTTTCTCAATTCAAAAATAACTTGATGGAAACATCTTAGCCTCAAATCCAATTGCTTTCACCAGGAAAGTGATGAAATTGGCTCTGAAATTGGCTGAAAAGCCAGCACATCGCCCCTCCCTAATTGCATCAGCTTGACCCTTTCTTCTGATTAAATGCTTATAATGCTTATAATTTTTCTCCCAGCATGTAATTTTTTAATTATAATATGTTTGAAGAACATCAAAATTATTTGGCTGTTTGCAGGGTGATTGTTGACAGCAGAGTCAATTCATTTTTTTCTCTGATGTGTTGAGCACCCAGTGGGTGCCTGAGAAATAATAATTGATGCTAGAGGCAGAGATGTCCCTTTGGATGGGTGATGGGCTCACAGGCAATTGTGTGTGGGGAGGAGAGGGCTCTGGACTCACTGGAGGCTGCATTCCTGCCTCCCCATGCATTTGGGATGGCCTAAAGTAAAGTAGAGAGATACTGGATTATGTACCCATGCTCTTATTACTGTAGAGAAATTTCTGCTCAAAGGCCTTCAATTAGCTCAGTTGGTTTTCCCTATGTTTGGGGATGGGATGCAGCAATCTTTTAAGAGAGAGATTCTGTTTAGGAAATATTTACTTCTCCCAGTTAAAATAATCTTAAACCAAGTAAAATACACTATTTTCTGGACCAAAATACCAACCAAACAAATAGAAAACCACCCAGATTTCTGCAATGATGGGATGAGAAAAGAAAAGATAGATTTAGGAAAAAAGAGTCTCTACAAGGGATACAAAAGGAGATCAGGATTCCATCTCCAAATTTCATCATAATGTAGATAAATGGTTGGTCTTAAAAATAGTGTTCTCAAATTCTGCTTCACCTCTTACCAGCTGGGTAACCTTGAGTTATACGCTCATCCTCTCTAACCTTGCTTTCCTCATCTGTAACAGTGGTAACATCATGCATGATGATGTTTACATGAAGATGTATCTGTAACAGAGCACATCACACTACTCCATGGTGAAAGTGCTCGGGAAGTGTTGACAGTAGTTATTGTATCAAGAAGTTTCTGAATCAGCATCCAGGTGCAGCCTTCTTCTTGTGAAAACTGTAAACACAGTTTAAGTTCACAGCTGTCTGGACCTCTCTGAGTCTGTCCTTTCTGGAAGCAGGTGGCCAGACAAGATGGCCTCTGGGGACTCCATCTGAAGGAGCTACTGGTCTGTACCTCTGAAGGCACGGCCCTCTAACTCAATTACCTGCTTGTCTGATCTGTGTGTTTTTTGTTTGTATTTTTTTTTTTTCCTGGAGTCAGCCGCATGACCCTCAGACCTGAAAAGGATACTGAATTGCCAATTCAATTTACCTAAAACTGGTGGAGCCTGAAAGCCTGGCCTACATTGACATACAGCTAATCTAATACAAATTGATTTTGGTTTTAAATCCAAGCAAGTCAAGAAATTGCTGTGGATTTTTCCAAAACACAAAGGATTCTGCTTTGCTGCAACTGCCAAGTCTTCTGACTTAGGCTTCCTGGGTCCTGGTCTTTGAAGTCCTATTCATGCTTACCCCATAGCTGCTATCACTATCCCCTTAACTCCCCACCCCCAACCTACAACCCTTCAGATGCTGATCTTCATAGAGATTTCAGGAGCTCCAAACCCTGATGCCGCAGCTCCCCATTCAGTTGCCCTTGGTGCCAGTTTGGCTCTATCCTTGAACCTAAAGTCTGATCACTCCGACTTATTTCTGAAGCTCCATAACCAACCATGTACTACTGTTCTGGTAACTATACCCCTGGGTGTGAGCTCTTATCCAGAGTAACTTGTGACTAACTCAGTTCCTCTAAAACAGAGAATCTGTACTGTTTGGGACCTCTATCTCCACCCACAGGACTGACTTCCTGAATTCTGGGGCAGGGCTCAGAGCCCTACAACACAGGACCCATCCCCATTGCCTACTGCCTGCCTGCTGATCTGCTTGCTTGGGTTTCCTCCACATCCTGACATGGGATTCCTCATTGTCCATAATTCATTTCAGATTTCACAGATACCAGCCTCTCGCCCAGACCAGCACTGGTTATCTATCTGCAAAAAAAGCCCTTCAAAAGCATTTTTATTGAACTAGCTACAAATCAATTTTAAGCTGAATTTCTGGATATGAAGGAATGGATGAGATTCAGATGTGACCACTTAGGGGAATATGGCAAGAAAGAAATTATCGTGTCACATCTTGGAGCAAATTCGAAGTCATGCTAATTCTTCTGAGGATATATCCATATGCAGCAAAATAATAATATCTACTTAGTGAGGTTGGAATGATTAAATGAGATAATGACACACAATAATCACTTAACACATATTGGCTGTATTATTATGTTTTTTTTTAAAGTCCTGAATCAGCAGGATTGGAGATGGGAGAACTGAACAAGGTCAGAAGCTGGAAAAACCAGGTAACTGAGGTGGATCTGGTCCCAGTGGGGAAGGGCACATTCAGCTACGGGTCTCAGCAGGAAGTCCAGTCCAGCAGACGGCACTCTTTACCTGGAAACTATGGCAACAGCCAGCAAGAATTGGGCTTCATATGGAGACCTAAATAAGCAGACAGGTAGATAGGAAGTCAACAAGGGAATGATTAAAAGTCTTGGGTTTGAGAAAGAGATTGGGATTTCCATCCCTAATTGTATGGGATAGTCATTCTTAAATTCTAACGTGTGTAAGAATTACATAATGTGCTAATTAAAAATGGAGATTCTCTGTCATCCTCTACAGAGTTTTTGAATCATGCAGTCTGGGACAGGATATTCCTAACAAGTTCTTTTTTTAATTTTTATTTTATATTGGACAAGAGTTGATTTATAATGTTAGTTTCAAGTGTACAGTGAAGTGATTCAGTTGTACAAGTTCTTTAGATGATTCTGATGTGATGGCTTGAGGACCACTCTTGAGGAAACTTGAATGTAGAGAGACAGACAACAGCAAAGCAGTCCTTAGGACTAGAGGAACCAAATCATCCAGAAAGTTAATTGGAGGAAGATTCAGGTCCAAGGATTCAGTCAACACAACTATAGCACTAGTATTCTGAGCCTCAGGAAACAAGGCAAATTCCCCCCTCCTTTTGACTATTAGGGGAATCAAGCCACCCAAGAGGGGGTAGGATAGGTTTCAGGAAAAAAAGAAAATGAGTCAAATAAAAAATGTGTTTCTAAGCTCAAGGAAAATAGCAAGTATTTTGATCTGATGCTGTTTGCCTCTTGCTCTCTTCATCCATTTATTCATTTATTAATTGAGTGCGTCATGATTCTGGATTCTATTGCTCCAACTATGAGCTTGCTCCTGAATCTATGAACTACACCTAAAAATCCTCTTAAGAACTTGATATATACAAAGTGTAATTCAACATCGTTTTGTCTCCAAATTAACTTTCTCCCCTAAGACAAAGTTAAGGGAGAAAGTTAATCTATCTATATTTGCTATAATAAGTGGTAGAAGGGCAAGGAGTTTCTGGCCATTTCACACACCTTGAAACAGAGGCTTGAAGAGGATGCATGAAGAAGCAAAGTTATGAACCCTGCAGCCCTAATTCCCAGCTTGGGGTTCTTTCCATTTTGTCCCTCACTGGTGACCTGAGTGTCCCTAATGTGGTTTGGAAATGGGAATTGGGGAATTATCTGGGCAATCTGTCTAGTGGATAATTTGATTCAAGAAAAACATAAGGAAAGGCTCCATCACTCAAAGTCATCTGCAGCAATAGCTTGATGTATTGCCTCCAATTCTACCATTAGCAATTCATTCTTCAGAAAACGTATTTTTAAATGTAAATAAATACCATTGCCAAAGTAAATAATTACAGCAAAATTTTTCAAACTGAGTTCCCAGGACCCTTCGAGGTTCCTTTGAACATTTCCCAGGACCCACCAGAGGGGACAAGGCTCACCAACCCCTCGAGTCCACCAGTCCCACCAGCTTTAATCAGAGGAACTTTTTTTTTTTTTTTTCCATGAGAAGTTTAGGAGCTTCCATGCAAGAGCATTTACAGACAAGGTGCTTTACCTTTACCTTCAAAATGTTAAAAATCATTTTTAAGAGTGGAAAAAACCTGGAAACAGCCTAAATGTCCATCCTCTTAAATTATACTGCTTCTACACAATGAAATGTAGGAAGCTGTTAAAAAGATGAGATAGACCTATATGTTCTGATGTGGAAATATCTGAATACATCAATAAAAGAGAAAGTCAAGTAACAGGAGAGAGTACGTATGGGCTAGTTCTAAATGTGTTTAAACTGCACATTTATACATTTGCATATGCACAAACTAGTTTAGGAAAAGTTCATAACTTTTAACCTGAAAATTTGGACTTGGAGTTTGGGGTATACATTTAGTATTTCACTGTATTCTGTACGAGTTCCCTTTGTTTGTTTACCATGAGCATATTTTGATCTTTGAATAAAAACTAGTTTTAAAATTTTTGAAAGTGACTGCATTAAGATATCATTGTTCACTATGAACACCTTTGCAGATATTAGTGATCGCTTTCTTTCCACAGTGACAATTATCTCTAAGGAAAGGAAGTCCTGAACAGATAAATGCTGATATGAAGGTGGTATAAGGAAGACAGCACTCACCAATGGGGTGCTGCCTGGTAAATAGGTGGGACGATGTGGAGAGTAGCTGACCTGGTTGGGGCCCTGACATTTGACAGGGAAATTCTTCCTGGTCGGGAGAAATTATGAATGACTGAGAGAAAAAATTCTCCTTTCCCATGTTTTTGCTTGGTCCTCTGATTGTGAATATCATCTATCTGATTCCCAGCAGAGAAACTAGGTTCAGAGGGCAGGAGAGTGAGAGTCAGCTGTTAAGGAAAATAATTTTCTTTGAGGCATCAGAAGGCTGTTATTTGGGTTGGATAATGATTCTGATTGTTGCTCAACTCTCCACTTCCTGAGTCTGGGTAAGAGGCAGGAGTCCTTGTAGTCTAAAGGCACTGGTGTCAGAGAGCCTGGGTATGTGTTTTAGCTCCTTTGATTAATCACTTGTGACCTCTGTGAAATGAAGGAATTAAACTAGATTTTCTCTAAGCTCCCTTCAAACTCCAAGTTCTGTTATAATTCAGAAACAGGCATACAAATTTCCAAGGGCTTCCCACTCTCTCCTCTATTTACGATTCCTCTCTCCCTAATAGGCTCCAAGAATAAAACACCTGCCCTCCTTTCCGTGGACCTTCTCCTCCCTGGCTTACATGGGCATGTGTCTCTTCATGTGCGTTTGCATGCCAGGTTAAGCCCATGTCCCTGTGCATCTGTGTGAAAGATGAGACCTCCTTTACCAGGACCCTGACAGTCAGTCATGCTTACTCAGATGGAGAACAATTAACAATCACAGTTAATTAACCTCCATCTTCAAGTGGCCTCTCAGTATTCACTTGGGAATGCAGTCTAGGTGGCCCTGGTCAAGTCATCGTTTGATGTACAAAATCACTCTTACTCTCTGTAGATGAGTTCCCCCCAACCTACCCCCTCCCCTTGCCCCCACCTGGTCTGGGGGGGAAAGGTCGGTGGTGACTAGGAGATGATGTCAGAGCACAGCTGGGGCACAGGTCAAATGGAAGCGGCACCTTAGATCCAGCCCAGGGCAAGGCTAGACTATAAACAAGCTGCTGCCTGGGGATTCTGCATCCTGTTAACCCAGCCTCCCTCCTTGCTTGCTCAGCTCTCCCGTGGGTGGTCTTGCTGCAACCTGTGGTTTGGAGAGTGTCAAAAAGCTCTTATGTGTAAACACTGCATTCCAGCCAGCAGAGGCAGTGCACACAGGGTTCGTGTCTCCCCTGCTTACTCAGGCGATGTTCTCTCCAAGAACGGGACGGTTTGTCCTCCGTATCTCAGGTCATGGGAGCCCCAACTTCCAAAGTACCTGAGAGTCCTCCTTGACTTCTCTCCTTCATCCCCCCAGCCAATCAGCCACAAAGTCCTGTTAACTCTGTTTCATAAAGTTTTCTCAGATCTGCCCACTCCTCTCTATGCCCTCTGCCTCTCAGTTCTTATCACCCCTTTTTGATGGGTTGGCACAGTCTTTCAATTGGCCTTCCTGTGCCAGTCTTGCCCTTGAAAGGCTATTCTTGGCTTTGCTGCCCAAGTATCCAAATAAGAAAATGTTATCATGAAACTCCCCAAATGCAATCATGACACCCACGGAAAAACATTCAATGACCCTTACTTTTCTCCACAAAAAAGGGAGGGGTCCCAAAAGGGCCAATCTTCATATGGCCTCCAGGGTCTTTGGCATCCTGGCTCTAAGTCTGCCCCATAACAACAGCATTAGGTGTACCTGCTGGGTGTCAAATAACTTGTTATGTCCAAGATAACAAACTGGGTTTTAGCATATGCAAAATCTTTTTGAAAGTCAGATGCATCTCACTTCTTGCTATTCTCAAACATGTCCTGCTCCCCTAAACCTCATCACTTCTGCAGGTGTCATTCCTTCTACAGAAAGTGCTCTTCTTGTCAATTTTATCCTCTGTCATTCAAGATCCAGCCACGGCATCCTCCTCTGAGTCCTAGCTCCTCTGTGCATGGCCGGCTGCTCTCTCCTCTGAGTCCCTGTGGAATCGTAGCATCACAGTGTTATGGTGCTGCCTGCAACTACGTACACACCTGTTTTTCTCCTTGGGTTGGAGCTCTTTGGGAGGCAGGGACTGTATTTTTCATCCATCCCGATGTTGTGTCTTCCTCTGTGCCTGGGGCTTACTTAACCAGGTTTTCAATAAATGAGGGAGAGAGGAGCACTGTTGACAGGAAATCAGGAATTCAAGTAGCAAAACATCAACCTGAGAGGGCAGGAGAGGGCGCTCCGCTGGGATCTCAGAAGAAAGCTTCTTTCTCCTCTCTTGGCCCCCACCACGCCCATTCCCCTCACCCAGGGCCCCAACCCCGTTCCCGCATAAGGTATACCTCAGCGGGGAGCAGAATGCAAGGGCCTCCAAAAAAGGGGGATGGTGCTGAAAATAAACCTCACTCCTAAAGGGCTGAGGACTTTGTCATTTTAGGCCACACTGTTGCAGTTTTGAGCTTGTCCTATTTGCTCAGCTTTTGTCAGGCTCAATCTGGCAGGATGCAACATGATATAAACAGGGGCACTTCCTTTACACAAGTAGGTAAGTTTGAGGCAAGCAGCCTTTATTTGATAAAATTTTGAGGTACCTCAACTCATTTATGAGGCTCTTTCACTCACCTCCAGTTGTATCTCACGGCCTCTCCTTTGCATCTACCCTCGTTCAGGTGTGCAGCAGATGAGCAACTCTAACTTCTGACCAGTCCTGTCTGATGAGGCCCTCATTACAGTTCCAAATAGAAATTAGTGCCCACAGATCATCAAATCCTGGTTAAAGGGTTCTTTAACTTCCTCCCCTTTTCTACCCACCACCCCACCCCCCAATCTCCACTCAGGGAATCCACTGGGGGCAGGTATAATAACCACCCTACCCTCACTGCCTTGTCCACACAGTGGGAATAATAATATTCCCTACCCAGAGAGTTATCGTGAGGATTGCAAAGATTAATCAAACACTTAGAGCAGAGAAACATAAATATTAAATAATAATGGTAACCAGAAACTCCTTCCATAGGGCAGGGATGTCTTAGATATTTTTCAATTTTTAATTATTTAAAATAAATAATCATTTATTAAATGTGTCTCTCTTTCCAACCCATACAAGCAGATTCTCTGAGTTGTTCTTTTCAGGAGCAACTACTTTCTTCTAGTCATCTTCCCAAGTACCTTCACCTGGAACAAATTATTCTGTTGGTTGACATGTTTCTCCACCAGCTTCCCTTTCCTCTTTGTACCTGACTCACTTCCAGGAAGAGACTTGAGAAGCCCCACCCACCCAGGTCTCTGTCCTATCTGTATACGTCCCAAGTGCACAGATGAGTCAAGGGTGTCATATACAGCTGTCTTGGGAAAACAGATGGTAAGAATTCTGCAGGAACAAAAATGGGAATATTTACCTCAGAAGGTCATCTGATTTTTTTCTTTCAATGAAATTGAGACAAAATCTCCCCAAGCATAACTGAGTTGGCCAAATCTCCCAAAGCAAAGACTGAGGGAGAAAACCAAACTCAACATGACCAAATATTTCTCCTTGGAGGATAGCCCTGCCTGTTCAAAGGAGGCGCTGGGAACTTCTGGGATTGCCTCCACCTAGTGCCTACACACAGAACCTGATTTAGAGACTAGTCCTCCAGCATCAGAGAGGATTAGGGAGAAGCAGAGCCAGAAAAATCCAGGGAGTCTTTGAACGATCATCCTCACTCCTGCTGCCCTGTGTTAGAGCAATAGCCCTCTGCCGACTGCCCTATCACTCTCTCCCCATTGGAATCCACTCTGTCCTTGCTCTGAGGATGCTGTCCTCTCTGTAGCAACCCCCTGTTCCTCCCATTGCCAATAAATAGAGCCACACTTCTCTAAGTGTGGCCTTCAGACCCCGATGGAAGATTCTCTTGTGATCATTGTCACCAATGCAGCTGCTCAGCCCTTCTCCCCACCCACTGAGTCACAATTTCTAGGGGAGGGGCCTAAAGCTCTCTATTTCTAGAAAACTCTGCAGGTGATTCAAAGTGTGAGATCTTTTGTTATAGAAGGGTCAGCATCCCTGGCCCGTTCAAGACCCTTCATGAAAAATCTGTTCTCTGTTCCTTGTCTCCAAAATTGTCTCCCTCTACCCCATGAGTAACACCACCGGCCACCCCAACTTGTATGCTCACGACTCCCCAGGTTCTTGCAGATTCCTATTTCAAGATCCTGCTCATGCTGTCTCCCCTCCCTGGAACCCTTACTCTACCTAAGTCCTCCTCTTCCTTCAAAGCTCACTTCTGTCAAAACTTTCGTGCATATTAATTCTTGAGATTAATTGCATTGAGCACCCTCTGATGCAAGGCTCTGCCTCAGGTTTACTACAAGGTGTCACATGTGGTTCCTGCCCTCCAGGAGCTCTGAGGCTGAGTAGGTGGACGTCAGCAACCATAATAAGATGTAAAATGTAAAATGTGAAAGCAACAAGAGTTCGAGGGAAAGGGCATTGGTTATATAGGAACTGGTGTTTTCTGCAAGGCCTTTCAGCTTGGATGGAACGAGAGACGAGATGTGAGGAAGTAAGGCAGGGCAGAAAGAGAATTTTGAGTACAGAGGTAGGGCAGTGAAGACGATACACAGGATGAGAAATAGCACAGCTTGGCTTGTTCATGAAGAAATGTGAGAGATTCAGCTGAAACATAGATAAGTGTGTCCTCAGCTCTCCTCCTCCTCTGAACTCCTTTTATTTTTATGATCTGAGTCAACTCAACTAGAACACTTAGCACAGATGCCTATCCATTTCTTTGAATTTCTATCAGTATATTTTTGAAAGCAATGATTTTTCTCATTATTAAACATTTTCATTGGGGAAAATTTGGAAAATATAGAAAATTGGTAAAAATTAAGTTACTCCTAAATCTACCATGTGGAAATAACCACAGTGAGCATTTTCGTTGATCCTCAGAACATTTTTCCCCATACACATCTATATTTTTTTTCTACTAAAAAGCTGAAATAATACTGCATACAATTGTATATCTATTTTTTTCATTTAGCAGGTTATAATGAGCACATGCCCACATCATTAAATATTCCTTGAAAACATTGTTGTGAACAGCTGCCTAATATTCTAACATATGAATATTCAAGTCCAGTTTACCTAGTATTTCCCAAGTGTAATGCTATGGGATGTCTCTAAAAGATTTAGTAACAGGTTAAATCAATTTAAAATAATTTTTTTCTTCTGGATTCTGTAAGTCTTTGAAGAGTCACAATGTGGATTTTGATTCTTCGAGAAGGAATTTTAGCAAATAGTAATTTCCAAATGTATTAACAATGGATTCGTTTTTAAAACAAGCATCTCATGGGATTCATTTTTACGGAAGTTTGGAAAATACTGGTTTAACCTTGAACCTTTATCCTATTGTAGGACATTTAGATGGTTCCCAATTTTTTACTATTATGAATAATGCTTAGATAATGATCTTTGTACACAAAATTCAGGCTGCAGGTCTCAATATTTCTTTAGGATAGATTCCTGGAAGTAGAATTGAGGGGTCAAAGTGTGTGGTTTTAACTATTTTTTTAAAAGTGTAATAATCATATTCCACCCCCTCCAATTTACGACTACCAGCCTCCTGACCTCTGTGATTATGCTGTGTGGTTTTTGCACCTCCCTATTGTATAGCCTCATGCCCTTTCTTTAGAAAGTCCTCAGCAAGTGTTTGATAATGGTGATAATGATATTAAGGAAGAAGAATTATCTATCAGGGGAGAGGGTAGGTTCAGAGAAGGGAGGCATTGTCTCCTTCAGTAGAAAGCATCAGTATAAAATAGTCCCTCAATGCAGGTTATTTCACATCAGCCAGCCTGAGTTCAGCTGTTCCACTCAATCTCTGTGTAACCTTGGCCAAATTACAGTGATAATAATACCTAACTCATAGGTGTGCAGCAAGAACTAAATGAGAAAATATGTGCAAGGCTTAGAGCTCAGGCCTGGCCACATATAATACTGAGTATAAATATGACTGTTATTATCATCATCATCATCATCATCATTATTAGCTGATGTCTGGAACCCAAAGGAAAGGTGACCATTTCTTTAAGAAGCTGAAATTGAGTTATATAAGATCAGAGTCAATAGCAGCTGATTGGAGTAAAGCTTGCAGCCAGGGAGACACCCAGGAGCAATGGCCAGGGAATGGATCAGGTCTGCTAGGTATGGCAATAGTGACAGCAAAGGCAGCCAATAGGGAAAGATGGAAGTCAGCCGAGGCAACCAGGGACTGCATTCCAGTTAAAAAAAAATCAAAGTTCTTTTGGCATGGCAAAGGCTAACATATTCATTCTGAACTCCTCTCCCCTGGGAAAACTCCATGATCCCATTTCCCCTTCCAGAGATAATCAACCATCTCCCCTGGACACAATGTGGTGGCCACCAGCCCAGCTCTTATCTGTCAGCTCCCTGTCACTGCCTAGGTGACCGTGGGCCCTCCAAGCTGGCAGCCCCAGTGGAGACACTGACAAGACCGACTCTGACACCTGGCAAGTCCCTGGACCCTCTAGTTTATTTCTCTATTTAGAAGGGTTCATACCTACTACATTTTTCTGGATTCCCTGGGTGCATCCAACCCAGAACCAAAAGCTTGACCATTTGGCTGCATCTCTGAAATCTGAAAGAGCTGTAACTCAAAACTCTGAAGTGAGCCCAAAGCAGGGGCACTGATGGTGCCAGGCTGGGTCCCACGTCCCCTTTCAGAGCCTCCTTCTCCCCTCCCTGCTCTTCCCCATTACTCTCAGAGCTACTGAGAGTTAATGAGTGTTAAAAGCCCTTAGATCTATTTAGAGGGAAGACCAATTTACTGTGATTAAATGCAAGGTAGCGTTCAATTAGCAGAAGATAAACACAACATATCAACCTACTACGATAATTTTTAAATCAAAAGTTAGAGCACACATAGGCTGCTGCAGTAATAATTTACTAATTTAATGACGATGGAGCTTTTTAAGATCTTGCCATTCTCTAAGAGTGTGTATGGAGGACACTCCTAATGTTAATTAGAGCTTGCTTCATTAACAACTTAACCAAAAGGCCACACTTTGTAAAATTATTTGGGAGCCTTACGAGGAATGAGAGTTGATGGAAGGAAATTACCATGAGTATATTTCCCATCAGTTAATGAAGAGTATGATGTATAAATCATTAGCAGGGCCCATATGGTGATAGTCAGTAAAAGAAAGGAGAATGTGGAATTTATGGATGGGAGCAGGGCAGATGGCTGGGAAGAATGTGTGAAGGCACATGCCTCTTCATATATGTGCCCTCTGTGGCAGCAAAGGTCCTCTCTGCCATGCAGCCTCCAGGGCAGTTTTGTTTGGCAGACGGCTGTTGCTTACACCTCTGGGCTCTGCCTGACAGAGTTAGAGTCACCTCCAGCTGAATGCTAAAGCTTTGACAGACAGTAAGTGCTTGGGAACTTATGATGAATTCACGTCTGACACTCCAGTTGGATAGACGCCTCCTAGATTCAGCACAGTCCTTTCTGACCCTGGTGGCCAGCTCCTTTGAAGATGTGTGCAGTAGTCCAAAATTGCCCAAACCAACTTGGGATTCTAGAGGGCAGGGCCCCCTAACAGCCTGGGACAGGGGTTCCCAAAGATTGCTGCACATTGGAATCAATTGAGGGGTCTTTTAAAAATGTTAATTTCTGGCTCCCATCCCCAGACATTTAATCCATATGGAGTATGAGGTGGACTAAATGTTTGCAACCTCCCCAAAACTCATATGTTAAAACCCTAATTTTCAAAGTGAGGGTATTTAAAGATGGAACTTTGGGGAGATAATTAAGTCATGAGAATGGAGCCTTCATGATGGGATTAGTGTCCTTTAAAAAGAGACGTGAACGAGCTTTCTTGCTCTCTCTGTGTTCTGCTAGGTGAGCATACAAGGAGAAGACATCTGCAAACCAGGAAGAGGGTCCTTATCGGACACCAAATCTGCCAGCTCCTTGATCTTGGACTTTCCAGCCTCCAGAACTGTGATTTAGGAGAACATAAAATTTCTATTGACAAAATTACCCAGTCTATGTTATTTTTGTTATAGCAGTCCAGATGGCTGAGACAGGTATTATCTGAGCCAGGAGACTTTTAAAACTCTACCTGCCCTGGTGATTCTAATGTGCAGCAATATCTGGGATCACTGGTCTAGGACCCAAGCTCAAGGTCTAAGGTGGATGCAGGTCTCTGAGCCTTGTAGCCAATCCTGGAATCTGGGAAGAGCACATCACAGGCAAGGCTGCTGACAAGTGAGGCATGGGGTTTTTAGAAGGAGGAAGGTCTCTAGAATTAACAGACATGTGTTAGAATCCATGCTTACTTTGGGTAATTATCCTCTCTGACTTTTCTGCTCTGTAAAACGGAGGTAACAATGCTTTCCTCAGAAGCTGTGTGAACATTAAATGAAATAACATATATAAAGAATATAGACGTCCAAAGGAGGGCCTCTGGAGTGTGGAGTTTAGGAGTTTGGAGAAGGGTGTTGAAGTCTCCAACTATGAAAGTGGATTCAACTATGATGATGTGAGATAACGTGAGCATCAAGCACTGGCTAACAGCTTTGAAAATGTTCCTATCCAAAATCTATGAGGCCTTTAGCAAATATAATGTGGTTAATAATTCTCATTCACATATCAGTCATTTATGGGCTATTTAGGTCTTGTTAATTGAATTTAAATGAGGACTTATCATAGAGAAAGGTTTTGAATATCTTCCCAAAATAAATAGTTAAAGCACCTTTCTATGTCCAGTGTATGGAACAAGCTAATAGCCTGTTTAAAAATGAGGTGCCATGTTGCTTTTAAGATCTCAATACAATAATCTGAGTGCCAGATTGGTTCAGGATGGCAGAGTGGAAGGACGTGCTCTTGCTCCAACTTGCAAGAACAATCATCAATCAGGATGACACTGGAACTCACCAAAAAAGATACCCCACATCCAAAGACAAAGGAGAAGCCACAATGAGATGGTAGGAGGGGCACAATCACAATAAAATCATCAAATCTCATAACTGCTGGGTGGGTGACTCACAAACTGGAGAACACTTATACCACAGAAGTCCACCCACTGGAGTGAAGGTTCTGAGCCCCACGTCAGGCTTCCCAACCTGGGGGTCTGGCAACGGGAAGAGGAATTACTAGAGAATCAGACTTTGAAGGCTATCAGGATTTGATTACAGGGCTTCGATAGCACTGGGGGAAACAGAGGCTCCACTCTTGGAGGGTGCACACAAAGTAGTGTGTGCATTGGGATACAGGGGAAGGAGCAGTGACCTCATAGGAGACTGAACCAGACCTACCTGCTAGTGCTGGAGTGTCTCCTGCAGAGGCAGGGGGTGGCTGTCTCTCACAGTGAGGACGAGGACACTGGCAGCAGAAATTCTGGGAAGTACTCCTTGGTGAGAGCCTTCCCAGAGTCGGCCATTAGCCCCAACAAAGAGCCTGGGTAGGCTCCAGTGTTGAGTTGCCTCAGGCCAAACAACAAACAGGAAGGGAACCCAGCCCCACCCATCAGCAGACAAGTGGATTAAAATTTTACTGAGCTTTGCACACCAGAGCAGCAGCAGCTCTGCCCACCACCAGTCCCTCCCATCAGGAAACTTGCACAAGCCTCTTAGATAGCCTCATACACCAGAGGGCAGACAGCAGAAGCAAGAAGAACTACAATCCTGCAGCCTGTGGAACAAAAACCACATTCACAGAAAGATAGACAAGAAGAAAAAGCAGAGGGCTATGTACCAGAAGTAAGAACAAGATAAAACCCCAGAAAAACAACTAAAAGAAGTGGAGATAGGCAACCTTCTAGAAAAAAGAACTCAGAATAATGATAATGAAGATGATCCAGCACCTCGGAAAAAGAATGGAGGCAAAGATTGAGAAGAGGCAAGAAATGTTTAACAAAGACCTAGAAGAATTAAAGAACAAACAAACAGAGATGAACAATACAATACCTGAAATAAAAAATACACTAGAAGGAATCAATAGCAGAATAACTGAGGCAGAAGAACGGATAAATGACCTGGAAGACAGAATGGTGGAATTCACTGCTGTGGAACAGAATAAAGAAAAGAGAATGAAAAGAAATGAAGACAGCCTAACAGGCTTCTGGGACAGCATTAAATGTAACAACATTCACATTATAGGGGTCCCAGAAGGAGAAGAGAGAGAGAAAGGACCCAAGAAAATATTTGAAGAGAATATAGTCAAAAACTTCCCTAACATGGGAAAGGAAATAGCCACCCAAGTCCAGGAAGCGTCGAGAGTCCCATACAGGATAAACCCAAGGAAAAACACACCAAGACACATAGTAATCAAACTGGCAAAAATTAAAGACAAAGAAAAATTATTGAAAACAGCAAAGGAAAAACAACAAATAGCATACAAGGGAACTCCCAAAAAGTTAACAGCTGATTTCTCAGCAGAAGCTCTACAAGCCAGAAGGGAGTGGCATGACATATTTAAAGTGATGAAAGGGAAGAACCTACAACCAAGATAACTCTCCCCAGCAAGGATCTCATTCAGATTTGATGGAGAAATCAAAAGCTTTACATACAAGGAAAAGCTAAGAGAATTCAGCACCACCAAACAAGCTCTACAACAAATGCTAAAGAAACTTCTCTAAGTGGGAAACACAAGAGAAGAAAAGGACCTACAAAAGCAAACCCGAAACAATTAAGAAAATGGAAACAGGAACATACATATCGAAACTTACCTTAAACGTGAATGGAATAAATGCTCCAACCAAAACACACAGGCTAGCTGAATGGATACAAAAACAAGACCCATCTATATGCTGTCTACAAGAGACACCCTTCAGACCTAGGACACATACAGACTGAAAGTGAGGGGATGGAAAAAGATATTCCAATCAAATGGAAATCAAAAGAAAGCTGGAGTGGCAATACTCATATCAGATAAAATAGACTTTAAAATAAAGAATGTTACAAGAGACAAGGAAGGACACTACATAATGATCAAGGGATCAATCCAAGAAGAAGATATAACAATTAAAAATATATATGCTCCCAACATAGGAGAACATCAATATATAAGGCAAATGCTAACAGCTATAAAAGAGGAAGTCGACAGTAACACAAAAATAGTGGGGGACGTTAACACCTCACTTACACCAATGGACAGATCATCCAAACAGAAAAATAATAAGGAAACACAAGCTTTAAATGACACAGTAGATCAGATAGATTTAATTGCGATTTATAAGACATTCCATCCAAAAAGAGCAGATTACATTTTCTACTCAAGTGCACACGGAATATTCTCCAGGATAGATCACATCTTGGGCCACAAATCAAGTCTCAGTAAATTTAAGAAAATTGAAATCATATCAAGCATCTTTTCCGACCATAATACTATGAGATTGGAAATAAATTACACAGGAAAAAATGTAAGAAACACAAACACATGGAGTGTAAACAATACTTTATTAAATAACCAAGAGATCACTGAAGAAATCAAAGAGGAAATCAGAAAATACCTAGAGACAAATGAAAATGAAAACATGACGATCCAAAACCTATGGGATGCAGCAAAAGCTGTTCTAGGAGGGAGGTTTATAGCAATACAAGCCTACCTCAAGAAACAAGAAAAATCTCAAATAAACAATCTAACCTTACACCTAAAGGAACTAGAGAAAGAAGAACAAACAAAACCAAAAGTTAGTAGAAGGAAAGAAATCATAAAGAACAGAGCAGAAATAAATGAAATAGAAACTAAGAAAACAATAGGAAAGATCAATAAAACTAAAAGCTGGTTCTTTGAGAATGTAAACAAAATTGATAAACCACTAGCCAGACTCATCAAGAAAAAGAGGGAGAGGACTCAAATCAATAAAATTAGAAAGGAAAAAGGGGACGTTACAACAGACACCACAGAAATACAAAGCATCCTAAGAGACTACTACAGGCAACTCTATGCCAATAAAATGGACAACCTGGAAGAAATGGACAAATTCTTAGAAAGGTATAACCTTCCAAGACTGAACCAGGAAGAAATAGAAAATATGAACAGGCCAATCACAAGTAATGAAATTGAAACTGTGATTAAAAATTTTCCAACAAACAAAAGTCCAGGATCAGATGGCTTCAGAGGTGAATTCTATCAAACATTTAGAGAAGAGCTAACACCCATCCTTCTCAAACTCTTCCAAAAAATTACAGAGGAAGGAACACTCCCAAATTCATTCTACAAGGCCACCATCACACTGATACCAAAACCAGACAAAAATACTACAAAAAAAGAAAATTACGACCAATATCACTGATGAATATAGATGCAAAAATCCTCAACAAAATACTAGCAAACAGAATCCAAAAACACATTAAAAGGATCATACAGCATGATCAAGTGGGATTTATCCCAGGGATGCGAGGATTCTTCAATATACACAAATCAATCAATGTGATACACCATATTAACAAATTGAAGAATAAAAACCATATGATCATCTCAATAGATGCAGAAAAAGCTTTTGACAAAATTCAATACCCATTTATGATTAAAACTCTCCAGAAAGTGGGCATAGAGGGAACCTACCTAAACATAATAAAGGCCATATATGACAAACCCACAGCAAACATCATTATCAATGCTGAAAAACTGAAAGCATTTATTCTACGATCAGGAACAAGACAAGGATGTCCACTATCACCACTATCATTCAACATAGTTTTGAAAGTCCTAACCATGGTAATTAGAGAAGAAAAAGAAATAAAAGGAATACAAATTTGAAAAGAAAAAGTAAAACTGTCACTGTTTGCAGATGACATGATACTATACACAGAAAATCCTAAAGATGCCACCAGAAAACTACTAGAGCTAATCAATGAATTTGGTAAAGTTGTAGGATACAAAATTAATGCACAGAAATCTCTTGCATTTCTATACACTAATGATGAAAAATCTGAAAGAGAAATTAAGGAAA
This sequence comes from Balaenoptera ricei, assembly GCF_028023285.1. NCBI lineage: Eukaryota > Metazoa > Chordata > Mammalia > Artiodactyla > Balaenopteridae > Balaenoptera > Balaenoptera ricei. Next base: position 156,180,565 of record NC_082639.1, read on the forward strand.
CACTCCCATTTACCATTGCAACAAAAAGAATAAAATACCTAGGAATAAACCTACCTAGGGAGACAAAAGACCTGTGTGCAGAAAACTATAAGACACTGATGAAAGAAATTAAAGATGATACCAACAGATGGAGAGATATACCATGTTCTTGGATTGGAAAAATCAATATTGTGAAAATGACTATACTACACAAAGCAATCTACAGATTCAATGAAATCCCTATCAAACTACCGATGGCATTTTTTACAGAATTAGAACAAAAAAATCTTAAAATTTGTATGGACACACAAAAACCCCGAATAGCCAAAGCAGTCTTAAGGGAAAAAAACGGAGCTGGAGGAATCAGACTCCTTGACTTCAGACTATACTATAAAGCTACAGTAATCAAGACAATATGCTACTGGTACAAAAACAGAAACATAGATCAATGGAACAGGATAGAAAGCCCAGAGATAAATCCACGCACCTATGGTCAACTAATCTATGACAAATGAGGCAAGGATATACAATGGAGAAAAGGCAGTCTCTTCAATAAGTGGTGCTGGGAAAACTGGACAGCTACATGAAGAAGAATGAAATTAGAACACTCCCTAACACCATACACAAATATAAACTCAATATGGATTAGAGACCTAAATGTAAGACCAGACATTATAAAACTCTTAGAGGAAAACATAGGAAGAACACTCTGACATAAATCACAGCAAAATCTTTTTTGACCCACCTCCTAGAGTAATGGAAATAAAAACAAAAATAAATAAATGGGAGCTGAGTAAACTTAAAAGGTTTTGCACAGCAAAGGAAACTACAAACAAGACGAAAAGACAACTCTCAGAATGGGAGAAAATATTTGCAAACAAATCAACGGACAAAGGATTAATCTCCAAAATATATAAACAGCTCATGCCGTTCAATATTAAAAAAACAAACAACCCAATCCAAAAATGGGCAGAAGACCTAAATAGACATTTCACCAAAGAAGACACACAGATGGCCAAGAAGCACATGAAAAGCTGCTTAGCATCACTAATTATTAGAGAAATGCAAATCAAAACTACAATGAGGGGGGCTTCCCTGGTGGCGTAGTGGTTGAGAATCTGCCTGCTAATGCGGGGGACACGGGTTAAAGCCCTGGTCTAGGAAGATCCCACATGCCACGGAGCAACTAGGCCTGTGAGCCACAACTACTGAGCCTGCGTGTCTGGAACCTGTGCTCCTCAACAAGAGAGGCCGCGATAGTGAGAGACCTGTGCACTGTGATGAAGAGTGGCCCCCACTTGCCACAACTAGAGAAAGCCCTCCCACAGAAACGAAGACCCAACACAGCCAAAAATTTTTTTAAAAAATTAATTAATTAATTAATTATTTTAAAAAAGAAGACATTTAAATTTAAAAAAAAAAACAAAAAAAAACTACAATGAGGTATCACCTCACACCAGTTAGAATGGGCATCATCAGAAAATCTACAAACAACAAATGCTAGAGAGGGTGTGGAGAAAAGGGAACTCTCTTGCACTGTTGGTGGGAATGTAAATTGATACAGCCACTATGGAGAACAGTATGGAGGTTCCTTAAAAAACTAAAAATAGAATTACCATATGACCCAGCAATCCCACTACTGGGCATATACCCAGACAAAACCATAATTCACAAAGACCCATGCACCCCAATGTTCATTGCAGCACTATTTACAATAGCCAGGTCATGGAAGCAACCTAAATGCCCATTGACAGACGAATGGATAAAGAAGTTGTGGTACATATATACAATGGAATATTACTCAGCCATAAAAAGGAACGAAATTGGGTCATTTGTAGAGACGTGGATGAATCTAGAGACTGTCATACAGAGTGAAGTAAGTCAGCAAGAGAAAAACAAATATCGTATATTAACGCATATATGTGGAACCTAGAAAAATGGTACAGATGAACTGGTTTCCAGGGCACAAACTGAGACACAGATATAGAGAACAAATATATGGACACCAAGGGGGGAAAGCGGTGGAGGGAGGTGGTGGTGCTGTGATAAATTGGGAGATTGGGATTGACATATATACACTAATATGTATAAAATGGATAACTAATAAGAATCTGCTGTATAAAAAAATAAATCAAATTAAATTTTAAAAAAAAGAATATATAGCCTGAAATATCATAATTGGAAGAATGGTTTATTTAACCAATGAGACTTAACTAGCAAAAAAAAAAAAGAGGATTATGGCACAATAGTATCTGTTACTTGTTTGAAGTTGCTAAAGAAACTGTGCAAGTGCCTGCAATAAACCCAGGACACTGTGGTAATAAATGTATTTTGTTGTGTGTCAACTGGGAACCAGGCACTATTCTAGGCACTTCATAAAGACTTCTTAGACTGTTGACTGGTAATTGTGTCAGTCAGGATATTCAGACAAGGAGCAGGCCAGAGAGGAGCAGTTCTTCAGAGATTCCACGAGTCCAGAGCACATGCTGTCCATGACTGTAGGCCATGGATGTTGAGAGAATATCTGTTAATTTCCCAAGGGGACAAGATGTGACCTGGTGGAAGGAGACACGGTTACAACTGTCAGTCTGCCACTCCCAAGCTGACCAATTGTGGGTACATTTCCTCAACATTCTGCCTCTCAGTTCATTCATTATTATAAGGGACAGAGAAAGACAGCTGCCTCACTGGGCTCAAGGCACAAAAGGAGTCGATATACTTAAAAGTGCCTGTCATGGTGCTAGGTTCACAGCAAGAACTCAATAAACAGTTCTCTGAATTACACATTCTAAATAGCAGAGGGTTCCCCCCAGGGAGTGGGATGTGTATGGATGGAAGCCTGGGAGTCCGACTCCTGGATTCTATGAGGACCCAGGAACTTCCATGCAGTGCACTCCCCATTTCCCAGCCAACACCAGGTCTAATGAGCTCTTGAAACCATCCTTTTCTTGCTCCCGGACATATTCATACACCTGTGGGCACTTTGTTCCAAGCAAGCCCCTCAGCTGGAGCTGAGAAAACCAAAAGGACTCTGCAGCAGCTGTGCCATCCCACAGGCATGACGCCCGGCACCTCAATTAGACTGCGGTGTGAGAAAAGCCAGGTCCCATGCCCTACTCAGCAACAATCCTTTCTGCAGAAACAACCAACCCCCCTATCTAGGGAAATCAATGGACTCTTCTCCCCACCTATATCTAAATAGCTATTTGAATGTGTTCTATAACAGGAGGAGATGTTGAACAAAAGGTCAGGGCTGATTTGAAGCTGGTCTTTATATCAGCAATTGCTTTTAAAGACATAATTCTCCCAACTCTGTGAGCCCCTGAAGATTAAAAAAAAAAAAAAAAACTTATATAAATGTACAAATGACTTTATGACTTTGATTATACAACTTCTAAGAAAATGTCCATATGAACTGTTAAGGAAGACTAAAGATATTGTGATAAAGAAAGCTTTTTGAAATTCTGCTTAAAAAAAAAAATCTATGTCATGAGATATGAATGTAGCCAAAGTCTTGATAAAAGTCTTGTCATCCTTTTGCCATGGAAGCTACTGAGGCATGAAAAGGACCACGGGCCTGGAGATCTTTGCTGCCTTTAAAGTCTGGCTGATCAACATGTATTAGAGTCTTCCTAAAGATGGGTCTGGCCAAAGGTTATCAACAAAAACTTAATCTAATGAGCCCAGAACACAGGGAGAGGAGCCCTGCCAGGCCAACACTGAGAGGAATTGGGAGCAAGGGCATTTCATTTTCAGAAAAGGAGAAATAAAGGTAAACTCATTAAAGCAGAAGGTACTGCATTGTTGGTTTTTATCCTCAGAGCACCACTCTCTGTGCAGGTGCTGCTCACTCTCATTTTGGGGACTAAAATCTCACCCCACCCAAAATAGAAGCTGATGACAATAGAGGCTTTGAGGATAGAGGAGAGCCACAGGGAAGGCTGTTCTATAGACCAGCAGCAGTGCTGAGATGTGACAGCCAGTGTGTGCAAAGGCCAGCAGGCTCCTCTGGGGCTGAGGCTGTGCTTTCTGAAATTTGGTTACCAGTAGATCTGGGCCATTGCTTCCATCATGGCTATGCAAATGCAAATAAGAATTCTGGAACAAGAGGACAGAGAAAGCTACTCAGAATTCTGGAATTCTGAATTCCGGAATTCTGAGGATGGAGAAAGCTACTCAAAGAAATGTTGCAAATGCTCTGCAATCATGAGAATGAATTGTTCAGAGGAGAATGGTGAGGACCTCTTTTGGAGTAAATCATATAGGGGTCCCAGACTGACGTGGCTACAGGAGACAGGCAAATAACATAAGTTAGTAAACCAGCCCAGCAATGAGATAAGAGGGAATGTCGAGGTGAGACTGTGGGCTCTTTTTAAGGGAATAGTAGATCCTCAGCTCTGATGGATAGTTGCCCCACTGGAAGGGTGCCATGTTACCAGATCTGATTATTTAATTAGCTAGAAATTAGAGTTTTTATATAAAATCTCCTGATTTTAAAGTTTTGATAACTAGTTTTTTTTTAACTTTTTTGTAGGCCAAGTAAGACATTTCTATGAAATGGATATAGCCAAAAGTCCGTCAATTGGGGCCATCTGACTAGAGCATCAGACAACAGTGGATAGCATGGCCTAGTGCTGAAAGTCAGAGGGAAAAGTACCTATTAGGAGGCTGAATGAGTTATAGCATTTACATTTATTTATGGAAGAAAATATCAGCCAATGAAGATTGTCATGAATGGCCATGCATGTTGTATATTACACAACTCCAGGGAGCATCATTTATAACAAAGACTATATAAATGGCACCTCTTGAAGTTGCACAACCTGCACAGCCACACCCAGCAGCCTTGGTTGTGACACACCCCAGTCCTTCATTTCAATAGGTTCCTGAGGGACAGAGAACAAACCCACTTAAGTTCCCATCCATTGATTCAGATAGACCAGCACACCCATTCTTGACTCTCAAAAGAACTTTCATCAAAATCGATTATAAAATAACTCTTTGGCATTGTAAACGCTACCGAGAAAGAATAAAATTTTTCTCTCATCTTGTTGACCACAAAACAAGATGATCCCAAAAGTTGCATCAGCAGAGACCCAGTAGATTGTACTTTAGTAGTGACTCAGCCTAAGTATACTCAAGTAAGGCATTTTTTTTTAATGGAAAAAAATAATAAGTTATATAAGTTTCAGTGGCTTTGTCTGTGGTAGGTTTGTAACAGCTGCCATTTAAAATTGATTGTTGGGCTATATATTCTGTACTGGATTAATACAATAAACACGATTTATACCCTCACAGGGTATAGAGTTGTATCTCCAATGTCCCAGAGGCTTCAAAGACAATGATAACACTGGCTGGTCTTGGAGCAGTAAGTCACCTGCACATCTGACCTCACTGGAAAGTATAGAAAGAAAGTTCCAGAAATTGTCAGTAGGAAGCTCTCCTAGCATCTTGAATCAAAAAATGGTTATTTTTCTTGGCTGCAGTAAGTATCTTCAAGGAAGAGAAATATGGGAATGTGTTAGTGAATGTGATGAGCTGGATTTCAGTGGCTCAGAAAATATGTAACTAGTAATTCCCATAAATATTTATAATAAGCCAGATATATAAAGACAAAGGGGGATACAAACACATTTGTTACACAGTATTAAAAATGTATCATAAACATTTGTTGACTAAAGTGATATTTCAATTTACATAATCCCCTAAGACAGAGTTTCATTCCTGATGATAAACAGTGACATTGCTTAAGGGATGGGATGAAAAAGAAGGTTGGATCTCTCAGCTGACCCTGCTGTCACTGGCCTTAGTGAAAGTGATGGGGCATGATCTATCTCTGGTCCACTGGGTCACTAATGAGGACCCTAATACTCACTCATCTGCGAAGGGCCTGTCCTAAGATGTAGTTACCAGAACATAAGAAAAAAAAAAAAAAATCAATAAGACACCAGTCTCCTCTGTTAAAACTGGGTCAGTTTACAAATAAAAATTGAGTGTTCAATGTAAGAATGGCTCTATCTGACTTGTTCCTTGCTTTACATGGGGACAAATTAAAAAATGAACTGCCACAAACATTAGACCAGAACAGTGCAGGAGCTTAATAAACACCTTCATGAAATGTTAAAACGGCTGCCTCATTTGTCTGCAGCAAGAGTCAAGCACCACTATCAGAGTGTTTCTTACTTCCTTTCCAAATCAGGGGCAATTTGCTGGCTTCAGAAAAAAAAAAAAAAAAAAAAAAAAAAAAAAAGAAAGAAAGAAAGAAAAAAGAAAAAGAAGCAAAAAAAGAAAGGAAAAGAGAGGGAACCCTGCCTGGTCAATGATTTATTTATGGAGCCAAGAAAACGCTTCCCCTCTAAAATGGTATTTTTCCTGGGTTCTAACCCTTCAATCTTCCTCCAGCCTGGGAATACATATGTTTCTCTCCTTTTCTCTCCTCCATGTATTTTTGAATGGTTTCCATTATTACATGACACACCATTCACCTCAATCTACAGTGCTGAGATCTCAGCAGGGTTGCCCTTGCCCAGAGAATTTTGCTGCTCCAGACTCCAAACTGATGCTTTGTCTCACTTGAGGAGCTGAGCAGTTTCTCCTCTAGAGGACTTACCCACCTTAGGAAGAGGCTGTGAGCAGAACAATGAGAAGCAGTGACATCTGTAGTTGGTCATGTCCACAGTTTGTACACAAATTACTTCTTAAAAGCAAGCAGAGTGATGGGTTGACGATCCAGTGGCCCAAGAGATAGCCTGTATCTATGTAGAGACAAAAACCTTAACCCATGCCCTTGGAGAGCTTCATGTTGCTTCAGACCTTAGAATTATTATCCATAATCACATGCAGATTTGGAGAATGGGGATATATAAGAGACTCTAAGCTATGACCCCCTGGGTATGTGTTAACTTTCATATCAGAGAATTCTCTGTAAGCCAAATGTTGATGTCTTAATAGAAAAAGAGGCAGCAAGGTGTGAGTGAGTTTTTAGCACTATATAAGTAGCATAATGAGATGCATCTTAGCCCAAAGTCCAGAGTCTGGAGGGAAACATCAGTTGGGATTGAGAAATGGAGACATCCACTTGCTTCTCTGGTGATTCTGAGGGAGAAACAAATTTAAGGGGATCATGTTTATTTGTAGAACCATTCCTTTAGGTAGATGTCCAATGGTCTCTCATTCCCTGCCTACAAATCTGCTTAGAAAAGTGGTGATATACCAGAATTCAACTCAGATATCACGTTCTTGAAGAAGCCTTTCCTCTCTGTTCTGTGTCCTGGACTTACCTCAGTTGCATCTGTCATGCTGCTTTTCAACTTTTGGTTGAGTGGATATTTCTCCTATTAGAATTGAGTCCTTGCAGGCAAGATGAAGATTTATTCAGCTCTGCATCCTCAGTACCTAGTACTGCTATGTGCCTGACACATAGCATGTAATCAATAAATATTTACTAATTCTGTTTGTTAAATGGAATTTCATTCTGATTTCCAGTTTCCTTCCCTTGATCACCATAGTAATTTGGGCATTTCTTTATTTCTGACACTATAGTTTCTTGTCCTCTGTCATTCCCCCTTTTGGGCACTTTTCTCTATTTCTTCTTCCATTCTTACCATTTGTCACTTACCTTCCTTCCCTCTTCTCCAGCCCTGGTTTAAAGTCTGACTCCCATGGGTGTTTCCTAACAAAGAACCCCCAGAAATTTCTTGAAGAGAGGCTATCCTTCAGTTGTTTGACAACCCTTGTAATAACCAGAGAGAGGAGAGAGTATGGAGCAGTAAAATCTCTCAGTGGAATAGGAGGCAGGAGAAAGATAATAATAACATTTATATTCCTGATGGGCTAAGGAGCTGGATAGGGAGTGAGGGACACTTTGGTGATAAACCTGCTTTGAGCTTCACCAGAAAATACCCCAGAATCCATAAAGAGATCTTTAGCCATTGGTTAGGGAGTCCCTCACTCAGCACAACAGGTAGATATAGGTGGCCAGCTCTAATTTAGGGAATGGGTCCTGTTTTTTCCCTATTCAATAGGACTCAACCAAAACCCATATATTTTTCTTTCTTAGAAAAGAATACTCTAAGTCTGGAAGTCAGGAAATGAATAGAATCATCCAATGGCAGACTCCATTAGTAACATCTCAATGCTCCCTAAATATAGTCCTCCCAGAAATGCCATATTCAGCAATTCTGAGATGTGCCCATGGAGGCTGTGATATTAATCAAACTCATGAGAGGAGGCTGAGGCCAGAATGCTGAAGGCCAAGGCATCCTAACATGCTCTTCCCCCATTAAGGGGGGAAAGCAAGTCTCAGTGTAAAGTGGCATCATCAATCTAAGGAGGCAAGTGGAATAGATTTCCCGATTACCAGGTTAAGTGATGCATCAAACAGGAGCGAGCCTGGTCATTACTAATCATTTAAATTTAGGAAGACTGAGCTCAGTGACATTATCAGGCCCATATTAAAGAGTGACTTCTCTCTGCTATCAGGAATGTATTGGTGTCCCCTCCAGAATTTATTATTCTGGGAAATTGTAGGATGGGCTGAGGCAGCAACTATCTATGGCACCAACCCCATCCATCACCCCCACAACCCCAATTCTGGTCAGCCTCAGGGGACTGGGATCTCTGATCGCTCCTCTTTGCTGGGCTCCTTCAGTGGTCAAGTGTACAGGCAGACTAAAGAGCAAGCATATAGAAATGAGTTCAATTAGAGTACTCTTTGTTACATCATCATTAAATCTCCAATCAGCTTATCTCTCTCTGGTTTTCATTTTGGGAAAACACAATGTTTTCTCATACTCCAGACTACAACAGTCACCTGAATCCAGACATGGTTTTTGCCCAGGACACACATGCTTCAAATTCATTGCCAGAGATTCTATTTCACTTGCTCTACAGTGGGAACCAGGTATCTAAATTTAGAATAAAATCCTCAAGTGATTCTCAATCACACACATCACTAACAATCACTGATTTACAAGCTCCCCTTTGAGGAAAACTAGGTAGTTGAGCAGATATTTGGGAACTACCCACCAATAAAATCACTAAACAGAATCACAAGTTGGACTTGAGAACCAGAGTAAAGACATGGATTGGGAACAAAATCTTGGACGTTATCAGCTATAACAGTACTTCTCAAATGTCAATGTGCCTGTGACTCACCTGGGAAGCTTGTTGATGTGCAGATTCTGATTCAGTAGGTCCAGAGTGGAGCCTGAGATTCTGCATCTCTTATAAACTACCAAGTGATGCCAATTCTGCTAGTCCATGAACCACACTTTGGGTAACAAGGCTCTATAAGAATGGTTCTTAACCTTGACCTCACACTAGAATCATCTGGGATGCTTTTAAAAATTCCAATGCCAGGCTCACACCAGACCAGTCAAATTAGAATCTTTAGGAGTGGGCCCACACATCAGTATCTTTTAAATCTCCCCAGGTGATTTCTTTGTATGGCCAAGCCTGAGAATCCTTGATCTATACTGATGAACAGCTCTGCTCCTTGGCAAATTCAGTAATTACTGAGTCTTTTATGTTGAATAGTTTTGGTGGACATTTAGTATAGAAATTCACCTTCAGCCCAAACACACAGGATCCAGGGAAGCTGGCCATGCTTCCAGATCAAGGTAAGAGTCTGAGTTGTCCTAAGGTTATTTAAGCCCCCACCCCCTTGCCAATGGTTGTGGAAGAATATGCATGTCACCTAATATGAGTCACTGGGATATCAGGAGATGTTCCTATATATAGTCTTTTAGATATATGTGAGCCAATAAATTTGTTATTGCTTAAGCTAACTTTACTTGAATGAAGGTATCAACTTATATTGTCACTGTCCTTATGTAGAACAAAGGACAGGATAATGCAGTAAAACCCTACTAATTGTCCAGAAATGGGAACAGGTCTACCAGATTTGACTAAAACCATCCCACTTCCCGTACTCTTTCCTCACTTCCTCACTTTCCTCTTTTCTCCCTTCACTCTCCTGTCTCTGTGGAGATGGCAGGGTAGAAGGTGAAGGGAATGCCTAAGGAGTGTAATTCTGTTTCCAACCTCTCATAAGAAAAATGACCTTGGAAAAGTCCCCAGCTTTATCTAAGCCACGGTTTGTTGATATTTAACAGGATAAGAGTAATATCTATGTCAAAACTTTTGTGAGCATCAAATGAGATAATGGATGTACAAGCATCCTGAAAATGTTAAATTGCTATAAAAATGTCATCTGTAGTTTTTTTGTGGTTGTTGCTTGCTGTTAGGAAAAATAAGCAGCGACATCAAAGGTGGAAGTTTATTAATAGTGCTAGCTATTATGCATCCATGCACTGTCTCCTGAAGAATCCAGGCAAAGCTGGGGGTACTGCCAGTTCTGGCAGAGTTCCCATCTAAGAAGATGTCTCTGAGTTATCTAGAGCAATCAGGGTGGAGGAAGCGATACAAATCACACTCTTCCTTGCAAGCAGTGGGGGAGTCAGGCAGAGGGGGAGAAAGGGAGGTTGCAACCTAAATGATTTTTAATTATTTTCTGATTCACTACATCATTAGGGAGACAGGGAAAACTCTTAAGACATAAGATGTTGATCTGATGTCATTGATTTTCATATATATTTTATGAGTTATGAAATATGATGAAGCTGGGAGAGGAAAGCTTTTCAAATATGATAAGACTAGAGAATCCTCAAGCCCATTTATAAAAAGAAGTCAAATTCTGGTCTCAGTCTGAGTTTGCAAAATCAGGCTTCAAGATTTCCCAATGTGGGTTGGGCCTGAAGGCTCCCTGGCTAGTCAAACCTACTCTGAGGTTGTCTTGACTGCCCCCTTCTCAATGATAAACATAAGAATTATATAGTCTGTGTCTACTAAAATGTAAGTTTCTCTATATCATTTGCCATCACATGCTCAACCTCTAGCATAGGGTATGGTGCATAGTAGTCCTTCAGTATATTTCAAATGAATGAAACTTAAGTGTCTAGCACTGCACAGGGTCCTTCAGGAATAAAGGAGTATGATTCTCTTACTATCTTCATTGAGGTTATAATTATTTGGATGACTACATGCAAAAATAATTTAATAAGAAACAAATAGACAGTGGTGCAAATTATGCAATTAAGTACCAAAGAGCCACTATAAACAGTAAGGTACTGTCATTAACTGAGCAAAAAAAAAAAAAAAAAGTATTGGCTAGTGTTACATAAGATGACATTCCAGATGAAGTAGAATGTCCACTTAATCTTCCAGTGCCTAGCATGCTGCCTTGAGCAATTATGAGATCCTTAAATATTCAATCAAGTGGCTTTATTTCCAGTTGCTTAATCTCATATTTATCCAAAGGAGAAAGTAAGCAAACTTCAATCAACCCATCTAAAGTATAAATGATTCGTAATGTTAAAATACATTCAGTGTGGTTCACTATGCAAGAGAATATGTTGTATTCCAGCTTTGGATTAGAATAAATGGGGCATGGCTGGAAAGGTGGTAGAAGAAAAGAGACCCAACATCCCCATGAGAACAATGTCTGCTTGTGTTGGAAGGCTCCCTCTCTTGAGTTAGTCCAAGCATAAGCTGGATACAAGCAATAAAAAGGGCAAGTTGGAAGGAAAGAGCAACTTCAGCCATTACAAGCTTCATGGCATTCTCATTGCTTTGCTGTTCTTGCCTTCCCCAACCATACCAATACCAAACACCTAGGAAAAAAACCTATGAAATAACGATGTCAATAACAACAACACTGCCATTTATTTAGGCACCTTCTATTCCAAATAATCAATGAATGATTTAATTTTTTATGTTCTGACAACTCTAAAATATTCATATCCTGCCCTTATTTTACTGATAATCTAAGGAACACAAAGTTTAAGTAATTCTCAGAGTCATATAGTCAGTAAGTAGAAGAACCAGGACTAGAACCAACCTCTGACTGCAGAGACAGTGCTCTAACTAGGATGCTACCGCTTCTCTCTCCTGCTGTGTTATTAAATCAGAGTTGTTGTAAGACAAGAATAAGGCACCACTGCTTTAAGGTCTGCTTGGAAACAGAGTGCAGCCCAGGTAGGGGTTGAAAGCTATTTCCTCTTCTTCTTTAGGTCCAAGGAACTCTCTCCAATGATCTGGGAGCCTGTGATCCACATGACAACCATAGCTGAACTAGGTTTCAAACGATAACTAGAGTTTGCTTGAGTAGTGATTTAAGCTTGGCGTTCTGGAGTTCTGCATATGGTGATGGAAGGGAATAATTGATTATCATTTGAGAATAATTTAACAAAGCCAAGAGAATGATTGGCTGCCTCAAATGAAAGAAAAATAATTCAGAGTTCACTAAATCTGCATATGGGGTGGGGGTCGGGGGAGAACTAGAGAAACATAGCTTTTTTCATAAAATTAGGAAATTCTCACACACAAAAAACTCTGCTATGACTGGAAAGACAGAATGTGTGCATTACTTCCAGGCAATAAAAGTTAGGAGAGGTCAATAACGTTTTTGAAAATAAGAATGATCAGTTAAAAAGACTGTTTTAAGGGGCTTCCCTGGTGGCACAGTGCTTGAGAGTCTGCCTGCCAATGCAGGGCACACGGGCTCGAGCCCTGGTCTGGGAAGATCCCACATGCCATGGAGCAGCTAGGCCCGTGAGCCACAATTACTGAGCCTGCACGTCTGGAGCCTGTGCTCCGCAACAAGAGAGGCCGCGATAGTGAGAGGCCCGCGCACCACGATGAAGAGTGGCCCCCGCTTGCCACAACTAGAGAAAGCCCTCGCACAGAGACGAAGACCCAACACAGCCAAATAAATAAATAAATAAATAAATAAAGTAAACAATGCGTTAAAAAAAAAAAAAAAAAGACTGTTTTAGGGAAATGAATCAATTAGTGAAGTACTGGATACACTAACGAGGAAGAGAATGCAGTCAATGCTTCGGGGATTCAGCAAACTTTTGCTAAAGTGACAGTACATTAAAAGGTTATTATAATGCAAGAAATGTTGAATATGATGATTGATAAAAACCTTTGGAATGGTTATAAATTAGGATCAAAAGGTTTACTGTATAGCCTCTGTTATATTAGGTGTATAGCCTCAGTTACGTAGAGAAGACTGGTATCATCAGTTTACAAAAAAAGGAAAAATAAATACAGATATCCAGTTAGGAGAAGAATTAAAAACAATAATGGCTACTGTTTATTGAAATATCACTATGTGCCAATCATTGTATAAAACACTCTACAGACCCTACCTAGTTTAGTCTCCACAAACACCCTGTGCTTTGGTATTATTATTCTCTTTTACAATCAAGGAAATTGAAGCTTAGGTTAAATCATTTGTCAGAAGTCCTAGGTGGTAAGTGATGGTGTAAAAATAATGAGGTCAGTTTTAAGCATGTTGAGATAGTGAGAGAACATCACAAAAGAAATGTTGAAATACAATTTGGAAACCAAGGTAGAAAGAAAATCAGCTAGAGGTATTATTGCCATGTCTTTGTTGTCTGAAGGTACCACCAAGTACCTCTGGTTCCTTAACATGGCACCAAAGTGAGGGTGGGAGGCTGGAAAAGCAAATTAAGAATTTTTCAGGTTCAATATGGCAGAGTAGAAGGACGTGCACTCACTCCCTCTTGCAAGAGCACTGGAATCACAACTAACTGCTGAACAATCATTGACAGGAAGACACTGAAACTCACCAAAAAAGATACCCCACATCCAAAGACAAAAGAGAAGCCACAATGAGATGGTAGGAGGGGCGCAATCACAATAAAATCAAATACTATAACTGCTGGGTGTATGACTCACAAACTGGAGAACAATTATACTACAGAAGTCCACACACTGGAATGAAGTTTCTGACCCCCACGTCAGACTTCCCAACCTGGGGTCCAGCAAAGGGAGGAGGAATTTCCAGAGAATCAGACTTTGAAGGCTAGTAAGCTTTGATTGCAGGACTTCAACAGCACTGGGAGAAACAGAGACTCCATTCTTGGAGGGTACACACAAAGTCCTTTGTGCATCAGGACCCAGGGGGAAGGAGCAGTGATCCCATAGGAGACTGAAGGAGACCTACCTGCTTGTGTTGGAGGGTCTCCTGCAGAGGTGGGGTTGGCTGTGGCTCACCATGGGGACAAGGACACTGGCAGCAGAAGTTCTGGGAAGTTCTCCTTGGCATGAGTGCTCCTGGAGTCCACCATTAGCCCCACAAAAGAACCTGTAGCCTCCACTGCTGGGTCACCTCAGGCCAAACAACCAACAAGGAGGGAACTCAGCCCCACCTATTAGCAGACAAGTGGATTAAAGTTTTACTGAGCTCTGCCCACCAGAGCTACACCAATCTCTACCCACTACCAATCCCTACCACCAGGAAGCTTGCACAAGCCTGTTAGATAACCTCATCCACCAGAGGGCAGACAGCAGAAGCAAGAACTACAAGCTTGTGGAACGAAAACCACATTCACAGAAAGACAGACAAAATAAAACGGCAGAGGGCTATGTACCAGAAGAAGGAACAAGATAAAACTCCAGAAAATAATTAAATGAAGTGGAGATAGGCAGAAAAAGAATTCAGAATAATGATAGTGAAGATGATCCAGGACCTCGGAAAAAGAACAGAGGCAAAGATCGAGAAGATTCCAAAAATGTTTAACAAAGACCTAGAAGAATTAAAGAACAAACAAACAGAGATGAACAATACAATAACTGAAATGAAAAATACACTAGAAGAATCAATAGCAGAATAACTAAGGCAGAAGAAAGGATAAGTGACCTGGAAGACAGAATGGTGGAATTCACTGCCATGGAACAGAATAAAGAAAAAAGAATGAAAAGAAATGAAGAGAGCCTAAGAAACCTCTGGGACAACATTAAATGCAAATATATTCGCATTATAGGGGTCCAAGTAGGAGAAGAGAGAAAGTATCCAAGAAAATATTTGAAGAGATTATAGTCAAAAACTTTCCTAACATGGGAAAGGAAACACCCACCCAAGTCCAGGAAGCACAGAGAGTCCCATACAGGATAAACCCAAGGAGAAACACACCGAGACACATAGTAATCAAACTGGCAAAAATTAAAGACAAAGAAAAATTATTGAAAGCAGCAAGGGAAAAATGACAAATAACATACAAGGGAACTCCCATAAGGTTAACAGCTGATTTCTCAGCAGAAACTCTACAAGCCAGAAGGGAGTGACATGATATATTTAAAGTGATGAAAGGGAAGAACCTACAACCAAGATTACTATACCCAGAAAGGATCTCATTCAGATTTGACAGAGAAATCTAAAGCTTTACAGACAAGCAAAAGCTAAGAGAGTTCAGCACCACAAAACCAGCTCGACAACAAATGCTAAAGGAACTTCTCTAAGTGAGAAATACAAGAGAAGAAAAGGACTTATAATAACAAACCCAAAACAATTAAGAAAATGAAAATAGGAACATACATATCAATAATTACCTTAAATGTTAATGGACTAAATGCTCCAACCAAAAGACACAGGCTCGTTGAATGGATACAAAAACAAGACCCATATAGATGCTGTCTACAGGAGGCCCACTTCAGACCTAGGGACACATAAAGACTGAAAACGAGGGGATGGAAAAACATATTCCATACAAAAGGAAATCAAAGGAAAGCTGGAGTGGCAATACTCATATCAGATATAATAGACTTTAAAAAAAAGAATGTTACAAGCGACAGGAAGGACACTACATAATGATCAAGGGATAAATCCAAGAAGAAGATATAACAATTATAAATATATATGCACCCAACATAGGAGCACCTCAATACATAAGGCAAATGCTAACAACCATAAAAGGGGAAATCGACAGTAACACAATAATAGAAGGGGACTTTAACGCCCCACTTACACCAATGTGCAGATCATCAAAACAGAAAATGAAGAAGGAAACACAAGCTTTAAATCACAATATAGACCAGATAGATTTAATTGATAGGACATTCCACCCAAAAGTGTCAGACTATACTTTCTTCTCAAATGCACATGGGAAATTCTCCAGGATAGATCACATCCTGGGTCACAAATCAAGCCTTGGAAAATTTAAGAAAATTGAAATCATATCAAGCATCTTTTCTGACCATAACACTATGAGATTGGAAATAAATTACATGGGGAAAAAATGTAAGAAACACAAACACATGGAGTGTAAACAATGCGTTACTAAATAACCAAGAGATCGCTGAAGAAATCAAAGAGGAAATCAAAAAATACCTAGAGACAAATGACAACAAAAACAGGATGATCCAAAAGCTATGGGATGCAGCAAAAGCAGTTCTAAGAGGGAAGTTTCTAGCAATACAATCCTACCTCAAGAAACAAGAAAAATCTCAAATAAACAATCTAACCTTACACCTAAAGGAACTAGAGAAAGAAGAGCAAATAAAACCCAAAGTTAGTAGAAGGAAAGAAATAATAAAAATCAGAGCAGAAATAAATGAAATAGAAACTAAGAAAACAATAGGAAAGATCAATAAAACTAAAAGCTGGTTCTTTGAGAAGATAAACAAAATCAGTAAACCTTCAGCCAGACTCATCAAGAAAAAGAGAGGGAGGACTCAAATCAATAAAATTAGAAAGGAAAAAGAAGTTACAATGGACATCGCAGAAATACAAAGCATCATAAGAGACTACTGCAAGCAACTCTATGCCAATAAGATGGACAACCTGGAAGAAATGGACAAATTCTTAGAAAGGTATAACCTTCCAAGACTGAACCAGGAAGAAATAGAAAATATGAATAGACCAATCACAAGTAATGAAATTGAAAGTGTGATTAAAAATCTTCCAACAAACAAAAGTCCAGGACCATGGCTTCACAGGTGAATTCTATCATTTAGAGAAGAGCTAACACCCATCCTTCTCAAAGTCTTCCAAAAAATTGCAGAGGAAGGAACACTTCCAAACTCATTCTACAAGGCCACCATCACCGTGATACCAGAACCAGGCAAAGATACTACAGAAAAAGAAAATTACAGACCAATATCACTGATGAATATAGATACAAAAATGTTCAACAAAATACTAGCAAACAGAATCCAACAACACATTAAAAGGATCATACACTGTGATCAAGTGGGATTTATCCCAGGAATGCAAGGATTCTTCAATATATGCAAATGAATCAATGTGATACACCACACTAACAAATTGAAGAATAAAAACCATATGATCATCTCAATAGATGCAGAAATTTTGACAAAACTCAACACCCATTTATGATAAAAATTCTTCAGGAAGTGGGCATAGAGTGAACCTACGTCAACATAATACAGGCCATATATGACAAACCCACAGCAAACATCATTCTCAATGGTGAAAAAGTGAAAGCATTTCCACTAAGATCAGGAACAAGACAAGGATGTCCACTGTCACCACTATTATTCAACACAGTTTTGGAAGTCCTAGCCACAGCAATCAGAGAAGAAAAAGAAATAAAAGGAATACAAATTGGAAAAGAAGAAGTAAAACTGTGACTGCTTGTGGATGACATGATCCTATACACAGAGTATCCTAAAGATGCCACCAGAAAACTACTACAGCTAATCAATGAATTTGGTAATGTTGCAGGATACAAAATTAATGCACAGAAATCTCTTGCATTCCTATACACTAATGATGAAAAATCTGAAAGAGAAATTAAGGAAACACTCCCATTTACCACTGCAACAAAAAGAATAAAATACCTAGGAATAAACCTACCTAAGGAGACAGAAGACCTGTACTCAGAAAACTATAAGACACTGATGAGAGAAATCAAGGATGACACAAACAGATGGAGAAATATACCATGTTCTTGGATTGGAAGAATCAATATTGTGAAAATGACTATACTACCTAAAGCAATCTACAGATTCAGTGCAATCCCTATCAGATTACCAATGGCATATTTTATAGAATTAGAACAAATAAATCTTAAAATTTGTATGGAGACACAAAAGACCCCGAATAGCCAAAGCAATCTTGAGGGAAAAAAAACAGAGCTAGAGGAATCAGACTCCCTAGCTTCAGACTATACTACAAAGCTACAGTAATCAAGACAATATGGTACTGGCACAAAAATAGAGATATAGACCAATGGAAAAAGATAGAAAGCCCAGAGATAAACCCACGCACCTATGGTCAACTAATCTATGACAAAGGAGGCAAGGATATACAATGGAAAAAACAGTCTCTTCAATAAGTGGTGCTGGGAAAACTGAACAGCTACATGAAGAAGAATGAAATTAGAACACTCCCTAACACCATACACAAAAATAAACTCAAAATGGATTAAAGACCTAAAGGTAAGACCAGACATTATAAAACTCTTAGAGAAAAACATAGGAAGAACACTCTGACATAAATCACAGCAAGATCTTTTTTGATCCACCTCCTAGAGTAATGGAAATAAAAACAAAAATAAACAAATGGGAACTAAGTAACCTTAAAAGCTTTTGCACAGCAAAGGAAACCATAAACAAGACGAAAAGACAACCCTCAGAATGGGAGAAAATATTTTCAAATGAATCAACAGACAAAGGATTAATAGACAAAGAAGACATAAAGATGGCCAAGAAGCACATGAAAAGCTGCTCAATATCACTAATTATTAGAGAAATGCAAATCAAAACTGCAATGAGGTATAACCTCACACTGGTCAGAATGGCCATCATCAGAAAATCTACAAACAGCAAATGCTGGAGAGGGTGTGGAGAAAAGGGAACCCTCCTTCACGGTTGGTGGAAATGTAAATTGATACAGCCACTATGGAGAACAGTATGGAGGTTCCTTAAAAAAACTAAAAATAGAATTACCATATGACACAGCAATCCCACTACTGAGCATATGCCCAGAGAAAACCATAATTCAAAAAGACACATGCAACCCTATGTTCACTGCAGCACTATTTACAATAGCTAGGTCATGGAAACACCCTAAATGCCCATCCACAGACAAATGAACAAAGAAGATGTGGTACAATATACAATGGAATATTACTCAGTCATTAAAAGGAATGAAATTGGGTCATTTGTAGAGACATGGATGGACCTAGAGACTGTCATACAGAGTGAAGTAAGTCAGAAAGAGAAAAACAAATATCGTATATTAACACATATATGTGGAATCTAGAGAAATCATACAGATGAACCGGTTTGCAAGGCAGAAATAGAGACACAGATGTAGAGAACAAACTTATGGACACCAAGGGGGGAAAGTGGTGGGGGGATGAATTGGGAGATTGGGATTGACATATATACATTAATATGTATAAAATAGTTAACTAATATGAACCTGCTGTATAAAAATAAAATAAAATTTAAAAAAAAAAAGAATTTTTCATGGATCTGCCCAAGAAAAGATTACTAAGAAATACCAAGAACAGAAAAAGGTTAATAAAAGACCACAGGATTTTATGAATTCCCGTACATCAAAGCGTAGTTGGCCATTAAGATGATCATTATCAAAAAAAACAAAAAAAACAAAAAAACAAAGTAACAAATGTTGGTGAGGATGTGGAGAAATTGGAGCATTGTGCATTGCTGGTGGGAATGTAAAATGAGATAGCCACTGTGGAAAACATTATAGCAGTTCCTCAAAAAGTTAAGCATGCAATTACCATATGATCTAGGAATTCCACTTCTGCTATATACCCAAAAGAATTGAAAGCAGGGACTTAAAGATATTTGTACACCATTATTCATAGTAGCATTATTCACAATAGCCAAAAGGTGAAACAACACAAATGTCCATCAGTAGATGAATAAATAACAACAATGTGGTACATACGTACAATGGAATATTATTCAGCCTTAAAAAGAATGAAATTCTATCACGTTACAACATGGATGAATCTTGAAGACATTATACTATGTGAAATAAGCCAGATATAAAGATAAATAACGTATGAGTCAATTACGTGAAGCACCTAAGAGTAGTCAAATTCATAGAGAAAGAAATTAGAACAGTGGCTTCCAGGGACTGGGGGAGGAGGGAAGGGAATGGGAAGTTATTGCTTAACTGGTACAGAGTTTGAGTTTAGGAAAGTGAAAAAAGTTCTGGAGATGGGTGGTGGTGAGAGTTGCACAACCACGTGAATATACTTGATGCTACTGAACTGTACACTTAAAAGTGGTTGAAATGGTAACAGGAAACAACTACTGAGTGTCAATGTAGTGAATATAATAGAAAAAAATTTTCATCATTAAAATGGTAAATTTTATGTTATATATATTTTACCCCAATTTAACCAAAAAGTAGTTGACCAAGCATAAAGTTAGAAGTTGAATGCAGGTTCTCTTGCCCTGTGGTGTGTGTGTTGTAAGGAGGCAGGAGAGACCCAGATACATTCATCCAAATGATGGTCCAACTAATCATCTTAGAGAGGCTGGTATTAGGAAAGCAAGTTAGGCATGTGGTTGTTGATGTTTATGCTATGATACATCTTATTAAAACAAGGAGACTGGGATTAACAAAATGATTTCAAGAATTTGGTAGCAAATTTATTAGTTTATTCTCCCCAAGAAATGTCACCTTAAGTATAGCTCACAGCCAGCTCTGGCCCCAGCATGGCATCAGAGGAAAAGGCACTTATAATTGGGGTTAAGGAATTAAACAATAAGACTAAAAATAAGAACAAATGTCTTCATAGAGAGAGTTCTTCATCCTGGCACTGAGTGCCTCAGGGAGTATTCAACCTTGTTTTCTGGAAGCATTTAGGCACAGGATAGGATCAAATTTTCTAGGTTAAGGTAAAAGCAAGGAATGGACACCATCACTCTGCAGCCTCCTCCCTGCCTCATGATCCTGTAGGTAGGTCATTTAGCTATGTGTTGTTTTCTGTGAAGTATCTCACACAGACTTGGAGATTCCTCAAGCCTTCTTAGCTTTGAGCAAAAAGACAACACACAATGCTCCAAAGCTGTGCAAACACTCAGATGGGCCTGAGAGGAAGGGGTTGGCATTTAGTGGAGACAATTCTCACAAACATTTCTCATCTCAGAGATGTTACAACTCCTGACAGCTTCAATCTTTCATTTTAGAGATTTCTGTTGATTAAGAATCACACACATTTTGTCCACAGCACAGAGATACCAAAGCAAACTTTTCCCCTAGTGCCATTTCCCCAGGGGATCGGAATGATTGATTTTTATTGGTTCAGCTCCTAGGATACTCACATCTCAATCCAGCCAATTTTCTTTGGAGAGAGCCCACTCCAGTCCACTTAATTGTATTTTCTAACCAAAGAGTTGAGAGAGATTTGTCATCTTTCCAGTCCAGAGGAGATGAATCTCCAGACTTCTCTCCCAGTTGTGTGAACTTTATTCTGAAGTTGGCAACTGAAGAAGGGAGCCAGGCTTAAGGAAAAAAAAAAAAAATCACATACAAATATAATACAATGACTGAAATGCAGGCAAAAAACTAATCTGGGCATCAAGGACTTGAAAGGTCTGAGAAGAAACAGTTTGCTCCATGCTTTCAACTTTTATTGGAAAACAATTACTGTACGTAGTCTTTCATTTGGATCTGAACAAAGAAGAATCATATATTGACTAAGAAAGTCATCCCCTCAGTTCTCTGACACGTCTTCCTTTCTGTTTGCCTTTTCTCATGGCTCACTCTATACTCCCATGAACCTCTCATCACCCCAACCCCTGTTTATTTTAACCTTCATTTAACTCATACCAAGTTTCCCATGTTTCCCTGTCTCAGCAATAGCTTGCTCTGGGGTGTGGAATGAAGATCCAGAGAAAATTAAGAATGCAAACTAGCTTGAGACTTTGGAAAAATTAATGCCCATGGTGAAAGGAAAGCCTTCCTCCATTCTCTCAGCAAATGGAAAAGGTGACCAACTCAGGATGGGATTCTTTTGCACACTGACACTTTCCAGCCCTCAATTATGCACTTTTTCCTATTAAATATACAACCAGCCCTGATAGTTTCTTCACAATGAATCTCTCTTAACCCACAGAATCTACATTATGTTGCATATTGCTCTTTTGTGCATGGATTTCTTTTCATCTTCCCTATTAAACTGTAATATTCCTGTGGACCAAGCAACTTTGTTTCTTTGCTTCTTCCACAGCAAAAAAAAAAGAAAAGCACACAATGTTGGGCATGACTTTGAAAATGTTACAAGATAGTGCTATAAAGTGATAATATCAGTTATGTTCTTTATTTCAGAAAATCACATGAGAAATTGTACAACGGAAGTAGTACTAGGCTTTAATCATTGAAGAGTTACTTGATTTTCTTTCTTTTTTCTTTCTTTCTTTCTCTCTCCTTTTTTTTTTTTTTTTTTTTTTTGGTAACCTTCACAGCCAGTTTATAAACCCCAGAAAAAAAGTTGTCTTAATTTACGGTCAATCATAATTTTCAACACATTTTTATTAGTTTTTTTTTTTAACCTATATTTTCATACTACTCAACTTGATCTACTGCTTTGTTTACCCCACTGGCCCAAAATTATTACTTTGATCACATCAAAAATTACTACCTATGATTCCCTCCAAGCAAAAGAATTTACCTCTACCAAAGTAAAAACAAAGTAGCAGGCCATCCCCAAACTGTAACACAATAGATTCTGAGCATTGATAACAGTTTTAGAGTAAGTATACAGCTGCTGAAGATGACCTCTTTGAAGAAGATATTGAGAAACCACTCTCCGTGAATATTTTCAACTTTCTGCATGGCCCAAGCTTTTTGAGCAAAAGAACTAGAACCTGGGTTAAAAGTAGAATTAAATGGTAAACATTCAGTTAGAGATAATATATTGCACCAGAAAGATTTAGGGGTTTATTTCTGTGGTACTAAGTGTTCTGCAATCAATTCCATCAAGGGAGGCTAGGGCAGGTCACCACACCAACCAATTTTCTGTGAGACCACCTGAGTGCCCTACAATTCAACTCAATTCTGACACTATCTATCTGGAGATCATGTCAGATTCTGCAGATTAAGGGCTCAGCTCTACAAGACTGCTCCCCACCCTCACCACCTTAGACACCAATCACAAGTCCACCTTGTCACCTAGGCTTCTAACCAACTGGCTATAGACTGAAGGTTCCAACACCCCCCTCCTCAGGTTTGGTTAATTTGCTACAGTGGCTCACAGAACTCAGAGCAACATTTCCCTTACTAGATTATTAGTTTATTATGAAGGATATCACTCAGGAATGTCCAGATGGAAGAGATGTACATGGCAAAGAATGGGGAAGGAGTGTAGAGCTTCCATGCTCTCTGCAAGTGCACAATTTTGACCAAATTTCCATATGTTCACCAACCAGGAAGCTTTCCAAACCCCATCCTTTTGGATTTTCATGGTAGCTTCATTGCATAAGCATAATAGATCAAATCACTGGTCATTGAGGATTGATTCAACCTCTAGCTCCTCCTCCTTTCCCTGGAGGCCAAGAGGGTGCAACTGAAAGTTCCAACCCTCTAATCACATGGTTAATACCACAGGTAAAAACTTTCCTGCATGCACTGGTAACATCAGGTCCTTGTCACATCATCCGTGGTTGATTGGGACACAGGAAACCAGCTCTAAGATGCTCTATGCATAATAAATGATGTATTCTCTAATATGGCGTTCTGGTGTTTCTGTTAGTGTATGTGTATATATACACTTTTAGTGTGTATGTGTGTTTATACACACACACACACACACACACACACACACCTGTACATGACAGGTTAACTTGTTAACTTGTAAGTAAGGTAACATCTCAGGCCTATCACTATTTTGGACTTAATAGAAGATAATAATCATTATAACCCTTGAGTATTAATCAAATTACAAAAACAAGAGCTTAATGATGGTTTAATTAGTTGGGTGCCTTCTTTGTGTATATGAAAACCTCTGCCCTTGGTCCTACATTCTTGCAGTTGACTTCTATGTGCATGGTGAGATCAGTGCCTTTGGGGCCACAACTGTAAATACAGCACATTCTCAGTCCTCAAGGAGTTTACTGTCCACAGGAGAAGATGAGGCATTTACCCAAATATCTTTAAAAGAAAAGATAAATTGTTTCTGTGAGAGAAATATATATATGTACCAGAAGAGATAAAAGGGAAAAAGCAGTTGTTACTTTTAGTTGTGTATGTTGTGGTCAGGGAGAGCCTAACAGAAGTTCTCATGAAGGGAAACTTTCGATATCTGTATCCATCATTTAGGTAAAGCCACAGAAGACAAGCTTCTTGAATCTATGGATAACACAGAGCAGGGTGTGATGGCCAGTAAACTGATTAGCAAAATCAAGGTTCTGAAATAGATCTACAAACCAGAATGACAGGAAAGGTTAACAAGATGAAGCTGCACAGTTATAAATGTGGAGTAATAAATGGGTTCACTTATATGGGAGAAACAAGAGTTGCAGCAGATCACATAAACTCAACAGCAGTAAAATTTAATCCAAACATTCCTATTGGTGCTCTTTCAAATCCCTTCATGTACCTGCTCATCTTTGAGACTCACACAAACTCTATGAGGGCTGCATCAGGCAAGTTTTACTGTTTCCGCTGATTAGAAGGGGGGATGTGGTCTCAGAGCGTAAATGACTTGACCAAGGTTGTGCAGCAATTAAAAAAAAAAAAAAGTGAGAACCATCGTTGATCACATAGATTGAAGAATGACTTTCCAATCAAAGAGTCTCAACAATAATGAGAATTCTGTGGTCAGTTTCAGGAGCAACATTTTATGAAGGATGTTGACAATAAGGGATCCCTCCATCCAATGGAGGTAGTTAGGATGATGAAGGGTCTGGACATCATGGCGTATACGGAACGTTTGGAGGAGTTTCACCAGGAACGGAAAAGACATAAGAACTACTGTCTGCAAATATCTGAGGAGCTGCGATGTGGAAAGGAATTGACACATCTGTGAAGGTTCATGGGGCAGAATCAACACCACTCTATGAAAGTAACAGCAAGGAAGATTTCAGATACTGTAAAGGAGCACGTTCTATCGTTTAGAAGTGGGAAAGATGAGCTTGCAAGAGAGTGAACCCACCATCTCAGAGCTGATTATAGCGCAGGCTGTGACCAGCCACAAATTGCAGTTGTTGAAGGAATTCCTGCCTAAAAATAAAAAGTTCATGGCTTCTCACATATCTTCCAACCCTAAGATTCTATTACTTAAATAAAAATCTACAGTACCAGGAAATTCATGTCCCAACAATAGATCTTCAAAATATGCTTAGACATTAAGGACCATGCTGACACTATGAGTTAGTACTATCTTCATCTGGGTCATAAAAACATCATAAATAGTCATAGGCCACTCACATATCATGATTTCATGATTTTTGCTGTTTGCTAGTCTTCAGATCTATCCATGAATGAGAAAAGGGCTTGAATGATTATCCCAGAGAAGTTAAGTGATGAGTTGAAGGTGATATGACAAGTTAGTAGTGAAATCAGAGCCAGAAACCTAGCCTCCCCTTAGATTCATTGAGATCTCAGCAACAATATTAGTAAAAAATGACTACTATTTACAGCTCTTACTATGGGACCGGTACTGCTTTAAGCACTCTACATCTGTGACGTCATTTAACCCGCACAAAAACCCTATCAGGTGAGAACTATTTCATCGCCATTTTATAGGTTAGGAAACTAAGAGGCAGAGAGTTTAAGTAACTTGCCTGAGATAACAGTTATACTATGTGGTAGGGCTAGATTGCAAACTTTGGCAATATGACTCCAAAACCTGTACTCTCAACCACTAGGCTTTGTTTTCCTCCTAGAAATTATTGGGTTGGCAAAATATTCGTTCGGGTTTTTCCATAAGATGTTATGGAAAATCCGAACGAACTTTTTGGCCAACCCAATATTTTATTTGTGAGTGAGAAAGGGGAAGTCCCCATAATTGTACATCACAGCTTCTGTGGAATATGTTGCCAAAGGAACCAAATAAGCAGGCTTGGAAGCTATGAGAGCTGGGAAAGACTCTACCTTAGAAGACATCTCCCTGCCTCACTCAGCTCATCCCGCCAAATATGAAGTATGGCTGCAGAAGTTCCTTCTCACCGATCGGATGATGGAAATTAACCAAGCAAGCTACAAACTTGAGACTCAGCGGTTCTGAAAATCAGCCTGGACTGAAATGTGGCCGAGTTTCAGGCAAACACCATGGAGGAGGGGAGCTCCATAGGAGCGTAGATGGCAGAATCCACATTTGACCCTTCGCTGGAGTGGGAGAAAGACAAAACTGAAATAATGGGTACCACAGATAACTGTTTATTCCTCTCCAGCACAACAAGCAAATGAACTGCCATTGGTGCCTCCAAACTTCATACAGGGTAATATTCCTTTAATGGAATGCTTTTAGAGAAGAGTCATAAAAATAAATTGAAAAGTGCTTTCTGCTGGCTACAGCTGGCATAAGCAGCATCTGAGCAAACAGGATAACACAAGGCTTAACTTAGCATTGCCATTTTTATTACTCACCTGCGACAGGTCTTATAATAGTGTAAATTCACTTTAAAAAAAGGACTCTTTGCTCCTATCACCACTCCTCCTTCCACCACCATGCACCCAATAGCCTTCTGTGTTCATTCTGAACAGTGTAATTACAGGTCATTTTATGATTTAGGTTTGAGACCAATTAGCTGTTACTGCAAACCTTTCAAATGCCAGTTTCCCTCTCTTGGCACTCCCTGTTCTGCTGGAGTTTACCTGAATGCTTGTAAAAGGCAAATGTTTTGTGAGGAGCGGAGAAATCGGGTATGTTTGTGGATGGGTTCCCTCCTCCCCTCTCTTCTCTTGTTCTCATCTGCCAGTGCATCTTTAGTGCACCTGGTCTCTGAAATTGTCACAGTGTGAAATACACACTGAATATTCATGCTGGGTGCCCACACTGCTTCTAAGAACAGGTAGTTGTGTCATAAAGCTGCCAGTTGCTTTCTCCTCCTATTGCTTTTCCTATAGGTGGAGCTGCAGACCCATGCTGGGCAGTGTTCTGCTGCCATTTTTGAAGTCTGTTACCCACTGGCAGGATGGACAAGAGTTCAAGAACTCAGAAAGTCACTACCTGACAGCCTGGCCTCCTCCACTACATCTGCCCCTAACATATTCCACCCCACATTCATGATATAGTAAGGCTCCAACAATGGCCATGACGTCATATATTCAGCAAAGATCTACATAATCAACAAACAAGCATGAATTTTATAAAGCCCTGTGCACGACCAGAGGATTCAGGGGTGAATAAGATTCCTGCCCTCAATGTGCTTTTAATTGAATATAAGAAGACTCAACTTATTCACATAAGAGGATAACTTAGAATATAAGGCAGGATATGGTAAGTGCTGTATGGAACAAGCAATAATTTCAAAGAAAGATTTTTTTTTTTTTTAAATTTCAATTCTCCATCTCTTTTTTTTTTAATTTATTTATTTTGGGCTGTGTTGGGTTTTCATTTCTGTGCGAGGGCTTTCTCAAGTTGCGGCGAGCGGGGGACACTCTTCATCGCAGTGCGTGGGCCTCTCACTATCGTGGCCTCTCTTGTTGTGGAGCACAGGCTCCAGACGCGCAGGCTCAGTAGTTGTGGCTCACGGGCCTAGTTGCTCCACGGCATGTGGGATCTTCCCAGACCAGGGCTCGAACCCGTGTCCCCTGCGTTGGCAGGCAGATTCTCAACCACTGTGCCACCACAGAAGCCCCAAAGAAAGATTTTGTCATGGGATCCTGAGTAATCAGAGTCTCTAGACATCTATTCTGGACCAAGCATTTTACAAATTGTGTTCAATCCTTACACAATCCTTCCAGATACATATATTTATATATGTTATACCTAAAACATTTTCCAGATGAAGAAACCAAGCCTCACAAAATTAAGTAACTTGTCCAAGTCACAGGATCCCAAAACTAGTAAGTGACAAAAACTGAAATTTTGATTTCTGGTGTGACACCAAAACATTTACCACCATATCATGTTTCCTCCCTGCAGGTCAGCAGAGATGATGTCTAGTAGGCATTCTGCTGGTGGTTGTGGGGGTGGTTATAGAGGGAAGTATAAGAATATTCGAGAAAGGAAAAGTGGACTAATTTGAATAGAATAGAGAAACTAATAAGGTCATAAAAATACTAAAATATAAGGCCAGAAAGGAATTTACAGAGCTAACCCCAGCTATATTATTAAATTAACAATCCAACAGTATATTGAGATATTACACAGCCATTAAAATAACTCTGAAGACTAGGTAGAATTATGAAATATGCTAATGCTATAATGTTAAGTAAATGAAATAATAAGAAGATAAAGCAGAATATAAAGTACCTTCTGGTTGCAACTATGTGAAAATAAGTACTGGTAGTGTTTTTACATAAAATTTTTAGTGAAAATTGTTTAAGAGGAAAAAAATAAGTCCATCCCCTGGGCATAAGCATGACTATATTTACACTTTTCCAGACAGATGGTTTTCTTTCCTCTTCTAACAGATTTCCATGGAGAGAAATCTAATGCCCTCCCTCTGTTATTTTAGTGCCTCATAACCCCATTTCCTCAAGTCTAGCCTCCATCCCCCTACTGAGGCAATTTCACCCCACAGTTGGTTTCTGTCTCTGTGAGCTAACCACTGGCTTAAAATTTTTAACATGCTTTGGGTTCCAGAGATAGTGAAAGTAAGATTGTCATTTCTCACCACCCTCTTTTTGCATTCTGCATACCAGCTCTGATGGTACTCTTGATATGACTGAGGAGGTAGAAGGAAGGGAAGTGATGATTAAAAAAAAAGCAAAACAAAACAACCTAAGCATCATAATTCAGCAAACCTATTATTTTCCCATCTTCTGCTTCTCTTTCATGCTACTCATAATGATTCCACTTAATCTTCCAATATCATTCATATCTAGTAATTTGAAAAACTCCCATACTCTGGAAAATCTACCTCTCTACGGTTTACCAGTGGTAATGTCATAGACTTTGCCTTTCAGATGTAGTTACTATTATCACCTTACCTCCTCCCACCTATCCTCATCCTAGAATAGCATGACCTTGATGAAGTTAAATAAACCCCCTCCCACTTCCTTTTATGAGTAGATATCAATAAGCCCTATTAAGAGAGGTTTTTGCCCCTTCTACCTGATTCTCTGTTCCCAGGATGGTACCCAGCACTATCCTACCTTGTCACTGCTTAGCTGGGCAAATGAAAACATAGCCTTGATTCAAAAAGATTATATGAGAGGACATGAATAGATCAGCAGAGATAGATAGATGGATGGATAGATAAATAGATAGAAAGATAGATAGACAGACAGATGGTAGATAGAGAGATAAATACAAGCCAGGGTCACCTAAGCAGAAACAGGGATGCTATGAAGCAAAGTCAATAACCAAACCCATTGGTAAGTCCCCAGATCTGTGGCAGCCAAGTGGGAAAGGCAAAGTTAGGAGAGGAATCTGAACTCAAGAACCAGCTGTAATATTTTCCAAGAAGAGAAAGTCAGAAGCCTATGTAAGGAGTGGCTGAATTACTTGAGTGCACTACATTCTGCTGCTGTCCCTTTGCAAGGTCCATGATTTCCCCCTGCCCTGTCTTACTAGGAGGCACCCTGAACCTGACAACTGACCTTCACCTAGGAGGAGCTCTGATACTGTCACCACCCATCTACCTTTCCAGGATGCCACTTTACTCCCTCTGCTCCCTCCACCACCTTCTGCCTGGTTCCACGACACTGCTTGTCATTGCTCCACACTTGGGAGCTGCCTGTGTCTGGAACGCAGTGCCCACCTTCTCTATCTGACATGCTCTCAGTCACTCACAAAGCTCATTGTCACACTGTTTCCAGCACCCCTTGACAATTTGTAACTCCATCTTCAAGGCTCCCATACCGTTTTGTCAGAGAGCTTATCAGCATGTTACAATTGTTTGTCTAAATGTCTCTCTCTCCGACGCTACACGGAGTTCCTTAAAGACTGACTGCTTTTCTTTTTCATCTCTGGATTCCCATGCCTAGCACTTTGCTTGGCATACCATAGTACTCAATGTATGTTTCTTAGATGAATTAATCAAATATAGCGTATTCCACATTCACCTATTCACTTCATTCCCCTCTAGGATCTTGCAAATCAAGAGAGGCAATCTCCTAAAACAAACAGCATGACACCTAATAGATGTAGCTATCACAGTTAACAGCCAGCCAATGGCCTCAGTCAGGAAAAACAATTAGCATACCCAGATATTGTGTTTCTGTTTAGTTCTTAATCCCAGGGCTACTTGTCTAGGTAAGGACTCAGTCTCTGGGAGCACATGCAAATATATTTTCTGAGATGAGTTCTGGAGAGTACAGTGCAAGATTGTGAAATTCAAAACACACCTGGGAAATTCAGACATGATCTCAGTAATAAGAGCTGTAATCAAGGAAGAAACCCTTACTTAAGCAAATAATTTGCCTTGGGAGTAAAAGGCTGAACATGATGTTCTTCACACACAGGGACTTTAGTTGGCATTTTGTCTTCGCTCTACGTAGACCTCGCTGAACAAACCACAAAAATAAAATATGTACACTATGCCTACCATAGTAGAAATGGTCTTCCAATCAGAGCAGAAATTGGTGGGGTGGGAATAAGAGAGAGAGAGAGCAAGAAGAGCATAAAATTAAAAGGGCAAAGCAATTTGATCCAAATTCTCCCCAAGTGAGGGTAACATGAATGGTAATGAATCCTGTCTTACTTCTGCAGTTATGAGGATGACTTTCAGACATCAGATTTTGTGATGTTACAGATATGATCCACAATTTTTGAGAGAGGGGGGAAAAGTTGATGCAGAAAAATATACTTGGACTAGATAAACAATAGCCAGACAACTGTATATCACAGCAAGATATAATGTCAGGTGTGGAATCAGATAAATTGCAAATAACAATGGAGAAACAACTGAACCTTGAGGATTATCAGCAGGTAAACCAGATGAAGTGGATAAAGACTCATTGGGTAGAGATGATGGGGAAGGCTTCCTGGCAGAAAAGTGGGAGGAAGTAGACAGAGGAAGAAGTAGAGTAGTGACAGAGCCTGAGCATCTAGATAAAAGGCTGCAGTCAGCTTTCCAAAAGTCAGAGAAAATAATAGCAAGAAACAATAAAATATAATTGTAGCAGTGTCAGTTATGATAAGCAGATAATTTGTTTCTCTCTACAGCCTGGGGCCCCTTTCCAGAGGCAGGCAGAAGTCCAAGTTCCTGGACTTATCAACCTGTGCAATCAAGAAGAGAAGATGTAATGCAAAGAGCAGCAAGAATCACAGACTGTTTGTACTGAAAGGGACCTTAGCAATTATTTAGAGCAAGCTCCCTTTCCATGGCACCATACTTCCCTGGTTTTCTTCCCACTTCACTGGCCATTTCTTCTCAACTCCTTTTCTGGTCTCTGTTTCTCTGTCCCTCTTCTAAATGTTGGAATGACAGTGCTGGGTCCCTTTCTCTATCAAGCACTCATTCCCTAAGTGATCCCACCCAGCCCCCTAGATTTAGATATCTAAATGCTGATTAACTCCATATCTGTATTCCTAGCCTTGACTTCTGTCCTAGCTGAGCTCCAAGCTCATATACCCAACTGCATGCTTGGCATCTCCAATTGAATGGCTTCCAGTCATATCCAAAGCAGAGTGCTTGATTCTGCTTTTTCTACCCAAATCTGTTCCTCCTCGGTTTCCCCCATTTAAATAAATGTAACCTCAATCTACCCATTTGCTCAAGCCAAAAACCTAGGCACCATCATTGGTTCCTTTTTTTTTTCTCTTTCTCTCTCACCAACCGTATCCCATCTACTGACAAGTCATGCTAATCGATTTGTTAGTGACAAATAGATGTATCCATTGTATTTCCACAGCCACTACCCCAGCTCAAGTCACCATCGAAGTTCAACTAGAGTAGCCTCCCAGCTGGCCCTCGCTTCTATTCCTGTTCCTCAAATTTCATTCCTTAAACAGTGGCCAAAGTGATCTTTTTAAAAGATTTTTTTAAAGGTAGAAATTGGATAAATATTTGTTAAATGATAAATGATACAGAAAAGTTGGGTGGGCAAAACTTCAGCGGAGTGGTAATCCTGAGTGAATGTAGCTTCGATCCAGCCAAATCCTTCTATTGCATAATGGCCCACTGAGTACTCAGTGTTTCTCCTGGCCCTGTCATGTGCTCTAACATTGCCCTATCTCTTCTTAGGGACTACTTGGGCTGTACATCTGCCTGATCAATTTTTAGAAAAACTAGCAAACATGCTTTCCTTTACTCTCTCCTCCCTCACTTCTGGAGCATTATTCCTAAATTGTCATATGAATGTTGCCAAAAATCTGGACTTTAGAAATATGTGAATGGCTAACAACTTTGCTCACATTTCTTTTGGATACTGAATGATGTACAGTCATAGCTACAGAGTCTCTTAGCTTCAAAGAAAGCAGAAGCAACTTTGGGTTTGGGGGACTGTCTCACTCCCATTAACCCCCCTCCCAAATTGAAGCATATAGGTCAGTGTTTATGTCCCTAGTTGCATTAAACCCATTAAGCAGTGGATGAGGTAGAGAGAGAATTGTGTGTTTGCTCACTTATGAGTGTTAGAATAAGGGCTCTAACATGCCCCAGAGACTCTGGATTCTGACTAATATAATGATGTGCACTGCCCAAAGCGCCATCACATTTATTATGTCGTTATTCAGCCCAATAATGCTACAAGCTGTAGGTACTAACATCTCTATTTTGCAAAAGAGGAAACTGAGGCTCACAGAGTTGCATGATAACATGATAACATTACAGAGCTGTGTTGTTTAATGACAAATCCTGAGTGCATGGTGAAAACACCTCCCATCTGTCCCCTGAATGAGGTTAGGGGAAACTATTTCAGCAAGGTTGCCTGTTACTTATTGGAAACCAAGGGAAGCCCCTCCCTGTCATGGAAACCCCTTGCCCTGCACTCTTTCCCGTAGCTACAGTGAGCACCAAAAGGAATCCGGGTGACTCCATCCTCAGGGTGTCTGTTTCCTCGTGGGAGATTTCCCAGTGGATCTGCAGGTTGTCCTTCTGCCTCCTCACCTCACCGGGGCTGTTTCTGTGGATCTTGGCATCCTTTCTGTAGGGACAGCGCTCATTCACACTCCCCAGCCCACCCCGGGGAAGGACTGCTGATTAGACTGTGGACTCTTCCCACCCACAGTCCAATCTGAGGCCGGAGGCACTGTCAGACAGCCCCTCCGTCATCGTCAGTTCTCACCGCTGTGTGTTACCATGCAAGACAGAGCAAAATGACAGTTTTCATCATTTCCTGTTAAATGATTCAGTGCTGATTCAGCCAGTTTCAACTCCACAGCAATACAGTGAAGAAAAAAGGGGGAAAAAAGACCCAGAATAGAAAAGTAAATGCTTATCAACCATTTTGAGGTATTGTTGCAGGTGGGCCCATTCTTTCCCTTCACTCAGAAAAGTCCTTGTCACCCTTTTCAAGGATAGATGACGGCACGAGATAGGAGCCTCCTCAGGTCCCAGGTCAGTCCCTTTATTCACCTGACTTAATTTCTCTTCAGGGGCTCTTTTTTGGAAAGATGCCATTACTTCTCTGGCCCCAGAAGTGGGAATGTGTGTTAGGGTAAAAATCAGCTGGCAGAGCAGAAATATAATGGCTCTGCCACAGAGCTGAGCCATGACCTTGGGTAAGTCATTTCCCATCTCTGAATCTCAAATCCTCTCTATAGAACAAAGATAAACCCTCTTCAAATGGATGTGAAACACTTTGCAAGCTATAAAGTATTGGAAGAAAGCAAAATACATGGGGTTTTCTCTCCTCAAATCCCCCATTTACTTGTGCTGCAGGATCTCCCCTCATAAGAGCAGGAGGGCCAGGTTGTCATGCTTGAAAGACACCCAGGAGAGAGTCATGCTCTGAAGAGGACTTTGTCTTGGCGTCTTCTTTCTGGCTGAGGGCAGAAAGGAAGGCTCCTCCCTGAGCCTTTGCCTTTCAGGCATTGCCACTTCTGAATGCTCCTCACCACCCTGGACAGCCCAGGCTTCCTCCTTCAGCCATGTCCCCAAATCCCTTTATTGTTTTATTCAATCAAACTCTCCCTTCAAGGGATAATCCTCATTTCTTTAATCCCTTCCAGATCACACTAATTGATCCCAAAATGGACCTATTCCTTCTCTGCTCTCCCCACTTCAACTTTTAATATAATATAAATAATTAGGCTGTGCAAATAAATGAATCAGTTTCTTCCCAAGGACCACAGTTTGCTTTGTCCCGACATCCAAGCTAAAGAGTGATTCCATAGTGGGACTTCCTTTCTTCCCTCAGGATTTTCAAACATGCAGTTCTCCTTGCATGGGGTATTCTTTTTTTCTTTCCTCCTCCCTATCCCTAACTAACTCCTACGGACATTTTAGGTCAATCTTACCATCACCTCCTCCACGCAGTCTGCCTTCATGCTATCAGACAATCTGCCTATGACACATTCCCCAGCATCTGCACTTCGTCATCACCACCAGCACTCTTGTAACTACTGTTGCCTGCCCTACTAGGGGCAGGTCCATGGGAGCAGGGTTCATGCCTATGTGTTGACCCCCAAGTCCCCAGGGCCTAACATTTTGCCTTGCACACAGTAGGGGCTTCATAAAGAAATGCTGAATGAATAAATTATGGTGGTCAGGAAGATATATTTTGGCACTAACTTGGAATTGGCAGGAGCTCAGAGGTCATCTAGACAAGGGCGTCCACCGAAGTCTGGCATCTCTGTGCAGTGTTCCCGACAGAGACGTGACTGGCTTCCACATGTACAGGATCAGATGTCGAGACATCACTTCTGCACAAGGCCATTGATTCTTCACTTTGGCAGTTCTACTAGCAAGTTCTTCCTCATCCAAACTGGCTCCGCACACTAACTGTTCCCTTCCTAACCATAGGTGAGGTTACAGATGTTCTATAACAAGCCCTGCAGTTGTGTCCAACACCAATGGAAATCATCCCACTTGGGGTTTCTTTATTTCTTTCCGAAGTCATTTACCTAGTCCTGCTACCTCCTGTTTCCATCCCCCTGCCTGGTGTCAGATCTTCCATCATTCAGATGGAGGCTTCCTTAGGACTGTCTGACACTGACTTCCAGATTCCTCCCCAGACACTGTCTTTCACACCTCCGTTGACTCCACGCCCCCACCCCCATTCCATACTCAGACACAAGTCCCTGAACTTCTGATGGAGTGCAGCACTCTGGATGCTCTCTTCTTGGAAGGTGAGTTGGGACATTAGTTAGACAGAGTGAGAGTATTTTCTCTTGTGAAGTGTAGACATTGGTCCCAGTGTGCCTTCCGGAGCCACATACCCCTCCACGAGAGGCGAACTCCTGCAGTGACCTTCTTTTCCCCACACTCCCGCACCTGAGATTGTCTCTCTTCAAGTCCAACAGTCTCGGTGCTTCCGCTGTTTCTCATGTGGTGTGGTTTGAAAGCTTCCACAGCTCCAACTATCCTTGGCAGGATGATTATTGACAGGGACCTCCCTCAAAAGTCACAAACCTGACCCTAGCCAGATCCACCTGAGTCCCTAGAGTAGCAGATAGGTCTCAGGTTTTCATTTATACACACAGAACACTGAGAAGGGTCCCCATCACTATCAGACAATTATTCTTTCTCACAGTGGAATATATTACGTGCAGCAAGGCAGAAGTTGCCCTGGGGAAGGACTAGGATTATATACAATCTGCTCTCTATTTAAAAAATGAAAAAGAAAATGGAAAAAAATTCCACAACGTCTCCCTTTCTGTGCTGTTAAGATAAACATCCTTTCCCCCAGTTACACAGCTCAAGCTGATGGTGAATACTTTTCTCCCTACAGAAATCACTTCTGAAAAGCAGACATTTAACATTTCCAATCTGTCTCTGAAGCCGAGATTAAATTACATTCTGTTTTGAAGGAATCGAAAACACACTTGTTAATATAATAAATGCCTTCCATTAGTTCTAGAATTTGTCTTTGTTAGGCACATAATTCAAGAATTATCTATTATGGTAAAAAAAAATTGAGCCATCTGGGTCTGTGCTAATATCTGCAAGCAATAAGTCTTCGATTTCCTTCATACTTCATTACTGGCGATGCACAGAGAGCAATCATTCCAAAATCAGAGCTTGTTTTCTGTTGTTGGACTATTGTTCATCAGGATTTATGAGGCAACAAAAAGACATTTTCTTGATTTTCTTAAGTTAAGCTAACAGTCCAGTGATGACAACACCATTAAAACCCAGCAAGTTAGATGTTTCAGCTATGGAATTTTATACCATATCTATCATATTTACAAAGTGGCTTTCTTTCCTCCAACTTTCCGTAGAATCTTTTATCAATAGAAAGGATAGGAAAAATGCTTATTTACTGTATATTTGTTAAGCCATATACATTTGCAATGTATCTTACCTGGCAATGTGGAAAGGATATAAAGCATTATCAAACTGACTAATTTTGATGATGTAGAGAAAAGAGATTGTAGGCAAATAGCATTCTCTCCAAATGAACTCTGCCACACTGCTTTTTAATATGCTTCTCCCTGGGGATGGAGAGCAGGGAAGCGCCAGCTCACTGGTAGCTGGGGTCAGCAGCACACCGTCCTCTAGAAACAGCAGGACTGCCCATCTCTGGGTTACTGGGCCTGCAGTCTACAGATGCACAACTTGTACACTGTACGTTGTGAATCTTCTGTGACTTAGGATGCTGGAAACATTTAGTACTAGTTGAGACATTGGGAATAAATGTGGAAAAGGAATCTCTGACTGGCAAGAAAAAGAGATTTCTTGGCTTTAAAACCTTGCATTTAGGCAGTTTCTATTTGCGATAGGGGAATTCCTGTTAGGTACTGAGAGCATTGGTTTATTCTCCATGACTCTTTTCTTCCTCAGGGCTGCCTGTTGGACTTACAGTAAAAGAGTTATCCAGGGCAAGAAAGTTTTTTTTTTTTTTTTTTTTTTTTTTTTAAGAAGGGAGCTCTTGTCATCTAAGAGTCAAATAGAAGGCTCTCAGGTCAGTTCCATCTTAAATCAGCCTACAGCTTACTGGTGGCCATGACCTTAGTAGCAGGGACCTGACAGACACATGTGGATGACACTGAAAGCAGAGAAGGTGTTTGAAGAAATTTCATTCTGAAAAGAGGTGAGCTTCCCAAGTGGTGTGAGTCCATTGTAAACTTGGATAGAGTCAGAGAGATGGATTGAGTTCCTGAGAGCCCCACAAAGTCTTGTCTCTGGGCATCTTCCCTTATCTTGCTATTCTATTGATAGAAACATGGTGGGAAAGGGAGAGGAAGATGGGAGCCAACATTTTTTGTGCACATTGTAGTCTACTCACTGTGCTAGGCATGTTTATATATGTGATCTGTGGTTTTCTAAGATGCCCGATCTGCTGTTTTCCCCAAACATAGCCTCCCACGAACCCAAAGCTACAGTTTCCAGCTGTGATGGGGAGACACAAAAAAAATGTGTGCCCAATTGTGCTTCATGATCTGCCCCCAGTAGGTGACTGATGTGGAGCAGGCAAAAGCACAATCACTTTGATAGATGACTGGCTCCTCCAGGCTCTGTTTCTAAGAAACCCAAAGTCTTCCTGTGGGATTGCCTAAGATTCCAGAAAGCCTGGGCTTTGTTTCTTTCTGCCATCATTGTGTCTGAGGTCAGATGCCATCTTCTGTGTGACTAACTCCCTTTCCTGAAATGGAAACCAGTAGAAACAGCTTCCAAACACAGTCGGCGTGTGCCAGTTGTTAGTTGAATTCTCCTGTCCACCAGTCTGTGCTTCTCGTTCTCTCAGCCTGGTGAGTTAATGCTGTAAAGTTAATTCCCAGTCGTTCTATCATTACCCTTTATCAGGCCTCCCTTGGGGTACCCAGGGGAATAATGGAACACAGACTCCATTTTTTATGAAACTGCCCTGTAATAAAATAATTTTTAAGATGATAGATTAGATCTTAAAATATATGAACAGCTTATGTTATCGCTTGCCTGAGAGAATTCACCCCTCCTGTATGGTTCTGACTCTGTTTCTGATTAAATTTAAAGAAAAATGCTGTTGTGAGCGTTTGGCTTCTGATTTTCCATAATTCTTATTTGTAAGCACTTTTGTGCTGGTACCTCCTTAT
This sequence comes from Balaenoptera ricei, assembly GCF_028023285.1. Classification (NCBI taxonomy): domain Eukaryota; kingdom Metazoa; phylum Chordata; class Mammalia; order Artiodactyla; family Balaenopteridae; genus Balaenoptera; species Balaenoptera ricei. The sequence goes on from NC_082639.1 coordinate 156,218,595, forward strand.
AATTTACTAAGTGCTTTGCTCTTAGAGAGCACTTAGCAGAAAGAGGTGCAAGGAAATTACATCTGGCAATTATGCCAGTAAATTTAACTCCAGGATTTAGGTTGGGTAGGTCATTCTTTGCTTTAGGTTTCCTGTCCTTGCCCCTTGCAACAGGTTGCCTGAGGGCTACTCCTGACCATGTTGAATGAGGCAAGAGACGATTCATTGCCTGCTGTGAAGCTGTCATTTAGGGCTCTGATGGCCCTGGGAATGCATGAGTGAGACTCATTCAAGAGCCAGAACAAAGATAGTACAGCCAAGGCAAAACTCAAGAAGGCTACATTCCAAGAAGTCTTGTGGTATCTCAGACCTCAAAAAAAGAACGTGGACAAAATTTTTTTCTCTGCCTTAGAGAAGATGCCAATAATCTTGCCTATGACCTGCTCCTCTCCCTTGCCTAACCATTTCCCATGCCTTTTGCATAGAACAACTATATAATGTATCTCCAAACGCAGGTACTTTTGAGAGTGAAAGGGGGAGCTTAGTAGTCACACAAGAAAAATGGATGTTACCAAAGATTCCTGGGCAAACTGAGGGTGAGTGGACACTTCCTCCCAAGAACCCCACTTCCAGGGTTAACAAGAAATGGGGATATAAAATAAGAAGATCCAACACAGCCAAAAAAATAAAATAAATAAATAAGTCAGGAGCTCTTAAAAAAATAAATAAATAAGACTGAAGAAACAGTGGTTTGAGTCATCAGCTCTGAGTCCATTTCTCCATGTTGTCTTTTCCAAAGAGCTGGCGGTTTCAGCCTTCTTGCTGCCAGGAACAGAGAAGACATTTGATATCATGTGTACTTGGTCTTCTGAGGAGTTAGTATGGTGAAGCATCAAAGCATGTGAACTCTGAAGCCAGACTGTCTGGATTTAAATCTTACCTCCCCACTCACTAGCTGGGTGACCTTGGGAAAGTTACTTACTTTTTTGGTGTTTCAGTTACTGAGTAAGTGAAGAAGAGAGAACCCAGGAAGATTATAGAAATGGAAACGCATCTACCTGGAAACAAGAAGCAAGAGGAAAGGAGGTGGCCTCCTCACAAAGGTTACCATTTTTTAAAGGCCCACCAACATCAGACCCTACATGATAACTTTTACCTTAACAACAACTCTGCAAGGTACATATTCTTATCACCCTCATAAGCATCGTCACCGTTGTTTTGTCTATTTGGCAGACATGAAAGTGGAAGCTTGATGACATTAAGTATCTTGCCCAAGGTCATACAGCTAGCAAGAGTTAGAATCACAAGCAACCTATCACAGATGCTAAAGTCTGCATTTCTTCTAGAATGCAACGTCTCTCAACTGGAGTACACGTGTATATGATGGGGTATTCTGCTTCAGTGAGACCCCTAGTCAAACTTAACTCACCACCAGCGCACACTCCCTAGAGAAGTTTACCCCAATCCCGAAGCCCCTCTTTCCAAGGCATTTCTCCTTCCTCAAGACCTCAATGGCATCACTGTGTGACCTAGGATGAGCTACTTAATCTCTCCTTGCTTTGGTTTCATCATCTATAAAATGGGGCTTATATTCACGCCCACCTCGTGGGAGTTTTGTGAGCATTCAGTGAATGAATACATGTAAAGCCCTTAGAATGGTGCCTGGCACGTGGAAAGTGCACCATTATTTGTTGTCAATATCACACTCCCAGCTCGTCGAGGGACGTCAGAGAGTTGGAGAGACAGTGGCCCCCTCATTGGGTTGGGAGGAATGTGGAAAACTTCAGGATTCTTCTGCCAAACAAGAAAGAGGTGGGCAGGACAAATAAAAAGATCCTCTTTCCTGCACTCGTAAGGAAACTTCTCAAGGATCTGGCTCACAGAGGTCATTCTCTCCTTCACTTACACAGTAGCAAGTAATTGGTCCACATTCAGCATCATTGAAACCTAGGTCTGCTGCTTCTGCCTTTGCCTGCTGATACTCTCCTGCTCCCACGCTGCCTGCATATTAGCAATGTTAGCTGGCGCAAGAACCTCACAGCCCGCTGGCTGCGCTGTGTCTACCTGGGAAGAGCGAGCCAGAGCAGAGCAGTCCAGCCTGAGAGGCACACACACCTGAAGGAAGGTTTTTCATCTAGAAAATGAGGAGGTTGGACTCACTCAGTGATCTCCAAGGCCCTCTCCAGCTCTGACATTTATGGGTCTGTGATTCAGAGGCACCCCTGGATTACCAGGGCTGAGCCAGTTGCATTTCTCATGCATAATGAACTAGAGGGAAGTAATTGGTGGGAATTAAAGTCTCAAGTCTCCAGCACTGCAGTTTGTCCTTGCTGCTTATTGGGAAGCCGAAGGTCATGCTTTGCCAGAGTCTTAAATATCAATCTCATCCATAACCCTCATTCAGGCTGCCTGGAGAGTCAAAGTCTCTTATTCCAGAAGAGAGCAAGGTGGGGAAAGGACAGAGGACAATGGAATATTTTAATACCAGCAAACAGCTTCTGGAGTTGAATGGTCTTGTTCAGCTTTCCTTTGCAGCTGTGCTGTTTGATCTCCTTGCCATTGGGTTGGAAATTGTAAAAATATTTAACTTGCAAAACTACACGGCAGATATGGTTTTCCATCCAACAGCTTTTAGGAGGCATTAAACATCCTGGAATACTGTGATAACCGGAGACCATAGGCTGAATCCTCAAGGGCAATAAGGTACAGAAAACAGGGATGAAGGTCATAGGCTTTGTCTTGTCCAGCCTATGAAGTGCAAACTTGAGAATGAGTTGGGGGAGTGGGGACAGGGGAGGCATGTGTGCAGATTCTCTATAGGGTCAAATGATAGTTTCCTGGATGTCACATTCAGCATGGAACTGGGCCAAAAGAGAGAGTGGTTTCTCCTAGTCCCTGGAGACCTAATTCAATTCCACCTGCTGTTGGGATTCCACTTACCCTCAAGCAAGTTGTGTCTCGACTGCATTACAATGGCATATTCAACAGTCTAATGAGACCTTTGCCATGGGGTCCTCCTGCCAGAGAATTGCTTGCTTCTGTCTATCCCAAGTGTCTCTCTGATTCACATCCTATCACTTGGCTCTCCTAAAATCACTTGTTCACAAGGTTCACTGATGATTTCAGTAGATCAGCGCTCCAGACACATGTATAAGAGGCAGTATAAGAGGTCAATAAGCACCAAAACCCACAGCCAGACAATCCGGGTTCAAACTCCAATTCTGTCACACCGTGACAAGTCACTTAACGTTTTTGACTCAGTCTCCCCATGTGTAAAATGGGGAATAATTTACCTCAGCATGTTGTGGAAAGGATTGTGGTATGTGAATATTTATCTATGTATCACCTGTTTTTCTTTTCTTTTTCATCGAGCACAGGCAAGGTATATTGTGTCAGAGACTACTGGGGAGACTCATAAAGCTCTTCAAATCCTCCTTCACCACCTGAGGGATTTATCCCTTCAGGATCTGAAAGTTTAATTCCAGTTTTTGCTGCTGCAGAGGGGAATGGTTACTTATCTAATGATTATCTCACTATCTTGCCAAGATCAAATCCCTTCCTGGTTTGAAAGGAAGAGGGAAGAAAATAAGATGGCACTAAGTGCTGTGAAGAAAGAAGTGAGAAAGTTGGGGGTGGTGGGGGGTGGAGAGGAGAAAGGGGCCAAAAGAAAGTTTGCTAGAGGTCCAAGCAAAGCTTTGTTGATTGTATAGATTTGCTTCTCTGGTCCCACTGATTGTGCTTCCCCCGCCCCTCTGCCATCAGAAACTCCCACATCTCTCCTTACCTTTCTCCACTCCTCCCCCCACCAGCTCCACACTGCCCTGACCCCCCCCAGAGGCCCCTCAGAGCTGAGGGAAAGAAGGAGGTGGGATGAGGTGGGATTTCATGTGATTTGTGGTCACCATCCCTAGCACCAAGCCCTGCTGTGATTACCAGATATTCAGAAATAAGCCTGGGAATACACCTTAAAAGAGTGCTCAGACTGACACTGAAGCTGCATCCTCACTGCTTGGTGAAGAGTGGCATGGAGGATGGAACCTACCAGCCGGATGCTTCTAAGGAAGGGGGCTCCCTCCTCCAGTGGAAAAGAAGAGGGTGCCCCCTCCCCTCATGCTGAGATTTGATATCTGCTCTTTGCAGCTCCAAGGCATTAAGAGTTCTGTCAATGGCACATTATATTGACTAGGAACTAGCACTTTCTCCAAAAAAGGTTCAGAAGCCCAGGTGGGCAGTGCTCGCAGCCCCCATATTTCATCCCCTGGGTCAGGTTCCTTCTCCTCCTCCTCTAGCTCTAGTTTCTTTTCTCCACCTCCAGAAAAAGGCCCTGGGTTGTGCAAGGGACTTGAATTTTGGGAGGGGGAATATCTTTACAAAAGTAATACACACTCATTGGGGAAAAATTAAAGTAGAGAATTTGTGAGGAAAAAAGCAAATTATTCCCATAATGGCCTAACCCAGCAAGTCCCCTTCTCAGGGGTGGTCTTGTGGAACAGTCTTGAGAATATTCTTCCAGAAGGTTTGTATGTACATGTAAGCAAATGAGAATAGATACAGCAACATTTTATGGATAAAGTAAATTTACATAATTCTTATGAGTCTGCAACTGCATATTCTGCTCTGTGATAGATCATGAATGTATTTGTTTCCTAGGGTTGTTATAAAAAAAGTACTAAAAACTGGGTGACTGATACACCTTAAACTTACACAGTGCCATATGTCAATTATACCTTCATACAACTAGAAGAAAATAAATAAAAATAAATAAATAAACAAGATTTTATTTAGAAAAAAATAAAAATAAATAAAAACTGGATGGCTTAAACAAGAATGCATCATCTCACCATTTTGGAGGCTAGGAATCCAACATCAAGGTGTCGGCAGAGTCATGCTTCACCTAATGTCTCTAGAGGAGAACCCTCCCTTTCTTCTTTTAGCTTCTGGTGTTTGCCAACAATCCTCGATGTTCCTTGGCTTGTGTAGACACATCACTCTAGTTACTTGGCTGTCTTTTCCCTGTGTGTCTTCATATACTCTTCGCTCTGTGCCTGTCTCTATATCTAAATGTCTCCTTTTTATAAGGACACCAGTCATATTGTATTAGGGCCCACCCTAATGACCTCATTTTAACTTGATTGCCTCTGTAAAGACACTATTTCCAAATTAGACCACATTCTGATGTGCTAGGTTGAGGGGTGGTTAGGATGTCAACATATCTTTTTGGGGGGGGGACACAATTCAATCCATAACAATAGGCGTCCTTTTGAATCTACATCATTTTCTCAATGGCTGCCTGATATCCAGAGTTTTATTGTGTTATAATTTACCATTCCCCAAATGATGGACATAAGGTCATCTTTAATTTTCTGATATGCCAAACAGGATTTTAATAAAAAATCTTATATCATAGCCCACATATTCTTGTTTTTACATTTTTTTTTAGAATGGGATCCTTAGAAGCAGAATTTCTAGGTCTGTAAGATATGTATATCTTAAATTGTGATGGCTATTGTAAAATATTCTGGCATAAAATTGTATTCATTTTTACACCCAATAGTATATAGTGGTACCCACCCTCCTACATTTTCATTAACACTAGAGATCATCAATACTCTATATTTCTGCCAATCTGATGGGTAAAAATCAGATTGTTTAATAGGTATTTCTCTGATCTCTAGACAAACTCATCATAAAATGTTTATAATCCATTTGAATTTTTTATTCAGTGAATTAAAAAAAATATTTTGCCCATTATTTTATGGAGTTGTTTATTCATCCAACAAATGTTTATAGAACATCCATAATGTGTCAGTTAGAGTGCTGGGTTGCATCTATTTTTTTTTTTTTTCTTATTTGTTTGTAAGTTTTTAGAAGGTATCTTCATAACGGGGAAATTAGTCCAATTTGTATAATATCATTAAATTCTCTTCTTGGATTTTTGCTTTTTATTGTTGCCCTATAAAAATTATAAACATTTAATTAAATTACTCCCTTTTTTCTTATTTATTCTGAATCTCTGCTTAGAAGGCTTTCCATAGTCCAAGAGTATAGAAAGTATCCTGATATTTTCTTCTATTACTTTGTAATTTTGGTAGGTTTTATTTGCATTGAAATTTTTAATCCATACAGAGTTTGTATGTTTTTTATTTATCTTTTTTTTTCCTAAATGGTCTGCTGATTTAAATACCACTTATCAATTATTCTGTCCTTTTTTCTACTAGTTACCAATAAATACATTAGCTAACATTGGATACTTTCTGCTTTTGCCTTGGTTCCCTGAACATAGAACCTAAAAAAAACTTGAGTGCATTTGAAAATGTAATCCCAGGAAACAGGAATTCTGAAGTGGAGATTGAGACCTGGCAGGAGGGAAAGTTAATACATGAATGTGATTTCAAGTCAGGCACCCCTATGGACAACCATTACCTAATTCCCTGGATCTTCTGAGAAACTTTACTAAATATTCTGGGACTAATACTAAATACACTGCAAATGTAGGGGAGAAGAATTTATCCCTTGACTCCCATTCATCACTGGTCAAGGGTGGCCCCATAAATATCAACTCCCCTACAATTCCAGGTTGGGCATGTATGAGTGCAAAACACATTCTCACCTACATTCCACATGATGTCCCACAGCATAAACTGGGACCTGGCTAGGGCCAGGATTTAAAACCATGTAGTGTAATTCTACAGGGTGTACTTCTAATCATTACACTGTAAGTTCCTCTTTGCACCAAATTCCCATATATACATGGATCCATATCTGGATTTCTTTGTTCCTATTATGCACCAATACCACATCATTTAAATACTGCATCTCTAGAGTATGTTTTGACTCCTGGTAGTTTTTTTTATCACTCTATAATGAAACATTTTAAAATATGTTGGCTGTAACTAACTATCTTCCACATGTGAGCCAGAAGTAATTAGAAAGGCAAAGGATGATTAAGATGCTTTGGGCTTTAAGTAATCGAAATCTCAACTAAAAACAGATGTTTGTTATCCCACATATTAAGAGGTCCATAGGCAAGTATTTTCAGAATTAGCTAATAGAGCTACTCAGAGACTTAAGGTTTCATATTCATTTATTTTTCCACTTTTCCAGATTATTGGCATTTGCCCTAAAGTTTTTCTGTCCATGGTCCAAGATGAGTACAACACTTCTAACACTACCTCCTCATTCAACCAAGACCAGAAGATGCGGATTTGGGTAGGAAGATTATAGTGTCTGCTATCATGACAAAGAAGATCACAATTCAATTCAGAGACTATATAGGTTTAATATTCAATAGAACTAAAAATATTCCAAATTTGCTTTCTAATTAATTTATAATCTCTATGTTGAATCCAAAACGGGGGAGATTTTAGGAGGAGAGTTCGGGGAATCTAAGTAATTTAATTAAAGATCTTGATTTTTCTATGAATAAAAGGAAATTGTGTCTGAGTTCAAAAAATGCACTGTAACTATGTCTTTCTTAGAAGAATTCAATTTTGCCACAATGTCTTCTTAATACAAAGAGAAGCTGACTTTCAACCCCCTGAGCTGCAGCTCTCAGTGTAATTCAAACCAGAGCATCTTACAATTTCAGATCTGGGGAAATCTGGAAAATCACGTGTTCCTGATGGTTCAGTTACAAATGAAGAAACACAAGCCCATTCAAAGTCAGAATGAGGACTAGAAACCCATTCCCTAAAGACTCTGCCATGCCCTCTCCCCCTGGACCCTTTCCCCAGATGGAAGGGAAATGAGCTCTGATCATTTATGGCTACACTTCTTCTGTGACTAAAAGCCCTTGAACCACTTTTGACCCAAAGCCGTTGAACCACTTTTCTAAAATGGGCACACGCTAACAGTCTTCAGAACCTAATATTGCTGTTGCTCAGAGGATCTGGATATTTTCTAGATAATTTAGATTATATTTAAGTCTTACTGACATTCTATGAGACCGTTTAGGCATTTGAAGGACATTGTAAGCTTAAAATCTGAAAAGACAATTGAAAATTTTGTCATGTATTTTCTAATTAAATGGATCATGTGTACTGATTGCAGAAAACTTGGAAACTTCTATTTAAAAAAAGCTCAAAGAAACAAAAATCACCCAGTATCCACCACCTATAATTACTGTTAACGTCATGGCTTGTGTCTGTCCATACGTCTGTAGTGCATATTTATATATGCCTTTTTAAATGAAAAAGTATGGTATTTTAATTTTTTGCAGCCTCTGTTCTTAAAAATTTAAAGATAGATCAGGAGCACTTTCCAATATCAATAAATAGTATACAACTTGATTTTTTTTAATGCAAAGTATCATACTATATAAATAAAGTACACTTAACCTAATCAATTCCTTATGGTTTAACATGTAGGTTTATTACTAACATTTTAATATGTTAGACATATCTTTATGCATTTCCAAAGGTAGAAAAATGCAGTCAAAAGATATGCACCTTATTAAGGTCATTAATTCATTTTGCCAAACTGCCCTCCAGAAAGCTTATACCAATTTACACAGCTCCTAGCTGTGTGCAAGCTGTCCTCATTCCCCACTCCCTTGCCCACGCGAGGGGTTATCATTCAGTGTAATTTCAGCCAAGGGCAGCTTTTGTAAAAGCCAAGCTTACCTTTGTGACTGCATTTTATTTGCACCCCCTTGCAGCTCCCATGAATTCCTGTCTCCGCCAAGGCCGTGAGATGGGTTTCTGGACCCACTGGCTGTGTGGACATTGATTCAACAAACGGTTTTGCCAAAAGGACAAAGCTAACGGATGTGATCGCTAGGGAGACCTGCTAGCAGCAGACCATGAAGAGGGTTTGAGGGGGAGACAGCAGCTTCTCCAGAAGTGCCTCTGACATGCTGGAGCGAGGTGATCCCTTCTTTAATTGCTTTCACCTTCCTCTCCTGCAGGTTATTTCCCTCCTGGTCTCAGATTTCCCCAGGTAGGGGCTCATTTGCATTTCCTTATGCAGTTCATGCCTGTGGACACACAAAGGTGAATCTGAGAGCAAATTTAACAAACTGGCAGCAGAATCTATTCCAGACAGCTCTGGAGAAGCTTGGTATAGTAGGGTATTTTATTCACTGCTAAATCAGTGCAAACAACAGGGTGCTTTATTTCTTTCCATGCAAGCTTTAATAAACCAACCCAGTCATAATGAATTCTGGGGCAGAATTAATGTAAAAGAGTAATGGTGATTAGGTAATTATCAAGTACAGAGAGTATTTAACCTTCCCAGTGACAGAACTGCCAAGACTAGCTGATATCGTGTATGCTTTCTGGAAATAATTAATAATTTTAAAATTATCCAATCTCTACTATTAATCAAGAAATAAGGATCCAGGAGCAGCGTCAATCAAGCTGAGTTTTTCCTCCGTTTAACGTTGGCCAGTGTGCTGCTTCTCTCTGATGTCTTTGAATGTGTCGGCCTTTTTCATTTTTATTTTAGGCTGGCCAGACTTAAGCTGTTGCAAGTCTCTCAGAATATCTCAACAAGCTGAGACACATCACTCTCTAAAATTATCCACCCCAAGTGAAATGCCAGGGAGTAACCTTTGGCCTCTGCCTTTTTTAATTGCAGCTCAAGCCATTTTTAAGCCACAGGCTGTGACAACCCCATGTTCTGCTCTCCTTCACCCACACTCCAACCCCCCGCACCCCTGTTGGGCGGTCTACTCCAAAGAGACTGTGTGTGTGTGCGTGTGTGTGTGTGTGTTGTATACTGTATTATATCCCAATAAAAAAAAAAAGGTATGCCTTCTCCCCAACATACAGTTTAATTCCACAGCAAAGGCAGCTATACTTAGCTGGGCCTTACAAACCCATACATACATGAGTGCCTGTGTGCACCCACAAATAAACACACCGATATTACCTGGTGAGTAGAACAAGTCATTATGCTAAGTGACAGCGTATGTACTACAGGAAGATTCAGAGTAGAATAACTAGAAGGGACTTTAAAATGTCATTTTCTCCAAACCTCTTATAGAGAAGATAACCTTGAGACATTGAGAAAAACAGCGACTTTTCCAGGATCATACAACTAATAATAAAGAGGAAAATAATTAAAATACAATTTCCTGACTCCTGATCCCAGAACTCTTTTCTCTAAATGGAATTGAGTCCAAGACGAGGGTATTCAAATAATACAGGCAATCTAATTATGAAAATATTTGCTTCTATACATGCTGCTTCCTCCTCCTAGCGTGCCCATCCAGCTTTCTTCTTTGAATGGCTGACTCCTTAAGATGCAGATCAAAGAGCACCTGCTCCAGGAGACCTTCCCTGATACACTCAGGGTTAAGGCCCCTTCTGTGAGCAATCTGTGCTTAATCTTAAACTTAAACATTTTTCAGAGTGTAGCCAGTGTTGGTTTTCAGGTCTTTTATTTCTCCTGTGATTCTAAGATGAAGAGGTTGCATATTGTTCCCTGTTGCATCCTCAAGCACTAGCCTAATGCAGAGTGCTCAAATAGATATCACCAAATTATGCAAAATCTTACAGATTCAGGAAGCCATGACAAGGCCAAGGGGGCGTATTTGCAGAAGACCTCGGGCCAGATAACTTGTCAACAATCTGGGACAAGTAGACACACAGGAGAGTGAAGGAAAATCACCACCAAAGGGCGCCCCTGGGGGACAAGCCCAGCACAACCTCAGACAGTCTTGCTCCTCCATGAAGCAGAAATGCTCATCAGAGTGGAGCCCACAATGGGCTAAGGGAGAACAAGAAGTGACTCTACTTGTATAGCAAAGCAGAAAGGGAGCAGGAGGCAGCAGGGGAACGTGGATGCCAATAACAACCTAGAATGGACAGCTGTCTGGATGTCTCCTTGTCATCTGCAGCTTGTTTCTTGAAAGGGAACTATTTTGGGGAGACGAGAGGGGTCTAAACTTCTGCCTGTTGAGTAGACTGACTATCTGCTTATTGCAGATCCAAGCTCCATGTCCGGGGATGTAGATGGGGATGGGGTGTTGGGAGTCTATGAAATATACTCAGTCCCTAACTCAGTGCTGAGCTTTCAGGAAACACAAAGCATTGCATGGGCTTTTCTCATGCATCCCTCTCTTCCTCATTAGGCTAGGCCTGGATCATTAGTCTTGCATCCCGGAGTGTCTTTATTCTTTGTAAGCATTTGCTGAGGACTGTTGATGCCAGGCACTGGGCTGGGCACATGATTCTATAGCTCAGTGTTTCCTAAACTTCTGTGATCATGAGAATCATTTTCATTACAGATTCCTGGACAACCATTCTATATCAACTGATTTAAACTCTAGGAAAGGGGCCTAAGAATATGTATTTTTCCAAGTAACTCAAGGAATTTATACCATCAGACAAGGTTGGGAAATACTGATAGAGATAAATAATAGCAATAATAACAATAATAAAATAAAATAAATAAAAGATAATCACTCCTGCCTCCAATGAGTACACAGTCAGGTAAAAAAATATTCTTTAAAATAATCATTCCCAACTCAAGGGACACTCACATGGCTTTCTAAGAAAACACATGAAGAAAACTAGAGTTCCACCTTAAATCCATGATATCATTTGTATGATTTCAGTGCAAGCATCTCTTGTAGGGAATGACTTGGAAATCCCCAAATGGGGACAGGTAACCTAGGAGAGGACTCCAGAGTAGCTATTGAAAATGTTGGCCTAACTGGAGGACCCTCTGCAGATCAAGGCTCAGGAAATGAAAATGTAAACTTTCATAAACAGAAAAGAGTTTCTTTTGGTTCTGGGAAATATTTTCAGACAGTGTGGAGAATGAGTAAAAGTAAAAATCAGTCACCCGAGCAGAAGCTTATGCTAGATGAGACACTTAGTACACATTATGCAGACAAAAAATTTCCCCAGCTTCAGCCAGTATGCAGACCTTGGAGCAGCTGGACAAATAGTTCTCAGAAATTCCTGAATGATCAAAACCCTGTTTGGCTGTAAAATGTGAATTGCCACCACGCGGGTAACCCAATGTCCTCTCTCCCCTCTCTGCATCAGCATCTTTGCCTCCTTATCTGCCATTATCCCCTCCCCTTAGAAGACTCCTCCCCTTTCCACCTGTTGGGCTTGGCTCCCTTTCAAATGCTCTTACCCTCCTCTGGAAGCTTATCATCAGCCCATGAGTCATTAGTGCATGTACTGATGGTAAAGACACAATGAAGTTATTTCTACATGGTGCCAGGATAATCAAAGCACTTGTTAGGGGAAAAAAAAAAAAATCAGTCTGAATGGTATTTGGTAACTACAAAGACTAAATCATGGACTGCATTTATCACTTTTCAACTAGTACATTTTGGGGTTAAAAATCATTAAATATTCAGGATTACACGGTCCAGGGTTTTTGTTTCAAATTTGTTTGTTAGCTTGTTTGTTTTGTCCTGTTTGGCAATGGGGTTTATTTTTCCAATGAAATATTATGCAGAAGCCTAATACACAATGTATTCACACTGAGCTTCTCTGGATAGACAAGTGGAAGGAATCAGATTCCTGCTACCCCCTGCCCTTGTTCTCCCTCGGTATCCCCTAAATCACCCTACAGGTGCCTAACACGCTGAAAAAAACTGTCTGCAGTCCTCCAAGCCCCTTGTTCCACAAATAAGGAACCTGAGACCCAGAGATTGGAATTGCCATGCAGAATCCTTGCCAAAAGTAGCAAAACTGGAAGCAGAACTTGGGTCTCTTGAATTGCAATCCACTGCCCTTGCCTCCACGTCAAGAAGAGAGCCTTAACCAAGGAGCCAATGTTCCTCCATGGGTTCTCACCACCCCAGGACAGTGGGGCAAGGTAGCAAGAGGAAGAGGCATATGTTTCTTAGTCCACCCATCTACTGCACACTGCACCAACTCACTGCTTTCTTTGTAGGCACTCTCCCATTTCTTTAAAATTCTCAGCTGGGTTAAGGTCAAAATGACGAGTTAACCCCTTCCAAACTAGACAGCTATCCCAAAAGAAAATAAAATGGAAAGTTGCAGTTTTCTTCTCAATTTCTCTGTACTCCAGGCCCACCTGTCAAGGAGGCAATTGTTCACCTAGCTCTGGGCATTCCTTTCTGCTTCCTTCTACCTCCCTCTCAATTACTGATCCAGTCCACATCTCTGGATTGTATGTGTCACTCTTCCCCCCCTCTAAGAATATCAATTCATCTTAGCTTCTGTCCAGACTCATTGCCCTGCCCTGGAGAGTCTCTCCTTTTATAATCTGCCAATAAGGTATTAATACATTAGTTGCCTCAAGGTGAACTCTTTAATGAGGGCCATGGACATTCACTTAGCTGAATTTGATAGCGACAATACATTGACATTGGTAAGGTTAATCATCCAATGTTTTATTTCATTGAACTAGTTGAACAACTCTTAGCACATTGATCCACAATGTTCTACAATTCATCTTTGCTATTACTTTAATGGTGCCATGGCATCAATGCCCTTTAAGTAATTGGCACCAAGTGAAGATGGACTTGGCCTTGTCACATTGGATTAGAGCTATGCTGAATTGTGAAAGATTTTTGTCTTTCCTTTATTCTCTCTTTTTACATACTCCTAATTAAAAAGGCAAGAGGAGACTCACAGAGGCCAGGAGGGAGAGTCTGGCTGTATAGTGAAGAGACAGAATTACACATTCGGAAATACAAAGATCAACATTCCAAAGCCTTGATTTCCTTTAGATCATCAGGCCTGTGTGACCGTGGGCAGGCCTCTGAGCCTCCTTAGATCTCCATGTCTTCATTTTAATTAATAAAATGAAGGGTAATTAATAAAATCTACTCATCCCCACCTGCCTCACAAAAGATGGGTTTTAGTTTCAAGACTTGATGTTTTACCTTTGGTGCAAGGAGATGACAGAAGAAAGAGAAAAGAGCGGGCTGGGATCTCACCTGATCCCTGCCCATAAGGACAGGCAGATACTCATTTGGGGACACTACATACCAGAGGCCAGCTCTGAGGTGACACTTGGGAAAGCTGGAAATAGAGTCTAAAATCTTGGTGAGTGCTATGGCTCAGCCAGGAGCGGGCAATGAGATCCTGACCAGGAGGGCAGAACACATTAGTCAAGATTACAGGTGAGGCCAGGCAGGTGGTCGGTTCTTGGGAGTATGTCCTTGAGACACGTTTGTGTCTAGTAGGACTGAATTCAAGACAGGCTCTGTGCCCTGAAGATGAGCCTTGGATGGGTGAAAACTTTGAAAAAGGGGTCCTGGCTGATGGGAAGATGGGCCCTGGCTGGGGGACCACACAGAGCTTAGTGATCTCTCTGACGAGAGATACTCCATCATATTTTGGCTGGTGGGATTCTAACGGTAACTGGGCCACTGAACCCAGTTAAGCCTACAAAGACTAATCACTAGATTAAAACTTCAAAGTTTAATCTAGTTTTAAGGCAGGACTATTCAAAGTCCTGCCTTAGTCAGGGCTAGTTAAGAATTTGTGAGAGGATGCAGATAGGGACGAGCTCTGAGTTAGCGAGAAGAAGCCCCAAGGCACATGAGGGATGAGGAGGCCCACACACGGAACCTGGTTTACCACTTGCTTGCTGGCTGACTTGATTCCTAAACAGGTTATTAAAGAGCTCTGAGCTTCATTTCCCTCCTTGCTAAAAGGGGAAGTGACACTACTCCACGAGAGCTTTGTAAAATTTGTTAGTGTAACGTGTGGGGTGGGATGGAGCCTGGCTGGCTGTGGGAGGGTCAGCAGCATCAATTTCTGTTTGAAAGGAATGAAATGAGGCAGAAGAAAGAGACATGAAGTATGTCTAACATCATTCATTTAACAGACCTGCTATGTACCAGACACTAAACTTGGAGTTGAAAAAACAAAGATAGACCATATGGTATCCCTACCCCCAAGTTGCCCACAGTCTAACAGAGGAGACAGACTGTATATTTTGATGTCAACTCTGAAATATTTAGTCCCCAAGAAAGGAAAAAATTACCAAACTATAGGAAGAAAAAGAGTGGGGCCTCTTTCTTTCCATCATCTCACTCACCCCCCCAGCACATTGCTGATTCTGCCTGGGACTGGATGGGTGAGTTTTACTCTGGAGGAAATTATTAGGGAGCCACACTTGGCTGCAGATCTAAGCCATATTCTCTAGTAAAATTTACCAATAAAATTTATATTTTTATTTCCATCTGTTTGACAACGGTGTCTTATTTCTCAATTGATTCTGAATTCAATTGGAGAATAAGGGGAGTGTTGTTTATTGGCTTTGAGAAAATCCAACATGATACAGGTTATTGTACTGCAAGAAGTGTGTACAAAGCATAGAAGTAATATGCAGCAGGGAGGAATTTATTCTATATGGGGTGTGTGTGGTGTGTGTGTGTGTGTGTGTACCTGCATATGGAGAGAGGGAGAGCCCAGAAAGATTTACAGAAGCAGGGATGAGTCACTAACCAAAGGACGACTGGAAAAGAGAAAGACAGAAAGACTGCATGTACAGAGAATTGAAGGTGAGAAAGAACATATGTAAAAAAAACTTCAGAAAAGATAAAATGATGTGCAAATTTTCAGTAGGAGTATTAACATCATTTTGTCAGCATTGTACTAAAGAACCCATATTTCACAGAAGAGCATTTCTTAGCTCTCTCCCTGCTGGAGTTGACAATGCCCTAGTAAACCAAGAAATAACCCCATCAGAACTGGCCCTGTGCCAACTGGAATGACACTGAAGAATCCTTGGGGGCATTGTTTCACCTCAAAAACTCTGAATCTTGAGTTTGGGTGTCACTGTGCCATTATCAGTGCAAACTTTGTGGGACTCCAGTTTCCCCATGTGGAAAAGGAACAGTATGATATAATCTCTAAGACTTCCTCCGGCCCTGACGTTCCCCGGAGCACTCATCCTCTCACACTGTTTTGCTTTGTTTCAATCAATTCTTTCTTGACCTTTCCAACTCTCAACAGAGCTCTCCATTCTCAAGATCTGTATAGATTAATTATCAATATTTCAGATCTTACTTTGCCAACTCTTGGGAGCACATCCCTATAGAACATCACTTGACTCTTATTTCCCCACTTCTTTATTATCCACAGAGGAGAGTATATTAAATTTGCAGAGAGGAAAAAAATACTGGGCTGGGCCAGTGTTTGGTTTTAAAATCAAATACAGTTCTTGAAGCCCTTCTCCTCCCCTTAAGAACTCCATTACCCAGTAGTCATACTTACAGACCCATAAAAAAGGTTAATGCCAAGATTGTCTCTATCCTGGAAGTAGGGCGAGTATGGAAATGTTTATCCCTCTAGGGCAGAGTTTCTCAACCTTGGCACTACTGACATTTGGGGCTGGATGGTTCTTTGCTCTGGGTGGCTGTCCTGTGCATGTTTAGCAGCATCCCCTGTCTTTACCCACTGGATGCCAGTAGCACTCCCTCCCCAATTGTGATGATTAAAAATGTCTTCAGACGCTGTCCAATATCTGCTGGGTGTCAAAATTGCTCTTTGAGTACCACTGCTCTAGGAGGCTACATATACCTTACCTAAAGTGAGTGAATTGATCATAAGCATGCATGCATGTCTTCAGAGAGACGCTGATGAATGTACTTCTCTTTGATGCTATTCATTCCTTTGTTCATTCAATGAATAAAGTTCTTACTGGATGTTTGCTACACTTCTTGGTTATTGGAATTCTCATTTCTGCATCCCTAACTCTATACATTTTAACCCTGACAGTACTCACTTTCACTTGGCCACAGTAGCCCCTGCTGTTGTTCATCATGGGCTCGTTCATTTCCAGCTCTTTGCTTCCACACCCAACACTCATCCACAGGAAATCATATGGGACAGTGAAAACACCAAGGGCCTGAGGTAAGGCCTTAAATTCTAGCTCTGGTTCTGTCACTTCCTAGCTGTGTGACCTTAGAAAAACAGGAGCATCTCTGAGTGTCCCGGTCTGTAAAACGGGAATGATCGTGGCACATTCCTGCTTACTCACCCAGTTGTTGTTGGAGGGAAAAATAAGAGCATGGCAGAGGAAGCGATCTGACAGTGATAAAGCACTGTACAAGAGAGAAAGATTTTTATTATCATGATCATTATCTGTAAAACAAAAGAGTATTAGCACCAACTGCTTGTCAAGTAGAGAGAAAACCAGCTGAGGCAGAGAAACAATAACCACCTAGATTGGGACAGGATAAGGAATTAGAGGAGAAAGGCATAGTCCTTCACTGATTTGGGGGCAACTAAACTCACTTCCTCCAGGAATGTGATCTTAAAGACAAGAAGCGCCAGTATGGCTGTGAGAAGGGGCTCAGCTGGGCCCCAGAGCAGGGGTTCTTGATGGGGCCTGGGCTCAGTTTTCCAAGTGCAGTTCTTTCATGCAGAGGAAAAATTAGAAAGTTAGTCTGTTAACATATTTTGTACTTCCTGTGTGCCAGGCACCACACCAGGAGTGTTCCAGAAGATGCTTTCAGAAGCATTGCATCTAGAAAAGATGGAAGAGTTGACATTCCCCTCACAGCCCCATCTATGCCACCCCAATAGTCCAATGGAACATTTCTCTATCTCATAAGGAAAAAATTGATGCACTTTGGAAACACTAGAAATGAAACAGGATAATCCATGAAATCGCTAATGTAAATTGTGAAGCATGTGCCATAGTTCTATTTTTTATGTTATAATAATGATAATAGCAAGCATGTGTGCAATGCCTAGTATAGGCCAGGTACTAACCTAGACACTTTACAGTTTATTCATTAACACAAACTGAAAGTGAAAATAAATATAAGCACCATCACACAGAGACAACTGCAACCCTCCTTCCCTATCACCTAACCATTTCCATGGTTCTATGCCTCTAGATTTTCAATGACAAAGGAAAAGGGTATGTCCAAAATGGGCAACCGTCCAGGCAGTCCCCAATAAGGGCACTACCAGCAGTGGTGAAAACGACCCCATCACGTTCAATAGACAAGCAAGAGGACAATCGATGGTGGGTGAGGCTGGCAGGTGCACACCAGGCAGTGAATGGCAATCACGGGCAAAGGGACAAGTGTCACTCGTCAGAAACTCCGTGGGAAGTTGGAGAAGATGTCAGCTTACGAGCTACCACAGAGATTTCCTCTTTTTCACTCAGGTAGAGATTTTAGGGGACTGAATCTTGTCATGATTCTTTGAGTGGGAAGAGAATAATTTAAAAATAACTATTGTTTGCTGGTGTGCAAAGGGGCATGACCTACTAACAGAAGCATCAGGATCCTGTAAAGAGACATTTTCTTTTGCACTGAAGAAAAATGTTCTACCTCCCGACAAGAACAGCATGGTGTTCCAGTGACTTTTACTTGATGCCCCCCCACCAACTCCTGACTAAAGAGACCATGGTACCCAGAGATCTCAGTGTTCATACAAAGTCGGTGAACACAAGTCACTTCGTGTAGCTGGAAGTTGTGATCTTGCCTGAGGTCAAGCCCTTTTTTCCAAGCCAGCAAACATTTCATTTTCACTAAGATGAAGTAGGAAAAAGAGACAGCCTTCACTGATATGCTGTCAGTGGGCCGAGGTTTAAATCTGAAAAGATGGCCCCGTTCATTGTAGATATGGCCATTGCTTTGATCATTTACCACCTGACTTGACCATCAGTCTTGGATCCAAGAAACATCTTTGGCAGCTAAAGAGTCCTTTTTCAACTAAATACCATGCCGCCTGTATTTAAAACCACCTAAAATGTATCTTTTGGTTTGTGTGTGTATTGCCCAGTTCATCACTTTATGTATCATTCCATTTAATACTTAAAATTATCCTGAGAAGATGGGCATTATTTTCTTTTTTACTTTATTTTTTTTTTATTGGGGTATAGTTGTTTTACAATGTTGTGTTAGTTTCTAGGTACAGTGAAGTGGAGTTCCATGTGCTATACAGCAGGTTCTTATTGGTTATCTATTTTATACATATTAGTGTATGTATGTCAACCCCAATCTCCCAATTCATCCCCACCCCCTGCTTTCCCCCCTTGGTGTCCATACATTTGAGAAGACAGGCATTATTATTAATATCCTTACTTTCCAACTGATAGAATGAGGCTGTGAGTAAGCAAATAACGTTTACAAGATCAGGAAATGGTAGAGCTGAATCTCACTCTGAGTGGTCTTTAGAGTTCTCAGACTCCCAAGACCTTGATCTTCACCCTTCGCCATACTGCATTCAATTCTTGGCTATAGGTTTGGTAACTTCTTTGAAGGTCTCTTCTGCCTTGTCTCCTAACAATGGGATTCCTTCCATGGCAACACCTGAGGTTGGCAGTGTCTATACTCCCATAACTCACTCCTCTGGTGGCTGCTTCTTTCATATTTGCCTGTAGCCTCCGGTGCAATGGCTCAAGACACATAAAGCACTCAGGAGCCTCAGAAAGGGGACAGAAGTAGCAGCACAAAACCTCCTGATGTCGGATATGGGATCTGTCCTTTTTTCACCTTCTCTTTTCCTTCTAAATTAGTGTTGATTATGGAGCATCTGCTTCCTTCTGAGATGCATATGCTTCTCCCCCTCAATCTGAATGCCTGTCGAGTAGCGCATACAGAGCTGAATACAAACACACAGCTGAAAGTTGTCTTTAGAAGCCCTCCATAAATCAGATCTACAAGCTCAGCTAGCACATCTCTGGAAGTGGTAGATAGCAGTCAAGGCAAAGATAGAAAATACCCTCCCCAAATCATCTGATAGCTCAGAAGTTTCCATCACTCTAGGCACAGATGGCAAGCAAAGAAATCAGCAAGAAAACACTTTCCCTTCTTCCACTTAATGGATCTCCAGCTTTCCTGGCAGTGGAAGAAAGGGGGAATCTGGGGTGTCAGGATGAGCTCACAAAACTTCAAAGAAGAAGGATCAGATGATGTTCCCAAGTCACTAAACCCTCATGTCAGTTTATCCTCAGGTCCCCCATATGTCAATCCCATTCCACCTCTCAATAAGTCACTAGTGTTCCCACATTAGCCCTGAAGCTTTTCTAGGCAATGAGGTCTTTCTAAACATAGGCTCTTTTTCACACATCTTTGCCATATATCTTCATATACTCACTTTTGAAAAAATATTGGGAGAATTAATTTGAGTTAGATGATTTGACTTGTGTTGGTGGTCATAAGAAAATTCACAACCAAATAAGTAGTAAAGAAATAGCTATTAAAGCCAAGACACCAAGAGGTCCTAGCATGAGCAAAGGAACATTGTGGACTGGAGAATCCAGCCCTTCTTAGAGAGCATAGAGATGCACTGCTGACCTCCATCCTCTAAAAAATGGCTTTTAAGAGGAGCCTGGGCAACCCTGAGAGCACAGCTGAATTCCAGGGACCTGTCTAGGCCAAGGTGGAAGTTTCTCCTGCTGATAATTTCAGTGCATGGAGTCAAGGGGCAATTAGAGAAAGCAGACTCTAACAGTAAGCCAGGAACTTTAAATGGATCATCTTTGTTTTCACAGCTTTATTAAGATGTAATTGACACACGATACACTACATAGATTTATAAGTACACAATTTGATAAGGTTTGGCATATGTATTTATATATCAATAAAATTATCACCACAGTCAAGATCATGAATATACTCATCATCCCCCAAAATTTTCTTTGTGCCCTCCCTCCTGCCCCTCCCCACCCTCCTCCCAGGCAACCACTGACTTGCTTTCTGTTGCTATAAATTTGTTTGCACTTTCTAATGTTTTGAAATAAATGGAAACATACAATATGTACTTAACAGCTCATTCTATTACATTGCTTAGTAGGATACATCACGATTGGTTTATCCATTTACCAGTTGATGGGCATTTGGATTGTTTCCAGTTTTGCACGGTTACAAATAAAACTGCTGCCAATATTTATGTACAAGTTTTTGTATGGACATGTTTTCATTTCTGTTGGGTAAATACCTAGTAGTGGAATAGCTCAATGGTGTGGTAGATGTATGTTGAATGTTTAAGAAACTGTCAAGCATTTTACGAAATGTTTATACCATGTTACATTAGCACCAGCAGAGTTCGAGTTCTGACACATTCTTGCCAATGTCTAGTCAATCATTTTAATTTTAGCTATTCTAACAGGTAGTGGGATAGCATTGTGGTTTTAACTTGCATTTCCCTAATGACTAATGATGTTGAACATATTTTCATATGCTTATTTGCCATCTGTATATCTTCTTTGGTGAGTGTTGGTTCAAATCTTTTGCCCACCTTTAAGATTGTTTTGCTATTCCTTATTGTTGAGGTTGCATAAATCAATTTTATTGGGGGTTAATTTACATACATTTCAATGAGGTTTGAAAAATGTATACATCCCAATAACTGCCATAACAATGGCTGATCCCACTCTTTCAACTTTTACTCTTTATTAAATGACAGCTTTATTGAGATATAATTCACATACCAAACAAATCACCCATTCAAAGTGTACAAGTCAGTGTTTTATAGTATATTCACAGATTTTGAAATCATCACTGTAATCATTTTCATCACCTCAAAAAGAAACTTCATGTCCATTAGCAGTCACTCCCCATTCCCTATTCCCCTTCCCCCACTTTCCAACCACCAATCTACTTTCTGTTTCTATAGATTTGCCTATTCTGAACATTTCCTATAAATTAAATCATATAATAAGTAGTTTTTGTGACTGGTTTCTTTCATGTAGCATAATGGTTCAATTCACTTTGTAGCATATATCAGTACTTTATTTCTTTTTACTGCCAAATAATAATTCATTGGATATTACCATATGCATATACCACATTTATTTATCCATTTATCAGTTGATGAACATTTGGGTTTTCATTTTATTGGCTATTACGTATATAATGCTGCTATGAATATCTGTGTACAAGTTTTTGTGTGGATTATTGTGAGATAATAGAAAAAAATATATGTATTCATACATATTGGCCTCTGCCTCTGGTTCCTGGCACAGAGCTCCTGAAACCCTTGTAATTTCCTAGGCGATAAGAGGACTAGGAGCATCTCTTGTTCTAATCGTTGGTCTTTGACCCCATTCCTGACACAGGGCTTCTAAAACCCTTGTCATTTCCTAAGTGATAAGAGTACTAGGAACATCTTTTGTTCTAATGACGCAACTCTAGGTGGGCTCCTGGATAAAATACCTCCATAAAATCCCAATACCGGAGAGTTTGGTGAGCTTCCAGGTGGCGAACACATCCACAAACCAGGTGAGTAACACACCCCAACTCCATGCTGACAGAAGCTCTGGCCCTCAGGATCCTCCCAGCCTTTGCCCTATGTATCTCTTCATCTGACTGTTCATCTATATCCATTTCTTAAAAAAATTTTATTGGAGTATAGTTAATTTACAATGTTGTGTTAGTTTTAGGTGTACAGCAAAGTGAATCAGTTATACATATACATATATCCATTCTTTTTTAGATTCTTTTCCCATATAGGCCATTACAGAGTATTGAGTAGAGTTCCCTGTGCTATACAGTAGGTCCTTATCAGTTATCTATTTTATAGAAGTGGTGTGTATATGTCAATCCCAATCTCCCAATTTATCTCTCCCCCCTTACCCCTTGGTAACCATAAGTTTGTTTTCTACCTAAATGTTCATCAACAGAGGAATGGATAAAGAAGATGTGGTACATATATACAATGGAATACTACTCAGCTATAAAAAAGAATGAAATAATGCCACTTGCAGCAACATGCATCTATATCCTTTGGTATATCCTTTAATAAACTGGTAAACATGAGTATCTCCCTGAGTTCTGTGGGCCCCTCTAGCAAACTAATCAAATGTTAAGAGGGAGGAGGTCATAGGACACTCTACTTGGTAACTAAGTAACTTGGGGCCCTACTGCTTGCAGTTAACATCTGAAGTGGGAGGCAGTTTTATGGGGATGAGCTCTTAACCTGTGGCATTCAATGCTATTTCCAGGTAAATGGAGTCAGATTGAGTTGGATTGTAGGACACCCAGCTGGTGTCATGGAGAATTGCCTGACGTGGAGAAAAAATACACACACATTTGGTGACCAGAAGTGTCAGAACTGAAGTGTTCTGTGTAAAAGTAAAAGAGATAAAGGAGGGAAGACTGGATTTTTCCAATACAGTTATGTTTTGTTTTTCCTGTGTTTGTACCTAGGAAGAAATTGCTAGGCCATATGGTAATTCTATGTTTAATGTTTTTTTTTAGAAACTGACAGACCATTTTCCAAAGATCTGTACCGTTTTACATTCCAACCAGCAGTGTGTGAGAATTCTGATGTTTCCACATCTGCAGAGACACAATTAATATTATCTGCCTTTTTTATTATAGCCATCTCAGTAGGTATCAAGTGACAACTCATTGTGGCTTTGTTTTGCAGCCTCTGATGGCTAATGATGTTGAGCATCTTTTCATGTGCTTATTGTCCATTTGTATATCTTCCTTGGAAAGATGTCAATCAAATCCTTTGCTTATTTTTGAATTGAGTTTTGTTTTTTTAAATTATTGAGTTGTTAGAGTTTTTTATATATTCTATATACAAGTCCTTTATCAAATACATATATTTTGCAAAATTTTTCTCCCATTTTGTAGGTTGTCTTCACTTTCATGATGGTGTATTTTGGAAAACAAGAGTTTTAATTTTGCTGATGTCTTATTATTGAGATTTAAGAATTCTCTTCATATTGTAGATATATGAATACTTCTACATAAGGATACTTCATCAGATATATGCTTTGCAAATATTTTCTACCAGTTTGATTTTTCTTTTCATTCTCTTAACAATATCCTTTGAAAAGCAGAGTTTTAATTTTCATAAAGTCAAACTGATCAACGTGTTCTTTTATAGATTGTGTTTTTTATATATTATCTCTGAAAATTTTTCCTAATCCAAGATCACAAATATTTCATACTATATTTTCTTTTAGAAGTTTTATAGTTTAGATATACACTTAGATCTATGATGCATTTTGAGTTAACTTTTTTATATTGTGCAAGGTATAGATTAAAGCTTCTTTTTTTACATAGATATTCAATTGTTCAGCACCATCTGTTGAAAAGACTAATCCACTGAATTGCCTTTTTACCATTATCAAATCAGTTGTCCAGATATGTGTGGGTCTTTCTATAGACTCGTATTTTCTTACTGTCTATGTTTATACCAATACCACACTGTCTGATTTCTACAGCTTTATTAGCTTTGAAATCAGGTAGTGTTACTCCTCCAACTTTGTTCTTTTTTAAAGTTGTTTGGCTATTCCAGATTCTCTGCACTTCCAGTGACTTTTAGAATCAGTTTACTAACTTCTACAAAAAAAAAAAAAAAAGCCTGCTGAGATTTTGATTGGGATTGTACTAAATCTGAAAATAAATTTAAGTACATTTACATCTTAACAATACTGAGTCTTTTAACCCATAATAAATTATATAGCTCTATTTATTTAGGTCTTTAACTTCTCTCAATAATATTTTATAGTATTAGTACAGGTTTTTAGCAGCTTTCATCAGATGTGTCACTAGGTATTTCATATTTTTGATGCAATTATAAATAGTACTGCAACTTAATTTTAATTTCCATTTATTCATTGTTGTACATAAAAATATAGTTAATTTTTATGTACTGATCTCATATTCTACACTCTTGCTAAACACACTTACTAGTTCTAATAGATTTTTATAGATTCCATCAGATTTTCTACATCAGTGGTTCTCAACTAGTAGTGGTTGAGACTCTGGGGATCATGTGCTAATTAATGTCCAGAGACATTTTGGTTGTCATACCTTGGGGTAAGGGGGTACAGACAGTGATACTGGCAACTAATGGATAGAGGCCAGGGTTGCTGCTAAACATCTTAACAGCACGTAGGACAGCCCCCAGCAACAAAAAACTATTGAACCCAAAATATCCAGCAGGGGTTGAAAAAAACTATTCTAAATAGACAAGCATCTCATCTCCAAGTAAAGACAGTTTACTTCCTCTTTTCCAATCTGCTTGATTTGTACTTTTTTTTTTACCTAGTTATACTAGTCAAATCTCCAATGTTGGATAAAAGAGAAGAAAACAGGCATATTTTTCTTGTTCTTGATTTTGGGGGGAAAGCATTTAGTCTTTCACTATTATGTATGATGTTACCTATAGGTTTTTGTAGATGGCCTTTATCAGGTTGAAAAAGTTCCCTTCAATTCCTAGTTTCCTGAGAGTTTATTCAGGAATAAATGTTATATTTTGTCACATTGTTTTTCTGCATTGATTGAGATGATCACATAGTTTTTCTTTATTAGTCTGATAATATGATAATATGCTTCCTAGGATAAATCCCATTAGTTCAAGATAACTTCTCCTTTTTTAAAATATATTGTTGGATTGGATTTGATAAAAGTTTATTTTGAATTCTTGCATCTACAATCATGAAAGGTATTGGTCTGCAGTTTTTCTGGTTTTTGGTGTTTTTAACACCAAAGTTTCGGTATTGAGGTAGCCTCAAAGAATGTGTTAAGAAATAGTTTCTCCTCTTCAATTTTCTGGAGCAGTTTATGTAGAATTGGTATTATTTCTTTCATAAATGTTTGGAAGAATTCATCAGTGAAGCCATCTAAGCCTGCAGTTTTCTTTGTAGGAAAATGTTTAACTACAAATTCAATGTCTTTGTTTGATATACGGCTATTCAGGTTATCTGTTTCTTCTTAAATGAGAATCAGTACTTTGTTCTTTTCAAGGAATTTGTCAATTTCATCTTAGATGTCAAATTTATAGGAGTAAAGTTGTTCACAATACTCCCTCATTATCCTTTTAATGTCTATAGATCTGCAGTGATGTCACCTTTCATTTCTGACATTGGTAATTTGTGCCCTTTCTTTGTTTCCTGATCATGTGACTGGTTCTAAGAGATGAAGAAAATTGAGAAACCTCTAGCCATACTGTTTTCTATTTGAGGGATTTCTGCTTTGATCTTTATTTTCTTTCTTTTTACTTTAGTTTTAGTTGCCTTCTTTTCCTAGTTTTTTAACATGGAAGGTGAGATCATGTGATTTAAGACTACTCTTTCCTAATACAGATATTTAGTGCTATAATCTGCCCCCTAAATACTGCTACAGAGCATTCCACAAATTCTAATATACTGTGTTTTCATTCAGTTCAAAATATTTTCATTCAGTTCAAAATATTTCTGATTTCTCCTTTGACCAATGGGTTATTCAGAAGTACTTTATGTAGCAGATTATGCATAGTAGATTATGTGTAGATTGGGAGTTTGGTATTGACATGTACATGCGGCTATATTTAAAATAGATAATCAACAAGACCTATTGTATAACACTGGGAACACTGCTCAATACTCTGTAATAACCTAAATGGGAAAATAATTTGAAAAATAATAAATATATGTATATGTATAACTGAAGCACTTTGCTGTATACCTGAAACTAACACAACATACTCCAATATAAAGTAAAAATTTAAAAAAAAGAAGTACATTATGTAGTTTCTAAATCTCTGAGGATTTTCTAGATATCTTTCTGTTATTGATTTCTAATTTAATTCCACTGAAGTAAGAGAACGTATATTGTAGGACTCGAATCCTTTTAAATTTGTTGAGACTTGTCTCATGGCTCAGAACATGGTCTTAACAGTCTGTAATAGAAAGCATGCTCCAGCCACAGGACAGGCATTCAGGAGCAGGCTTCTCAGGTTGTCTGAGAAAAACTTGATAATTTCTTATGTACACTCAAAAATAATATATATTCTGCTGTTACTGGGTGGAGTTGTTCTATAAATGTAAATCAGGCCAGTTGGTTGATAGCATTTTTCAAGTCTATCTTGTTCTTGCTGATTTTATGTTTCAGATCTGTGGCTTTATAGTTTTCAGCAAGTTTAGGAAAAACAAATGTTCATTATGTCTCCAAATACGTTTTCTAACTCCCTCCCCCTTTCTTCAGGGACTCCAATCACATGTATATCAGGCTGCTTGAGGTTGTCCCACAGCTCTTTCCATTTTTCTTTAATTCTTTTTTTCTTTCTGAGTGTTTTATTTTAGGTAGTTTCTATTCTTATGTCTTCATGTTTAAAAATCTTTTCTTTCCCAATGACTAATCTGCCAGTAATCCTATGTAGTATATTTTTCATATCAGACATTGTGGTTTTTATATCTAGAAGTTTATTTTGGGTCCTTTGTATAACTTCCATGTTTCTACTTAACTTTTTGAACATAGAAATACAGTTATAATAACTGCTCTAATGGCCTTGCCTTGTCTATCAATTATGTCATTTCTTGATCATGTTCAACTGATTATTTTCCTCACCATAGGTTATCATTTCCTGTTTCTTTGAATGCCTAATACTTTTTCTTTATTGGATTGCAAGCATTGTGAACTTTTCTTTGTTGAGTGCTGCATTTTCTTAATTCCTAGAAATATCCCTGGGCTTTGTTTTCATACATAGTTAAATTAATTTAAAAATAAAAAACAGTTTGATCCTTTTGTGTTTTGCTTTTAAGATTTGTTAGGCAAGACCAGATCAGTGCTCAGTCTAGGGCTAATTATTCTCCACTACTAAGGCAAGACCTTCCTGAGCATGCACCCTATGCCTCATTAATTATGAATTTTTCCATTCTAGGTAGTGGGAACAGGCACTATTTACAGTGCCTTGTGAGTCCCCAATACTATCCTCTCTATCCTCATTTGGATGGCTATGTCTTGGTCTCAGATATTTTCCTAACACATGTGTGTAGATTAGTATGCTGCTAAATACTTAAGGCAGAGCGTCTGCAGATCTCTGGGGTTCTCTCTCTGTGTAGCTCTCTCCTCTCCAGTACTCTGTCTTACAAAGTCTAACCACCTTTGACTCATCGGACTCCATCTGTCTCCTCAGCTTTGGAAGTTTGCTAGACTCTGCCTGGACTTTCCTGTCTGCATCACAGACTAGAAACTCTTCAAGGTAGTGAGCTGGTATAACTGTAGTGCTTACCTCATTTGTTTCCCATCTCACAGGCCACTGTTGCCTGATGTCCAATGTCTTGAAACCATTGCTTCATATATTTTATCTGTTTTTCCTTTGGTTGCTTCAGACAGAATGATAAAATCAATCCATGTTCCTCCATCTGGTCTAGAAGCAGGAGTGTTTAATTGCATTACCTTTTAGATCTCAGAGTCACTTAATAAATACTACATTTGTACTGAAATTGTACTTATTTTATGGAAATATAATTTGAAGGGCAGAGAGTTTAAACTCAGTCAAGTTTGCATAGCTCCTAAGCGAGAGATGCAGGATTCACACCTAGATCTTTGTGACACCAGGGTTTGTGCTTAGTCACCGTAATGCTTGTCTTTCTAACCTTGTGATACCATGATATTTGTGGGCTTGCCCATGGCCAACCCCAAACCATCTTCACCTGAGGTCCATTTCTAGCCACACTCAAACACTGTTACTTTTTCACTGTGGTCCATTCAAACAATGAAAAATGAGGGAGGAGGTGATGTGAATAAGTAGCCTCAGATCCCAGCAAGTAGATGGAGGTTGGAAAAGGAGCTCTAGGTAAGTGATACCTAGTGGTCCCATCTGGCCATCTTCAGTAGAAAGCAGTCCCCTGGCCACAAGACAGCCATTCAAGGACAGGCTTCCCATCTATGATAGAAACCCAGTAAAATTAAAAGCAAGGCTGGACAGAAGCTTGGATAAGGATCAAAACAGATTATTGTTTTCAAATATGCTTCACACAATTGTAATTGGGCACACGATAAAGGCAAGAGTCTGTTCTCAGAACAAGTGTGCCATGGGTAAGGGGGTGGATAGAAGAGGAAAGTGAAGTGCCAGATTTAGTACAGGGCATCACATCCTCGACCAGAATAACAGGGAAAATGGCTCAGTGCTGAACTCTATAAGACGGGGTGAGTTGGCTTAAGTCCTCCTTGCTTTAGGTCAGGATCTTAGAACCTGGGTAGACCTGGGTTAAGATGAAGAGAGAAAGAGAGAAAGGAGACCAGCTGTAGAGAAGTGGAAATGAAGACTTTAAGGACTTCTTTGCCCCAGACCCTTTGTCATGGTCACTTTGGGAACCTCAGTGGAGACATTTGCATCAGTTACAGAATGTGGCTGGGAAGTAGAGTCAAGGATATGCAGAAAGAAAGTCCAGGCACTGAGAGCAGCCCAGTTCATGAGGCTGTGGTGACAAGTACAGGAGTTGAGAGTATTTTAGGAAGCAGTTTTTGTACAGAAGATATACACAGCTGGAGGAGGATGCAGGCCTATGCTACAACCAGAGTTTTCTGATTTGGGCCAGAGACATGAAGGCTTTGAGGGAGACGGGACCTTTAGAGCTGCTCCAGTTCACAGAGACCAGCAGTGAAGGCTCGGCAAGTTAGGCCGGTTCTCAGGCCACATCCGTTCAAGAAGTAGCAAGGAGCAGTGCAGGAGGGGCCATGAGCCCAGAGGTGATCACTAGAAAGTGCCTGCCTTGGGGATGTGGTCTACACTCCTGGCATAAGAAAATTAGGAGGTGCCCTTGTAGGTCTGACAAATGATAGTGGCATTTTTCAAGGTCATTTCATGGCTGGATCATTCTCATCTTTCAGGTCTCAGCTCAAATGTCCTCCTCAGAGAGACCTTTCTTCACTATCTAAAGGGCCTTCTCTAATGACCCCCTGACTCCTCATCTGTGTACATAATTTAACCATGAAGACCATGGACCATGAAGCCAAATTGCCTGGATTTGAATCTGGATTCTGTCACAAACTTGCCCTATGAATTTGGGAACATACTTAATCTTGTTTACCTCCACTTCCTATTGATTAAATGGTCATAATAGTACCTCCTGACTAGGGTTATCATGAAGGTTAGGTTGAACCTATTAAATTGCCATTTGGGTGGATGGGGGCTCAAAACTGTCAATATCAATGACTTAATTAGGGATATATATATGGACTTAGAAGTGGGATAGTAAGCTCTATATATAAGTATTAGGTATTATAACTCAATTTGTAATAATTTTGTTTATTCATTCATTCATAGCGTATATTGCACATTAGAATGTAAACCCTTAGATGGCCTTTGGTTATCTTCCTTGCCACTGTATCCAGAGCACTTGGTACAGTTCCTGGCACATGATTATTATTTGATAAATATTTATTGAACAAATGAATGTGACATTTGCCCTACCCCATAATGAAGGATGGGTACAAGGATTCTGGGTGGAAGAGTCATACACCTGTGACCAACAGGAACCCCATTCTTAACTGATAGGTCTCTATGGCAAAGTAAGGACAAAAATAAGGGCTGCCAGGTCCTGGTCCCACACCTCCCATCCTCCTTGCATGTACTCTCAGCCTCTCCTGGCCTAGATAGTGCATGAAGCAGCTGGTTGATATTCCCTGTGGTTTTCAGCACAGTCATGTGCTATTGAGCTGAGGATAATAATCCTCCACTTTTCCAGAAGAAGCAGAATCGCAAAATGAGTAAATAATAAATATACCCTTGTGTCTGCATGTTTGTTTGATGATCTGGGCTTGTGCATTTTGTTGCCATAATGATGGGGGTGAGCTAGGCCTTGGAGCCAAGTTCCTGTCTTTATCTTGATCGCCTGGGAGCCAGTCTGGTGGGGCAATTACTGAGCAGAACCACTGTGTATATCAGTGCTCCTTTTAAATACATTGCCCAAGATCCACAGGCTCACGTTTTTCTGATATAAAAGCAGCCTTAGTTCAGGCTAATCTGTGCCAGCAGGTAGCTTGACATTGCAGTAAAGCACCAGCATTTTCCTTCACTGCATCCTCAAGGGCTGGCCACAGAATTTAGCAAAGGGTGGGTCCTTGTCTCCCGACAGAGCCTCCAACCACAGAACCCAGTTTTCCCTCCCCATGCATTGGATCCCTTTCTTTGCTGTGAAGAGCAGAGTTTAAAAAACAACAACAACAACAAAAACCCCCTCTGTTTGTCTACCCATAGATGCTTCTTGGAGGCAAGAAGTGGACTGGGTTTGTCCCTTTATGGGAAAGCTT
This sequence comes from Balaenoptera ricei, assembly GCF_028023285.1. NCBI lineage: Eukaryota > Metazoa > Chordata > Mammalia > Artiodactyla > Balaenopteridae > Balaenoptera > Balaenoptera ricei. Next base: position 156,249,463 of record NC_082639.1, read on the forward strand.
TGTGGTGTCATTACCCTAACATCTGTGCTGAGTCCTGGCTGCCCTATAACCATGAGTCTCAGCCACAGCTCCCAGGACCAGAAAGACAGTTAAGGAAAGTCAGATTGTATGTGTCTATTATACCTTGTAATTGTTCTTTTGAGAGCAAACAACCTACTTCCCTGGAGTATTCCATGTCCACATGGCTTACACTCGCCAAACATAACTCTTGTTTGTTCTTGTTAACCATGAAATGCCATGGTGCTCTCACCTGCCCATTCAGTTTTTGCATTTTTCTGTATGTTATTCCAGTATATAGCATTGGCCATGCTTCTGACTCCATTCCAATGAAAAGACTAGGTTCTATTATGCGGCTGTTCCTCTCCTGGCATTTTGACACTTAGCCCATCCTCAGGCTTACTATTCATCTCAGATTGCCTAGGGCAGTCCCAATTTACACACGTTGTCCAAGTGTAATTATTAATAACACCCCCTTTCATTCTCATAAGTGTCACAGTGTGAATGATAAATTATATGGTTACCCTACCATCTCTGGTTTTCCCTACTTCTGTCTCTGAACTGACAGCTCACTAACTTGTCACACCCACCTTGTAATATGCTGAGATAGGACAATTCCCATCCTGACCTACTTCTGTCTATTCCACAGCATTTGGGTTGCTGGGCAGAGTGAGTAACTATGTTAGAATGAAATTCCAGCCTTCTGCCCATAGACAAGTATGTCCATACTCAACACATATACACATACACACACACACACACACACACACACACACACACTCACACTCACAGTTGAAACAACATTAGCATCCTTGTTTTTAACAAAGACACTTTCATGTAGTGAAAAGGGAGGGAGGAAATTGTCTGGCAGCATTATAATGATAGATGTCAAGCAGTGACATAGAAAAGAATTATAAAGGACCAGAAAGATAGGGCTAGACAGTGATCAAACCCTTTTCCTCCAATGGGATGCCATTTTTCTTTCAAACCCCACACCATAAAGGGAAGAGATATTTTTTGCACAGACACTGGCACAAATAATGCTCACAAGGTCTTCCCAGCAGATGCTCATTACCTAAGCCAGCCACCCAAGAGTTCTCACCTAAGCTAAACCCCGTGAGCTGCTTACCTCATGGAAAAAGGGAACATTTGCCTGTTAGCAGTGTTTCATCACTGTGGCTTTCCATTCTGCTCCCTCTGAAACCTGCAGAAACCTAGAGGCTCTTGATCTGTTAAGTATTTTAAGCTGAAAATATCCCTTATTTAAAATGGCTTCATTACCCCTTCAGAATGGCTCCAAATAGCACTCCAGGGTTACCAGCTTGTCTATGATTTCTATGGGTATCCATGCCCACTTCCTAAACATTGCTGAAAATCTAATTCTTCCAAGAAACGTTCCCTGACCAAGTAGGGTCAAGGCGAGGTGACATTTTTCCTCTTAACAATCACTTCTAACCAACACAAGTATCTGAATCAGCACAGATAAATAGGGACATAGCTCTGACCCCAAACCCAGCCAGTCTGAAAGAGAAACTAAGAGCTCACTGTCCTTCTTTGAATGCCAGGGATCCCAACCTGTGACTTATGACTGGGTTACTGGTGCACCAAGACCAACCCTCAATTCCTCGGGTGGCCAGGCTGGGTCCTGAAGCAGCTGGAACGCGCGGGCTATTGTCTCAGGGATTGAGCAGCCTCAGTGGTTTTACTCCACTATACTATTAACATTTTCTATGTGCGTCCTGGCATAAAATCATTAGGAAACACTGCCATGTATCAGTACATGGCCTTAGGACCAAATATGAAACTTCAGGTGAATTCAAAGGAAAACATTTGTCATTAGTGCTATGATTAACAAGTCAAAAATCATACCAACAGGTACAGAAATTGATGAATAATGTAGAAACACATCCGTTCTAAACAGAGTAATGAATACCTTGAGTGTTAACACTGAAAATAAATCACATGCTGTCCACTGTGCCATTAATCCTCATAGTGTCTCACTTTCATTGTTGGTCAGACTTGCACGACATTACCTCTGAGATCATACTCCCTCTTGATGCCATACAAGGGATCTAACAGAAAGGCAACTTGCTGTAGAGGAAAGAGTACTGGTCTGGAAATCAACCTGTCTCTGTCAACAATGAGGAAATTGTGGACAACTCTCAACCTCTCTAGTTTTATCATCCTTTCAGTCAGGGGGTTGATGGAGTCCTTCTAGCACCAAAATCCTTTTACCACTGAAATGACTATTTGTGCACATCACTGTACGTGGAAACAAAAAGAAACAGTAAGTGTATCTGGTCTATTTAAAAGTCAAAGACCACTACTATTCCATTCATATCTACTTTATTAAGCCAATCAATTATAGAGACATAGTATAACAGTAGCCAATAGACTGTGAGTAGAAGGGATGTGTTTCAATTGTAAGTTAAAGAATTTCAATACCAGTGGAAGTATACTCTTCTTCTTCCAGAATTAGAGATAGTGTAGCGACAAAATCACGTTCCATCAGCCTGGGTCCCTGACCAAACATGTGAAGCAGAATCCTCCACTGACTTTTATGATAAATACACTTTGACTTTGGGAGGTTTGGGGGATATTCATTTCTGCAGCATAATCTAGCCTATCCTGACTGATACATTAACTCCACCCAACCACCCACTACACTCATTTTCTGTTGTTGTTCTTGTTGTTTGCTTTTTTAGAGAACAAGCCCTTGGGTAAAGTGGAAGGAAAGGAAGGCAGGCCGTGCCTTTTCTTATTTATTTGTTTTGGCCACATTGAGTTGTGCAGTGACTGTAGAGTGGAATTGAGGTTACCACGCACAACATGAGCTGATGATTCTGATAACACTAGGAAACTCACTATTTGAGCTAAGATTATCAGAAGAAAAAATATAAAAGAATGGAGAAAAGTAACCATATTTTTCATTATTGCAGAATGCTCATCTTTGGTCCCTATCACCCCATGTCATACTTTTGACCCCTTCCTTAGTGAAGACCTGGACTGGCCCTGATACATTTGTCTTTTGCTTCCCTGCACTTCTATTTTGATGTGAAATTCTAATACCAGAGCCCCCATCAGCTCCTCTGCTCAGTGGTTCGAAGTGGGTTGAATTGTAGCTGGCGGCAGGGGGTGATAAATGTAGCGTGAGTTGCCTTTCCCCCAGCAAACTGCAAATTGCCTGAGCAGTACAGCCCACAAAAGGTTCCCGTGGAGTGAATTTATCTTGCATTGTCAAGTGGAAAGGGAAAGAGGAGAGACCAGGCATTCTATTTTTGCAAAGTCACATTCGATCTTGTTCAACGTGCAGTCCACACATCTTTTAAAGGGGGCTCCAATGGAAAAGAGTACCAGCCCAGGAATGTAGAACAGATAAAGGGATTTATTTTTAACACTGTTGGAGTTCACAACTATGTGAGCATTCCAATTTCAATCACTCGCTCCTGAATAATAATAATGTGTTCTGCTGGAGTGCACATTATGTCACCCAGTAATTCAGGATGGAGAAGACCATCCCATGGACCAGAGGACACAACATCAAAGGGAAAGCTCTCTTTCCATGATAGCACATATTCATTCAGGAGAGGAAAGCTATGCTTCTATCAGTGACCCAAGTTCTCCTTGATCCTCCCTTCTAAGTTGGCATGCCTAAGTAGATTACCCCCTTCTAGACAAAATTCCATTAATACTTCATGGGTCTGTCAAAGCAGCTGCCATTTTGGAATCCTCCCAAGTGTTGAAAAGTAGTAAGAACATTGGTATCTGGCTAGCTTCATTATAGCAGGCTTTAGAATGAGATCTTTGAGGCCAGTTTTTCAGATATAGATCTTTCCCTGTCTCCTGGAATAACTTATAGTAATAACAGGTTTCTTTTGTTTGTTCATTTGTTTTTTGTGAAAGCAAGAGTTGTCATAGTACTTCATAACATTACTCTTGCCACATATCAGAAGATGTTCTATGACATGACTCTCTTGTCTTTGTTTTATGTTTTCAATTAAGTCTGGGGAGGGAGGGGTTATTTAGTTTTCCTCATTATCTGGAAAGCATCCTCTTCTCTAAAAGGCAGGCCCAAATCCTTTCCCATTTTTCTAGCTTCACTTACTCCATAAGGACTTCCCTGACAACTCCAGCCCACAGATATTTTTCTCCTGCCAAAGACTATTTATGATCTGAACCACTATCTTGCCCGTTGCTATAAACACGTGCTATTCTCCTTGTATCCCTTGCAGCACTTTATACATAGTAAGTGATCAAAACCTCAACCTTCTCAGCTGGGGCAGCTGTTAATCTATGGATGGTTAATAACTTGGGCTCGGGAATCACAAAACCGGGCTCATCCCCAGACCCTTTAATCACTAGCTTAGGCAAGTTTAGTGATTCCCTCTATATTTCTATTTCTTCGTTGTAAAGTGGAAATAGCCATCATTATGTCTACCTCATGGGGTCATTGAGAGGATTAAGTGAGAAAGTGCATTTAAAGGGTTTAACACAATGTTCATAAACATCTGTAACACTTAGTAAGTGTTAATTGTTATTATTCTTCTCAATTATAATATATAGACACTCCCTTTGTTGCACTGTGGCCTGCCACTCACAGCCCTTTTAACTGGAGACTTCTTAGGCACAACAGTGATTCCACTCTAGAATTTACTGTATCTAGGGTTGGATTATGGAAAATAAAGGCAGAAGTTTTCTGTTACCATATTCTGGCACATTTGGTGAGAAGAACGTCTCTGGGAAATGTGAGTAAAATGATGACATAAGGAAATCTTCTAAGACAAAGTAGTGAGACAAATACCTCACCAGAGCAGAAATTATCAAGAATTCCTGATCAGGGCTTCTGATTTCAAGTTGTTGCCCCAATGAATTAAAAAATTCATTGCATAGATTGTAAGGCCCACTCCTATAGATACTGGACATGTGCAAAAGAGCTGAGACAACTCGCCAGCCCAGCAAGGTGCTCACAGGTGGAAGTCTTCAGGGTAATCCTGTGACAGGCCCTGCAACAGATATCTTTCCTCTTTGTGTGGGTGAAAACAGACTACAGTTGACCCTTGAACAACTCTGGGGTCAATCTGAGCATAACATCCAGTGGGCCCTCTGTATCTGTTGTTCCTCCACATCTGAGCATTCAACCAAACTTGGACTATGTAGAACTGCAGTATTTACTATTGAAAAATATCCACATATAAGTGGACCTGCACAGTTCAAACCTGAGTTGTTCAAGGATTGACTGTAAACTTTCCACAATTCACTGTAGCATCTGGGGGAGAGATGGGAAATAATCTACTGCTCCATGGGGCTTTGTTATTACCTACTACTATTTTTATAGATGTGCCCATATATCAGTAGATGCTGATATTTTTCCCCAGATACTATAGCCTGGGAAGAAAACTATTTTTATACATCATGGGTTTGGAAAAAAACAATAGTCCAAAAAATTCTGCTTTTTTTAAATTCAAGTCAGAGGTCATTCCATGAAGGTCATTCAAACACCCCAAGCAGAGTGTTGTGCTCTCCATACTTGATGAGGAGAAAGCCTGTTTAACAATGACCCAGAATCAGCTGAAACTCTGGCTCTAAACACCAATTTGTCTGGAAGGGCTCTCTTCACTCTCAAGCACAAGAGACCTTTTTTATCCTGGCCTTTCAGACCAAAGAACCTGACTTTCCATACCACAGACCACACCCTGCTATCTTCCCCAACATCATCCAATCTCACCTGCAGGGCCCAGCCTCTAGGGAGGTTGCCTCTTGGGCCATGCGATTATTAATTAAAGATTTCCAAGGCAATAAACATTAACTTTGAAAACTTTACAGAAAATGAATGTTGAACAACAACACAACACACTGCCCTTTGGGTATGTTGAAAATCATGCTGAGACTACAGCCCATTTACAACTTTTCAAAATAATGTTTCAACCACCTTTATAACTAACAAGGTTAAAAGGTAAGAAATGAAGAATAAAAATCCAACTGAGTTAAAAAGTGAGATTGTTTCATTATTTTAATGGTATTTGAATTCACTAATTTCCAAATCCCTAAGATGCTTTACTAAATCAAGTCCCTTTTGTTTTTAACGTTGTGAATCATGCTTTCTCTACATATAAGAAAGCTCCATCTGTCAATCTGCAGATGGATTAGCCCATCTATAATGGTCCTTGCCCTACACAGAAATGACTTATGTGGCTCAGTCATGCCTTCTGCTGTTTTTCTGGTGGTCGAGATGGAGTGACAGGGAGACAGACTCTCACCTATCTGGGATTTCCTCTTGGAGACCAATAGATAGTGAGGCCATAGACTTGCACCTCCCCTGAGGCACAGATTGAGGGAAACTGGACATACCAGAGCAGAACCAAATCCACAATCATAATGGCAGTGATATTCTCTAAGCAGCAGAGCTAACTACTGGCAGGGAATGAACAAAACTAGACCTAGATGGGCTATGACTTCATGGCAAGGATGCTTATGAGACACCCCGCCAGTAAGTAACAAGAACTGTTATTTCTCAGCAACTCCCTTCCATGAGCAGAAACATCCTCATAGTTCACAGCATGTAAACATGTTTAAATACTAGACATATTGGGGCACTTGGTTTTAATATTTGTAGAGATGAATATAGGGCATGAAATCCTAGAAAATATTATTCATTAAAGGCAAAAAAGACAAGTCACAAAGAAGGAAAGGAAAATCTGAACAGCTAATAAGTATAGGAAGTCATGCTCCACCTCCCTAATAATGAAACAATGCAAAATGAAACAAAAAAATGCTACTTTATGTTTATTATATTGTAAATATTTGAAAATAGAATAACAGAATAATAATTAAAGCACCTACTATATGCTAGGCCCTATTCTGAGTAAAACCAATACAGTCCTCACAATACCTTATGAATCAGATGCTAGTATCAGTCAATTTCACAGTTGAGAAAACTGAGGGAAACAGATTTTAAGTATCTTAACCATAGGTTACATAGCAAGAAACCATAGCATAGGTTACAGAGCCAGGATTGAATACCAAGCATTGACAAGGATGTGGGGAAATGGACATTCACACACAGCTGATGGGAAATCAAACAGGTACAGACAGGCTATCGCTGGTGGTGCAGTGGTTAAGAATCTGCCTGCCAATGCAGGGAACATGGGTTTGATCCCTGGCCCGGGAAGATCCCACATGCCGCGGGGCAACTAAGCCCGTGCACCACAACTACTGAGCCTATGCTCTACAGCCGGCGAGCCACAACTGCTGAAGCCCACATGCCTAGAGCCCCATGCTCTGCAACAAGAGAAGCCACTGCAATGAGAAGCCCACACACCACAACGAAGAGTAGACCCCCTAGCAGCAACTAGAGAAAGCCTGCGTGCAACAACAAAGACCCAACTCAGCGAAATAATTAATTAATTAAAAAAACAGGTACAGACATTCTAGAGTGTAATCTAGAAACACTTAGTGGGGTTAGGGATGCTTCACCCTATCACCTAGCAATCCCACTCCTCGATGTGTATCCCACAGAAACCTTCACACAGATCCAAAATGAGATATAGACATAGACATTCATTGCAGCACTGTTTGTAGGTATTCATAACTAGGGAAACGGGTAAATAAAATGTAATATATTTAAAATAAGTGTATAACAGAATGTTACATCTTGGACAGAAGTAATGAACAGAATAGACTTCAAAATATAATTTTAAGTAAACAAAAGTAAGATTTATAGCACAAAACTATTTCTGTAATTTTTTAGTATATGCAAACAACGCAATTTTTAAGGCTATTGCTTGTAAATAAGCAAATGAAAGTTGGGTCATAATGCCAGGCAAAATTATGAACTCCAAGAAAATTCCACCCCCTAATCTCCAGATCTGTGAATATGTTAATTTATATGGCAAAAGAGACTTTACAGATGTAAGTAAAGTTACTAACCATTTGATCTTAAAATAAGGAGATTATCCTGTATGGTTGGGATGGGTCAATGACCCCTCAAAAGCAGAAAGGAATACAGAAGAGGAAGTTAGAGAGATTCTAATAGAAAAAATTCTAAGCACAGGGAGGATTCAACACACCACTGCTAGCTTTGAAGATGGAAGAGACTACAAGCCAAGGAAGGCAGGTGGTTTCTAGATGCAGAGAATGACTCCCACCAACAGTCAGCAAAGAACTCTATGCAATCAGTAACCTGAATGAGCTAAGAAGCTGATCTCCCCCTCACCCCGGAGACCCCAGATAAGAGCCAAGACCAGCCAACACTTTGATTTCAACCTTGTGAGACCCTTAGCAGAGAACCCAGCTGAGTCTGCTGAATTTTGACCTACAGAAACTGAGATAGGAAGTTTGTATTAACTTAAGGTTACCAAAAGGGAAAGTGGGGAGAAGGGATAAATTAAGAGTTTGGGATTAACATATACACACTACTATATATGAAATAGATAATCAATAAGGACCTACTGTGTAGCACAGGGAACACTACTCAATATTCTGTAATAACCTATATGGGAAAAGAATCTGAAAAAGAATAGGTATATGTATATGTATAACTGAATCACTTTGCTGTATGTACACCTGAAACTAACACAACATTGTAAATCAACTATACTCCAATGTAAAATAATTTTTTTTAATTACAAAAATAAATAAATAAATAAAGTTTGTGTTATTTAAAGACTTGCGGTAATTTGTTAAGGCAGCAATAGAAAACCAATACATCAAGAATATATATGAGAACCAGGAGAGCTCATGGTATAAGTTCCAGTTCAAAACCCAGCTAGAGTTGGTGCCTCTAGAGTGAAGCTTAGAGACATAAAGAGAGGGAACAGAACAACAACGATTAACAATCAAATAACAGAGGTTTCTATATGGACTGATTTTAATATCATGCCGTGTATCAGGGATGCTGTTCAACTCCTACCGTCAACTCAATTCTGTGAAAATGAAGTCAAAAACACTCTGCAGGAAAAAACACTTGGTAACTCTTTGTTCAGAAAATTTCAAGCACACTCTCTGTTCTAGGCAAGGGGCAGTTCTTCATGGAAGAAGAAAGTTATACACATTGGTTCTGGACAGGCCTGACATTCTCAGTCTTTGGGATTTAGAGGGTTTGCTTCTATCAGAAGTGGTCTTTCCCAACAGTGTTGGTGGGAAAGTGCAGCAGGCTGACCCGAGGTCTCAGGCTTACTGAGAGTTTTCCTTATTAACCTCTGCCCATCTTCTCTGGCTCCCCAGTTTCATTCTGGTTCCCCAGTTTAATTCTGGTTCCTTCTCTCTGCACTGTGAATTTCACATCAGCCCACCCCATTAATTCTACTGCAGACTTCATTCCTTTTTCTAACATTACCCCAACCACATGCAATTTGAGAAACCCCTTTCTTGGTCTTCCAAGCAAGCAGCGTGTCTCTGCTTACAAATAAATGTGGTTAATTAGAGTGGGGCTTGAGTAATTTAGAGTCAAGTCCTCTGTATGTTATGGCTTATAAAATTTAATCTGCCAGAAGCTTCTGGCCAGATATCAATTACTGTCCCTAAAGTGAGAGAAGGGCCTGATGTTTTCACTGAGTCACAGCTTTGCACATGAACATATGAGCACATGCACACATACACATATAAACCCAGACCCACCATGGCTGTCCAAAAGCCCAGGGCAGGGAAAATCTATCTTGGGTTTCCTGAATCCCCAGGGGAAATCTCTGTCCCTGTCACTCATGAGATAACTTTCTTCTGTCAATTCCAAGAAAATACTACAAGCTCTGAGCCCTCAGTTGATTTGTGCCCCAGTCCCAGATGGAGAAAGCAACCCGGAGCACCCGTCTGATCACATTTGTGACAGTAATTATCCAGGAATCAGACATCAAGTCATTATGAATGAATTATTGCTAGAAACAGTTAGTGTCCAATAATGAAGTTAATGGGAGGTAATATGACAGTCATTAGACTGACACGGCTCTCTTCATTGTTGAAGAAAGAGGAACAGGCATCAAAGGCTGGCAGTGGGCAGGCAGGATTAATCTATGTCAGGCAGTGTTTACGAAACATGTCCTGGACTCTGTTCTTGTGGTCTCAAGAATGCCGAGTTATGATTGGGGGGTTGTATTTCCTGCTGCAAGTCGGCATGGGCTGGTCAGAAGAGCGCTCCCTACACTTCAACAATGCTGACAGTTTTGCAATTCTCTGACCACAGGATGACCTTATACAAGGCTCTGTTTCTGCACAAGCTGTTCCCTCTGCCCACATTTCTTTCATCTGTAAAATTCCTATACTTCCTTTTATGCCTAAGTCAAATATTACTTCCAGAGAAACATTACTATAAATCTTTCAGGAGGACTTAGCCTCCCCCACCTAGATGTCCCCCAGTGCCTTATTTCCATGTCCATTTTTACCTCCCAGTGTTTGCATTCTACTGGTGTGTTGACATGCCTGTGTTTCCTGTTTCACTAAGAATGCCTCAAAGGCAAGAGCCATGTGTTCCTCATCCCTGTATCACCAGCACCTAGGAAAGTACCTCTAGGTTTACTACAAATGAAAGAGGAAAGAGAGAAAGATGGGAGGATGGAAGGAAATGAGGAAAGGAAGGAAGGAGGGAGGGAGGTAGGGATGATAGAAGAAGAAGGGAGAGAGGAAAGAACCAAGTTTCTAAATCAAACTCTGCAGCGTAACTGACAACAAATCATTTAATCCACCTAGTCCTAAATGCCTTCTTATTCCACACGAGGGGGATCATCCTTACTGCTTTTGACTTCATGGGCTGGGAGGTAGATAAAGGAGATAAGGATAGCACTTTGGGCTAAGATGGAAAGCATTTATAAGTACAAAGGGTTTTTATCTCCGTGTTGCACTGGATAGAGAGCATATCTTTTTGGTCTTGTATACAAATATCCTTCGGTGTGATTCTACACCTCTCTGTGTGCACCTATGTATGTGCATTGATGGGGCTAAGAACAAACAAATCTAGCTTAACTCAGCAGAAAGAGTCAGAGCTGCCTGAGTAATCAACGATACTCCAGTGCCTGCGGAGTTTTCTTTCCCTTTAGCTTCATTCACTGGGGTTGGTACAAAGTGAAAATCTCTAAGGAAAAATGTCTAGTTCATGGTAAAACATTTTGATAAGACAGAGAAGAAGAGAAAAAAAATGAAGGGTAATCATTCTCCCTCTTTATTCGTGCTGGCCTATGGAGGTTTTTGTACCACAAAATAAAACCTCATTTTCCAGATGATCCACTGTGCTCTGGAAATTGAAGCCAGAGACTTCCCCTGGAAGGACCCTGAAGTAAGGAGGCTCCAAAGATTTGGAGGTGGCCTGAAGTGGTTGAGGAACCAGAGGATGGGGAACTTCCTGTCCTCTGGACCCCCAACCCCTCTTCCCTCTTCTAAATGCCAGGCCAGAGAGAGGGTGAAAAGAGACACACCCTGAACTCTTCAGAGCTAAGAACACACCACATCATAGAACTTGAAAAGTAGAGACTAAAGTCCTTCGTGAACATCAACAGAGCTCACGCATTAGTCAGGGCTCTCCAGAGAAAAACAGGACCAGTAGGAGGATGTGTGTACGTGTGCATGTGTGCATGGGCTCAAACACAGAGAGAGAGGGGGAGAGACTTTATTATAAGGAATTGGCTCTCACAATTATGGAGGCTGAAGGGTCCCAATATCTTCCTTTGGCCAGCTGGACACCTAGTAGTTCCAGTCTAAGTCTGAAGGTCTGAGAACCAGGAGAGCTCATGGTATAAGTTCCAGTTCAAAACCCAGCTAGCTCAAGACCCAGGATGAGCCAGTGTTTCAGTTTGAGTCTGAAGGCTGAAGAGACCAATATCTCAGCTCCTACCGTCAGTCAGGAGAAGTTCCCTCCTACTCAGTCTTCTTGTTTGATTCAGGTCTTCAGCTGATAGGAGGAAGCCCACCCACATTAGGGAGGTTAAACTGCTTTACTCAGTCTACCAATTCAAACATTAATTTTATCCAGAAACACCCTCACAGACACCCAGAATAAATGCCAAATGTCTGGGCACCCCATGGCCCAATAAACTTGCACAAAATTAACCATCACAGCTTAAAACCCCCTTCTACCAACCCCCCTATTATGGCAGCATCAACCACCATAGGTGAACATCCCAAGGCGTGGAGGCATGGGAATCTCCCAGTTATAGTGCATATGGCATCTCCTCTAGAACGTCACTAAGGGTGCAAGCCTACTGCCTCAGCAAACCCTAGCTGTTGCCATAATGCTATATGGACGCTCTCTTCAACAAGTAAGCTCTTTAAAGGTAGGGGCCATGCCCCCTTCATCTTTATATTGTCCCATTTCTTTTTTTTTAATATATATATATATATATATTTTTTAAACATCTTTATTGAAGTATAATTGCTTCACAATGGTGTGTTAGTTTCTGGTTTATAACAAAGTGAATCAGCTACACATATACACACGTTCCCATATCTCCTCCCTCCTGCATCTCCCTCCCTCCCACCCTCCGCATCCCACCCCCCAGGTGGTCACAAAGCACTGAGCTGATCTCCCTGTGCTATGCGGCTGCTTCCCACTAGCTATCTATTTTACATTTGGTAGTGTATATATGTCCATGACACTCTCTCACCCTGTCACATCTCACCACTCCCCCTCCCCATATCCTCAAGTCCATTCTTTAGTAGGTCTGTGTCTTTATTACCATCTTGCCACTAGGTTCTTCATGACCTTTTTTTTTTTTTTCCTTAGATTCCATATATATGTGTTAGCATACTGTATTTGTTTTTCTCTTTCTGACTTACTTCACTCTGTATGACAGACTCTAACTCCATCCACCTCATTACAAATACCTCCATTTCATTTCTTTTTATGGCTGAGTAATATTCCATTGTATATATGTGCCACATCTTCTTTATCCATTCATCCGATGATGGACACTTAGGTTGCTTCCATGTCCTGGCTATTGTAAATAGAGCTGCAATGAATATTTTGGTACATGACTCTTTATGAATTATGGTTTTCTCAGGGTATATGCCCAGTAGTGGGATTGCTGGGTCATATGGTAGTTCTATTTTTAGTTTTTTAAGGAACGTCCATACTGTTCTGCATAGTGGCTGTATCAATTTACATTCTCACCAACAGGGCAAGAGTGTTCCCTTTCCTCCACACCCTCTCCAGCATTTATTGTTTCTAGATTTTTTGATGATGGCCATTCTGACCGGTGTGAGATGATACCTAATTGTAGTTTTGATTTGCATTTCTCTAATGATTAATGATGTTGAGCATTCTTTCATGTGTCTGTTGGCAATCTGTATATCTTCTTTGGAGAAATGTCTATTTAGGTCTTCTGCCCATTTTTGAATTGGGTTGTTTGTTTTTTTGTTATTGAGCTGCATGAGCTGCTTGTAAATCTTGGAGATTAATCCTTTGTCAGTTGCTTCATTTGCAAATATTTTCTCCCATTCTGAGGGTTGTCTTTTGGTCTTGTTTATGGTTTCCTTTGCTGTGCAAAAGCTTTTAAGTTTCATTAGGTCCCATTTGTTTATTTGTGTTTTTATTTCCATTTCTCTGGGAGCTGGGTCAAAAAGTATCTTGCTGTGATGTATGTCATAGAGTGTTCTGCCTATGTTTTCCTCTAAGAGTTTGATAGTGTTTGGCCTTAAACTTAGGTCTTTAATCCATTTTGAGTTTATTTTTGTGTATGGTGTCAGGGAGTGTTCTAATTTCATACTTTTACATGTATCTGTCCAATTTTCCCAGCACCACTTATTGAAGAGGCTGTCTTTTCTCCACTGTATATGCTTGCCTCCTTTATCAAAGATAAGGTGACCATATGTGCGTGGGTTTATCTCTGGGCTTTCTATCCTGTTCCATTGATCTATATTTCTGTTTTTGTGCCAGTACCAAACTGTCTTGATTACTGTAGCTTTGTAATATAGCCTGAAGTCAGGGAGCCTGATTCCTCCAGTTCCATTTTTCGTTCTCAAGTTTGCTTTGGCTATTCGGGGTCTTTTGTGTCTCCATACAAATTGTGAAATTTTTTGTTCTAGTTCTGTGAAAAATGCCAGTGGTAGTTTGATAGGGATTGCATTGAATCTGTAGATTGCTTTGGGTAGTAGAGTCATTTTCACAATGTTGATTCTTCCAATCCACGAACATGGTATATCTCTCCATCTATTTGTATCATCTTTAATTTCTTTCATCAGTGTCCTATAATTTTCTGCATACAGGTCTTTTGTCTCCTTAGGTAGGTTTACTCCTAGATATTTTATTCTTTTTGTTGCAATGGTAAATGGGAGTGTTTTCTTAATTTCACTTTCAGATTTTTCATCATTAGTATATAGGAATGCAAGAGATTTCTGTGCATTAATTTTGTATTCTGCTACTTTACCAAATTCATTGATTAGCTCTAGTAGTTTTCTGGTGGCAGTTTTAGGATTCTCTATGTATAGTATCATGTCATCTGTGAACAGTGACAGCTTTACTTCTTTTTTTCCGATTTGGATTCCTTTTATTTCTTTTTCTTCTCTGACTGCTGTGGCTAACACTTCCAAAACTATGTTGAATAATAGTGGTGAGAGTGGGCAACCTTGTCTTGTTCCTGATCTTAGTGGAAATGGTTTCAGTTTTTCACCACTGAGGACAATGTTGGCTGTGGGTTTGTCATATATGGCCTTTATTATTTTGAGGAAAGTTCCCTCTATGCCTACTTTCTGCAGGGCTTTTATCATAAATGGGTGTTGAATTTTGTCAAAAGCTTTCTCTGCATCTATTGAGATGATCATATGGTTTTTCTCCTTCAATTTGTTAATATGATGTATCACATTGATTGATTTGCATATATTGAAGAATCCTTGCATTCCTGGAATAAACCCCACTTGATCATGGTGTATAATCCTTTTAATATGCTGTTGGATTCTGTTTGCTAGTATTTTGTTGAGGATTTTTGCATCTATGTTCTTCAGTGATATTGGCCTGTAGTTTTCTTTCTTTGTGACATCTTTGCCTGGTTTTTGTATCAGGGTGATGGTGGCCTCGTAGAATGAGTTGGGGAGTGTTCCTCCCTCTGCAATATTTTGGAAGAGTTTGAGAAGGATAGGTGTTAGCTCTTCTCTAAATGTTTGATAGAATTCGCCTGTGAAGCCATCTGGTCCTGGGCTTTTGTTTGTTGGAAGATTTTTAATCACAGTTTCAATTTCAGTGCTTGTGATTGGTCTGTTCATATTTTCTATTTCTTCCTGGTTCAGTCTCGGTGGGTTGTGCATTTCTAAGAATCTGTCCATTTCTTCCAGGTTGTCCATTTTATTGGCATAGAGTTACTTGTAGTAATCTCTCCTAATCGTTTGTATTTCTGCAGTGTCAGTGGTTACTTCTCCTTTTTCATTTCTAATTCTATTGATCTGAGTCTTCTCCCTTTTTCTCTTGATGAGTCTGGCTAATGGTTTATCAATTTTGTTTATCTTCTCAAAGAACCAGCTTTTAGTTTCATTGATTTTTGCTATTGTTTCCTTCATTTCTTTTTCATTTATTTCTTTTCTGATCTTTATGATTTCTTTCCTTCTGCTAGCTTTGGGGTTTTTTTGCTCTTCTTTCTCTAATTGCTTTAGGTGCAAGGTTAGGTTGTTTATTCGAGATGTTTCCTGTTTCTTGATGTAGGCTTGTATTGCTATAAACTTCCCTCTTAGCACTGCTTTTGCTGCATCCCATAGGTTTTGGATCATCGTGTCTCCATTGTCATTTGTTTCTAGGTATTTTTTGATTTCCCCTTTGATTTCTTCAGTGATCACTTCGTTATTAAGTAGTGTATTGTGTAGCCTCCATGTGTTTGTATTTTTTACAGATATTTTCCTGTAATTGATATCTAGTCTCATAGCGTTGTGGTCGGAAAAGATACTTGATATGATTTCAATTTTCTTAAATTTACCAAGGCTTGATTTGTGACCCAAGATATGATCTATCCTGGAGAATGTTCCATGAGCACTTGAGAAAAATGTGTATTCTATTGTTTTTGGGTGGAATGTCCTATAAATATCAATTAAGTCCATCTTGTTTAATGTATCATTTAAAGCTTGTGTTTCCTTATTTATTTTCATTTTGGATAATCTGTCCATTGGTGAAAGTGGGGTGTTAAAGTCCCCTACTATGATTGTGTTACTGTCTATTTCCCCTTTTATGGCTGTTAGTATTTGCCTTATGTATTGAGGTGCTCCTATGTTGGGTGCATAAATATTTACAATTGTTATACTTTCCTCTTGGATCGATTCCTTGATCATTATATAGTGTCCTTCTTTGTCTCTTGTAATAGTCTTTATTTTAAAGTCTATTTTGTCTGATATGAGAATTGCTACTCCAGCTTTCTTTTGATATCCATTTGCATGGAATACCTTTTTCCATCCCCTCATTTTCAGTCTGTATGTGTCTCTAGGTCTGAAGTGGGTCTCTTGTAGACAGCATATATATGGGTCTTGTTTTTGTATCCATTCAGCCAGTCTGTGTCTTTTGGTGGGAGCATTTAATCCATTTACATTCAAGGTAATTATCGATATGTATGTTCCTATTCCCATTTTCTTAGATATTTTGTGTTTGTTATTGTAGGTGTTTTCCTTCTCTTCTGTTTCTTGCCTAGAGAAGTTCCTTTAGCATTTGTTGTAAAGCTGGTTTGGTGGTGCTGAACTCTCTCAGCTTTTGCTTGTCTGTAAAGGTTTTAATTTCTCCATCGAATCTGAATGAGATCCTTGCTGGGTAGAGTAACCTTTGTTGTAGGTTTTTCTCCTTCATGACTTTAAGTATATCCTGCCACTCCCTTCTGGTTTGCAGAGTTTCTGCTGAAAGGTCAGCTGTTAACCTTATGGGGATTCCCTTGTGTGTTATTTGTCGTTTTTCCCTTGCTGCTTTTAATATGTTTTCTTTATATTTAATTTTTGATAGTTTGATTAATATGTGTCTTGGCGTGTTTCTCCTTGGGTTTATCCTGTATGGGACTCTCTGTGCTTCCAGGACTTGATTAACTATTTCCTTTCCCATATTAGGGAAGTTTTCAACTATAATCTCTTCAAATATTTTCTCAGTCCCTTTCTTTTTCTCTTCTTCTTCTGGGACCCCTATAATTCGAATGTTGGTGCGTTTAATGTTGTCCCAGAGGTCTCTGAGACTGTCCTCAGTTCTTTTCATTCTTTTTTCTTTATTCTGCTCTGCAGTAGTTATTTCCACTATTTTATCCTCCAGGTCACTTATCCGTTCTTCTGCCTCAGTTATTCTGCTATTGATCCCATCTAGAGTATTTTTAATTTCATTTATTGTGTTTTTCATCCTTGCTTGGTTCCTCTTTAGTTCTTCTACATCCTTGTTAGATGTTTCTTGCATTTTGTCTATTCTATTTCCAAGATTTTGGATCATCTTTACTATCATTATTCTGAATTCTTTTTCAGGTAGACTGCGTATTTCCTCTTCATTTGTTAGGTCTGGTGTGTTTTGACCCTGCTCCTTCACCTGCTGTGTGGTTTTTTGTCTTCTCATTTTGCTTATCTTACTGTGTTTGGGGTCTCCTTTTCACAGGCTGCAGGTTCGTAGTTCCCGTTGTTTTTGGTATCTGCCCCCCGTGGCTAAGGTTGGTTCAGTGGGTTGTGTAGGCTTCCTGGTGGAGGGGACTAGTGCCTGTGTTCTGGTGGATGAGGTTGGATCTTGTCTTTTTGGTGGGCACGTCCATGTCTGGTGGTGTGTTTTGGGGTGTCTGTGGCCTTATTATGATTTTAGGCAGCCTCTCTACTAATGGATGGGGCTGTGTTCCTGTCTTGCTAGTTGTTTGGCATAGGGGGTCCAGCACTGTAGCTTGCTGGTCGTTGAGTGAAGCTGGGTCTTGATGTTGAGATGGAGATCTCTGAGAGATGTTTGCCATTTGGTATTACGTGGAGCTGGGAGGTCTCTTGTGGACCAATGTCCTGAAGTTGGCTCTCCCACCTCAGAGGCACAGCCCTGATGCCTGGCTGGAGCACCAAGAGCCTTTCATCCACATGGCTCAGAATAAAAGGGAGAAAAAAATAGAAAGAAAGAAAGAGGATAAGATAAAATAAAATAAAATAAAGCTATTATAATAAAAAATAAGAAAAAAAATATTAAGAATAAATGTATTCAGAAAAAAATTTTTTTTTAATTTTTAAAAATAGATTTATTAATTTTTTATAGTAAAATATAAGGAAAAAAATTATTAAGAAAAAATTTAAGAAAAAACTTTTTAATTTTTTTAAAATAAAAAATATGAAAAAACTTATTAAAAAATTTTTTTTTTAATTTCTAAAAATAGAAAATAAGGAAAAAATTATTAAGAAAACATTTAGGGCTACCCTGGTGGCGCAGTGGTTGAGAGTCTGCCTGCCAATGCAGGGGACATGGGTTCGAGCCCTGGTCTGGGAGGATCCCACATGCTGCGGAGCTGCTGGGCCCGTGAGCCACCACTGCTGAGCCTGCGTGTCTGGAGCCTGTGCTCCGCAACAAGAGAGGCCACGATGGTGAGGGGCCTGCGCACTGCGATGAAGAGTGGCCCCCGCTTGCCGCAACTAGAGAAGGCCCTCGCACAGAAACGAAGACCCAACACAGCCAAAAATAAATAAATTAATTAATTAATTAATTAAAAAAAAAGAAGAAAACATTTATTAGGAAAAAAAATTTTTTTTAAGTTAAAAAAAAAAAAAAAAAATACGGACGGACCTAACCCTAGGACTAATGGTGAAAGCAAAGCTATACAGACAAAATCTCACCCAGAAGCATACACCTATACACTCACAAAAAAAGGAAAAGGGGAGAAATCAATATATCCTGCTCCCAAAGTCCACCTCTTGAATTTGGGATGATTCGTTGTCTATTCAGGTATTCAACAGATGCAGGAACATCAAGTTGTTTGTGGAGCTTTAATCCGCTGCTTCTGAGGCTGCTGGGAGAGATTTCCCTTTCTCTTCTTTGTTCGTACAGCTCCTGGGGTTCAGCTTTGGATTTGGACCCGCCTCTGTATGTAGGTCACCTGAGGGCGTCTGTTCCCCGCCCAGACAGAACGGGGTTAAAGGAGCAGCTGCTTCAGGGGCTCTGGCTCACTCAGGCCGGGGGGAGGGAGGGGTACAGAGGCAGGGCGAGCCTGCGGCGGCAGAGGCCGGCGTGACGTTGTAGCAGCCTGAGGCGCGTCGTGCGTTCTCCTGGCGATGTGGTCCCTGGATCACGGGACCCTGGCAGTGGCGGGCTGCACCGGCTCCCGGGAGGGGCGGTGTGGAGAGTGACCTGTGCTCACACACAGGCTTCTTGGTGGCGGCAGCAGCAGCCTTAGCATCTCCTGCCCGTCTCTGGGGTCCGCGCTGATAACCCCGGCTTGCGCCTGTCTCTGGGGTCCACGCTGTTAGGCGCGGCTCGCGCCCGTCTCTGGAGTTCGTTTAGGCGGCGCTCTGAATCCCCTCTCCTTGCGCGTCGTGAAACAAAGCGGCAAGAAAAAGTTTCTTGCCTCTTCGGCAGCTGCAGACTTTTTCCCGGACTCCCTCCCGGCTAGCACCGAAGCCCGAGCCTCAGCTCCCAGCCCCCGCCCGCCCCGGCGGGTGAGCAGACAAGCCTCTCGGGCTGGTGAGTGCTGCTCGGCGCTGAGCCTCCGTGCGGGAATCTGTCCGCTTTGCCCTCCGCACCCCTGTGGCTGCGCTCTCCTCCGCGGCTCCGAAGCTTCCCCCCTCTGCCACCCGCAGTCTCCGCCCGTGAAGGGGCTTCCTAGTGTGTGGAAACCTTTCCTGCTTCACAGCTCCCTCCCACTGGTGCAGGTCCTGTCCCTATTCTTTTGTCTCTGTTATTTCTTTTTTCTTTTGCCCTACCCAAGTACGTGGGGATTTTCTTGCCTTTTGGGAGGTCTGACGTCTTCTGCCAGCGTCCAGTGGGTGTTCTGTAGGGGCAGTTCCACGTGTAGATGTATTTCTACTGTATCTGTGGGAAGGAAGGTGATCTCCGCGTCTTACTCTTCCGCCATCTTCGACACCTTCTCTGTCCCATTTCTTTTCATGTCATTTGCAACACCCAGAAAGAGCCTGGCACATAATAGGCTCTGTTTTTAAAACTAGTTTTCACTTCTCCTTTTCATGGCCCCCAGCACTACAACCAAGTTACCCACCAGCTATTCCTTGGGCAGTTCTCTTACTTTTTATACTTCCTTGCTTTTGCCCAAGTTGTTCCCTGAGCCTGGTATGTCCTCTTCAGTTCTACATCTTTCACAGTCCAGTCTAAATGCCACCTGGTGACTATAATGACATCTATTTGTAAGTTCATCCAGTGAGTTACCAACCTGGTGGTGGTGATGGTTAATTTTATGTGTCAACTGGACTGGGCTAAAGGATGCCCAGATAGCTGGTAAAACATGATTTCTGGGTATGTCTGAGAGGGTATTTCCAGATAAGATCAGAATTTGAATCAGTAGACTGAATGAAGATGGTTCTCACCAGTGTGGGTGGGCATCATTCAATCCATTGAGGACCCAAATAGAATAAAAAAGCAGAGGAAGGATGAATGCTCTCTCTGATTGAGTTGGGACAGCCATCTTTTCCTGCCCATGGATATCAGATCTCCTGGCTCTCAGGGCCTTTAGATTCAGACTGGAACTTACACCATTGACTCCTCTTCTCAGGCCTTCAGGCTTGGACTGGCTTTTCTTGTCCTCCAGCTTGCAAACAGCAGACAGTGGAACTTCTCAGCCTCCCTAATCATGTGATCCAATCCCTCATAATATCTCTTTCTACATAACTATCTACGTATATCCTGTTGGTTCTGTTTCTTGAGCACCCTGACTAACACAGTGGTACAACAGGTTGCCATCTTATCTGGCAGCTTCAGTATTGAGTATTAGGTGTGCCCTGGATCATATTTAGTCTCTCACACTGGGCTGTTTGAACTAGATTGCAATCCTGAAGACTTTGTATTCCTCTCTGCCTGACTAGTCTATTAGTCCTAGGGATACAAACGTCCTTCTATTTTCCCTGGGTTCTAAGTATACAAATACTCCAGGGCCTAGAGCTTCCCCCTGAACTCCAGCTTCTACCAACGTATGGAGATATAGACCAGGTAAGACCAGGGGGGAGAGCAGGAAGCAGAAACCTACTCCCCTGAGACTGACACAAAGTCTCTAAAAGAAGAAAACCAAAACAAATACACTCTGTTTCTCATCTAGTTTAGCTCTAGACAGGAGGTTCTTAAATGATATCACTGTAAGCTTCACAAAGCTGATTAAGTCAAGGTCCAAGATGGCCCTGAAGCTTCAAATTTCACAGGGCTAAGACAATTCTACAAAGTTGTAGCATGGACCTGTCCAGCCCTGGCAACAGACACTCTTTATGTGCTTGGGTGAATAGGTGATGATGTTAACTTTCCAGAGGCCTAGGGACTCTAGGGCATAGTTGTATGAGCTATGGCAGTGAAAGTGCATATTCTTGGAATAGTGCTAATGGCCTTAATGTATATAGTATCTTGTTAAGTCCTCATCTATGCAAAATTGCAAAAGGTACCTTAAGTAACTGCCATTTATACCAAACAATTTACGAACATGACTTTATTAGCAGCCACAGACATGATTCTGGTCAATAGCTTCTGTCTTAAGGGTGACTAGTACTTGTGACCCCAGCTCTGACTATGCTGCCTGCTCAGGCCACTGAATAGGGAATTGGAGTTGGCCTGAGACAACCCATTTGAAGTGACTAGAGCATTAACTATAAGTGATTTGGAAAATGTCTTGGTGACTGTGCATGCGTTGAGTGGAACCAATTAAACTGGGGAATCCAGGTGCTTAAGAGGCCAGGCAACTGCTTTGCAGAGGGTTCAAGTGAGAAGATACCTGAGAGCCACCCAGCCAGTACCTGGCTGTCCTGCATGAGCAAGCAGTGTCCTACCACTGAGGATGCCTGGAGCTGAGCTAGTAATTCTAAGCAGAAGGGAATGAAGCATGGAGCAGGGTCTGAGAGGAGAAGAAAGCCCCCATCATTTTTGCAAAATTAAACACACTTCTAAGAGTACTAAGGCTATTACTAGCTATTATCTGACATTAGTATACAGAGGCTGATAATGGAAAAGGGTTGATGATCTCTTAGACTAAATCAGCACATACTTAAGCAAGACACATAAAGTAAAGGCAATTAGCAAATCAGTTCAAAAGTAGATGCATCCAATAGAAGCCATGCTGGAATTTTCCAGCCTAGCTTAAGATCTACTAGATTTCCTAGTGGAGAAAGCAGGTGTTCAACAGGTAAACTCTCCCACAATGCTATTACCAATATAGCAATCTTACTAAGTTCACTCTTGACCTCCCCAAACCTCCAAACCTCTAGGAAGCTATATTTTAACTGAATTCCTATTTCCTGTTCTTTTTATGGCATATTTTTGGTATGCATAAACTTGCTTCATGTTTTGACATCTGTTAGTTTCAAATCTATGTTATCTCTACATCTTATATGTCATTGGTTTTCTTTCCTAGTTGTCTTTCTAGTTTTTGTTTCCCATAACAGGGATCTGCAAATGTTTTCTTAAACAGGTAAGTTAGTAAATATTTTAGGCTTGGCGGATGATATTTCTGTGGCAGTTATTCACCTTTGCCATTGTAGCATGAATGTAGCCATAAACAATACATCAATGAAATAAACATGGCTGGGTTTCAATTAATCTTTATTTATAAAAATAGGTGGGTGCAAACCTGGCTTGTAGGCAGTAGTTTGCCAACCTCTGTCCTATGGGAACTGATTAAGAGAGAAGATTCTCCTGACAGTTAAGCCTGTAGAACTTCTGTGGACTTTCATATGAAGGAACACATTCCCTGCCACAATGAGAATTCAAGCAGAGGTAGAAGGCCACTCTAGCTCTAACCCTAGTGATAATGCTGGTCCAGAGCAGTTCTGTTACAACTGAAGTCAGCTCAAATCACTTTCCTGCCCAGAACACCCAAGAGGTCCCCATCTCACTTAGAGTAAAAGATAAAAAGGGTCAACACCATCCATACCCTCACGCCCCCATCACTCTCTGATCTAATTTCCTTCCTTTCTCCTCACTTACTGCTCCAGCCACTGGCCTCCAATTATTCCAGGAAACCAGGAAGACTTCCACGTGGGATCTTCGCACTTGTAGTCCCCTCTGCTTGGAACATTCTATATCCAAAAATCTACATGGCCACTCACTCACTTCCTTCAGGTCTTTATTCAAAAGCCACATGCTCAGTAAAGCCTTCCCTGGCATGTTACCTGGCACTGCATATCCCCTCTTCTGCTTTTTTTTTCCCCTTAGCACTTACCACTACCTCGCATTATATATGCATTCACTTACCTAGTGTTATTGCTGTGTCCTGCACGCCACTGGACCATAGGCTTCTCAAAGGCAGTTGGCTTTGCTTACCACGTTATCCCCATGACCTAGAATGCTGATTGATTGATTGATTCAGAACCTAATCAATAAATATTTGTTAAATGAATGCATCCTGGCTCACAATCCTAAGAGGCTCCTCATTAAACTGAGGCATTTTCAATTAAATGGAGCTTCTCTTTTGTCTGAGTACACATTACTCTACTCTCCACCCTCAGCATTTGCTTGCCTGGGAAAGATTAGAAATTGTTATAGAATGAATGTAAGGAAAATACACTGAGGCAATATTCAGTTTTGAAAGGCAAAATTTAGATTGTTGAAGCTCTACAAGAGCTGGCAAGCCAGGCTATTGTCTTTTTTATTTTTAATTAATTTATTTTGTTTTATTTATTTTATTTTTGGCTGCGTTGGGTCTTTGTTGCTGCGTGTGGGCTTTCTCTAGTTGCAGTGAGAGGGGGCTACTCTTTGTTGCGGTGCACGGACCTCTCATTGCGGTGGCTTCTCTTGTTGCAGAGCATGGGCTCTAGGTGCACGGGCTTCAGTAGTTGTGGCATGCAGGCTCAGTAGTTGTGACTCGAGGGCTTTAGAGCACAGGCTCAGTAATTGCGGTACACGGGCTTAGTTGCTCTGTGGCATGTGGGATCTTCCCGGACCAGGGCTCAAACCTGTGTCCTCTGCATTGGCAGGCGGATTCTTAGCCACTGCACCACCAGGGAAGCCCCAGGCTATTGTCTTGAGAAAGGAGTATCCATAGCATCTCTGTATCTCCTCCAGTGTACCAACACCAGGGCTCAGTCAACACCTGGACTCAATCAGAGGCGTTTTTCTACGTGTGAGAGCCTATTCTGTGAAAGAGAGGTATGGCAGAGCAAGGAGGAAGAAAAGCCCCACACCCTCCCTGGGTGGCTCCTGGGTATGGTGGGAAGGAAGGGAGTGGGGCACAGAGAACAGCACCAGCACCTCACAACTATCTGGACTTAGGCTCGGAGAGGGAGAGAGTAAGTTAGATAAGTTGATAGGAGCACTAAAGGGGGGGAGACATTCATCCTGTTACTTTTTTGGAACTCTCAGAAGAATCTCACTAACAGGCAGCCTCCCACCAACCTGGGCCTTATCTGAGATAATTCTGTAGTGTGGTCAAGCAGAGGGCAGCCCTGATGATCAGGTTGATGGAACCACCAAGGGTTCCTGGGTGCTATAGCTGCTGAGTTGAGAGTCTCCGTGTCCCACATGGTAATGCAAGATGACCCCACAGTTGGCCTTGGCAATGGACCTGGTGACCAGCAGGCCGACTAGAGACATAGCATGTAGCTCAGTAGTAAGATGACAGTGGGAGCCAAGGTGAGGCCAAGTCAGCAGGGAGCTCCACTGGAAGTGATGGCTGGGCCAAGACAAATGACCTCCAGTTGCACTGGCCACCCACTTCCGCATCAGAAGCAGAGGAGGGACATTAACCCAGTGACTAGGCAGACACAGGGGCTGGCAGCTAACCCCGGCAGGAGGAACTTTCTAGAGGGCTGGGGAGCAATTCCTCACTGTTGTGGACCCTGGTTGGATCCTGCCAATCTTGTTTCCACTTCTTGAGCACATAGAAAAACAGCATTTACTAGCCTCCCTTGCAGTTAGGCTGAAACCTTGTGACTAGGTTTTGGTAAATAGAATGTGCACAGTATTAATGTCCACTATGCCGAATTCCTTTATGTATTCTCTTTCTCAGAAAAGCACTAAGGTCACTTATTGGAGAGAGAGAGAGATAGAGAGAGAGATGTTTTGAAGATAAAAACAGATGAAAGGAACCCGGATTATTAAGTCACCATTTAGAAAAAAGCCACCCTTCCCACATCACACTATGACATGAAAGAGAAATAACCTTTTTTCATGTTATGCCACTGAGATTTTGGGGGATTGTTATAGAAGCTAGTATTATTTATCCTGACTAATATATCTTCACAATGCAAGCCACACACCCCTTCCCCATATGGCCAAATGTCAAAGAAAGAGGTTCTATGAGATATCACATTGTTTTTTCCTAGAGAGGGATTGAACATTACCTCACGACATTATTAAACTTTTTAACTTTTAAAATTGGGCTAAGGTTTTATTAGATTTGGCATTGCACTAATTTATGTTCCCACTAAGTGGAAGATCAGGAGAAAGACCATGTTAATTACAGACAAAAGTAAAATTTCACATTTTTTTCTTTTGCACATCCCTGTTAGGTTGGAAATTAAATTTGTGATCCCATTACAAACAATTTGGGAGAAAGGTTTGAACAGTAATTCTAAGATTCTAATTCTAGCTTCTAAGATTCTGGTAAGTGAAAGTAAAACTTGGGGACAGGAAAGCATAGGAGTAAGAAGATGTGCATAAAGGCTTCACACAAGGACTTTCAAGTCAGTCAACACATGGCTTGACTTTTGCTCAGCGTCATATGAACCTGTGACCTTGGGAAAGTTATTTAATGAATTTGAGCCTCATTTTCCTCACCTTAAATGGGGGGGATGCTACCTTTGTTGCAGTAGTTAGGTGCTATATTATCTATAAATCACTTAGTCCAGTGCCTGACACAGCGTACTTGCGCAATGACTATCAGCTAAAACAATCATTAAAATCAACAATGAGGGAAGACTGAAAGAATTCCAGAAGTATGGAGTTGAAAGGAAATTTTTATGCTATAGACTCTGCCTCTTGAAGGGATGCTATATTTTTCAACACTTGAGAAAAAATTTCTCTCCTCTCTAGTCTATCTGCCTTTCTCTGTCTCTGTCTCTCCATCTGTCTCTGTTTGTCTCTCTCCCTCTCTCTCTCTCTCTTTCTCTCACACACACACAGTCACTCCCCATATAACAATTTTATTTGTATTCAAATATGCAATTGAAATATTCTTCACAAATAATTATGTCCAAAGTTTGGAACTTCACAAACTTGCAATTCGACATCCTACCTCTTTCTAAATAGCCATCTGGGACAAGTCACAACATCCCGATGGGATTCTATGTTCAATAAAAAACAGGTCTATTTTCCCCAAGGTGTAATGTGACCCTACTTCACCCCTGAAAAGAATGCTATCACTAAAGACCTATATGCAGAGAATGGATGACTACCCACGTAGGATGTTGGGAAGAGGGGAAAATCATACTTTTTTTCCGACTGCCTTTGATCTGCCCAGCTGTGAGGAATAACTTTTTGCTGCCTGAAGACCCAGAACCACTAGTTTCTGAAACACAGAGCCCACTCTGGAATTCTGGAGGAGTCCAATTCTTAAATAAATGGTATTGGCTGTGTCTGAGTAGACTTTGCTTCCGGGGATCCCCTGGGCACCGGGCTGCAGCCTTCTGACTGCCCCCACTATGTGTAAACACCATCAAAGTGCCCTTCTGGCTGGTCATTGGTTCTTTATGCCATTTCCACCACCCTCTTGGAAGCTCGATCCCTAGCCTGGCTGGTCAGAAACTCTGCCACTTAGCTTAGTGCTTTCCCTAGGAAACAGGCCCAACTTGTGCACATGAACTTAAATCGATCTCCTTAAAAACAATGCAGATATTTCCCAATGCAGAAATTATTGTCTAGAAGCCACTCTACAACTCCATGTCCCCGTGGTTTGGAGTTTGCCTCAGCCTAGATCCACCTGGAGTCTGACATTTCCCTGCATATACTTAGGTTGTGCACATTTCCCTCCTCACCAATTCACTTTACCCCTTTCTCTCTCCTCAAGAAACCATGTAAAAATGAAAGCAAGAGTGGCATTAATGCAGAGATCACCTTTATAGTAATTTAATCTATAGAAAATAAAGTGTTTATTATTTACAAGAGTTGGTATTTCCATTCTTATTTTGAAGGAATTATATACTTCACAAGTGATTGTTGCACACCAGGATATCATGACAATAGACTTGAAACCACTGGATTTTTTTTTTTTCAATCTTCATTCTGTTATTTATTTTATTGTATTTTATTTTATTAATTTATTTTTAACAACTTTATTGAAGTATAATTGCTTTACAATGGTGTGTTAGTTTCTGCTGTATAACAAAGGGAATCAGCTATACGTATGCATATATCCTCATATCCCCTCCCTCTTGCGTCTCCCTCCCACTCCTCTAGGTGGTCACAAAGCACCGAGCTGATCTCCCTGTGCTATGTGGCTGCTTCCCACTAGCTATCTATTTTACATTTGGTAGTGTATATATGTCCATGCCACTCTCTCACTTCGTCCCAGCTTACCCTTCCCCTTCCCCATGTCCTCAAGTTCATTCTCTATGTCTGCATCTTTATTCCTGTCCTGGATAGATGGTTTTTATACTAGTTAAAAGACAGCTTTATCAGGTGTTACTTTTGCCAGGCAGTTTATGTACATTGTCTCACTTGATCTTTGGAGTAAACCTGTGAGGAGTTTTTTTCCACAAAGGAAAATGAGGCTGAGAGAGGTTAACTATCTAACTCTAAATCCTAGGGTTCGTAAGTGGTTTAAAACTCAGTTTTGTTACCAAAGACCTTGCAGTTAACCATTATTCTTGATTATCTGTTTTTCTAGAGTAGTCCTAAAGGAAAGGGAATTCTGATCACTGCAAATTTATTTTGTTTTTGCCATTGCTCTCATTATTGAAATAGAAAGCTCAGCAAGGTCAGCTGTTAAGATTCTGCCACTGATGAGAGTTTTTAGAAATCAGATCTGGGTTCCAACTGGGCCACTCAGGAGGTCCATATGTTTCTCTGCTTGTTTATTTCAATAACCTCAGTTCAGTAGGTGTACTGATTAAGATCTCAGACTCTAGAACCAGACTGCCTGACATCACCTCTAACTAACTGAGAAGATCTGGGCAAGTTACTTAATTTTTCCATGACTCAGTTTTCTCATCTATGAAATGAGAAGAATAGCAGTACCTCCCTTATGAGTTAATATATGTAAGCCCTCAGTATATTGCCTGACACATGGTAGGAACCATAAATGTCTTTGCTATTATTATTTCTAAACATCAAGAAATACTTTACATTGAATATATCTCACTCTGTCATCTTGAAACAAAAAGAGAGCCAGTAAAAAAGATAGTGGGATAACGAAAGCTAACAACTAATGGCTACCATCTATGTGACAGAGATTGTACATCTTCTAAATACTCAGTGAGGTGGGTTTTAGTATCTGTGAATTCATATAAATTTCAAGCATTAGTTGTAACTATAGCTTCATGAGTAGATGGTGGAGGGAGGATACAAACCAAGTTAATATAACTCTAAAGACTCACTTCTCCCCATAACAACACGTTACAGATCTTTCATAATTTTAAACAAACTCAGTGACATTTGGACAGAGACTGAAGAGAGAAATCTCATGAGGGAAAAACATGGCTCTTTGCCATTTAAAAATACCAAACTGAGTACATTACCCATAGCATGAGATTTAAACTATTTCTTTATATTGTATAATGTGTGACATGAATTACAAATGAGGACACACAAAATGCTGTACTCAGAGTTGGTTGTCCAGTAGGCATGAATTATCCCTACCTCAAGTAACTTATAGTCTAATGAAGGCGATAAGACAGACTCACTAATAAGTATTCAATTCGTTGTGGGTTTAATGTTTGGTATGATGAATATGAGAAGGATCATTCCAGATGGAGAAGAAATTTTGAGCAAAGACTTTGAAAAAGGAAAGAAAAGAGTGAGTTATGTTGGGGCGGGACAGTGCATAGTTCTCTTCACAAAGTCATCAGAATTTCTGAAGTTCTGATAAAAATTCGGTGGGAAGGCAGAAGTAAGGAAGATTTGGTTCCATATTAAACCACAGACACCAACACACATATAGATCATCTGACTTGCTGAATCTTTCAATAAATAATACATCCAATAACTCTGAGCTTCCCTCAAATTGGAAGCTTCAGGTCCCAGTCATTCCTCCATGAGCATCATTCAGGGTATACCAGAAGTATATGGTGGAGGGAGGATTTCCATCCACGAAGGGGATTTCCATCCACGAAGAGGATATGGTGGAGGGAGGATTTCCATCCACGAAGAGGTTGGCCCATTGCTGTCATTCACAGCAATTAGAAGTCAGTTGCATTAGTTTCCTAAGGCTGCTATAACAAAGTACCACAAACTGGGTATTTTAAAACAATAGAAATTTAGTCCCTCATAGCCTTGGAGGCCAGAATTTGGAGATCAAGGTGTCACCAGGGCCATGTTCCTCATGAAGGTTCTAAAGAAGAATCCACTCTTGTCTCTTCCAGCTCCTGGTGGCTCTAGGTGTTTCTTGGTTTGTGGCAGCATTTCTCCAGTCTCTGCCTCTGTCTTCACATAGCCATCTTCCCTCTGTCTCTGTGCATGTTCTTCTTCTTGTAAGGACACCAGTCATTGGATTTAGGGGCCACCCCAAATCCAAGATGATTTCATCTGTAAAGATCCTATTTCCAAATAAGGTCAGATTCTAAGGTCCTAGGTAGATATGAATATTTGGAGAACACTATTTGACCCACTACAGCAGCCATGAGAACAAACCTGCAAGAGGCGAATGTCAGCAGCCACCTCTGCTACCTCTTCCTTGACACCAGGCATAACCAATGACAGCCCCCAGGTGCCCACTCTGGGCCCCACAGGATCCTTTCACCCACATCTTAGTTCTGCCAACTTTGTCCCTCTCCCGGGGTCAGGTGGGTGCCTCTCCAGGACTTATATATACTACCAAAGGTCACATTTTTGAAGGGAGAACAAAATTAATTTTGAACACATGCTCCATTGAGCGGGAGTCTGAGGAGACAGCTCACGCTTCCCTCTTCCCAGAGGGCTGTCTTCAACTTGTGGTAAAACACTCAGAGGGATATGTGAGCTAGGGAACCGTGACCTCCCATTAGATGCGCTGGCTGGAAAACATGACATGCAGAGATAAGGAGCAGGGGACCAAGGGGAGCAAGCCTCTGGGGCACCAGGCTTGGTCTCTCATCAGCGCAAATGACACAGACAGAAGTGCTAAGGAAATGGATCTTTTCTACTGGTGACTGAGCGATGGTGTTGACCTAGAAACAGGTGGGCGGGCAGGCTCAGGAGGGGACTGATTCTTCAATTGATGCCACACACTTAGGCATTTTATTTTTCAAGTGTTTGTTTAAAACAGGACATTTTAAACTGAGCCCATGGTTAGACTTCTAGAAGGGTAAGAATCCCGTGAACATGAATGAAAACTGTTGTGTATATTCACCCAGCCATTTGGGGGAGCATAGGGTCTACAGTGTTTTTCAGTACTCAAAGGAGTCTCTCACCCTGAAAAGGCTAAGAACCTCTGGGTTTCCCTTCTTCTCTATGTGAATTTAAAATTTCTCGAGGGAGCTTCTGCTCTTCTGTCCCAGATACAACGTTAGAGATTAGGGAGGGGATGTTGAAATACTCTTAACTTTTGACTGATTTAAATTTAAGGTCAGACAGTCAAAGAACTTAAATCCCCTCCCCTGCTTCATTGCAGATCTTTTGGGGGAAAGCCCTGATGTAAATGATTGAGATCAGAAAGGGGAGGTTAAGTTGTTTACTTCCTAGAGTGCCTGACATTCTATAAAACAGAGAGTTCACAGAGCAGACAATTGACATTTCTGGTCTGGCTGCTCAGCATTTAATGGAACCCTTGTAAGCTGCTGCAAGGGAGACTGGGACTGCCAATCTGTTTGCTGTGGAATTGCATGGCTTGATCTTTATCTAACAAGAATTACTAAAACACTAGCTAATTCCATTCATTGTTTCCATGGTCTAATGGGAAAACTGTCCTGACTTGGTATGCTCAGGTGGAAAAAAGGCAAACCCTACCAAGGACAAAGCCATTTGACTTGTTTTTGTATGGCCCATGAGCTAAAAATGTTTTTTACATTTTTTAAAGATTTTTAAAGAAAAACAAAAACTAGATACCCCTCCCCTGCACCAAAGTGAAGAATAGGCAACAGCAAAGCATAAAATGTTTACCATCTAGCCCTTCACAGCAAAAGCTTGCCAACTCCTAGCCTATATTATAATAAAATGAAACTTGTTTCCCAACCACAGTTTCAAAAATTGAGATAGTGTGGAGTAGGGGCTAAATCACAGATTAATCATAGTGGAAGTGATTGAGTTTGGATCTTGGCTCCACCACCTACTACCTAGTGATCCTGAGTCTCAGTCTTTTTATCTGCAAAATGGGGATAATGAAAATATGTCCTTGGTGCATTGTTGTGAGGATAATACAACATTCACCTTTTGAAGGCGCTTAATAGACCAGCACATAATAGAACTAGCTCTCAGTAAATTCCAATATTGTTTAAAATTCATTTCATAAAAGCACTTTCAGGCAGGGACAGGAATCAAAACTAATATATCCTGAAGAAGGAACACTGTTCAGTGTTTAAACACTTTTAGTGAACAGCACACTAAGAATATCCTAAATCTTTGGGACACCTCAAAACACTCTCAGCCTTGAAGTTGATACAAATCCATTTTATTGATGAGAAAACTGACCTGAGAAGTTCATTAACTTACCCAAAGTCACAGGCTCCTGCTTCCCACAACAAAATGCCTGTTGTAATGTGGAGAAATTATGTCATCTCTACTCATGCAAGATGTGTTCATTCATTCATTCAGTAAACATATTTTATTGACACATGCACGAGGCACTGGGGACAAGCTGCAGGAAACTTCCTCTAGTGAGTGAGACTGAAGGAGGCTGATAAACAAATAAGGGCAAAATACAAAGTGTTACAGATGCTAACATAGAAGCCCACATAGGAAAAGGGGAGAAAACCAGACTCTAGGCTGAGGAGTTACTCACCATGCAGAGGGAACAGCATGAGTCAAGGTCCAGGGATAGAAGAATTCAGCATGTTCTGAGAACTTCAGGGAGTTTACTTAAGGTGAGGGGGCCATGGTGAAGATAAGTAAGGAACAGAGCGTAAAAGGCCATGGATGGCATGCTGAGGAGCTTGAACCTCATTCTGTAGCAGCTATTTTTGGAGTTTTAAGCAAGGAAAAGACATGGTTTGCACTTCAGAAAAATCACCCTGGAAGCAGCAGGGTGTGTGATGGATGGGAGGGGAAAAACCAGAGGCAGGGAGATCAATTAGGGATCTATTACAAAAGACCAGATAAGAGAGAATAACAGCCTGAACTGGGGATAGAACTGCTTAAAATGTCAGGGGAGGAGAGAGAGAAAAATAAGTGAGACCCTGGTGGGGTCTCCAGAAGTTCATGTTTATTTAGATAGTGGCACAGTAAAGGAGAAGAAAGAGTAGAGGGTGAGCCCTAGATTTCAAACTGAAAGAGCAGATAGTGGAGTGATTTATTCAAAAGGAAAATAAAAAGGAACAATGCAGTTTAGGAGGAACGATCACTTGGTCGGTTTGGGACATGATAGATTTGAGGGACCTGTGAGGCATTCGAGTGGTTACGTCTGGTGTACAGGACCGAGGCTCGGGATGAAGATCCAGGCTAGAGACACAGATGTGAGAGGAAACAAGACACAGGAAACAAGTGGAAACATGGAAATAGATGCAATTTTCATGTCAAGTAAGAAGCTAAGAACACCAGTATTTAAGGAGTAGATGAAAGAAGAGAACATGAAAGACAAACATACAATTGCCAATGAGGAGAAAATGTCAAGATGGTGAAGACAACCCAACAAAAACACCATCTCTGAAACCAGGGGAGGGCAGGGATTCAGGAAGAAGGGAGGGATGACGTCACCTGCCACACAAAGGTCTAAGAAGTGGAGATGTGAAGAGTCTGTTGGTTTGGAAACGAGAGGTCACTGGTGAGATTTGTGAGAAGATGGGGTGGGAGTCTGAGGAATGAAGGAGGGGGTGAGCAAGTGGAAAGGGCAGGTGGAGGATTCTTCCTGGAACGTGGTCGTGAAGGAAGTACGGAGAAGAGGGCATGGAGAGAGATGCAGGACCATACTACTGCTGCTTCTGCCTTTTGTTTGTTTGCTTTTAAGAGCTGAGGCACATAAGAATTTTCGTAGGCGTTGAGAACTGTGCCAGAAGATAGGAACTTTTGGGAAATACAGTTGGCCTCTGAATCCACAGGTTCTGTATCTGTGGATTCAACCAACGGTAGATCAAAAATATTTTTCAAAAAAATTCCAGAAAGTTCCAAAAAGCACAACTTGAATTTCCTGTGCACAGGAAACTACTTACATAGCATTTATGCTGTTTTTACAACTATTTACATAGCATTTATGTTGTATTAAGTATTATAAGTAATCTAGAAATGATTCAAAGTATATGAGAGGATGCTTGTAGGTTATATACAAATACTATGCCATTTTTTATAAGGGACTTGAGCATCCTCAGATTTTGATATTCTTGGAGTTTCTGGGACCAGTCCCCCATGGATACTGTGGGAGGACTGTATACAAGTGGGAGAAGAAAAACAGTGGAACAAGGGTCAACACTCTCAGTATGTATTTCAGCTCTAGAACACATTTCATGAAGGCAAATCCTGGGGCCACCATTCACTAGCTATAGGGCTTTGAACCCATTACCTCTCTGTGCTTCTGTTTGCTGATCTACTAAATGGAGATAACAATAAGACCTACCCCAAAGTATTAGTGAGAAAATAAAATCAGTTGAAGTACATAAAGTGCATTAAACAGTTCCCAATATCCATAGATACTAAATGGATTGAGATTATATCTATTTTTTTTTTTTTTACTGTATTTATCCATGGAAGTATTTATCACAATTTTAATTTACTAAATAATCATATAATTAATTATTTAACTCCTGACACTTACAACTGAACATAAGATCCCTGAGGGCCCAGGACAGTGATTTCCTTCCTCATTATGTTCTGAGGGACCAGCAGACACTAAGCCATCAAGGAATATATGTAGTGTCAATTGAATTTATTCGACCAAAAATACTGAGGGGGATAGAAAGAGAGCCATTGATAAGATGCACCAGGAGGTCTAGACTATAGAGAAAGTGAGGTTTGAAGGGGGCTTGGTGACTTTGGAGAAGAGTTTAGAGAAAGCAAAAGAGGAAGTAAGTTCAAATAACAAGAGATTTTATCAGAGGTCAGCAAGTGTTTGAAATGTAGTGCCCCATTCAAAAGAAGAAAGAAAAAAAAGGAGCGTGAGATAGGCTGTTAAGGTATATTCATGCTCTTATTAACACATCCATCTGGAGTGGTGAGGAGAAGGGTCTTTGTCAGGTTTCTATACCCGCTTCTCCCTACCTCTGTAAGTGTGGGAAAGTGCCTCAATTACTTCAGTTCTAAAATGAGGAAGATAATGCCTTCTTGTCAAGTTTTGATGAATAAATAAAAATATGGATATAAAGCACATGGCATGTAGTAGGTATTCAATAGGTAGTAGCTGCTCTTGCAGTAATAATGATTATTCATGCGGCATAGCTGTATTCCTAAGTGATTGCATACAAATCAGTCCATACTTGAAATGCACTGCTGTGTTTGCTTGATAAAAGAATCTTATGTTGAAGCCTTTTGTAAAACATAAAATCACTTTGTGGCATAGTGACTCCCCCATTAATTAATTGGTGTAGTTCTTTTATGAATGCTGGAGTATGATAATGCATAATAATGGGTCTATACTGTTGGCACCTAAGGGCAAAATTATACACCTGTCACACAGGTCCAGGTCCCTCATGGGGCAGTTACCAGGAGAAGAGTCCTCATGCTCAGTCTAGAGACTGGAACTGAGGAGAAGAACTTGTAAGACAATAGTACCGTCTTTTCTCAGGTTGGACCATGAAGGTGCTACCATGTTTAAGAAAGATGTCTTGGGTTATGCATTACAAAATTTGCATTCAAATCTTGACTCCACCACTTACTAGCTTGTGTGGCCTTGAACTAGTTAATTAATCTGTTTGAGCCTTGGTTTCTTCACCTGAATAATGGGTTTAATAACGCACATCACATAGGGTAGTTGGAAAGAGAAAATAAAATAATGCATGTAAACCCATTTACAAAGGGCCTGGCACATATTAGAGGTTAATAAAAGGCAGGTGTTTCATTCTCATTCTTCAGCAAATCCCTCCCCCCCACCTATGCAGATGCAGATGAAGACGTGAGAAATAAGAATTCCAGGCAAAGGGCTATCTGAGGTTTGCAAGGGCTTTGGTGCTAGAGGATAGAAGCCAAAGCCCTCAGGCAGGATAAAGTAGCCTCAGGTACCCATACAGGACAGAGCCAGGATATTTAAAATGTCTTGTATTTCCCAAGCTTCTTTCACTCTCATTCTCTCTTAATCTCTAGCAAAGCCTTTCTGAAGGTCCATCTTGCCTGTAAGGAGGTAGGGGCTCCAGTGAAGGCATTTGAGTCCATTTTGGACCAAATAAGAGCAAGCCAGCCATGTAAGCCAACGTCTGGGAGATCCCAAAGCAAGAAAACCCTAAGCACAGCTGGGTGGGTAGCACTTGGCCTGTGGCCCCTCTCACATGAAGATTCATACTCAAGTGCTAATCTTCATGGGTTGAGGTTTGAATTCATAAGGACTTTTCTACTTACATCTCTCCAGTTAGCTTCTGAATAAATTTAACCCCTTCATAGAGATGGTTTACTTAGGACACACCTGAATCTGCCAAGGCCTCCTTGTTTCATCACTGAATCATCAGATGAAAAAAAAACGAGAAAAAAGCATTAAGGCCATTATTTACAGAAGGGCAGGGCAGGTGATAAAAATCTCCCTGAAGCCCCCTCAGCTCCCCTCCTCCCTCCCAGCTCCTGTAGATTTGGCAGCTAATATTAAAAATGCAGCCAGATGTCCAGCCCCTGCAGCCCTGGGAGATGGGGGTTGTCTCAGGGCTCATCTGCCAGTCCTTTTCTGGGGCTACCTCTCCAAAGCTTGCCAGAGCAACCTCTCAATTGCTGGAAGACAGCCCAGACAAGGCCTCAGGCAACACATTCTTGCTCTGGCTCCAGCCTCCCCTACCCTACTCCCCAGGTTTAATTTCATCTTCATCAGAAGTACAGAGAAGGACATTTTTAGCAGATCAAAGGGACATAGTGAGCATGAAAGAAACACAGTCACAGGGCAGGAGCAGGTGATATGATACCCACACAGAAAGACTAGCTGCTTTCAGGAATGCTTTGGGGGTTAGGAAAGAGCG
The DNA here is from genome assembly GCF_028023285.1 of Balaenoptera ricei. Taxonomy (NCBI): domain Eukaryota; kingdom Metazoa; phylum Chordata; class Mammalia; order Artiodactyla; family Balaenopteridae; genus Balaenoptera; species Balaenoptera ricei. The sequence goes on from NC_082639.1 coordinate 156,285,841, forward strand.
TGGCCTGAAACCAGCTTTGGGAGATGCAAAAGTCTGCAAACAAGGCTCAGTGCAGTGTGGAGCTTGGAGCAATGTCAACCTGAGTGAGTTGGTTCCCCAGAAAAGAGCCATTTCTGGGAGTGCTGAGTTCACCAGCCCCATAACCCACCTATCCCACTCTTCCCCCCACCCCTACCTCAGTGCAGTATACTTCCCAGAATCAAGAGAAGTCTAAGTCATTGTTCTATTATCTGCATACCTCAGAGGTATACAGTATAACTGAAAAATAAGACTATTAAAATGAGTGAATAATATTAACTTATTATTCAGAAATGCAGCCATCCAGAACACAGGCATAAGCAAAGAAGAACTCTGAATTATAATATCTGTCAAAAAGTCCCTGCCCAAAACACAGGAGGATTCTGGGCTGTTGGCAATTATCTACAACTTGATTTCAGTGGTGGTTGCATGGATATTTACTTTATAAAAATTCATGGAAAAAAAAAATTCATGGAGCTGTGCACCTATGATTTGTGGGCTTGGCTCTATGTTATATCTCAATTTTTTTTAAATTTATTTTATTATTTTTGGCTGTGTTGGGTCTTCGTTTCTGTGCGAGGGCTTTCTCTAGTTGTGGCAAGCAGGGGCCACTCTTCATCGCGGTGCGCGGGCCTCTCACTATCGTGGCCTCTCTTGTTGCGGAGCACAGTTTCCAGACGTGCAGGCTCAGTAGTTGTGATTCATGGGCTTAGTTGCTCCGTGGCACGTGGTATCTTCCCAGACCAGGGCTCGAACCCGTGTCCCCTGCATTGGCAGGCAGATTCTCAACCACTGCACCACCAGGGAAGCCCTATATCTCAATTTTTTAAAAAATTTACAGAAAAGTTCCTGCCCTAGAATTACCAAATTTTATATATAAGCAAAATCACTTTGCCCTCCCTCAAATCTATTTATTCTTGCTCTAGAAAAACTTCACAACAAAGTTAATTACATAATTTTGTGGCCCTCAACAGTTATCATAAAATGGAAGTGATTGAATATAGGGAGGAAGCAGTGATAGATTCTACTAGTCTCAGGTACATGGATAATGAGAAAAGTCTGGCATAAAAAAGGAAGTAGAGAGAATAGAGAGGAAAAAAACAAAATATAAAAATCAAACTCAAGAAAACACACAATAAAGCCATATCAGGCTTCTTAGCATAGAAGCAAATAGGTCTATAAAACTACAAAGCCATAAGACAGCATTAAAATCCAGCCTCTCTCTTTAGCTCTGTGGCTTTGGGCAAGTCATTTAACCTCTCTGATACTAACATCCTCATATTTGAAATGGAATTAATAATAATGCCTACCTTGCCAGGTTTTTTTGAAGATTAAATGATGTATCCACATGCAATGGACAGCCATATATTATTAGTGTCTAGTAGTATTATTTGGGCATTTTATAGTAGTGGAATGAAATTTCAACCAACTATCAAAAATACTGTGGTAAGAATTTGAAAAGGGTCAGATACATGTATATGTATAACTGAATCACTTTGCCATACACCTGAAACTAACACAATATTGTTAATCAACTATACTACAATATAAAATACAATTTTTTTAACAAAAAATAAAATACGCTGGTTGACTCTTTGGGAAGCAACAGGAAGAAAACATGTCCCTCGCCTTCAAGTGGCTTACAATCAAATGGAGACAGCACATAAAGATAAAAAGCTCAAATTCAAGTCAGAATATGACAAACATTTTGAGCAGAGTTCTCCACAAAATGAAAAAAAATACACTTAGTGCTTACTATGTACCAAACGTTGTATTAAGTTTTTTACATATATTAATACATGTAACCCTTATGAAAACCCAATGAGAGAGGGAGTACTGTTATCCCCATATTTGAAAGATGAGAAAACTATGGCACAGGAAAGCTAAATAATTTGCCCAGAGTCCTTAGTGGCAGAACCCTCAAATTCAGGCAGTCTGGTTCAAGTGCATGCTATAGCCATTTATCTCATCTGGACTAGGAAATTATGTAATACATATTTTCCAGTTTATCTAAAATAAAATAAATAATGTCTGAGTGAGGGACCTAAAGGTTCTCTATTGGTAAATGTCAGAAATAAAGTATAACAATTTTTTTACTTACTAATCAATTCTATTAAGGTATAATTTATATACAATATAATGTACCCAGTGAGTTTGACAAAAGTATACCCTCATGTAATTACCAACCCAAAAGATAGAATCATTCCATCATCCCAGAACGTTCCCTAGGATCCCTTTGAAGTTAGTCCCAGCCACCCCAAGTAACCATAACTTTGTTTCTCTCATTATACATTAATTATGACAGATCTAGAATATAATATAAATGGAATTATACCAAATGTGTCTTTTACATCTGGTTTCTTTCACTCAGCATAGTATTTTTAAGATTCACCCAAGTTAGTGTTTAGATAAATAGCTTATTTGTTTTTAAGTCTTCCTAGAATTCCATTTTTTGGATATATTACAACTAGTTTATCTATTCATCATTCAATGGACATTTGAGTTGTTTCTGGTTTGGGGCTATCATAAAGAAAGATGCTATGAGTATCCAGGTATAAATTTTGGTAAGGACATATGTTTTCATTTATTTGGGGTCAAATACCTCAGAGTAGAATTACTGGGTCATATGTTAAATATGCATTTAAGTTAATGAGAAACTGTCAAACTATTTTCCAAAGCTGTGGTATCATTTTACATTCCTACCAGCAATATCTGAGAATTCAAGTGGCTCCACAGCCTTGCCAACACTTGGGGTTGTCAGTTTTCATTTTACTAATTCTACTTAGTATATAGTATGCATTGTGTGTTTTAATGATGTTGAGCATATTTTTATGTGCTTATTGGCCATTTGTACATATTTTTTGTGACTGGAATTATTTAGCCATTTTTTAATCGGGATGCTTACTTCCTTATTATTGAATTGTAAGAGTTCTTCCAGATACAAACAAGTCCTTTGTCAAATATATGTAACATGAATACTTCTCCCAGTCTGAGGCTTGTAGGGCAAAACCTAAAGTTTTAAGCACAAGGTGGGCTCAAAGTCAGAGATGTATAGAGAGTAAGGTAGAAAGACATGTTAAGGAGGGAGGATCAAGATGGAAGAGTAGGAAAATGCAGAAGTCACCTACCACCATGAACACATCAAAAATATGTCTACATGTGGAAAAAAATCTCACTGAAAGCTAACTGGAGACTGGCAGAAAGACATACAAGGTTGTAAGAAAGATCCATACAGAATTGAGTAGGAAGGGATAAGAAGCATACAGTTCAGGACCTGTGCCCCTGAAAGGGGACTCAGAAGAGATGGATTACATGGGTGAAGATCCTCCCTGGGGAGTGAGTGGTTCAAGCCACATATTGGATATCCCAGCCCTGGGGTCTGACATCAGAGAAACAACACTCCTTGGCTGATTGAGGGCTGGTGGGACTAACAGGAGGGCTGTGGGAAGCCTGGGCTTCACTCGTAAGGAGGGCACACATCCCTGCTTACTCTCAAAGCAGGGTAGAGAGGGCAGATTGAGGCTCCTTGGGTAGCTGGCTGGTTTCCCATGACCACCCCAGTGTGCACCCCAGCCTGAGCTGAGCAATAGCTCCAGCCCCTCATGCTTCATGTGCAGCTCCACACTGGACTGAAGGCTGCCCCAGCCTAGAAGAGAGCTCCACTGTAAAGCATAAAGGTAGCTCAGACCCAGAGGGGCATCAGAGCAGGGAGGGAGCAGTCATTACTGGCACTTATACAGGCAGCATATGAGAGGCAGTCAGGATCACTGACTATGGGTGGACTGCCACAGCCCACACCTTGACTCATACCAAGCACTCATGTCAGTCTCTCTTGCTCCAGCACTGCTCACCTCTGGGACAAGAGTGCCAGTGCTGGGAAGAGGAAGAACACACTCTTATAGGGACAGAGCCTGCTCGGACCCAAACCTCAGGGCTTCTGCTCCAGAAACTTAGGATCTGCCCCTGCCCCTGATAGAGTGATGAGGGACACTGATCAGAAGAGAAGCCCTGCCCCAAACCTGACACTGTCCCTAGCCCCTCCATCTCCAGCCCCACCTCCTACCAAGGTGATAGCTGCCAGCATACCCTGGGGAAAGATGTGACTTGTGTTCACTTGATATCCAGCCCTCCCACCAAAGCCATTGGACACACACAGACTGTACAAGGATGCTCCCACATAAGGACACCCCTTCAAGACCACAATAGGTAACTATTTTACTTAATTTCATACAGAAAGGAAAGTTAAGTAAAATTAGAAGAAAGAGGAATTTGTTTCAATTGAAAGAGCAAGAAAAAAAACACTAAAAGCACAACTAAAGAAACAGAAATAAACAATTTACCAAACAAAGAGTTCAAAACATTAATAACAAGAATGCTAACTGGATTAGGGAAAAGAATAGATAAACATAGTGAAAGTTTTAACAAGGAACTAGAAAATAGAAAAAAGAATCAGTCAGAACTAAAGAATACAATAACTGAAATGAAAAACACACTAGAAGGAATTCAAAACAGACTAAGTGATACAGAAGAACACATAAGGGATCTGGAAGATAGAATGGAAATCACCCAATCAGAAGGGCAAAAGGAAAAACAAATTTAAAAACTGAGAACAGTTTAAGGGACCTCTGATACAACATTAGGTGTCCCAACATTTGCATTAGAAGAGTCCCAGAAGGAGAAGAGAGAGAGAAGAGGGTCAAAAAAGTATTTGATGAAATTATGGTTGAAAACTTCCAAAACCTGAAGAAGGAAACAGATATCCAGGTACAGGAGGCACAGAGCGTTCCAAACAAGATGAACCCAAACAGACCCACACCAAGACATATCATAACTAAAATGGTGAAACTTAAAGATAAAGAGAGAATTGTAAAGGCACCAAAAGAAAACCAAAGAGTCATATATAAAGGAACCCCCATAAGGCTATCAGCTGATTTTTCTGCAGAAACTTTGCAGGCCAGACAGAGTGGCAAGATATAGTCAACGTGCTGAAAGGGGAAAAAAAAAACCCCTGCAACCTAGGATATTCTACTCAGCAAGATTATCATTTAGAATTGAAGGAGAGATAAAGAACTTCTCAGAAAAGAAAATATTAAAAGAGTTTATCAGTACTAAACCTACCTTAAAAGAGATGTTAAAGGGTCTTTTCTAAGTGAAAAAAGAAAAGGCTATACCAAGTAGTAAGCATCTAGGAAAGGGAAAATCCCACTAGAAAAGGCAAATACATAGTAAAGGCTGAAGATCATCTCTTAAATAAGCTAGTTTGAAGATTAAAAGGCAAAAAATAGTAAGTTCAAATATAACTACAATAATTAGTAAAGGGTTAAACATGAAGATGTAAAAATGACATCAAAATCACAAAATGTGTGGGAAGAGAGTAAAAATCATAGAACTTTTAGATTGTGTTTGAACTTAAATGGTTATCTGTTTTAAAAAATAGATATAGTTATAGGTCTACATATATGAATCCCAGAACCCCATGGTAACCACAAATCAAAAACCTACAATAGATACACAAAAACTAAAGAGAAAGGAACACAAGCATACCACTAAAGAAAATCATCAAGCCACAGTGAAAAAAAAAAAAACTAAAAGAGGAAGAAAAGAACAAAGAAGTACAAAAACAACCAGAAAGCAAGTAACAAAATGGCAATAAATACTTAGCTATTGATAATCACTTTTAATGTCAATGGACTAAATGCTCTAATCAAAAGATGTAGAGTGACTGATTTGATTTATAAAAAGATCCATCTATATGCTGTTTACAAGAGACTCACCTCAAAGTTAAAAACACACAAAGACTGAAAGTGAGGGAATGGAAAAAATATTTCATACAAATGGAAGTGACAACAAAGCAGGGGTAGCAATACTGATATTAGACAAAATAGACTTTAAAACAAGGTCTAAAAAAAAGACAAAGAAGGGCATTATGTAATGATAAAGGGATCAATACAAAAAAAGGATATAACACTCATTAACATATATGTACCTAATACAGGAGCACCTAAATGTATAAAGCAAATATTAACAGACATAAAGGGATAAATTGACAATAATATAATAAGAGCAGGGGACTTTAACACCTCACTTACATCAATGAACAGATCATCCAGACAGAAAATCAACAAGGAAACAGTGGTTGTAGACCAGCTGGACTTAATAGATATCTCCAGGACATTCCAGCCAAAAACAGAAGAATACACATTCTTTTCAAGTGCACATAGAATGTTCTCTAGGGTACTTCACATGCTAGGTCACAAAACAAGTCTCAAAAATTTAACAGGATAAAAATTATATAAAGCATTTTTTTCTGACCACAACAGTGTGAAAACAGAAATCAATTACAGAAAAAAAAAAAAAAAAAAAGGAAAAAGAACAAACACATGGAGACTAAATAACATGCTAATAAAAAAACCATGGGGCTTCCCTGGTGGCACAGTGGTTGAGAATCTGCCTGCCAATGCAGGGGACACAGGTTCGAGCCCTGGTCTGGGAAGATCCCACATGCCGTGGAGCAACTGGGCCCGTGAGCCACAACTACTGAGCCTGCGCGTCTGGAGCCTCTGCTCCGCAACAAGAGAGGCCGCGATAGTGAGAGGCCTGCGCACCACGATGAAGAGTGGCTCCCACTCGCCGCAACTGGAGAAAGCCCTCACACAGAAACGAAGACCAAACACAGCCAAAAATAAACATAATAAATAAATAATAAATAAAAATTAAAAAAAAAAAAAACCAATGGGTCAATGAAGAAATCTAATAGGAAATCAAAAAATACCTAGAGACAAATGAAAATAGAAACACAATTTTCCAAAATCTATGGGGTGCAGGAAAAGTAGTTCTAAGAGGAAAGTTTATAGTGATATAGGCCTACTTCTAGAAACAAAAAAAAAATCTCAAATAAGCAACATTAGCTACCATCTAAAGGATTTAGAGAGATAAGAACAAAGTTCAGTCAGCAGAAAGAAGGAAATAATAAGGATCAGAGAGGAAATAAAATAGAGACCAAAAAAATAAAAGAATAAAACAATAGAAAAGATCAATGAAACCAAGAGCTGGTTTTTTGAAAAGCTAAACAAAATTGATAAGCCTTTAGCCAGGCTCATCAAGAAAAAATACAGAGGACCAAAATAAACAAAATAAGAAATGAAAGAGGAGAAATAACAACCACTGCCACAGAGATACAAAAAATTATAAGAATACTACAAATAGTTATATGCCAACAAATTGGACAACCTAGAAGAAATGGTAGTTTTAGAAACATACAAACTTATAAGACTGAATCACTAGTAATGAAGTTGAATTTGTAGTTAAAAAAAAAAAAAGAAAGAAAACACCCAGCAAACAAAAGTCCAAGACCAGACAGTTTCACAGGGGAATTCTGCCAAACATACAAAGAAGAGCTATTACTCATCCTCCTCAAAGTACTTCAAAAATTGAATAGGATATAACACTTCCACATTCATTCTATGAGGCCACCATTACCCTGATACCAAAACCAGACAATGACCATACAAAAAAGAAAATTACAGCCCAACATATCTTATGAATACACATGCAAAAATTCTTAACAAAATATCAGCAAACCAAATTCAACAATATATAAAAAAGATCATACATCATGATCAAGTAGGATTTATTCCATGGCTTCAAGGATGTTTCAAAATTTGCAAATTAATCAATGTGATATAGCACATTAACAAAAGGAAAGATAACAATCACATGATCATCTCAATAGATGCAAAACAAGCATTTGACAAAACTCAACATCCATTCATGATAAAAAGTCTCATTAAAGTTGTTATAAGGGAAACATATCTCAACATAATAAAGGCAATACATGACAAACCCACATCTAACATCATATCAATGGTGAAAAGTTAAAATCCTTTCCTCTAAATGCAGGAACAAGACAAGGGTGTCCACTTTTGCCACTTGTATTTAACATAGTATTGGAAGTCCTAGCCACAGCAATCAGAAAAGAAAAAGAAATAAAAGTCACCCAAATTGGAAGAAAAGAAGTAAAATGGTCAATATTTGCAGATGGCATGATACCATATGTAGAAAACCCTAAAGTCTCCACTACAAAACTATTAGAGCTAATAAATGAATTCAGTAAAGTTTCAGAATACACAATTAATATACAGAAATCTGTTGCTTTTCTGTATACTAATAATAAACTATCATAAAGAGAAATCAAGAAAACAGTCCTATTTTTAAAATGTATCAAAAAGAATGAAATACTTAGGAATAAGCTTAACCAAGGAGGTGAAAGACCTATACTCTGAAAACTGTAAAACATTGATGAAGGAAATCGAAGATAATATAAAGAAATGGGAAGATATCCCATGATCTTGGATTCAAAGAATTAATATTCTTAAAATGTCCATACTACCCAAAACAATCTACAGATTTAATGAAACTCCTATCAAAATACCCATGACATTTTTCACAGAACTAGAACAAACAACCCTAACATTTATATGGAATCACAAAAGACCTTGAATTGCCAAAGCAATCTTGAGGAAAACAAAGAAAAAAAAACCAACAAAGCTGGAGGAATCACATTCCCCAACTTCAAATTATACTTCAAAGATACAGTTAACAAAACAGTATGGTACTGGCACAAAAACAGACACATAGGTCAATGCAACAGAGTAGAGATCCCAGAAATAAACCCACACACTTATGGTCAATTAATCTACAACAAGAGTCAAGATTATGAAATGGAGAAAAGATAGTCTTTTCAATAAGTGGTTCTGGAAAAGTGGACAGCTACATGTAAAAGAATGAAATTGGCACATTTTCTCACACCACATATAAAAATATATTCCAAATGGATTAACGACCTGAATGTAATACTGGAAACCATAAAACTCCTAGAATAGAATGTAGGCAGAACACTCTTTGACATAAATTATAGCAATATTTTTTTTGATCTGTCTCCTAAGGCAAAAGAAAAAGTAAACAAATGAAACTTAATTAAACTTTACAGCTTTTGCACAGCAAAGGAAACCACCCAGAAAACAAAAAGACAACCTACTGAATGGGAGAAAATATTTGCAAATTATGTGACCAATAAAGGGTTAATTTCCAAAATATACAAACAGCACATACAACTCAATATCAAAATAACAAACAACTCAATTAAAAGATGGACAGAAGACTTGAATAGACATTTTTCCACAGAAGATGTACATATGGCCAACAGGCACATAAAAAATGTTCAACATAGAATCATCAGAGAAATGCAAATCATCAGAGAAATGCAAATCATCAGAGAAATGCAAATCAAAACCATAATGAGATATCACCTCACACCTGTGAAAATGACTATCACCAAGAAGTCTAGAAATAACAAATGTTGGCAAGGATTTGGAGAAAAGAGAACCCTAGCACACTGTGGAAATGTAAATTGGTGTAGCCACTATGAAAAACAGTCTGGAGTTTCCTCAAAAAACTAAAATAAAACTACCACTGCTGGGTATATACCCAAAGAAAATGAAAACACTAATTCAAAAAGATACATGCGCCCCAATGTTCATAGGAGCATTATTCACAATAGCCAAGATATACAAGCAACCTAAGTTCCATCAACTGATGAATGGATAAAGAAGATGTGCTAGATATATGAAATGGAATAGTACTCAGCGATAAAAAGAATGAAATTCTGCCATGTGCAACCCTGTGGATAGACTTAGAAGGTATTATGTTTATTGAAATAAGTCAGAGAAAGACAAAACTCTATGTGCCACTTATATGTGGAATCTAAAAAAGCCAGACAAATGTATATAACAAAATAGAAATAGACTCACAGATATAGAGAACAGTGGGGATATACTTGCCAGTGGGGAGAGGGAAAGGGAGAGAGGCAAGATGGGATCTGGGATTAAGAGATACAAACTACTATGCATAAAATAAATAAGCAACAAGGAGATATTCTACAGCACAAGGAAATATAGCCATTATTTTATAATAACTTTAAGTGGAATACAATCCATAAAAAATATTGAATCACTATGTTGTACACCTGAAAATAATATAATATTGTAAATCAACTCTACTTCAATAATAAAAAAAGCAATTTGGAGCCAGGTCAAGGAGGGTGATATATTCAGAAATTTGGAATTTATTTTATATGCAGTGAGAAGCCATAAAGATTTTCCAATAGGCAACTGATACAATCAAAGCTATGCTTTAGGAAGAGTATTTTAAAAGCAATAGATAAAGATAACTTTGAAAGCCAGATAATAAAGTTAGGGAATCCAGTTAGGAGACAATTTCAACACTCCAAGTGAGAGAAAATTAGGTCCTGACCCATGGTAATAAAAAGAAGTTATAATTTGTGGGACTCAATCAACAGATCTTAAAAACTACTGGAGGTTGGGGTTGAAGGAGCAGTTTTGGATGATGAGGACCTTGAGGTTCTAACCCAGGTGACTGACAGAAAGATAAGAGTATGAGCTGCTTTTAAGAAACCTATGAGTCAGGATTTGGGCCTGTGTTTCTGAGACCCCTAGAACCTCTGGGTGGCCATGCCTGCCCCATAAGAAGCTGAAATGTTTTATTCTCTGTGGAGAAATGGCCTTAGAGATATGAAATCAGGGGTCGTTTGCCAACTGCAAGGAGAAGATTGTTGGGAACATGGGGGGAGAATCATTCTGATAAAGAATGAAGCAAACAGAAGAATTTCAGTGACATTTAAGGGGTAGGAGGAAAAACAAGGGTAGGTTAAAGAAAATGAGAAGAAAATAGTCCCAAAAAGTAGGCAGAAAATTGAAAAATTCAGTGTGTGAACACCTAGGAACCTTTTGAAGAGTGGGATGTCAGTGTTGTCCAATATTTCAAAGAGGTTGAGAATTTGGAACCACTAAGTGTGCATTATGTTCCATAACCTCTATGCTCAGCACACCCTAAGGAGGAGATGTGTGCCATATTTTTTCAATTTTCTTTTTATGCACTATATACTCTTGTCAGATTTTCAAGTTAAAGTAGTAAGCTTGAGTTAACTTTTAAAATAATTTATAGGTAGAAAAACATGGAATTCCCTAATGGAAAATGAACTAGTGGAGTGGTTTTCAAACTTTTTTTTCAACTAGATAACCCTTTCTTCAAACCAAACCTTACTCAAAAGTTCAATTTCTAATAGAAATTTTAATTAATTTAATTTCTCACTTTTCAAATGGAAGAGAAGCTGCTCTGATGAAAGATAATGGAATGGGAGCAGAGTAGTGAATACTCAATCTCCACAATTGATCAATAGATAGTAGATAGGTAGATTGATAGGGAGAGAGAGAGAGGATAGATAGGTAGATAGATAGATGATAGATAGATAGGTAGATAGATAGATGATAGATAGATAGATAGATAGATAGATAGATAGAGATAGATTTATTTTAACCCCTTCATATTCCCAATAGAATGTAGTCTCCATAAGAGCAGAGGCATTATCTGTCTGGCTTACCACTGTCTTATTAGAGATTAGAATAGTATGTGGCACTTAGCTCTAAGCAAAAACATTAGTGAATAAGTGAATCTGAGCCTCTGAACAGTGGTAGAATGGAGAAGAAATAAAATTTACATTTGTTGACTGTCTACTATATACAGAATTCCGGGCTATCTGAAATTATGTGAATTTACCATATGTAACACCAACTCTGTAGGTATGTATTATTATCCACATTGTATCCGTAAAGAAATATCTTCACAAAAGGCACATAACTTGGCCAATATAGAAATCCACGATGCTTTGCGACCACCTAGAGGGATGGGATAGGGAGGGTGGGAGGGAGATGCAAGAGGGAGGAGATATGGGGTATATGTATATGTATAGCTGATTCACTTTGTTATAAAGCAGAAACTAACACACCGTTGCAAAGCAGTTATACTCCAATAAAGATGTTAAAAAAAAAAAAGAAAGAAAGAAATCCAACCCAGAGGCATTTAGTACCAATATGCAAGACCTTTCTTTCCTGTACCCCCTGTCAGGACACTCTTCCCATCACACTCATGGCTAATAACCTGGTCTCTGATAGTTGCTCTGGCACAACTCAAATAAGTTGTCTGACTCTGGTTGAGAAGCCGTTTATACCAGAGGACAGTGGGCACAACTGAGAAAGGATAGAGAACAGAACAGCAGCAGTAATAACTCAGTCCTCCTTATTGATGGTGTAGGTGCTTAGGATGAGAAGGTAGGTAGGGCTAAATCAATAAAGAGTAAATTCTGTTCTAATAAAAGACACACACACACACACACACAAACACACACACACTCACGGACCAACGGGGAAATGCTGTAAATTCTGTGGACCAAACTCAGCACGCAAGTACTTGCAGCAAGATGCCTGTCTTTAACCATTGTATCAGTTACCCATGGCTGTTAGAGACTTAAATGAACCACCCGTTTATATTACATTTACATTACAGTTCTGTGGAAGGGCAATTTTGGCTGGGATCAGTTTGGGGGCTCTGCTAACCAGAGCAAGGCTTGGCTGATATTGGCAAAACTTGTACATGTATCTATGGTTAGCTGCTAGGCTGGTATGTATTAGTTCACTAGAGCTGCTGTAACAAAGTACCACAGATTGGGTGGCTTCAACAACAGAAATGTGTTTTTTCATAATTCTGGAAGCTAGAAGTCCAATATCAAAGTATCAGCAGGTTTGATTTCTTCTGAGGCCCTTCCCCTTGGTTTGTAGATGGCCCTGTATCTTTTCTGCACACACATCTGTGTACAAATTTCCTCTTCGTATAAGGACACCAGTCATATAGGATTAGGGCCCAATCTAAAGACTGCCTTTTCACTTAATTACCTCTTTAAAGACCTATCTCCAAATACAGTTACAATCTGAGATTCTGGGGGTTGGGGCTTCAACATACAAATTTAGGGTAGAGCACAATTCAGCCCATAACAGTCAGCAATCAGCCAGATAGTCTAAGAATTTTCAGTTGGCCTTGTTTGTCTCTGTTCCACATGATCTCTCATCCTCCAGAAGGATACCCTGGGTTTGTTCACATAACAGTGGTTACAGGCACCCCAAGAGAGAAGGGAAAAAAATGCAGGGTCTCTCTAGGCTTGAGCTAAAAACCAGAACAACATCATTTCTACCACATTCTATTGGCCAAAGCAAGTCACAAAACCAGCCCAGATTCAAGGGATAGAAAACTAGGGCCATTTTTACAAACTGTTACAGCCATTCTCCTACCTTCCTACTCCCACACCCCAGGGAAACCCATATAATACAGTTTTCACTCTTAGGCTGAGACCCTGGGAAAACTATGATTCAGTGAAATGTGTTCTTCAGCCCCATCCTCACATCAACCCTCTTTTCAATGCCTCTCCTCTCTCTCCAACTCTTAGGCATTCCCCACCTTCCCTTCTAAATCAGAAGAGAATCTGGTAAAATCATTCATCTTGAGGGTAAACGAGTAGGGTGAAGGTAATGGCTCTTGCAGATATAACTGCATTTTAGTAGATGCCTAAGTCTTAAGCTAAGAAATGGAGCACTACAGCAGAATTTCTGGCAACAATAGGGAGTAGGAGAAACTTCCTTAAGCCCTTGAAAATTGCTTCTCCATGTGGAGCAAGAAAAGTCTTCTGTTTGTTTGTTTGTTACTTTCTAGATGCTGAGCACATAGCCCCACATCCAGCAGCCACTCAACCAACACCTAGTGAGTGTTCTAAGAGCTAAGTGAGAGTGAAGGTTCTAAGGTCTTTTCTGTGTGAGTGATCATGGGAGAATATTACTATGAACAGGAATCGGAAGATCTGGGTCCCAGATTATTCTTAGCAACAATTCAGTGGTTGGACCTTGTGCAAGCTATTTTCAGTTTCTCTGAATCTCAGTTGTTTTCTCACTTGCAAAATGAGAGATTTAGTGAGACAATCTCTAGAATTGCTTTCAGTTCTAATTTCCTCTGAATTCTAATAAAATTTTCACAGGAAGAGAGCAATAGTCTAACCTCTTTCTCCCTAGCCAACCAATCCATCAGCATGTTTACTCAGCGTGTGCAATCCCATGCCTGGCTGGTGCTTAGTGTGGGGCTCTGAACTAAGTGAACACTACTACTATGACCAGCCAGGAACAGGTCACAACTGTCCTAGATTATCTAGATGCTTGTGAATGGCTGTAGAGATATAATGACACTATTAACTTTAGGAGGAATTGTTGACAGTTTTTCATCCACCAAGTGTTTTCTGTCTCTCGAGATAGTAATTAGGGCCCAAAAAGGTTGGAGTCCTTCGTCCTCCCACTCTCAGCCTTGCTTTTCCAAGCAAAAACGATGTCTAATGTATATTTCTCAGTGTATATATTGAAATGTAGTCTATTGTATACATTTTCTCTGTATACACAATACATCTGTCTGCCCTGGATATTCACAGCCGTCTTCCAACTTTAAACACCAGTCTGTCTATACAATGTGGGTGGGTTGAGTTTGGACCTGACCAGGACAAGGGCAAGCACCCATATATATTTAATGGTCCTGTCTTGACAATCTGCCATTACAGCAAATGTGAAAAACATAAACAGGGACAGAACTTTTTTTTCAAACTCTACATCAAAAGTTATTGAGTGATCTTGCTGTGCAATAGCCAGAGGTAGCGTTAACCAAAGAAAAAGCTCTACTTACTCTGTGAAAAGTAGTTCATACGCTTTATCATCTCTTCGGACCTGTCAAGCTCAGTTAGTTGGGTGGACATGGATTGCCTCAAATGGCATTTGCTAGGCATTTGTTTTCCAAACACACTGTACCTGTTCTTTGGAAGGTTAATCCCAAGAGATAAAATATTTGGAGGTTGATTGGGGGCTTACAAACTTGTTCCCCTTTAAAGCCCAGTCTCCAAAGTAAAAACAGGAACTGTGTTCAAAGGTAGATCAACTATCAGAGCAAACCTAAGCCTTAGTTAAGTTTCTGCTAGACATTAACTGAAAGCGAATAAGATTTTTTTTAAGCAGAGAACTTACTCCTGTTCACAGATAAGGCTGTTTCTCCTGTTACCTTGAGGCTCCAAAATTCTGTATCTCCAATCTGCAGGACTGCACTGACTGCCTCCACAAAGATATTGTGTGGCATGGAATTCCAGTGGGTTCTCCTGAGGCCTCGAGCATTCTTTCATTGCAAGATCATTGCTCTGTGTATTATTAGCATGCCAATGAAGAACACATGCACAGCAATGTTCAAGACAAGAGGAAAAAGTGAACCAAAAAAGGCCAGGACCTTTTAAGCTTCTAGTCTCACTGGCAATGAGTGGTGGTACAAATGGTACCAAAAAAATAGGATGGGATCTTCCTGGCTCTGGCAGTTGAAAAGACTGGTCCTACAACAGCTCAAGCGTAGTAAGAGGCAGAATACAATTGAGTGTTTACATGGAGTGGATGGTAACAGACCACACGGGAAGTTTAAGAATTTCAAGAAGGTGAAGAACTTTTCTATAGGGTAGTAAGGGAAGGTGTGTAGGCAGAATCTTAATATGCCCCAAGATCCTCATCCCCTGGTGTGCATGCCCTGTTTAATCCCTTGTCTTTGAGTGTGGGTGGGCCTAACCTAATCAGGTGACTCCTTTTCTCAAAGGTCCGAATTCAGAGACAGAAGTCAGAGATACCAAGCTGCAGCAGATGCTCTCCTGTTCGCCTTGAAGAAGCAAACTGCTGTGTTGTAGAGAGGGTCATATGGCAAGAAATGGCAGACAGCCTTTAGTAGCTGCGAGAGACTCCAGCAAGAAAGTAGGGACCTCCAGCCTACAACGGCAAGGAACTGAATTATACCAACAACGCTGTGAGCTTGAGGACCCTGAGCTCTGGAAAGAAACCTTGATTTCAGTCCTGTAAGACCCTGAACCAAGAATCCATCTAAGCCTAGACTCCTGACCTACAGAGAATGTGAGATAATAAATGGATGTTGTTTTAAGCCAATAAGTTTGTGGGAATTTTTAATGCAGCAATAGAAAATGAATGCAGAAGGCTTTTTAGAGCAGAAATACCTTGAGCAGAGCCCAGAAGAAGATGCTGACAACTTAAAGAAGTTCAAAGGAGGAGAGAAGCAGTTATGCTGTGGAAAAAGGAAGAGGTAGGAAATATAAGCAAAGACCCAGAAGTAATCAGGCACATGGTCGGATACGTTTAAGATAACATCGTGAACAAGGAGACCTCCACCTTCTTATTTCTCATTTTGATGCATGTGGCATGTTCACCTGGTGAGCAGGTCATGAGTTATCATGCCCATGGTGTATGAAAAAACTGAGGTTTATAGATGTTTGTCAGTTGTGTGTACAGATGATTAACCAGGGACAGAGTTAGCTTTCTGAAATGAAAACCTGATTGAAATGTATGAAATGCTTTTCATTCCTGCAACTTAGAAGATAAGATCCAAATTCCTCAACCAGCATATGCGGCCCTTTGTTTTCATCACTCAACCTCCCAGTTACACTCTAGCCAAGACAAACTGCACACACACAGGCACACACCCACTCTCCCATGTATTCTTGCATTGGGCAGATGGTTCCCTCTGTATGGATTGTCTCTCCCTTCCCTTGCCCTCCCCACCCAGCTTCCCATCCCAAGCTTGCTCAGTTATGAATCTTCCATTCTCCCTTTAAGATTCAGGTCAAAAGCAGTTTCTACTGTGAAGCCTTCCCCTGTGTCCCCACTTAACACCCCAGGTACAATTTTTCCTTAATGATCCTGTAACACATTGAACACACCCTTGTTAGCACTTAATAATGATAACAGCAATAGTATTAATAATAGCTCACATTTGTTGGGTGTATATCTAAAGCCATGTACTGTTCCTTGTTACATGCATTACCACGATGTATTTTTATCACACTTTTTGCGTGTTTACATGCTTCTCTACTAAATGGTGCATCTCTCAAAGGCAAAGATGATGGCTTTTTATCTTTGTATCCCCCAGAGCTTTGCAGAGTGTAGAAGGCACTCAAAATATATTTAATAAATGAGTTAAAAGAATCAGAAATAGGGCTGGAATTCAGGTCTATGGTCACGTTGCAGAGTTATTTGCTGCCATACCATCATGATAAAATTAATGTACAAGGGCTTTGTGGAATTACAAAATACTATGTGAATGGCAGGTAGAGGAGACCAGCTCAACTTCCCCCTGTCTGAGCCCCTTTCTTATTCCCACTTGCTCCTTGCTGCCAAAAAATTTTAGATTATGTAAAAGCTTATCAGCAGTGCTTATCTACTTTATCTAGCCCAGGAACCCAAAGATATAAAGAAGAGTGAGTGTATGTTCATGATGGTGGGAAGTATCATGAAGGCTGGTGCCAAGACAACCAGGGTATCCAATGAACAGGGCATAGCAGCCTGGACACATGTGTAGAGAACTCAGAATCCCTTGAACACCCAGGAATCCCAAGCAGCAGAGGTAAATAAGCTCCCAGGTCAGCACCCAAAAGACCCACGTGTTCTCACCTAGTTCTTAGAATTCTGTGCTGAACTCCGAGCATCGCTTTGGTAAACAAGGCAGTCGATGTGGCTCTTAAATGAGCTACAACAAACTCATTACCAATTAAGTAAGTGGAATTCTCTTTATTCAAGTCCTGCTACTTAGAGATGGATAACAGCATCATTCTGTGTAGTCTAGTCTTTCTCTCTTGCTCTTGAATTTAGGCAAAAGTTGAATACTAAATCAGCTAGCAGCCAACATTGCACTCTGTTCTGCTGACCCTAAGTCTCAGCTAAAAAATCAGAGACAGGGCTTAAGTTTTTCCTCCAATTTAATATAACAGACTCTATCAGGACTTCAGTTTTCTTATCTTTTTTTCCCAAATAGCAAGGTATACAATTTTTTCTTTGTTTCACAATTGCCTGTGACTTCCTCCAAAATCTCTTTCCTTCTCCATCTCCTCCCGGCCTACTCCCACCCACCCACAGAGCACAGATAGTTAGAATGTCTCTAAATGTGGGTTGCACAAGCAAATATTGGATGGGGTGAAAATGCAAGGAAAATATTAGTATCTCACTTGCATCTTTGGCACTGGGATTAGAAAGAGCAAATTAAGGCCAATTAGAGGTAATAACCCTTAAGAATAGTTAGCAAGACCCCACTTCATTTTCTCTGGAGGAAAAAACATTCTTACAGCTTTTTACCTAAAGAGCATAATAGTCTATTCTTTTACATTATATTTGAGAATAATGCTTGCCTTCCACCCAGTTCAACTCACAAAACCTTATGTAAAGCAGGATCAGGTACCAGAAGGGACACAGAGATGAGAAAGAAATAGTCACTACCCTCCAGAAACTGACAATCTAGTAGCAGACTATGATTGATTGATAAAGAAAGAAAGAAAGAAATAACTCTAAATAAAGCAGAATCAAGATAAATGCTACATGAGAGATGGAGGCTAAGATGTGTGAATAGGAAAAATTACTTTTTTGGCAGGGGAGGGGGGCAGTCTTCTGATGCTTATTCTAAACTTTCCTTTTCTGGAATATGGGCAACCAAAAGCTATTCCAGTTCAAATTTCTGAAAAATTTTAAAAAGTATTATTTCCTACTATAAAATAATGGTTGCGTTCCTAAGAAATGTTACTTTATCAAAAATAGCATTACAAAAACAATTATTCTAACAGAGGAAAAAATGGTTGAGGCTAGAGCCTTTTAGATATGTAATAACAGTTATTTTTCCTCCAGGAATTTCAGCAATGAAAATGTTCTACTAGGTCTAAGTTTTTTTTTTTTTATTTTAGGCAATATATTTGTTCATCGAAACTGACAAAAGCAAACCTAAACATTCCTGGGCAAATCTGAGCAGTACATAAAACAAGACCAAAATAAGTAAGTTCTGAGACTATCAAAATCAGTTGCAGCCCCATTTGTGGCTGATTGTCTTACTCATTGCTAAATATTCTGGCTTCAACTCCCTGCACTGCCCCTCCCTATGAGAAGATTATATGCAACTGCTCTGTTATATTCCTGAGTGACCATGTGACTTGCTTTGGCCAATGAAATGTGGGCAGATGTGATAGGCATCACTTCCAAGCAGAGGCTTTCAGAGTTCCACCATGTCTTTTTCCCTCTTCCACCACTACCAAGAGTACCCCAGCCAGAGAATGCTCCTTCAGCCAGAGTTCTGGAGTAAAGATAACCATGGAGCAGAGCACCAAACAACTCAAGAAGTGGACACATAGCAGAGAGGGAAAAATAAAGTTCTGTTGTTGTAAGCCAGTAAAATCCGAGGGACATTTGTTACCACAATATAACCCAGTTTATTCTGACTAATACACAAGTACAAGAAATAAAGAAACATGAATTGAGCAGCCACACTTCAAATAAAACAATTCAAGTAAAACATCTTGCTATAGCCCAGTGGTACTTCCCAATTGTGATCCTTATTAGCAATTACAGTCTACATTATACTACCACTTTTTGAAGACTCTGTACTAGACATTTTTCATATATTATCTCATTTAATCCTTCTAACAATGATAATAAGGTAGAGTTAAATCTCCATTTTATAGATAAGAAAACTGAGAGCCAAAAAGTTAAGTGATCTGCCAATTATCATTCACCTATTAAGTGCCAGAAGCAGGAATTTAACTTATTCTGTTTGATTCCAAATCTTGCCTTCATAGCATTCTTCCACAGGGCTAATCAAGGAATAAACTATAACTCTGAAGTCATAAAAAGTAGGGGCATGCTAATGTGATCTAAATTAAGTTACTCAGCTTCCCTGAGGCTTGTTTTTCTCATCTGTAAAATGGAGATAACATTATCTCCAGTGTCCTTAGAGGATGCAATAGACAGACAGTTACCAGCAGTCTCTCTGGCACATGTCAGCCCTCAATTAATGACTCATGTAATCAGTGGCAATCCTGATACAGCCTAGGTATACTTAGACTGAGAGAGAAAGACTCGTTCTTTCTGGGTCCCTAGAGAAAGCAGCACCCTCCTGGGTCCTAATGAGGCCAAGGCACAGCAGTGGCGTGTGTCAGTAGAGATTCAGTGCCAGGTCATAGAGCAGGATAAGAGTCACCACAGAGGAGAGGGCCACAGGGCAGGTGCAGGGCAGCAACAGACCTAACTCCACCCTTAATCTAATAGGCGAAGCACAAATGGCCAGAGACAGCCGTCAGTGGGCCCCCTAACAGATGGACCCATGAAATACAGGAACAGGTTGGGCCACAGTGGCCAGAGAGGGAGAGAGCTTAGAGGAACAGGGCCTGGCTCTGTATGAAGGCGGAGAGAGATCTGCAAACAAGAGCGAGTTCGTGATATGCATGGCCCCTGACTAGCAATGAGCTGATGGCAGCAGCTGATGGGACTAATGACAGGAGGTAATGATGATGAAAAGCACTTAAGCAATGGGCCTCAAGTAGCCGTTGCAGTTGCTGAAAGGCCTCCGCCACCAAACAAAGCAATTAGTCAGTCACCCCGCCACCCAGCCCCTCCTCTGCCCGCCTCTCTTTTCCCACCTTTGCAGACCTCAGACCATTCATTGCTTTGTCTCACCAGCCCAGCCTGCAGGAGCCCAGACCCAGCAAACAGAAATGCACCAGCTGGAGCCCAGCCTATAATGGCTGTCTCCCAAACCAGCAACGCCAAAGGTGGCCGGGGTTACAAAGGGGGACAGACCTAGGGGAGACCTTTCTGTCTCAGCAATTTGCCATGAATTTTACATGCAAAAGTTACCTATGCATTTGTATACTTCAGTGTATGTCACTGGCCTTTTCGCATAACACAAAGAGTAGACCTACTGGTTTTTGCAGCTGGGAGGGTAACTCTGAGCTTCAAATTAGAGAACAATTTTGAGTTTGAGCTTTTCTCTACCCAAAAATGAAGATTACTTCCCTGGGAGTTGAGGATTCTTGAGTTCTTGCTCTTGCTTCTTTTTATTATTATTATTATTATTATTATTATTATTATTATTATTATTAAATTTTTGGCCACACCACACAGCATGTGGGATCTCAGTTCCCAACTAGGGATTGAAACTGCACCTCCTGCAGTGGAAGCACTGAGTCTTAACCACTGGACAGCCAAGGAAGTCCATCTTGCTCTTGCTTTTATTCATCCTTTAAAATTTACCTTAAGCATTCCCACTTTTGGAATCCTTCCCTCATCCCTTCAGACTGTCCTCTCCTGGTCCACTCCCATTACAATAGGTATTGTGACATAATGCTACAAGGTCATGACTGCTTCTCATCTACCTTCCTATCTTCCTTCCTCTCAAGACTGTGAGCTCACATGTGGCCAGGAGTATTTCTATTCCTCTTTCTATCCTCAGTATCCAGCACCTAGGTGCTATGCAGTACCTTGGTCAAGTTTCTGAGATATGCAACTTCCAAATCCACAAAGTAGGGATAATAATATATGTCCTATTATATGTTCCAGTTTGGTATTTAGGGATCAAATATCAGAGCAGAACTGAAGAGTGTTTGGAAATGCACAGCAATAAATGAATTATGAATGTTTGTTAGGCACTGTGCATCTCTGCTTTTCTCATTCCCTCATACATCTTTTGAGCACATTTTATGTGTTAGGCATTCTGCTGCTACAGATAGAAGCCGCCTTTGAAGTTTCCCCCACTAAACACACTGTCTCATCCCCTCCAGCCCTGTACATAGCTTCTGGCTATGGCCCAAGCCAGTAAATCTGCTACTGATGGACTTTGTCTCCCCTTGTTGATGTCTACACCAAAAGCCCAAGCTTACTGTCTGCCATTTATGAAAATCAACAATCATATTTTGAGTGCCCACTACAAGTAGGTTGTGAGACCAGGCATGAAGGGGAGGAATAAAATATACAATGGGTAAGGTATAGAGTCTTCACCCTTAAGAAAATAGAACATAATATAAGCAGAAAGTGAAAAGAGTTGGAAGACATACACTAAAGAATGATGTCAGAATTCAGAGAAGGACAAGGTTTCATTAACTGATCCATTAGAAAAGCCTTAAGGAAAGAGCTGACATTTGAGTTTGGTCATGAAGAATTGAAAGACTTCAAGAGGCAGGGATTGTGCAAAAAAAAAAAAAAAAAAAAAAAAAAATTATTCTCAGAAAATCAGAGTTATGAGCTTCCTTAGAGGGACAATCCCCAACCTCACTGTATAGATGAGAAAATTGAGGCAGAGATTCAGTAATTTGCCCAAGGTCACTTAGCTAGTAACTGGCAGAGCTGGGAAACAAACTCTGCAGCCCACACTTTGGCAGGGAAATGGCATACTAGAATCTGCTTTAAGCAAAAGACAGAAGGCAAGGAAAATGAGAGAAAAAGATAGGGTGGGAAGAAAAAGAGAGAGAGAATGAATTAAAACCAAGAAAAAACTTTTGAAATTTCCGGAGAATAGACCATTTAGGAAGTTACTACAAAAGTCTAGAAGCAAAATTATTAAAACCCGGTCAAAAGTGGTAACTGCATGAATGGGAAGAAATGGATAATTCTGGAAGGGTGATGTGTCAGTCCATTCGAGCTGCTGTAACAGAATATCATAGTTTGGGTGGCTTATAAACAACAGAAATTTATTTCTCACAGCTCTGGAGGCTGGAAGTCTGAGATGAGGTTGCCAGCATAGTTGGGTTCTGGTCAGAACCTATACCCTGCTTCACAGACAGCTGTCTTCTAGCTGTGTCCTCACAGCTCTCTTTTATAAGGGCACTAATCTTATCCATGAGGACTCCACTGTCATGACCTAATCACCTCCCAAAGGCCCCACCTCCCAATACCATCACCTTGGGAATTAGGTTTCAACATAAGAATTTGAGGGGAACACAAACATTTAGTCCATAGCAGATGGATAAACAGACTTTGATTACTGAATGTAATGAGATGGAAGGGAATAGAATTCCAAGATTTCAAGCATGGAGAACAACTTAGAAAATAGTTTAGAAGTCTGTGCTTTCCTCAGCATACCATCCCATTCCCCAAGACTCATAGATTATGAGGGACCAAAATCCACACATTGCCGTTTTTCCCTGCCTTGTCAGAAAACAATGCTGGCAAATGGGAAGTGGGGAATTTTTCTCATCGTAGGGCTCATCTATCATGGCAACAATATTATTAGGTCAGTAAATAATTGATCTCAGATGAATACGTAGGTTTTGGAGTTATATAACCCATCACACTTCACCCAAGGGCACACCACACAGAGTTACACCATTCTGACTGCTCATAGGGATTCTGGGATGTGTAAATGCCTCTAAATTATGTTTCCAATCAGAAGGCACTAGCTTTGTTGAGAGTTAGCCATGTTCAAATCTAGGATGTGCCCAAACACGATAGAGGCATTGTTTTCTGTCCCTCGGCTCTCCGTATGTTAAAAGCATCTATTAAAATGTGTCTGGGATGGAAGACACCCAACACAATGTCATTAATTTAAGGAAATAAAATTACACCATATGAAGGGTTATCATAAGGAAGATGGTGACCAGCTGTTCTCCATCTCCTCTGGGTTAGAATAAGAGAAAGTGGGAGGGAGTTTAATTTGAAATTGAATTGGGAGTGGGAACGTGACAGAAGGAAGGAAGCATAGCCAATGAGGGCTACAAGACAAACAGTGGAGTTGTGGTACATGGGGATATGAGATTATTGTGGGGTAGGGGGAGGGAAGGGATTCACCCAGCCCAAGGCAAAATAAGGTTTTATTTCCTCTCTCTCTTTGGGTGCCTAACAGCCTTAGAGTTTCCCCCTTTCTTAACCTCTTTCCAGAAAATGCTGTTTTTTTATTTTCACTAAGGTTAAAACAATTGAGGCATTTTCATTTGAATATAGATCAAAGCCTTCCAGTAAATGAATGATGCAGGAGGTAGATTATCAGAGGCCCTTTTCTGCAAAGTAGCTCATAGGCTTGTTTAGCATTTGGTCCAGCCCTGCCAGAGAATTCAGAATTTTTGTGGATTTGGGAAATGGGCAGTATAGATATGAAGTTCCTAGTGACTTAAGGAATTCCAACCTGGTCCAAGGCTAAATAGTGAATAACCTCATTCATTCATCAGTCACCCCCAGATCCAGCACCCTCTCTAGTACCCCACTTTCCTCTCATTTTTAGACCTCTTGAGAGCCACAGTCCCCATCCAAATGTGCTTTTAACAAATCATTTATATCAGTAATTTACGCTTAGTGTGAATTAAAATCACTTCTAGTCTCTCTTCTAGTTGTATTTGCATGTAAGCTGTGCCTCTCACTGAGGAACCAGAGGCCTGATTCTCTGGTCAGGAAATTTCAGAACACCAGGAAAAGAGTAGGGAGATTTTTCTCTGGAAGAGATTCATTTGAATCCTGAAATTGTGCAAAGAAGGAGGCAGTTTGTTCTACCTACTTCTCAGGGCTGTTCCATTATAACTGATCCTCCATTAAGACTGAAACTCCACTGAAAGTGAACAGAAATCAGAGCACTCCTCAAAGTGGGCAAAAAAAGAATTGACCTCCCACACTAAAATATCAGGCAAGGTCTTGCTGTAATCACAGATGTAAGTCAAACCCTGCAATTTAAGAGGGAGGTAAGGCAAATATACAAATATACACACTGTCCATGAAGAAAGAACTGGAGGCCTTCAGAGGAGGGAAGGGGGTTAGAGTTGGTCGGATCAGGAGAGGATACATGAGAGAGATGGTATTTGGTAAACACTGGGTTGGTATTTGGGTGGATTTTCATTCCTCAGGGAGACCTGCTCATAATCTGTGAGTCTTGGGGAATGGGATGGTATGCTTAGGAGAACACAGATTTCTAAACTATTTTCTAAGTTGTTCTCCAAGCTTGAAATCTTGGAATTCTACTCCCCTTCCATCTCATTACAGTCAGTAATCAAAGTCTGTTAACCCATCTGCTATGAACTGAATGCTGTGTCTCCCCAAAATTCATATGTTAAAAAACCTAATCCCCAAGGTGATGAAGTAGAGTTGAGAGAAAAGCATTCTCAGCCAGCAGAAGGGCATGAACAAAGGCATGGAGATGGGGAAAGCTGGGCCAGGAAACCTGAGGGAATTAGCACAGGTGGTGCAGGGTGTGAGTAGGGCAGAGTAGGAAATTACCCTGGGAAGGCAGGGCAGGGCCGTTTTCCTGAATCCCACCAGGATGAGGAGCTTCTACTTTACTTGGTGGACATGGGTGACTTCAAGTTGTGGGAAGGGAAACAAATCAGGTATCTCATAATCCACAAGACCCAAGCTGGCTCTTCGTCCCTTTCATCATGAGTTATCTAATTCCTTTCGTTATTAAAGGAATTTTAAGGTTTTCCCTTTCCCCTTGGGCTTTGCCTTCCTGATCTGGTAACACTTTGCTCAGAGTGACCATAGATTAGCTTGTTTCTGAAGCCTTTTCTAACTGTCCTCATCCATCCTTCCCTTCTTAAAGTGCCCAAGTTTCCCATTTGGGTCTAGAACAGAAGCAGTTCTAATTGAAAAGAACAGAAGGAGATATGCTTTTGAACAATAATCCTTGGCATTCAGTTTTTCCTCAACTGAGGAATATTTCAGTTGAAAACTTGGCATTTCCCAGAAGTTGAGGACTGTTGATAACAAATAAGAGAACTAGGAGCACAGGGAAGAAAGGGGACGTGGGATAAATTTACTCCACAAACAGGCGTGAAACACTGGAGTCTGTTTTCCTGTCACATCAAAGCAAGAGACCAAGCACCTCTGTTTTTCCTGACAACTCTAAAGCAAGCATGAACCCGGTCTCCAAATCAGCAGGAACCTTGAACACAGTAAGGTCAGAGAACCAATTGGTCCCCTCCAAATCAAAGCAGCATTCATTTTGTTTTTAAGTGTAAAGTTGGTTGAGGATAATTTACTTCCCCCGCTGACAGTCTATGTCAAAGTTTCAGCCTCACTGGAAACAGTTGTGATCTGAACTCTTTCAGTGGAAAGAAAAAAAATAATAATAAAGGAAAATGAAAGAAAGAAAACACACACAACCCTCACATAACTCCAGCTCTTTTAATGGATGAGTTGACAGAGTCCTTAACTAGCATCTCTCCGGGTCCCCACCATAATTACAGGCTGGAAAGGAGAGTTGTCTTTCATATGATTAGAGAGTGTTTGTGCTTCTGTCCATTAGGGAACAAAGAAAAGGAAGCATTTTCAAGAACTTAATGCCAAACATTTTTCACTAGGGAATTTTACTCAATTACTTGCAAAATAATCTCAAAGATGGTCATTTCATCATTAAAATGGTCTTTAAAAAATTGACCACAGATTTGTTTAGAGCTGATTTTGATTGGTGGCACTTTGGAAATTATGTGCTTGATTTAGCACCATCCTCTCCTAAAACCATACCAACCACGCCCTCTTCCCCATTGCTGTTCCACTTAATTGAGTCAGCCTCTCACTTTTCGCCTGCCCAGACATTGATGAAGATATAGGGCATACAACTCTTTAACAGTTTCCTTTCCCTCTTACATCAAGGGAATCCTTCACCCTGGAAAGAAAAAGAAAGCCCTGAGAAGGAGAGAGGAGAAGGGGAGAGGGGCTGATCACAAGGAGACCTTTCAGAATGGACTAGAATTAGGAAAGAGTTCTTGCTGAAAGAAATCTCTTTATAGCTTGATGTTGGTGATATGGCTAGTCCAGTAGGGAATGGGAAATGAGAGGCACAAACATACTTAGGATACGCTTTAAACTCAATGTATCTGAGCAAAGGACTTTGCAGGGAAATGCATTCCTAGCCTATACTGACCTCTTCCAATGCTGTATCATCAATGGCCCAAGTACTATCAAAATTTCCATCATGCCTTCAACTCTCCTCTTTAACCAAAATTCTCCTCAGCCTGCACAAAGCAATTCAGACCCCACTTCCCCCGTGTAGCTCTCCTTGGCTACTTTATCCTACCCTGGTCTCTCCTTTCTCCAAAATCTACTTTAATTTACTCTCACTACCCCAGAGTCCAGGGTCCTATTAATCAATATTCCTCTCAAGAGCAGAGCCCAGAGCCATAGGGACCCTGTAAGATTGACATAGATGCCTCCCTAGTACCACTAATTGGGGTATGTCAGGAGGAGGTGGGGTGGAGGGGTAGGATATACAACCTCTTTGAACGTCTGCTGTATGGGCATCCTTTCTCCAGATGAGGACAAACAGATGTATTTCTAAAAGGGGTAGGGAGTTGAAACTGCCAATTGGAGAATGTAAGGAAGGTGTTAAGTGGGAAGGAGGCAGAGGAATGGAAAAGGGGCCCTTGAAACTATGGAAGGGTCTGCTTTCCCATAAGTCCCACAAGGCCGATACATCAAAGGGAGAAAGAAGAGATGGAGCCTGTCTGTGTGTGTTTTGGAAAGATGTTATCATGAAAGGTGCTCCTGAATCAAACTAATGCAGCATTTTCTGCGGTTGGTAATTTGTGTGAAGAGTCCGTGTGTGCAAAGAAAAGGCATTTGAGGAATTTATGTTCTCCCTAAGTATGGAAATTTGATTACAAGCACCACAGATACCCAGGACAGGTCAGATAGGAAAGACACAGAAAGCCTTTATTTTATAACAATGGGAAAATATGCATGTTTCTATCCTGGTATCTTTACACACCTCCTCCATTACTCCCTCTCCACCAAACACACACACACATACACACACACACTTTGTTCATTCTCTCCTCAATAACTTAACAAATCATGTTTTTGCTCTCTCTCTCCAAATTGTTCCCACCCCCAGCCTGGAATGCTCATTCTCTTCTCCCAAATTATTTAAAAGTCATCAGGCATTTAATGTGGTGCTGCAATGATGTCACTTTTATTAAACCTTCCCTGATGGTTTTGGCAAAGCCAGCATTAGCTCCTCTCTGAAGTCCTACTGCATTAAAAATCTGTTCCATGTCCCTTAGCACCTGCATGCTGGGTGTGTGTGTGTTGGGGGTGCACAGATGCATGCTGCTCCAATTAGAATCAAAGTTTCTTGAGATCTAGGCAGGAGAACTCCTTAAGCATGTGGTAGACCTCAATAAAAGCTAGTTGACCCAAAGCTGAATATTGGATCACACCCAGGTGGCTATGGTTATTTCCCACTATGTCTACTATTGAACCCTAGGACTTTGGAAGATATTGTATTCTCACGTCTCTTTGCCAATGATGAAGGGGACCTAGAAAGACCAGGAAGTACCTTGGGAACCCTCTTCCTTTTTCCTGATATACAGCCTTGACTCTGCCATTTCCTTTCCCAGTGCCCCAGGAACTTATCCATCTCCCCCGCCTCAGATAGGACATAAATGCCATTTTCCATCAGTACCAAACCAAGGACAAGGACCCTCCAAGAGTCTTGGAGGTACAGACTCTCGAGCAGTCCCACCTGGACAAATATTCATTCCATTGCAAATGAAGTCAACAAACCATCATTTCCCCATCCCCAAGTTTCTACCTTGTCCATAAAAATAAGAGATTCAGTAATTTCCAAAGTTTTGGCAAACATTGCTTCTTCTTTAATTGATTCTCTCCAAAGCAAATGGAACTCACCATCTAATGCAGTGGTCCCCAACCTTTTGGGCACCAGGGACCGGTTTTGTAGAAGACAATTTTTCCACGGACCGGGTGGTGAGAGATGGTTCAGGTGGTAATTCGAGCGATGGGGAGCAATGGGGAGCAGCAGATGAAGATTTGCTCACTTGCCCATCACTCACCTCCTGCTGTGTGGCTCGGGGGTGGGGACTCCTGATCTAATGGGTGACACCAGAGGTAAAAAGTTGGGTATGCTTGACTTGGCATCTTATGGGTTTTTTGAAACCATCTGTGCACACAGTGGGTGTGCTCAGCTCTGCTCCTGCTTCCGAATGAGGGGTGGGGCCTCGGGTGGCCTCATGGCTGTGGACATGGAGGCTTATGTCTCTCTCTTTCCACTTCTATGGATTAACAGACAAGAGAGAGTGATTTTAGGTAAGAGTCTGACCCTAGATACAAACCACACATTCTCAACTCCAGTATTACTAATGTTTTCCTCCTCTTTTCTTTTTTTTTTGGATCAGACACTATTTTTTTTTAATTTTTATTGGAGTATAGTTGTTTTACTATGTTGTGTTAGTTTCTGCTGTACAGCAAAGTGAACCAGTTATATGTATGTGTATATATATATATATATATATATATATATATATATCCACTCTTTTTTAGATTTCCTTCCCATTTAGGTCACCACAATCATTGAGTAGAGTTCCCTGTGCTATACAGTAGATTCTCATTAGTTATCTATTTTATACATGTTAGTGTATATATGTCAATCCCCATCTCCCAATATGTCCCACCCTCCCTTTCCCCTTACTACTTGTCCATTGATTCAAAACTCAGTGAGGACTTAAGGGATGAGAGCAATTATCACCCTGAAAACTCCAACAGTTAATAAATTGATTGAGAAACATTGAGATAGGCAGAGCAGGCATTTAGAAATCAAAGGAACACATGGAGAGGCTGATGCTTCTATGCAGTGGGGGCAGAGGTGTCAGAAGTCTGTGCTTTGGTAAGTGTGGGTCACATGAGATTTAACCTTTGTAAGACAGAGCAGCTTTTTGTGGCTGTGTCCACGGGCAAGTGGCTGGTTTTTGTTAAACCAGGCTACTTTTAAAAGGCTCAGGCCTGTTTTAAGAGACTCTGTAATTTTCATACACAAACTGAATGAGTCTTAGAAGGAGTCACAGGCTACTGAGGACTCTGCCAATATTTTATCACCTACAAATACAAATCCTATACCTAGAAAAGGACCAGAAGGGACACCCCATGTTATAAAGCTAAAGGGATTTCCTGCAAGATATGTTGTATGTTCTATAATGTTCCTCTTCCTCCTATTTTGAGTAGGAATCATTATTATAATTTGTATGATATTTCATTTCTTTTGGTCATAATTTTCTGTTTTTTTATATCTAATTTTATACTGATTAAGTTTACCATTTAAGTCTACTGAAATGTAACCAGGGGAGAAATTGGCATGACCAGGAAATTGAAAATAAGCACTTAAGGTGGCTCTTTTGACATCAACTCTGGATGCAATAGTGGGTCATGACATTGCATTGCCTTCTAAAGGGAAGAGGCTGAGTATGTGTGTGCCTGCATATGTGACAATACTAACAATAATAGCAACCATTTTGTAAAGGCTCAACTTCTTATCCACAGCAGCTCTATGAGGGGGATTCTATCACCGTCACCATTTTATGGGTGAGAACACTAAGAAATAGAAAGATTTAAGTAACTTTCTTGAGGACATAATAAAACTAAAATGGTAGGGCCAAGATTCAAATTCAGTCAGTCTGACTCCAGACTGTACACTCTTCACCACTAAGCTTTACAAATAATAACTTATTTAGG
Organism: Balaenoptera ricei; assembly: GCF_028023285.1. NCBI lineage: Eukaryota > Metazoa > Chordata > Mammalia > Artiodactyla > Balaenopteridae > Balaenoptera > Balaenoptera ricei. The sequence goes on from NC_082639.1 coordinate 156,316,086, forward strand.
CAGAAACACTTTGGGAACTAAATTGTGAAAAGAAGAGAAAACAAGGAACAGAATGTACTAAATATTCTGCAGGGCTTTTTTGCCCTTTCCCCAATCTGACCATAGCTGATTGAACCTTAGGTGGACACTTGACACAAGAGCCATGAATACGTAGGCTGATGAGCATCTTATGACTAGTACCTGAAAGACAAGAATCGAATTCTTTCCAAGAATTTAAACTAAGGTACACAGAGATACAACACTGAGGGTCAGTATTGGAACTGGAAGGCTGTATAATTTTAGGTGCCAGGATAGCCATTTGGAACCATGTGGAAAATTAGTAAGTAATAAAAGCTGGTTGGTAAAAAGGAGAACAACAGAAATTTAGAGAAAATCTGAGATAAACACGCAATATCTGAGAGAAAAACTTACTCTTCAATTTTCTTGAGCCTTCTTGAGTATGTCTGTTCTTTTCCCTTGAAGTCTAAGTAGTCCAACAACACAGTATTATAAGTGGCTTTCCACTGTGTTTACTCAAGGACACAATATCTGGCACACAGTAGGTGCTCAATAAATGCTTTTCAAATGAAAGGATAAAAAAGATTAATAAACACAGAATCCTGAGACCCTATGTTGAATAACTAACTGGGTGATTTTCTCAGCGTATCTATTGTTTTAAGGTATACAGCAGAAAAATTTCCCAACACTTGATTGAGTACAAGGTCTTTAACCTCCTATCCCCAAGTTTCTGGCTCTCACAGGCACTGTAAACCTGGGTAGAACAATAATAGTTGTGTGCTTTCTTCGTAATCCAAAGAGGCTCTGATACTGCCTACTATCCCACCCCAAGTAGAGTTGCCAGGTGAAACATAGGAGGCCCAGCTAAATCTAAATTTTAGATAAACAGCAAACAATTGTTTATAATGTGTGTCCCAAATAGTGCACTGTACATACATATACTAAAAAAGAATTCATTGTTTATCTGGAATTCAAATTTAACTGAGCATCCTGTATTTTTATTTGCTAAACCTGGCAATCGCCAAGGATAAAATTTCCCCCAAATAACCAGGCCTGTTCAAGATGTCCAGTTCTTTTTTTTTTTTTTTTTAACATCTTTATTGGAGTATAATTGCTTTACAATGGTGCGTTAGTTTCTGCTTTATAACAAAGTGAATCAGTTATACATATACATATGTTCCCATATCTCTTCCCTCTTGCATCTCCCTCCCTCCCACCCTCCCTATCCTACCCCTCTAGGTGGTCACAAAGCACCGAGCTGATCTCCCTCTTGGAGTTGTCTTCTCATAGCATCTCACCCCACAGAGATAGTGATGCACACACTCCCATTACTCCATCCATCCACAAGTGCATATGTATATATATGTATCCATACAAACACACATCCAACACACACATACATCCTACAAAAGGAAGCCCTCCTACTTTGTGACACTTAAGAGATGGAAGTTACTAGATTCAAAGCATTGTTAAGCTCATTGAAAAAATATGGGTAGACATGGTAATACTTTGACCCCTTTTTCTTCACTTTCAGTGGAGGAAATCTTAATATCACCAACATCAAGCAAGAAAGACCACTTTGCTAGACTTCCCCTAACACTTGAAGGTGTTTCAGCAGATCTAACTCGAATCTACTACACTGACCAATTTTTCCAATTATGAGCAAAAGCTACAGCTATGCACCCTTCCTCAGCAGGACACCTGTGGCATCATAGCATCCCTCTGGTGGGAAGGTACCTACCCCTGCCACCCAACCACACTTTCTTTGGGAAGAGCAATATAGAGAAGAGAGGTACAGAAACACGGCCTTGAGGCTTCTTGCAGCGTGCCGCCACCCCTCCGTAATCATCATCACCCTCTCCTGCCCTATACAACTCACGTCTAGGGAGATTCAGTCATCGCCCCCCATAGCCGTGTTTAGATGATGCAAGTTAGAGGTAGTCTCTGTGTGTCACACTCGAGATCCCAGATGGCCTCGGTGTCACAATCATAACTTAAATTCTTTATCATGTAAGACATTCCCCAACTTCCCTCATTTAGTTGCCTCAGTCACCTCAAAATGTGGATATCACTCCGCCCTTTGCAAATGTGGAAAGTGAGGAGCTCAATCAAGAGACTTGTCCAAGGTCACGATGAGACACTGATAAATCAGGGACCGTAGAGCTGGGACCCACACTCTGACTATTCCAGTCCCAGCCCAGAGCTTCTCCCCACCCCCTGCACCTGACTCAGGTGAGAACGTGTGGCCTGTGTGATGATAAAGTTTGCTGGGAGATGTAAGAACCTGGCTCTGTGTGTGGGTGCCCCACTTGACACCCAGGAGGGCCGAGAAAATTAAAAATACATTTTCCAAACAAGCGAGAACAGCACACTGGGTCAGAAGAGAGCTGGGATTCAAAGATGCCCAGCCCCAAAATAGACTAACGTGCCGGAGCCGAGGGCAAGAGGTACTGCTTGTCAGTTATCCAGGGCACAACAGATCGCTGCAGAGGGCACGCCTGCTCCTAAACCATTGCGCTAGATGTTAAATGAAGCAATTAGAGATGAAGGGGACATTTTAATTACCAGGCTCAGCCAGCTCCAAAGGGGCCCAAATTTCAAGTGAATGTGAAAACTCAATTATGCTGAGCGGGAGCAAGACACCTGGCATCATGGGGCTGATTATCTGGAAGGCTGAGGTGGAGGAAAAGGGATGCCAAAGAATAAAACAAAGGAGACAAGAGAAGTCACATGGCAAAAAATTCATAAGACAGCAGGAAAATGCAAGAGATCCATAACATCCTGAAGTGTGGGATGAACCTGACTCTCAAGGGAGAACAGGCAAATTAGTCCCATTAGCAATTTTAGAAACTCCCTCTTTTCTTTCCTCCAATGGATATACAATTTTCATTTTTTCAGCTTCAAACATCTCATGAACTTTTCACCTTTCCGTTTTTTTCCAAACCTGGATTTCTACTTCCCTCCATGATCAGCAACCCCAGGACAGATGCCACAGCAATTTGGGAGCTAGCTTGTCCTTTTTGGAAACTTACAAACAAGATTCACACTAAGACACCCCAGGAGTAATGGGAAAGAGTGACTGGTGTTGGGTGTGGGTATAACTTATCATTTTTCATATTTGGGGAGTATTTCTTTAATAATGATAACTAAAACTCTAATGTTACAGAATTTTCTTTCTCCTTCTCTTTCTAATCTGTTTTAAAATAAATTGGAATCCAAAAAGCAAACTTTAGAGTAAATACCTTTTACACCTTGACGGGCATGTCTAGAGAACGTGAGAGGTTCTTTAAGGTTACTACATTAAAGGTTACTACTATTTTAAGGTTACTACTATTTTATGTACCATCAAGTGCTCCATGCCTATGAGCAGATCTGTTTTCAGGCAGATACAGAGAGTCAGCTAAGCTCGCCCTCTAGTCAAGCTATTCACTATTATTCACTAGCCTTGCAGCATGTTGGATTCAGATAAGCTAATTTGTTAGCTCCAGAGTTGAAACCAGAAGCTAAATATCTGGACTTCTGCTCCTAACACTTCTGCACAGGTGGCATTACATGATATCTTCGGGGGTTTGCCTAATTTCTAAAAATAAATGCTTGGTCCAATTAATCCTATGTTGATTTCCCATAGTATTTCATTTTTTTTCAACTCCTAGTTTGGCATATTCTGGCTATATATAATCTCTTTGCCCAACTCAGTCTAGAAATGTAGATAAGAGTTATTCATTTACTTGTCCTCCCATCTCCTTATTTTCACAAGACTGGGGCCAGCTAAGATCACTATGTGATATTAGGAGGAAGCCTGCTCCTTCTCCACGGCAGAGGGGTGGTTACAATCCCCTTGAATGGAACTTGCCTCACTTCTCAACAGGGAAAGGGCAGTGACTTTTTAGACTGAAAGTCAGCAGCATCATGGGAAAAGAGCTGACAGCTGAATAGGAAAGGAGACAAAAGTTGATTAAGAAGAGCAGGCCAGTCCCTGAGAAACAGGCCTACCCCCTAATGAGTGGAACCATCCCTGTGCTGTGGGCTGGGAAAAGGATGGAGAGCCTTTCAGTGAAGATGCATTGTCTTCAACTCCCAAAGCAAAGATCTGCTTGCAAAAATCAGTGTCCCAGAATCATTGTTTAAAAAAGGTCTTCTCTAGGTCAAGAAGTCCATCCCTCTGCTTTCAGGATTTTGAATATCATGTCAACAAAAATGTCTATGCATACGATGGAGGAGGTGGAGGTGGCATCTGGTATATTCCAAAAACTCCTCAAGGAGAAGTATGTCCAAACCGTCTCCCTTATTCAGCCCATCCCCACCTCTCATACTGACAGGAAACAAATGTATGAAGTTGTCACCACTGGTCTTCACAGCCCCTCTCCTGCCCCTTCTCCCCTTTCCCATACTTTTTGCCATGAGATCAATTTGTAAAAAAGTAGTCCTTTCACACCCCCTGAGACAGCTAGGAAAGCTTTGTTGCCATTTTTGACAGATGGGGAAACTGAGGCAGAACGCATAATTGAGCAAGGGGCCCTGGGGACTGGTGAATTCTGGTTCCCATCCTATCCAAGCCGTCCAATCTCCCTTCTCCACAGAGAAGAATGAACTTTCTCTTTCTCCCTGTAATCAAATCAGACCGACACCACTTCAGCAAAAACAACATTTGTTTAGGGAGAAAAGAGGGATGCAGTGTGTGTTGCAGCCTTCCCTTTGAGCTGCCCTGACAGAAACAGCACCGGGCCCATGTGTGCCCGCAAGCTCCCTTTTGTAGTGAGTGCCATTCATCATTGCCTTTTGGGGCAGCTAAACGGAGAACTGGAAAGAGAAAAAAAAATGACACGAGCTTCCAAAAACACAGTGGTGCTTTTCCTCTTTTCTTTTCCCTGTTCATTTAAAAGTCCAAAAATATAAAGTGCAGAGCTCAATTAATCAAAGGGCTAATGCTTTCATTTCAAAGTTCCTTTAATCTGAGGAGACAATTCACAAACCTCTCTTCTCCAGGCGTCCCCTTTCCCACTCCATTAATAAGACACTAATGCTGCCTTAAGTTGAGTCGGAGTAGATTGGGGTGCTGTGTGCAAATTTAGCCGTTCATCCTCCCAGGTCTGTATTCAGACCTGCTACTATTGTGATCTGCAAATACAGCATCCTCCTTTTGAAATCCTCCTCCTGCACTCTTCAGTTCTACCCCACTTCAAGAAAGTCCACTATATGAAGCACTCAGCAGAGAGGCAAAGTTTCCCCATTACAAAAGGTTTTGGGGAAAAAAAATGGGAGCTTCTAGAAACCTACACGGGGAGTAGGTAAGCCTGGGTTCTACTCATCATCCATTAATGTATGAGTTTATTTGTTCATTAAACCAACACAAACTATGTCAAGACCTTCTGCTAAAGATCAAGGTTGAACGGTGAATAAAATACGAATCTCCCTCAAGCACTGCAGGCCTGGCTCAGTCCCTGATCAGCTATGTCCTTGAGTTAGTTGCTCAGGCAATGTGGGTCTCAGATCTCCCTTTTGAAGAAGAAAAATAATAGCCTACTTCCCTCTAGCTCGCAGAGCGAGAGGGTAGTAAACCTGTGCATTTAAGTGTTTCTTTACAGATCATTAACTGCTATGGGGAATGGAGGGTCATAGGAATAATAGAATTTTTGAGCTAAAAGGAACCAAAGAAATCAACTATTCCAAACTTTTCACATAAGAAGGGAGTCTGAGAGCTAAAATGTTAGGAGTCTCTGTCTGTTGAAAATCTATCAGAAATGAAAACAAAACATCTTTGAAATAATAATGGAAGATAGAGGGTTAGGTTAGATGATTTATATCAATTTGAGAGTGGTGAGGGGCTTAGTAATAGCAATCAGGAAAATTGGGTTCTGGTCTTGAATTTTTCACTAACCAGCTAAGTCCATACATGAATGATTTAACATCTCTTGACTCCCAGTTCTGTCACCTGTAAAATGAGAATTACAGATGAGGAAATGGTGCAGTGGGAAGACAGTGGGCTTTGGAGTCCTACAGATCTGAGTTTGAGTTCTGCCCCTGCCACATTCTAGCTGTGGGGCCTGGGGTTAAGTTACCTAAAAGTGACTCTCTGAGTCTCAGCTTCCACTTCTGTAAATTGGGCATAACTCCACCTCCTTAATGGGGTTGTTAGGATTAAATATGCTGCAGCATATAAAGCACTTTGAACATGGTGAGTACTTTTAATGAGTGTTATTTCCCTCCCTTCCTGGATAACCTCTTCTAGCATTAAAGTTCTATGACTCTGAAATGTCTCCTTCAAATGTGATCTCATATAAGTATATTGGCTTTACTACTTTCTCACACTACAGGGTAGGGAGAAGCCAGACACTTTTCTTCTAGTAGAAGATGGAATGGGGACCCGGAAGGATGACAGCTCACTCAAGGTCACGGTGGCTTAGCCACAGAAATGGAGGTTGAATCAGGTATCCCTGCTTCTAGCCTGGAGGTTTTTCTCAAAACAGCCATTTGCGGCTAAGAGGGGGGGCCTCTTTACTTCCCATCAGCCACCTTACCATGAACTCAAATGTTTAAAAGAACAATAGAAAGGAGAGAAAGAACTCATATTTGAGCTAATGGTACCACTGATAGCTCATTTAATCATCTCAATCCCATGGGCTAGTATCCCCATTTAGTCGATGAGAAAATGGAGGAACAAAGTGATAAAAGAACTTGTCTAACTTTCCAAGACTTGTCAATGATGAAGCCAGAATTCATCCATGCATAAAGCAGGTGCTCTTACCTCATATCACACAAGCCTGGAGTCATCACAATGGTGCATGCATGTGGGGTACATCTTCACTCTCAGCAGAGGTCTTTGTGTCACCAAAAAAGACTCAATTTCTAAGACCAAGCAAGGAACACTCTCTTCTACTCCACGATCTCATTCATGATCTTTGATAAAAGCCCCCAAAGAGTATTTCCCAGCCTGAAATTTACTTATACCTTCCTCCTACACACTTGCCCAGAGCCAAAGAGAAAGGTCAAAGGGATCTAGAGCTTCTGGGGACAATAGTCAACACTTCTGACCATCCCTGGGTAAAAAGACCTGGTCGTTTCTTAGGCTTCAAAGAAGGGACTGAGGAAGCCCAGGACTCGGGAACATGTGGCATGCTTTAAGGCTAAAGCCAGCAGCTGATGATAAGTGAAAAAAGGCTTTTCAAACAGAGTGAATGTAAATGAGAAAAGAAGCCCCTGGTTAGGGAAGTTATTCTAGCAAGTGGCTATATAAATGTCTTTATATTGTTATTTCCAATATTAGTTTGTTGTTCCTCCATGAAAGCTGATTTATTTGAAATGTTATTACTAGAAACACCCTAATCTTTTGGTAATAATTCATATACTGGAACATTACAGTTTTGGAAGGCAGCCCAGTGCTGTCTGGAATCCTATTTATGGATTAAAGGATTTGAACAGCATGGCAAGCAAGATCTCTAAAGAGTAGGATAATGTAAACCTGGTTCCATATAAAATGCTTTACCCCAGCTATAGTAACGCCATTAAAGTCAGATTGTCAGAGGACACTGGGCACGAGAACTTTCATTACACTAAACCAGGATATCACTGCCCCTGAAGAGCAGGGATTTTTCAAGCCCAATTGCCCCTTGCCTTGGCAGACTGTGCTTAACTTTGCATTTCCCCTTTCTCTTAGAACACACCAACCTCATACGATAGGTCTTGACTCCCTGAAAGGCGATATCCAGGTGAAGGAAGGAAAAAAATAATTTGTCACAGCAAAGGCAATCGTGGAGCTAATGCAGTTTATCTGCAGAGCTAGGATCATGTGTGCCACGTACTTTGTGTTCTTAGAAACCTTCAGGTTAAGATCGATCCCACTCTATCAAAAGTGCTCCTTTAGTAAGTAATCCAGGCCTTGATGCCAAAAGAACTCAGGGAAAACTAACTAAAGCCGATGAGAGAAGGCAAAGATCACTGTTGACCATAGCAAGGACAAAGCACTAAACAGACCCAGAGAAACTACCAAACCAAAGAGGCCTGCATGCTCTCTTCCCTTTGAGGGCCCTTGGGGAGCCCTGATACCCTGACAAGTAGTGGAAAGGCCCTGGGACTTGCACTCAGAGTCACCTGGTTCCACTCTTTATTGGCTGTGTTGCCATGAACTGGTCATTTAACCTCTTTGAACCTTAGCTTCTTCATCTTTAAAGAGATAATATCTACTCGCAACGCTGTTATGAGAATTTGATGAGGTCATATATGACAAACGTCCAACACATAGAGGGTGGTAAAGGAATGACAGCAACACCTATAACTGTTATCAAACAACTGACACACTGTACGAAGATGTCCAGTTTCTAAATCAGACTCTTAATTGTGACTTCACTTCTCTATCACAAGCTCCTAGCAGGTGGCAAACCAAAAATGCTGTTAGAACTTGCTGGGGCTCAGCAGAAGCAGAGAGAAGGTGGGAGGGAGACAGGAGAGAGAAAGGATAGACCAATGTCATGTTCCCTTTCAGCAAAGACACTGCCTATTAACATAGAGTCGTCAAGCATCTCATGGACATCATCTGCCACATAAATAATGGATAATAATTCTAATTATACCACCATCTAAAACTTGACTTAAGAAGTCTTTTTTTTTTTTTTTCCTCCAACTTAACTCAAGCAGATCCTCTTTTATTTTATAACTTCCAGCCTCTACTCAGTGATTCAGGTCTGGGTTCTGACTTTAGACACAGCACAGAAGGGAAAATGTCTTCTCAGACCCATTGTGAAAAAGGGAAGCATTCCAGGCCAGCTGGAGGCTCCAGAGAAGTGTAGAGCAATATTTTTAAAAGGTAGACTTTGGACTACCTGTGTGAGAGTCACTGGGGGAGGATGGGAGCCCCTTTTTTAAAACTGAAGATTTCTGGGTTCCACCCAGAGCCATTAAATCAGAATTATCTGAGAATGATCCCTGGGAGTCTGTATTTTTAACAGGTTCCCAGAAGAGCTTGATGTGCACTAAACTTTGAGAATGGCTCTAGTGTAGGAATTTTCAGGGAGAAGCCAGTGGGTATCAGTGCCCTTCAGGACTTCCCATGGAGCATGGTGATAAAGAACAATTTCATTGTGTTTTACTGTTTACAAAATGCTTTCACAAACATTATCGAATACTAAAGAGTGTACATACAAACAAAACAGAGATATCCATACTGCAAATTATTTATATTGATAAACAATACAGCTCACCTCATCAACCCAGATCAGAGAAAAGGCTGTTCTACATAAATACATTTGCTAGAAAAACTGGAATTTAACACTTTGAATGCCAAGCATTTGAGAGAAGTAATCATAGTATTATTTTAATGAATTTTACAGGTCCCTGCCTTAATAAACCAAGGATCTCAAACATAATTTAACATTACATTGACTCAGGGTCATCACTAGGAGCATCTGCTTTTGCAGGAAGCTGTAAAAGCAGTGATGTATGGTGCATCAGTGCATATTGATGTGCTCTGGGCTCCGCTCATGTGAAACACTCTTTGTCCTGACATTTGACGGCTCCAAGCTCGAGGCATTTTGCTTGCCGTTTATAGTTTTTCTAACTTCTCTTTGAATCGACTATCGAATGTTGCTTCCTGCCAATATGACACAAAGCACCACCTCCCTCACCCTTTCTGATGATGTACTACTTATATTCTAAGGTAGAAGAAAACTGAGAAAGTCTTATACTTGTAAGTACAATAAGAGGAAATCACCTCTGACAGTTTGTGAATAGAAGGTCCTAGGAATAATATTCACGAGGCTGAGTGTGACAAGGATCTGGGGTCACTTGTATATTTACCACTGGAGCATGGAGGGAATAGACATGGATAAAGCATGGATCACTCAGAAAGAGAAGATTGACTATTGCTGGGTGAATTAGTAAGAATTCTTTCTGTTAAGACAGTCAGATGGACATCTTGAATTAGTTTTAGAATGAGGCGGTATTTGTTAGCTCACAAAACTGGCAGGTTTCTCACTCAATAGCTCATCTCTGCTTCTGCGTGTGCTGACAATGCTGAAGATGGGCGTTTTGCGGCAGGAAGCATGCTCCACATTCAAGTCATCCTATCTTAGAACCCAAAGGAAAGAGAGGCCTCTTACTTTTCCACTTTGATATAGCAGAGAAGTTCTCTGATTAGACCAACCCGGGTCATATTTCCACCCCTTGTACCAATCACTTGTGGAAGGATGAATGGTCAGGCCTAGATCTTGTGCCGATTACTGTGGTGAAGGGTACCCAGTGCTATGACTGGAGCCCATTATAATAAGAAGGTGGGTCTGGAGCAGCTCCCCAAAGGAAGTGGAATTGATCTTAGCAGAAGGGGGGACAGAAGCTACAGAAATTAAATAAGAGACGTTGACTGTGGCAGAACCACAAATCAAGGCCCATCTAATGAGAGCACCAAGGGAAGATCAGGTAAGGATGATTGGGCTCGGATCAGGGAGAGCTGGAGCTGCAGATGTGTCAGTGTCCATGATGCTAAGTCCCCTCTTCCCATGGAATCCCCAGCAGGAGACTTTTAGTGAAGAGAACATTTTATTTCAGTGACTCTGCATCAGCCAATGGAGACCAGGTTACCCTGTGGGAACCAATAACCTGCAAATCTCAGCGCTTTACATGAAGGCTGATCGCTCAGTACTAGCACACGTCCAGTGCAGGTTGCATCTGAGCATCATGATCCTCACTGAGACTAGGCTGGAGGAGCAGCCACCGTCTGAGAGCGGTGGGTTATGTCTCAATCTAGGAGCTTCTGTCTGGAAGCAACCCTCCACTTCTGTTCAGGCAACTAAGTGAAATCCTGCCATGAGTCTGAGAAGAATTTAATGGACAACACTAGTGACTACCAAAGACTCTGTGGATTCCCCAGCCTCCAAAGGAAGGAGAATGGAGGGGAGAAAGAATCGTTCCCTACCAGACTCTACTTAGTGAAAGCAGCATTCTGGGTTCACTCCCATGCCTCCATACCACTACCCGACTCAACTGGAACCTAGTAAAGGATTCTGACATTGCTGTTGTCAGGAGAAGAGGAGTAGAATCTTCCAACTTTCTACTGGAATACTTAGAAAATGTGAGAGAAAACAGAGCTATCTTGGCTATAACATGGTCTCTAGATAGATATAGATATCATATAGACAATCATATACATATCTGATTGGTGATAAGAGTAGAAAAAACTGGGAGGGAACTGGGGAAGGACTCTAAATCTCTCAACAGGTTTACCTGGGGGAGACTGTAGAGATGATATCTATCCAGAAAATGATGCCTTGCCTCAGTGAAGTACCACATGTAGCGTCAAGAAAAAAATCCTGCCAAACTAGGAGAGAAATAAAGAAGTAAAGAAAAAAGAGAGGGGCAGAGGGGGGAAGGAAGCAAGGAAGGATGCAAGGAAGGAAAGAAAGGAAGGAAACAGCTTACCTGTGAGCAATTAGCCTATAGTGGCATAGGTCAGACATTTATTCACCCAGCATTTGCTAAGAACCTACTCTATTGACCAAGTACCAAAGTTGAAAAGATGACTAAGACATAGCCCTTGCCTCGAAAACTTAATTTCTTGTAGGCAAACAGGCAAGTAAAGAGAAAACATAAAACTAGGGAGACACTGCTGTGTCAGAAGCAAGCCCAAAGGTTACAGGCACCCCAAGAACAAACACCTATCTCAAACCTGGTCCATAGCAATCAACTACAAATGGCATCTGAATGAAGGGATCTCTGAAAAAATCCTACAGGGTAAGTAGAAGCTAGCCAAACAAAGGGAAGCAGTTTGAGGAAGAATATTCCAGGGAGGAGGGAGTGCATTTGAAAAGATTCCAGGTAAGGGAGAGGTGCTATAATTATTGATACATCCGTATGAAATTAGAATGGGGATGATGGTAAGAGGTGAGACTGGAAAGAACGGTCTGTCAAGAGCTTTTTTGGGCTTGCAAAAGAATTTGTATTTTATCGTGAGATTAATGATGAGAATTTTAAGCAAGAAACCAAAATGGTCAGATTCAGATTTTTTTTTAATTTAATTTAATTTTATTTTTTATTAAAGTATAGCTGATAATTGGGAGATTGGGATTGACATATATACACTAATATGTATAAAATGGATAACTAATAAGAACCTGCTGTATAAAAAAAAATAAAATAAAATTCAAATAAATAAATAAATAAATAAAAATATAGCTGATTTACAATGTTTCAGGTGTACAGAAAAGTGATTCAATTATACATACATAGTGAAGTAAGTCAAAGACAAATATCATATAATATCATTTATATATGGAATCTAAAAAAATGATACAAATGAACTTATTTACAAAACAGAAATAGACTCACAGACATAAAAAACAAACTTATGGTTACCAAAGGGGAAAGGCAGAGGGAGGGATAAATTGGGAATTTGGGAGTGACAGATACATACTACTGTATATAAAATAGATAAACAACAAGGATATACTATAGCACATGGAATTAGATTCACATTTTAAAACAATCATTGTACCTAAATTATGAAGATGGACTGAAGAAGTACAAGACTGAAGGCAGGGGTGGGGAGCAGTCAGGGGGCTTTTATAATAATCCAGGGAAAAATACTGAATCTAGGGAGCTGAGAAAGAGGGGGGCATCAACAACTCCCAGCCCTAATCAGCTACTTAAGGAATGTAGGTACTCAGGAAGGGAGAAAGATGGGATCTAGAGTCCTTTGGACCAGAATAGAGACACCATCCTATTTATTTTCTTCCTTGGTCCGTGCTATTAAAAAAGGTTTGCTGAGAACCATGACACTGAGAGGGTAAAGTTGATGGGTGATCGTGTCCCCTGTACCCTGTCAACATCATCCCCCTAGAAGCCATCAATTGCATGGTGTTGAAGAGACCAATTCAGCATCATCCAGAGGCACCTCAAATAAGTAACAGGAGTGAACGACTTGTGTGGTCAAAAAAATTCAAAAGAATCATGTGGTCTGTACCCACAGTAGACTCTGATACTAAAAGGATAAGGCACTTAGGGGGACTCTTTCTCTCCATCTCTGCAGAGCTTACCAATCTCTTCACAGAACTTGGGTCTATGTGTCCACAGAAAACAATGTGCAATAGAGTTATTGCATCAGTTCCCAAACATAGCCTATAAATGATGATATTTTTTTGTCTTAAACAATGTATGACCAGTGCTCAGCACTGAACTTTTTCCAAAACATCCTGAACTCAGCCCATTAATGAGACCGCAGCAGCAGCAAGCAGGAGCCCATGCCTCGGGGCCACAGTCACTGCAAGAGATACCCAAGTCCCATCAGGAACAAGAGGACTATATCTGTTTACCTTCCTCCTGGCTCAGCAAGGAGTCTCAGCTGGTTTGAGGCAACAAATCTACCTGAAACCAACTGAACTTATTATAACAGGCAGGAGGGGAAAGGATAGCAGCTGGACTATTGGAAAATGGGAGAAAGGACAAAATTCAAGGAAACTCCATTTCAACTTACCATCTTTGGGATGTGTTTGTTTGTTTGTTTTGGGAAAAACAACACTGAGGGCAGGCAGTCAGGTCTAATAAAACGTATAGTCTCAACATCACTTTCTCCACTTTCCCAATCTGCACTTGCGTTTCAGAAACAGGTCTACACTGCTTTAGGCAGAGTCCCTCTGCCTCGTGAGTAATTCACAGAGCCTTCTCAAGTCCTCAGGAACTGACTACTAGCTCAAGGCCTCAGTGGAGAGTGTGCAGCACCCTGAGATTGGATCCATATGAGTTTCCAACAACAGCCAACCCTTCCCCAATCAGCCAAGTCAACCTTGCTACACCTCCCACCCCTGCTCTAACCCTGCCTGTCACAGTGCTTCTTTGAAATCCTATCTGATCAAGCACGACTTCTCAGCTACACCATTTTCTGTTCTTTTTAAGATGGTGGGCAAGCATGGGTGCAAGAATGGCAACTGTAAGTTTTCCAAGGCATCCTCCCACTCAGAAACGAGCCTTTCATCTCATCACCTGTTTCAGGGGAAACAGTTGGAAGTACACGGAGTTGTGTTTTGTGTGGATGTCAAATATACCACTCTGCACTGTCAAGATGTTGCATCGTCACCCTTGTCCTGTGCTCAGTATGTTGCCAAAGAAAGGAGGGTTTCAGGATGTGGGGCAGGGGAAGGACTGCCCAACTGGACACTTTGATCCGGTCTCATAGACAGAAGGATATGAGTCTCTTACCTGGAATGATTTGAAGAACTTCCCGACTTCCCTTCACTTCCAGACCTGGTCCAAAGTATCTCCCGATCAGTTCTCTATGATGTCTGAATGTCCACCATGATATATCATTCTGAGTAATAATATTGCTTTCCAATAGTCTGCTATCAAAATGTAAACCAGTACAGGAAGGATTTTGGTTTCAGGCTTTAATCAGTCATTAGCCTGTCAGGTTTCCACCTAGCAAATCTGAGACACATGGAACAGGACAAAAAGCTAGAGTTATTTAGGTACTGGGTGCCCAGGTGAGGAAAGGTTACATAAGACATAGGACAGGTCTTACTTTACAATTGAAAAGGAGTGTTAGTAGAGAAGGTGAGGAGACAAATAAAGGCAAACATCAACAACATGTATATCCCTCACTTAGCCATTTGTTCAAGGCCGGTCTTGGCCCCAGGCTCAATCTCCACTGAATTTTAGTGCTGAAGAAATTTCAAGAGAAATGTGGGGCAAAGGTTCACTCTCAAGTATAACTGAACCGCATTTCCTTCTAACAAAGTGGCATGTGGATTGATGTTTTTATATCAATGTATCAATGGAAAGACATCTCTGTTTTTTACAAGGACCATATCAACAATTCTGTCAGACTTTCAGAAAATGTTAGTTTGTTGGCACTTAAATTTTATCTTCTCTACCTGCACATCTACCTACCCCCAACTGGGAAAAAAAAAAAAAAAAAGCTTTCCTGTCTAGTCATTAATGATGTATATACAGTCACTTAAAGAGAACTAGAGGACTCATTCTTCAAGGAAGCATGCTGGGGTATTTTTCTTTGTAAAACAAATAACTGCCTCCAAATGTATATGCCAGTTAAAGTGTTTTCTACATTGGGCTTTCTAGTACCCTTCTTAGAGAAGTAAGATCTCAGCAGAATGTCACATTTTTTACTGAATTAAGGAAGTAGGTTTAATTTGGGACAGGAGGAGGGGGAGAGCTTCAAGTTACCAAGAACAATTTTAGGATCTCCTTCTGCAGATATCTGTTTAAATGGAACGCTCAAGATTGTAGTCTGCCTAAAGAGAGGGGGTCCTGACACAGATGACCCAAGGAGCTCTCTTCCAAGGCTCAAGCGCCATAATCCTAAATCCTGGTCCTTCCTTTTTGGATCCTTTGACAAAGCAAGAAAGCAGAATATCTTGGCCATCCTGTTCTCCTAGCGTACTGAGTAATCTAATAGGCTAAAAGCCCTGGTTTGCATAAAAAGTAAATCAGAGGAGTCCTTCTCCACAAATTCTGAACAGAGCCCATCTTGATAAATAAAATGTGACATTCATAACAAACAAACCAAAAAGCAGATAAAGGATGAGAGCCCTCAGCATTAATGCTGGAAAACCTTTGGTGATAAATAAGTAATATTATAATAAAAGATATTATAACACGTTGTCATTTGTAGGGAGAAATGTAATACAGTCTGAGGAGGAAGATAGATGGCTCAAGTTGTTTCTCTGACAGTGGAAGTAATAGCTATTGAATGTTATGTTTAGCATATCATAAAATCAGTGTTAGAAGGCAAGACAGCCCTCAAGCTTTCCTGAAGTCCACATTCAGCCTTTTGACATCAGCAAGGAAAATCGCCTGGAATGCAGCTCACCTGGGATGGATAGCCTCAACTTAAACCAAATCAGAAGAGACAGAGCTTCCCCTTGGCCCTCAGCCTGAAGTGGAAATGAACTTGGGGGTGACTGGAGAATGTCTTTCTTCAGCCCCCTCTGTACCTGCCATCCCCAAGGGGCTCCTGCCAGTTGCAGGAGCCAAGCTGTCAAGCTTGAATTCATGTAACACTGGAAACTTTTCTGAGGATGATGGGCACTAGCTCTCTTTATACATGGAGGAGCCATGGACCAATTCAGAATCCCTTTAGAGGTACTGAAAATCCTCCATCTTCTCACACTACCAAAAAAAATCTACACATGTTCCTATCACATTCCTGACCCCCCATTATTTATTATGTAAGTTATATCCCATCCACCTGAAGGAGAAGAGAGAGCCATGTGTATCTATGAGACAATAGAGCCTGACCTTCCCACATTTACAAGCTGGAGCTGTGCAGCCTTGCTCGTTGTAGGGACAGGAAAGCCAGTCAGCAGAAATAATTCAACCAAGCGCTCACACAGGAGGGGGCTTCACTTGTGCCAAATGATGCAAAAAGAACACTATTTTATTTACTTTGTTTTTGGCGAATTATTTGCCAGGAAAGCCCACTAACAAAACACCTGGGCAAAACGCATCCAAATGATTTTTTTTTTTTTTCATTCTGAAGCAGCCTAGAGGATGGATTTGAGAAAGGATTCGGACAGTCCTCAGCCTCTGCTTTCCAGGAGTTGTAACGGTGGTACTAGAATCTGAGCACTGCTACTTCTGGGCTTCATAGTCTGGAAGAATAGGGCCCTGGGACTCTGTGATACAACTGGACTCAGAGGGTTGGCGGAGGATGACTAGGAAAAAAGATTTATCTGTCTTATTTCTTGAGAGGATTTGATTTACCATGAATTTTTCTTCTTTTCTGCCTGATCCTCAAGATAAAAATTCCATCAGAAACCTCTGGCTCCCTGTACCATCAACATCAATCTCAGAGATGGAAAGAAGTGTCCTTTGTTCCCAAAGGATACTAGGAGCCACCAGCTGTCCCTGTTGTATATAGAAAGAGAAAGAAAGGTCTCCAGGAAAAGCTCTGAGTGGAGTGGCTGAGCAGGGGGTGAAGGCAGTATGTGAGTGGGTGCTTGGGGAAGGAGACACTCTTCAGTAGAGGCAGGCTGGCCATTCCTTTCCTTTCTTGGGTCCTGGTTCAGGAACTTTGTAAATAATAGAGACAGATATTGAGAATCTTCTATGCAGAGGGTTCTGTGCTAAGTGTTCTGTGGGGTATAAAGGCAGCCCATTCCCTGCTCTCAAAAAGAGTGAAGAGATACACACACTTGAAAATAAGACTATGACCAGGCAGTACAGTCTTTGCTCCCTCAACAAGATCAGTGAACATAGTTCTGATGCCCATCACCAGTTTCCACTCAATGCACAGGAAAGGCATCTTGAAATAGTGGTTAAGAGCCTGAGCTTCGAAATCTTAGGTACTTGACTCTGTATCCTACTTTGACTACTTACTAGTTCTGGGATACTTGGCAAGTTATCTTAATCTCTTTGAGAACTGGGTTTCATTATATTAAAAAACAGACAATCATTGTTGCTACTTCATGGGACAATTTAATGAGTTAATGGATGTAAAGCACTTAGCACAGCATATAGTAAATGCTCAATAAATGTTGGCTGAAAGGAAGTTGAAGATATGCCAGACACTGCTTGAAGCTGGCTACCCAGATGGTTAATATGTTGCTCTCCAGGAGCTTAGAGAATAATAACTCAAAGTCAAATAACTGTAGCAAAATGGCAAAAACGCATACTGAGCTGCCTGTTTTTGTTAAGATGTTAGAAATGACATAACTTCCTTTTTTTGGTTTCTTTTAAGGGGGTTTTTGAGACTGGGAGATTTCATCTTTCAAGCATGTACAAATGAGGTAACTTGGTTTAATGAAAGGCCCCCAAGTAGAGAAGTAGGACTTGTGATCCTAAACCATCCCATCCCAGCTCCATCTAAGGCCAAGTGTGTGACCTGTGGAGGTTAATGAGTTAATTAATTAAAACATTTTTTAAGTATCTACTATGATTCGGGCACTATGATTGGTGCCAGAAGTATAGCAGTTATGGCATAAATTGCTAGTGCTCACCAGTATCCATGCTCTCCTTTGCTTCCTGAGCACACAAAAGGGCTACATTTCCCAGCTTCCCTTGCAGTTAGGTGAAGCCACGTGGCTTGAGTTCTGGCCAATGGAATGTGAGCAGAAGTGAGGTGCTCCACTTTCAAGTCTGACTCATAGAAACCTCCCACCAATTATCACTTTCTCACTCCACATCTACCAGGTAAATCAGAAACCTTTCAGGGACCCAGAGGAAGAGGCAGCCACAGATGGAGACTTGAGTCCTTGAATCTTGGGCCCAGGTTAGACTGTGATATGAATGAGAAATGGACTTTTGTGCTAAGTCACTGAGATTTGGAAGTTTATCTGCTACAACAATTAGGGTTATTTTTCATACCTAATAAAGCAATGAACAAGAATGACTTGACCCTGGCCTTGTGGCAGACTGTTAAAAATGAACAATTAAATAAGTAATTATAATGTAATGTGATGAATGTTAGGGCAGTGAAAAGACAGAGAAATGGAAGCAGACAATAGGATGACCTAAGCTACCCAGGGAGTTAGAGAAATCCTCAGAAAAGGTGCAATTATGGTGAGACTTGGTGTATTAGTCAGCTCTGGGTGCCATAACAAAGTACCTTGGGCTGGGTGGCTTAAACAATGGAAATTTATTTATTCTCAATTTGAGAGGGGGAAGTTCAAGATCAAGGTGTCAGTAGAGTCAGTTTCATCGTGAAGCTTCTCTCCTTGCCTTGCAGACAGCTGCCTCCTCGCTGTGTCCTCACTTGGTCTTTCCACCATGTGTATACGTGTCCATGTCCTAATCTCCTCTTCTTGTCCTTACACCAGTCATATTGGATTAGGGCCCACCTTTACGACCTCATTTTACCAGAATTATCTCTTCCTTCCTTCCATTCTTTCTTTCTTTTTTATTTATTTATTTATTTATTTGGTTGCACCAGGTCTTAGTTGCAGCAGGTGGGCTCCTTAGTTGCGGCATGCATGTGGCATCTAGTTCCCTGACCAGGGATCAAACCTGGGCCCCCTGCAATGGGAGGGCAGAGTCTTAACCACTGCAACACCAGGGAAGTCTACCAGAATTATCTCTTTAAAGGCCCTATCTCCAAATACAGTCACATTCTGAGGTACTGGGGGTTAGGGCTTCAACATATGAATGCAACCCATAACAGATGGGTAAGAGTTAGCCAGTTGAAGGATTAAGGTGAACTTCAGGTTCTCTATCTGGTCCAATGATGAGAGCTAGCACAGAGTAGGCAGGAGGATGAGGAAAGAGCTCATATTTCTAAGAAGCAAGGTGCTAGAGCTATTCAAGGGAGGATTCAGATCACAGCCTGACAGCAGTGCTTTGATTGCAGATTTGGAACTTAATATATTAAAAATCAAATTGTGGAAAGGCAGGAAGCAGCAGCACACCTTGGCTCTTTAGAGATGGAAGGAGATTGACTGCAGCTGTGGTTTGTGGACCTGGAGCCTGCATGGGGCTACTCTGCTTTCTAAGAAATCCCAGGAGGGTCTTTTAGAGTAAAGATTGGCCCCAGAAGTCAGATCACAGAATGATAGCTACCTGGTTATGTGCAGAGATTGAAGATCAATGGATGAAAGATCAATCTGAATAAATGATCTATTAACACATACAACAGTTTCCTAGCAATTAATCTCCAGGAGGATGACAGCACGTCAGTTACAGTGAACTGATGATGGTGATTGACATAATGGGATCGTCTGCAGCTGCCAGGATGCTGAGTGAGTGATATTCACATTTATTTTCCTGCTTGGATTGAGTGGTTTCTGGGGCTGCTCTGGAGTTTAGGGCTGAAAACATACTGCTTAGAAGACCAAAATAGTCTTTTCTAAGAGAAGGTGTACATAAGCAGATCCAGGACCAATCTCTGACCTACTGGAAGAAAAAAAGAGGGACCTTTCTTCTCTCCCAAGTGATTAGTGAGATCTTTGAAATATGGAGCTTGGTAGAGGGATTTGGAGAGCCTTGCTCAGAAATGAGAAATGTTACCCCACATTGGAGGGCTGTCATTGTGAAAGGAAAGAACTGCGTATCTATGAGAAATATGTGCTTATGAGTATTTTTTCCCCTTGGTTTTTTCAGAAGAATACCATGAATGAACCTTGTTTCTCCAAAATACATGACCCCACACTTTTGGTCTTTCTAAGCTTAGAATTTTAAATGTCTGCCTAGTGAATCCCTACTTACTCTTCAAAGGCCATCTCATCAGCTCATAACCTCTCCTAAAAGAACTTTCCCAGGTACTTTCAATGCTCCTCCCAAAATATATCCCCAATCCATCCACCTTTCTCTTTGTCCACACCTACCATCTTAGTCCAAGTCAACATTATCACTTGCCTTCACTACTTCAAGAGCCTCCTACCTGGTATCCCTGCTTACAGCCTTACCCTCTATGGTCTAATCTTCACACAACAGCCAGAATTGTTTTAAGTAAATACCAATGTGTATTATTACCATTGTACCCAGAGTAAAATTCACTCTAACACTTACCATGGCCCACACAGCCCTACATAAGCTGGCTCCTGACAGCTCCTGTACTTTCATCTCTTACCAAGCTCCCCAGAGCTCCTGCTACAACAGGATAACGTCAGATTTATCTGCTCCATGGAGCCTTACTTTTGCTGTCCTCCCTCCCTAACACCCTCTTCTCCCAACTCTCACAGCTCAGAGCTCCCCAAGATTTTTTCCTCATCATTTATACATCTCGGCTCCTCAAAGAGGCATATGTGAACCAACCCAGCAGGTAGCTGCCACTTCCTTACCCCAAGTCACTATCATATTACCCTGTTTATTGCCTTCACAGCACTCATCACTATGTGGAATTATATATATATTTTAAAGTTGTTCATTACATGTCTTTGCCCAGTAGAAGTTAAACTCAATAAAAATAGAGAGCTGAATGAGATGATTGTGAGAAAGTAAGGGGAGACACAAGGGATCCTGCTTTTCCCTTAAAGGAAGAAGCCCCTCTTTGTTCTGGCATTATTTGCATTTCCCAGCATGCAGCCAAGTACCTGACATATAGCAAGTGTTCAAGTATTTTTAGAATGAATGAATGAATGAATGGCATAATCACTTACTCCTTTGAATTTCCATCATATCCTATTTCCATCTCTGTAAAGACATTCACTATATTGTAGAGTAGGGATTTGTCAGACGCTGTTTCTCTCATCCTTGATTATGAGCTCCTTATAGAGAGGATCATGTATCATGAAATGATGTGTACTAAAGCAGAGGACTCTGTGTTATCCATGTAGTCAGTACTCCTCAAACTTTAATGGGTGAACAAATCAGCAGGGGGATCCTGTTAAAATGCAGTTTCCGATTCATAGTCTGGAATGGGACTCAAGATTCTGCATTTCTAACAGGCTTCCAAATGATGCCAATGCTGCTGGCACTCAGAATATTTTGAGTCAAAAGGCATATTGTGGGTGGATGCTTTAAAATGTTATTTTTCCTTCCCTTTGTATTTGTTACAGAGCCTCCACACAGCTCTGTAGATGTAAAATATACATTAAATTAGTACACATTAAGTGAATGAATAAATGAATGAGTCAAATACTCTCAAATTTACAGGAAGTGAAATTTAGTCTTAAAGAGTTAAGCAGTGTGCCTACCTAAGGCATCACAGTTTGGTCTAGAATCCTTGCATCTAGTGCTGTCTTTACTGAGTCACAAGTCCTCCATCCAGCCACCTCCTAGGATTGAGGTTTAGAGGTTCAAGGGCATTAAGCATAAGCTTCTGAGTACAGAGTAACTCCCCACCCCACAGCAAATGTCAAAGCTGGGGGGAGCCCTGACAGGAGAAGGGGGCCATTGCTTGGTAACTACTCAGTGCATTCACACCCCTGCAGGCTGTCAGGATTTTCATGGTCTGCCCAGACTGGAGAGGTATCATCCAAGAAATCTTTCTCTGCCAGGAAAGCAGACAGGCATTTCTTCTTGGCAAAATCCATCACATCATGACACATAAGCCAATTGCTGAAGGGGCCTGACAGAGACTTGAGAGGAAATACACAGTTTTATTAGGTTGAAGAGGAACATCCCCATGACCTGGGATTATGAGGCAAGGGGCAGACCCAAGGGCATGTGGACCCTCTTACATTGCTCCCAAGAGGCTTGGAAACAAAGACTGCCCTGCAGGTTCAGCCTCTGCTCCAAATTAGCTCAGAAATGGTTCCACCTGGGCAGATGGGCCCTTAATTCACACTCCATCTGACAGCACTGGAGCCGACTGGGGACTCTTCATACAAAAGTACACACTACACCCTAGCACCATGGGATCTGCCTGAGAAGAATCTGTGTTGACTAGCAGGCGGCTGAGCAGAAAGGATAGCCCAGGAGACAGATGTGCACAGTTGTTCCTATGCGCCCAGCAGGAAAACAGGCATTGGCTCTAGGGAGAGGATATGGAACACACAAAAGAAGCATATGTTGCCAAAAACCTGACCCAACTGGAAGCTTTTTCCAGACTCTTTCCTTTCATCATTATTTCCATCCCTGTTGGTCTTGAAAAGCAGTGATTGTTACCTTGGTCCTTCTGATCAGTCATTTAGAATAGAATCAAGACACACTTGCAGGAAAAGCTCCAGAATCAAGGCTTCCAGACTCAAGAATTGTATCACCCCCTGCTTTCCAGATGACTCCAAGAACTTAGGAAATGTGAATGATTCAAAGAATTGACATAAAGAAAGTGTTCAGCTATTTTGTCCCTTTGCTGTAAGCAGAAAGAAAAGCAAAGTGCAGGATGTCTATAGGGCACTTCAGTCAGATAGACAGATAGACTTCCTGACTGTGCACACGCCGAGATCTTGGAACACAAGCTGCCTCCCTACAGCACTGATAGACAACCTACTACTGAAAATATGGTCCAGAAACAACAACAGCACCTGGGAGAGTGTTGAAAATGCAGAGTCTCAGGCCTCTTCCCAGACCCAGATGCTCCTCCAACTAGGGTAATAGCCACAATCCTGACCAAGGATAAGGAGATGGACAAATGAGGATTCAAGTTCCCTAAGATTTTCTCATCGAAACCCTTTTCTCCCCCATCCTGATTATGGGTCCCCAATTACTGTGCAAGAGAAAAACCTGCATTTCTGCTTTATCCCCAAAAGACAGCAAGTTTTCAGTTCTTAAGCACTGAAAGCAGACAAGTGAGATAAGCTCAAATTTCCCCCATGAATCAAAAATGAAACCAAGAGTAGCTTCTTTCCTTTACAGAAAGAGCAGGATCCACTGTGTCTCCCTTGCTTTCTCACAACCATCTCCTTCAGCTCTGTCTGCCCCGTACTTCCCTCTTTTTCCTCCCCGATTCCTTGACTCAGAACAGTTGATGGCAGGGAAAACTGGCTCATCAAGGCAAGGGGGTCTCTGCAGCCCTGAGGGTTTGTTTGAGTGGTTCTGACCAGGAAGGGGTCCTCCCTGTCTCCATCTCTCCAGATGGCTCTCAGATTCCAGTGCCTCCCTGCCATGTGCTCCCCCCACACTGCCCTTCTGCCTGAGGCTCCTCCAGAGCTCTGGGCTGTGGGGAGCACATCCTTCTGTCACTGTGAGTGCTCACCATCCCCAGCTCTCTCTGGCTTTAACCCCTCTTTTGCCTGGCTACACACCGCTCCTTCACTCCTCAGGGAACCAGAATGGCAGATGGCAGCTTGGTGTTTGGGACGTCTTCACAGGTGAGTGCATATGCCCCTATCTGGAAAGAATCCTATTGGCCGCTCTTCGTAGACTGAAAATGTGTACCCTTAGAGGCTATGTGGGGTAGTGAGAACCTAACAGACTGGCTGGAATTCAAATCCCAGCACTGCCATTTAAAATTTTTGTGACCTTGAGCAACTATTGGATGTAAATTTTTTCTTTGGATCCTTTAGCTGGGAATTGAGGATCGGATCATTATACCCACTTCCTGGCATGATACCTGGCACATAACCCATCAGTTTTCCTAGGTTTTTCCTCCTTCCCCAAAACCTCTCTTGGTCAACTGGGAGCTGGATACCGGTTAACTCAACTGTCTCTGGTTCTGGGTATGCAAGCTGCATGCCTCACTCTTTACTCTTCATGCCCACAGACAGTCCTTTCTTCCAAAGACTAGTGGTCAGTGTACCTGGGGCTCCTAGAAGTGGCCTGTCCTTTTCTGTGCAAAATCGTTCTGGAAATTTTAACCCTTCACAGATGAAAGAATTCACTTTCACACTTTTAGAAGCTTTGGGGCAGGAAAGACTCCCAGGAACCCAGAGCAAACAGCCATCTGCCTTTGCCCAGGTGTTCACTCAGGTGACTCAACTTTATGTTCAGCTTTTAGCCACTACCTGATGTCTTCATTGCTGGAAAAAAAAAACCTGGACAGATCAACTGAGATTTAATTAATATTCTACAATTAATCCAAAATAATTATTGTGGTTTTTTAATTAAGGATTGATGTGGGAAAAATGGAAATCATAAAAATAGTTATATAATGATTTCTTTCCTCAGGGAGGCTTTGACTTGCTCTTCTCAGGAGATATGAACCCAACATAACAGTTTTATTAGCTCTTATTAAAGCTTTGATACATGCACTTCAAAGAAGTGACCGTTCTCCTTTTCATCTGAAGTACAGGAATCTTCTTTGGCACCTGGGCTGTCTGGAGGGGCAGCTGCTCTCTGTAGAGCTCAGAGCCGAGACCCTGGAACAAACGGAACTTTCTGACAACCCCAATCCTCCCTAAAGCTATTTATTTTCCTTTTTTCTATCTTCTCCAACAGAGTTATGAGGTGGGGGGGTGGACAGTGTGACAGGGGTTTCTATAATCAGGGTCAAGCACCCATTAGGGGTCAATAGATGTGGCCTGACTCAGAGAACAAATTGTATTCCCAGAGCTGGGAGCAACTGTGGTGATCCCTTAGCCACTTACCCATTCTGTGCTAGAACCTTCTCAGCAACATCTGGTCCTCAGGTGTCATCTAACCTCTACTTTTAAGCCTATCAGTGATCAGGAGCTGGCTAACTTGGAAGTCTGCCTTGTCCACATCTAGATACTGCCAACTATTTATTTGTAATCTTCTGTACATTGAGTCAATATCCATTTCTGCATCCCACCATTCACAGGCCCCAGTTCTATCCTCTGGAACACAACTGAATAATCCAATTCATCTTCTCCATGGGACTCTTTCAAATATCTAAAGCCAGCTGTTATTACTTCCCAAAATGTTCCCTTTCTAAATGCATTGCCAACATAATCAGTCTTCTGTTGACAAGATGTCCAGACACTTCTCAGTGTTCTGGTCTCCATTCTTCTATTTGTCAGTGTCCTTCCCAAGTATGGAGCCCAGAATGGACTATAGTGCTCTGAGTGGCCTCTAACTAGGAGAGAGGAGGGCAGGGCCCTTATGTTATTTATGTATAAATAAATAACAAGTTAGAGAAATATACATATATTTCCTGGTAAAGTCTATGGTCATCTAAAACTCACCCAAATATTTCTTCTATGAACTACATTCAAACCAATTCTTCCTTATCCTCTATTTGTGAAATTGAATTTTCAAACCTAAAAACATTTATCCTTGTTATATTTATCTTGTTAGTTTCAACCTATCTTTCCAGATATCAAGATTTTTTGAAACTTGTTTATATCATTTGTCATATTAGTTGACCTCTGTTTTAGGTCATCACAAATTCTATAAGTACATGGTCAATGTTTCATCTGAGTCATTGATCAATTCTTGGAACATTACAGAGACCAGCAATTGCCCTTTAAGTTGCTGCTAGAGACCTCCCTCCCCTTAGATATCATTCCAGAGGTCAACTCTCTTTTGAATGGTGTTGCACTATCAGCCTCAAATCCACACACAGCCTGTATTTTCCAGGTCATTCCAGAGGATATCAGGAGAAACTCTGTTATAGACTTTACTATATTGTTATTCTTTATTTCTATACTACCCACCCCACCACCACCATCATCCCTGTCTGCCAGACTAATAAAGATGTCAAAAAAGGAGCTAAATGTTATTTGGCATGGCTTGCTTTTAGGAAATCATTGATGCTTCTAATAATCATCTCTTTATTTCTTGTGTGTTCACAAACCATCTGCTTAATAATATGCTCTAAGATTTTTCCAAGAGTGAGCATCAAGATCACTTGCCTATAGTTTTTATTATTCACATTTCCCCCTTTTGTGAAACTGAGGGCATCCTTTGCCTATTAATCCAATTCCTCATGATTGCAGACGATAGGATCAAGACTACCCAGAAAAAAAAAAAAAAAACTTCCCAGGACTATGTGTCAGATATTCAATTCAGAGTCCAAAGAATTGGGGAATCTGCATTTTAAAACATATTTCTTAGCCAGAGTGAGAGAGAGACACACACACACAGAGCCCAAGCATTAAAGAGTTCTCCTGAACACCTTAAAGATTTACCATCTAGGCCTGAGAAGCTGCAGGAAGACCTAGCATAAAGGTAAACTCCTAGCTTTATCTCCAACTAGCAATTAGTTTCTCTGGTTTCAGTTCCCTCATCTGTAAAATGATGGGATATATTCTAGTTCTAAGCTTTAGTGACATACGAGGTTATTTACTAAGGGTGACCAGACTGGTGGCTAGATTTACATACCAGGGCCTGACTCCTCAACCTTTTTTGGATGGTTTAAATAGCTATGACATTTTCATTTGCCTTCTGGACACAAGCATGCACAAACAAATATGCACACACATGCTCACACACATCAGCATCCACACTCATTAACTGTTTTTCTTTCCAGTACGTGCATTTGATGAGAATCAAATCCATTGTTCTATCTCTGTGTTATAATGAATGTGTTCTAAGAAGTTGTTATGGCATCAGCTGTCAAGAATGTATTACTAATGCCTTTTAAGACATTCTTTGTACTATGTTCCTAAAGAACAGCACTGGATCTAGATAACATTTATTAAATATTAGAAACAGTGTCAAATAACTTCACACACAAGTAAGGTTGGAGAGTTTGTGTGTTAGCACACATGTGTATTTCTAAGGAGAATAACAAAATCCGGTGAGAACAGAAATATTTTGTGATATTCTGTCAAATTCAACATACCTTATTTATGTTCCCTGAAACCTTCCGGGGCATATCTATTTATCCAAACATAACTGCAGTAAGTAAAATACAGGGAGGCCAGAAAGACATACACACACATACACACACACACACACACTCACACTCGCTACCAGCACTACCAAGAGGCTGCTGCCAAAGAGGAGATTAAGAAAGAGGCTGTAGAATTTAGATCAATGAGCTAGGAAAAAACCCCTCTAGGACATTACAAAGAACATTGAGATATCTCTCCTATCTTTACTTTCTAGCTTAGATCTAAGTGGAAAGATCTAGACATGTTTCTCAATCCTCCAGCTGATAAGAATCACCTGTAGAACCTTTCTAACCTGTGCATGCCTAAGCCAAAATTTAGACCTACCCTCCTTGTGGAACTTAATTGCTAAGCACGTTAATTTTATAAAATCTATGCTACAAACCTCCTGTAGATTTGATAGGAATCCTGAATCCCCTTCCCATGGCCACTGCCACCTTTGATAAATACCAAGGAATATTTAATGTACAAAAACACTCCATTGTACTGAAAGTCAATATGATGGCGTGACTGGGTATATAGTCTCTAAAGCCAAACTCTTTCGGTTCAAATGTTGTCTCAACTACCTTCAGTAATCTCTGTACATCCATTTCCTCTGCCATGAAACAGAGCTACTAACAGCACTCCTGTTAAGAACAAATGAACTAACATAAATAAAGGATTGGTTTTTCCCATATGGTTAACATTCATAAACGTAAACTCTTTTAGGCAAATGTACCTAATCCTAATTTCTAGGATCTGGGTTGGCACATGTAACCATGTTTTCTGGTGAAACCATGGCCCACTTGACCGTGCACTGCCATGTATTTGATTTTCTTCCTGCTCTGTCTCAGTTCCTTTTCACCTCCATCTTGCTTTCCTGGGATTGCCTCTTCCACGAACACACAATAAAGCATTTACCATAAGTTATGCCTCAGGCTTTGTTTTCCAGGGAACTAAACAAAGATTTGAGGATTACCAAGATAAACTGGCATAGAGTGTTATTATGCTTTTGAATAGAAAACATAAATATCCATAATTGGAATCTGAACAATCATCAAACATAACCAAGTTTGCCTAAGACTTGAGGGTTAAAGTAGGGGCCAGTCCAGAAGGCAGAACCCACCCCCATGCTCCTTCTCCAATACCCCCAGTGAAAACTGCCAGAGAAAAAGTTCAGTTCGAGATCAAGAAGGCCTTTCCCCTGATGACAGCCCTGGAGGTGACTAGGAAGAATGAGTCTGGTTTTAGAAAAGCCCAAGACCTTAGGAGCCTGCCCTGTGGACCAACCCTATACTGGAAAGTGGTGAGAAGCTTCATAATTTGAGGACTTACTTGAGTCCCCAGGAATTGCTCCTAGGTCATGGGATCCAAGGTCCACCTAGGAGAAAAAGAGAGCTCATGGGAAACCAGGAGTCTATGTAGCTTAATCTCATAGAAAGTGGATTATTTCTTCTCCCAGCTCAATGCAGGGCAAAAGCTATTTGCCTGGGTCCTGCCTTACATTCCTGAATTTGGCTAAGGACTGAAATGGCCTACACTCAAAAGTGGGACTCTTCACTAGGGAGGAACAGGGTCTGAGACACTTAGTTAAGGTTTATACTGTGAGATCATAGGACCCTATGAGAAAGTGTTTCTGTAACCCAAACATTTGTCTAAGCATATTCATGGTAAAACACTACATACGTGGGATTCCAGAGAGAAATGAGGGGGAAGGGCCATGGTGCCCAGAGTTGTGTTTAATGTTAAAATCCTCAGACCTCTGGGTGGTAGCAGCAAAATGCAAATGGAAGAAAACACCAGTCGCAAGAGTCATTTCTCCTTCCACCTCCTCAGTTTGCCAGAGGCGATTACACTCACTGCATCTTCTTCCATGTCCTAAAATAGTTAACCTTGGTTCCTGCCCACACAGGAAATGTATGAAGAGCCCAGTATCAAGGCCAAGGATTGCCTCAGCAACCAAAGTCCTCATTACTGGCACCCACACCCATGTCCCTGCTTTTACTTCCTGGTTCCATTTCTGAGCTTTAGTTCCTCTACTGGTTTCTAACATTTTATCTGAAATTTGAAATTCTCTCTCTCTCTGTTTTTTTTTTTTTTTTTTTTTTTTGTACCTTTGGTATCTTAGTTCTTTTCCATATAACTGGATTTGGTGATCAGTCAGCCCTGCTCTCCTTGGTCAGGTATAACTGGACTTTGGCTGACCCACCTGATTTAACAGACATCCCCTGCCCAGTATTAGCAACTGAATTTCAACTCTGACCCTATGCTCCCCAAAGTCTCTATTCAAACACACACACATACACACACACTCCAGAATGATAAATGACCCATTTTGCAACACAGTTTTAAGAGAGACAAAAACTGTCTAATTCTGTTCGTGAGTTTCCACGCTAGATCTATTACCCCCCATCATAAAGTCCAAATGAATCACAGAGACAGCTCGGCTGCACTCAGTGGTCCTCGGCACATGAGTTCTTTGGTGAGAGAAGACCTAAGCAATGCTCCATGACCCTGCTGATGTCAAGCTGATTTATCCCCAGCTCCCTCCACTTCTACTCCATTACCCAAATGTCAGGAGACCAGAAGCTTCATTTTGCCATTGACGATAAAGGAAAAGAGAAGTGATGGTGGGAAATAGATGAAATCAGAAAGGGGAAAACAAAGCTGTCTCTGGGTCTCCATTTGTACGAGACCCCACTCCCTACCTGCATTTAAGCCCAACCACTGTTGTGCATGGATTCTCACTGATGAGGTAAAAAGTTTCTAGAGCCACCAAATTCACATTACTTAAGCAAGATTGAACTGTTTAAAATTTCAGTGTTGTCCGCCAAAAAAATAATAACAGGAAGTTGTCTAGAGTGGAATGTGCTGACAGCAGTAATGTTTTGGCAATAATTCATGTGTAGGAGATGATGCTCTGGAAGTCAGCCCAGCAGGCTAATGTAGATTGGGGATGCTCTCCTACTGATGGCCAAACAATTGATTGGCATTTCTGCCCCATCATGAAATCAGCTCACAAATGAAGTGGAGGTGGTTCCAAAAAGGAGGAAAATTGGAGAAGAACGAGGGAATGAAGGGTGATGAGCAGTGCTGCCCAGAGAAATTTGGGCAGAAAGACCAAAATAACATTTTCAAGCTCAGTTTCCAATCTAAGCTAACCCCCATCTTGATTTTCTGCTATAATTTTAAAAGCTAAAAAAAAAAACAAAAAAATAATCATCTAATAAAGGTGATATTATCTACTCATTCTATCTTCCACCTGGGACCATATCTCCCTCCCAAATAAATTGGCTGCCTCTTTCTAATTGTTCTGACAATAAGCTTCAGAAAACCAATGAATGCTTCTCGGTGCACACAGAGCTGAGTGCTTCTCTGTCCTCATTGGTAGATGTGCCATCCACTCGATGTCAATGAAGAAGCAACGTGCCTCTTTGTCTGTCTCCCCAGGCTGGATTCAGCCTGCCATTCAGGATGCTTTAGGGTCTCCTCTGTCCATGAGTCAGAAAAGGAAAATTCATTTCTGAATTATGATCTATGGAATGTAATTAGATAAGGAAATATGCTCCCCTTGACTATATAATGCATAACAAAACAAAATGGAAATAAATTTGTAAATTGTACATGTTAAGTTTCCTGAATTTCTTGTGGATGATTAAAAGATTTTGAAGTAAATATCCTCAATATTTTTTCACATCTTTATTGGAGTATAATTGCTTTACAATGTTGTGTTAGTTTCTACTGTACAACAAAGTGAATCAGCTATATGTATACGTATATCCCCATATCCCCCACCTTGAGCCTCCCTCCCACCCTCCCTATCCCACCCCTCTAGGTTGTCACAGAGCATCGAGTTGATCTCCCTGTGCTATGCAGCAGCTTCCCACTAGCTATCTGTTCTAAATTTGGTAGTGTATATATGTCAATGCTACTCTCTCACTTCATCCCAGCTTCCCCTTCACCCCCTCTCAATGTCCTCAAGTCCGTTCTCTACCTTTGTGTCTTTATTCCTGCCCTGCCACTAGATGCATCAGTACCATTTTTTTAGATTGCATATATATGCGTTAGCATACAGTATTTGTTTTTCTCTTTCTGACTTACTTCACTCTGTATGGCAGACTATAGATCCATCCACTTCACTGCAAATAACTCAATTTCATTCCTTTTATGGCTGAGTAATATTCCATTGTATACATATGCCACATCTTCTTTATCCATTCTTCTATCAATGGACATTTAGGTTGCTTCCATATCCTGGCTATTGTAAATAGTGCTGTAATGAACACTGTGGCAAATGTATCTTTTTGAATTACAGTTTTCTCAGAGTATATGCCCAGTAGTGGGATTGCTGGGTCATATGGTAGTTCTATTTTTAGTTTTTTAAGGAACCTCCATACTGTTCTCCATAGTGGCTGTATCAATTTACATTCCCACAATCAATGCAGGAGAGTTCTCTTTTTTCCACACGCTCTCCAGGATTTATTTAGATTTTTTGATGATGGCAATTCTGACCGGTGTGAGGTGATACCTCATTGTGGTTTTGATTTGCATTTCTCTAATGATTAGTGATGTTGAGCATATTTTCATGTGTTTGTTGGCCATCTGTATGTCTTCTTTGGAGAAATGTCTATTTAGTTCTTCCGCCCATTTTTGGATTGGGTTGTTTGTTTTTGTGATATTGAGCTGCATGAGCTGCTTGTATATTTTGGAGATTAATCCTTAATATCCTCAATATTTTTTGATTGAAAGTTAGGTATCAGAGAGAGAGAATTTACAAAGGGACTTCCAAGTGCCGAGCACTTGAAATGTGACCAGGCCATTGTCTTATGTGTTGTAAGTGTATAAATAGTTACTGGGTTTGAAGAGTAAGTATAAAAAATGAACGTAAAATATTGTATTGATAATTATTATATTGATTCCACATTGAAATGATTCATTAGAAATATTAGGTCAAATAAAATACACAATTAAAATTAATTTAACCTGCTTCTTTTGATTTTTTTAAATGTGGCCTAGGTTCTAGTTTCCATTTCCTCTAAGTGCCTTAACCTCTTGGTCTCCTCTTCTTCATCTGGGAAGCAGTATAGCAGGAAGACCCAAAGAACCAGGTAAACCTGAGTTTAAGTCCAGCTCTACCATTTATGAGCTATTTCTTCTTAAATTATTTAATTGATTTAGTCCTTAGTTTTCTCATCTGTGAGAGGGCTTAATAACAATTAATTTGCAAGATTTCGGTGAAAATTAAGGAAAATGATGTATGTAAACCAGTTACTACCATGCTTGGGATATAGTAATTATTCAAAAAAATTGGGACTGTTGTTACTATTTTTACTATCTGTCAAAAGAAGTGGTTGAACAGATGGCTAATCACTCTTTAAATCAGTTATTGAATAAATTGCATGCCTGTTACCATGGGTGGTCATTCAAAATCAAATTATGGATACAGAGGAAGCTTTTTAACAATTGCTGGCTATCCTGTTGATGCATTTTCTGCATGGATTCAAAATATTCTCCAGGATCATTTTAGACTTTTGTGTATAGAGGCATGAGGACATCCCAACTCAGATCAAGTTCCATCTGCTCCCTGCTCCTTGTCTGAACCCTGCCACTCGTCATAGGGGACCATCCTTATCTAATCCTGAGCATAAGAATCTCCCACCAACTGTTTCATTGACCACATTGCCCGTGACACACAGGGCCTGGCATCAGTGGGAATCAGTGGCGAAGACCTTGACCTTCGTGCCCTCTACAACAGCTTAGCTGGCTGGACCTCCTGGGACAACACTCAACATATTGACTGAAGTAAATCGGGGCATGTAAATAAAGCTAAATAGAGAGCATTATCTTTTCCTGTCAACCTTTCATTAGCTACTTGTGGTTTTTAGAAATAAATCTAAAATCTTTAACATTGTCTGCAAGACCTGATAGGGTCTGGCCATGCTTGCCTCACCAGCTGTATTTTCACACATCTCCCTTCCTCCTTCACTCTGTTCCATGCAAGTTGGTCCTAATTCCCTCCAATCCACCAGGGTCTTTCCTACCTCAGAGACTTTGCATGTGATGTTTCCTTTTCCCCCAGACTGTGCCTGACTAACTCCTACTTATCCTTCAGGTCTTTGTTTATGTCTCTTCTGAAGAAAGATTTTCCTCATCTCTTATTCTAACATCACCCTGATTTTTCCTTCATACCCCTTATGGTCCAGATCAAAATTTTACTTTTTATTTCTCTCTCAGGATCACAGCTTTCTTCTTTGCTGCATCCCAAGCACCTCACACAGATATGGATGCAATAATATTTGTTGAATCAAAGCATAACTAGATGAATAGATAGACACTGGCTGTCCAAAGTGGAATTCATTACTAGTGTACCTTTCTACCACCCATGTTTTCTGACCCCCATTCCCACTCCAGACCCTCAGCTCTAGAACTCTTTCTCTTTGATGATTCTTTAGCAGGCCCTGCACTCACCCAGCAGGTTGAGATGAATAAATCATTCTATGGCCAGATGCTGCAGCCAAGGGAAGAGTTACACAGGGTTCATTAATGTACAAGTATATTGCAAATAATAACAATAGCTTATAATTTATCATTTGGAATGTGCCAAGCAATATATGAGTATGATGTATATTATCTCATTTATCTTTCACAACAGTCCTACAGGATAGGGACATCAGTTGTCCCCATTTTGCAGATGAGCAAACTAAGATTAGGAATGAGGCCATAATGGCAACTAATTGTCAAGTGGAGATTTGAAACAACCTTGGTTTAATTCCAACACTCATGCACCTAATCTCTGGAGTTCACTGTCTTTCTCAGCTACAGGCACCAGTTTTGCCAGTTAACTCTTGTCTGATCTTAGCTCCACTCTGCTTCCCTCTTAATCCAACTAAGCTCTCTTCTTAAGGAGCAAAACCTTAATGGCAGTTCCCCAAAACAACCCCAGTCTCAGGCAGAAGTTAGTTTCTCCTCAACACTCTGATACTATGGATTGATGAGTCTTGTCTCTGGTTCTCACATCCAGCATTTCTTTAACTATATCTATAACTCCTTTTTTTAAAATCAAGGTCATTGTGACTCTTGAACTTAATTGGTAGAGAGAGAAGAGAAAAACAGCATTGAGTTAGTCCCTCCTCTGTGTCAGTCATTCTTCTAAGTGTTTCACATACATCATCTCATCCAATTGCCTAATAACCCATGAAGTGACTCTCAGTATCCCTTTAATATACGAGATAACACAGAGACTCAGAGAAGTTAATTTGCCCAAGATCACAATGCTACTTTATAGTAAACTGAAAATGTCGTGCCTATTTTATTTTATTCCAAAGTCATGCTTTTCCCTTTATCTACATGATATCCATAACCCCAAACCTTTCTGGTTTTTCTAGTAAACCTTCTCACATTTTGTTTCTCAGTCTCCTATTCTTCCTTATTCTTGTGTAGGTTCCCCTCATCAGACATCTCCATCCGGACATTGAGTTCTAGTTTCCTTTCCCACCCATCACAAGAAAAAAAAGAAAAATAAATCATTTTGTTTTCCTCTTTCCTTTCTTGAGCAAATGTAACTTTATGTTTATATGTATGCTTATTCAATTTACATTTGCAAAGCGAATACATTTGCCTATCTCTTGTCCACAGCGACATTTCACAGAATGTGAACCAAGGCAAGAGTCCTGAGCATGCAGCTAAGGGAGCATTTTATTTAGGAGCTGGTCTTGTCCAAATGCAAACATACTGCCACATATCATCATGTTAGCAGAAAGCCGGACCCTAAGGGAATGGGACAGAAGACGGAGCAGCTTTAATAGTATAAGTGGCAACTGAGCATAAGGTAGCTAATGGATGAGGGGGCGATACGGCAGCTGGAGGTTGAGGTGGAAAGGAAAGAGCCAAAAAACTTGGGAGCCCTAATGCGCGGAAAGAGAGAAGGTAGCCAAGTGAGGGAGTACGTAACACTGTTTGAACAAATGAATAGCAAACTTCAAATTTTTATTCAGTCTGGTCTAAAAAATACCATTACCAATAATTTATCTCTAAAAGCAAATAAAGAGAAGTGGAGAAAGATAGAACTGTTATGTGATACTTACAGAAGGTAACATTGGTCACAGAAGCCCTGACTCACTCCGTGAATCTGATTAGGTTGCATACACAGAGGATATCTACGAAATATCATGGATCTAGCACAGCAGACACAATTAAATGGGTTTCTCATACAGTTTAAGCCTGGCGTCCGTCCAGGTTGGTTAGGTAAACACAAAACATGGGTCTGTTCATATTAACGAGGATTCTAAGGAAGATCCACCTTGTGGGGTCTGCATTCTCCAGGCTAGCTTTTAAGATTCTCCTCCTGGGAGTCGTCAGCCATCTCTGTCTTGGGTAAAACCTATGGACTTTAAGTTATAAACAAGACCATCAAATTTACTTATAAGTGCCATGATTTGAGTTTAGGTGCAAGTGCTATGTCTGAATGACAAGTGAGGGAGAAGTTTTTAGAGATATAATTTGAAAGCATTGATGGGTTACGTGTGCATATGTGGCCCAGGCATGAAAGCCTGGCTACTTTTGATAAGAAACATAACTATATCCAGTTTACAGCCCCACCAAAAGGACCCTTTGGTCCAACCTTGGAAAACCCAGGAGACACATACCCCTGTAGAGCAAGGTATCGTTCTGAGTGCTTCATCGAGCACCCAGTTCCAGAAGGAGCACAGCAGTCAGGCAGCCTGTGGCATTTCCTGAGAGAGGAGCACAGGCAGAGGCGTCCGCGTGGCCAGCTGCAGGTCATTTCTGCTGAAAGCTGCAGTCAGCTACCTGGGAGTTCTTACCTCCCTTTCTTCTTTCCCTCTTTCCCTTTTCTCGAGGACTGGCGTTCTTCTCTGTGAGGTTAATTGCTTGCCTGTCATTGTGCCCAGGACTCTCTCTGTCAGCCCCTCTGCTTAAGGACCAAAGGTGTCAAAGGGAGAATTTCAACAAATGCCAGATTCACACACCCACCCCCTCGATCCTTTCCTGCTTTCAAAAAAGGCTAGTTTGCCTTGGCTTTGGCCTTTAGGGGACTAGGGCTGGAAGCAAGTATTCCCAGAACCGTTGCTCAGCCATCTAATTCTGCACACATTGCAGTATCTGGCCATATTAACAGGGTTATAAATGTGTCTGAAGTTTAGAATTGATGATCAACGAAGTACACAAACAAACATGCTTATTATTGAAGCCCCGAGAGGGACGATGACACGCAGAGAGTGTTCACACACATCATTTTCGCCTTCGTTTCCTAATCTTGTCTACTTTTATTTCACGCCATATGAAAAATGGATGGGGAGCTACGTGCTATGTTTGATGAATTTTCTCTGTAAGTATTCCCCCCCGACCTGCTGTTCCGGTGAGAGTGACACCAGAATTCTCAGAACCACTCACCCCAGGCCAGGCCAGCCACAAAGACAAAACCAACACCCAAGACCCAGGAGAACTGGGGGCTCCAGCTCTTCATGGAAATAAGAAACGGGCACTCGGGAAATCACCCAGCAGGCCCAGGAGAGTACCATACACTCAGCCTTTCCCAGCATCTCAGGGGTTGTATGAGTCACAGGCAAATGAAAGTTTGTAGATGAAAAGAATTCCAGAAACCAATTGGTTTCATATTTATTTACATGACTAGCTTGGAGAACCTTTCTGAAATGGTTCTCTGTGTCTGGCCCTTGTGTTTTATAACACAAACACATTTCATAATATCAGGCACTCAGTCTTATCCTGGAAATTTTAACCAGACACTTTAAGATGATTTGCTACTCAAGACAAGATTGTATAAATATTTCATAAAGAGGCCTAATAATAATCAGAGTGACAACTAACTACTACTGACCACTTAAGATGCGTCTGGCAGTATTCTGAGCACTATAGAGAAACTGATTTATTTAGTCCTCACAGGATTATGTCCGTTGCTCAGATGAAGAAGTGGTGGCAACAGAGCAGATTAGTGATGTACTGGTAAGTGGCACGGCAAGGGTTCAAATGCAGACAGACTGGCTGTGGAGCCCAGACACTTAGCCGGGACACTATGCTACATCTTACATTTCTGTTCATGAAGATCCTGTTATGGGATTAACATAAACACTCTACTATATATGAAATAGGTAATCAACAAGGACTTACAGTATAGCACAGGGAACTCTGCTCAATATTCTGTAATGACTTATGTGGGAAAAGAATCTGAAAAAGAATAGATATCTGTATATATGTATAACTTAATCACTTTGCTGTACACCTGAAACTAACACAGCATTGTAAATCAACTCTACTCCAATATAAAATAAAAATTAAATTTAAAAAAAATTTTTTAAAGAGGGAAAAAAAGATTCTATTGTGAACGGGTTGCGTATATGTATACAAACAAATAACGTTAGGGCCTTCTAAAGGAACAAATCCAATTGTCTCTCTCAAATGCCTATATAAATGGGCAAGTAACATCTAGCAAAGGGTAGTATGGCCTGTGAACTGGGGAATATGAGAGCAGCCTACATTTATATTTAAAAACATTTTGATTAAAAAAAATGTCCTTAGGTCAAATTCTGCCAGCTGGCTGCCAATATGAGAACCCTGGTTCTAGTCTAAAATTTTACAGACAGTGAAACTAGCCCAGAGAGGGAAAGCGGTCTGCACATGATCACACATAAATAGTGACAGAAGCAAGGCTAGAATCCAAGGCTCATGGACCTTTCTGCCTGTATAAAAATCCTTCTCCACCCTCTATTTTCCCAACCCCTTTCCTCCCCACTGGTTCCCATGTCTCTGATGCACGAGTAGGGAGGTTTTTATTCTATTTGCAAAGTAAATAGAGCTGAGATACAGATTACTCTCAAACATCGAAGATTTTATCCAATATAAACAGAATAAGGGTAACTTGTTCCCTCTCGCTCCTCTCTCTCTCACACACAGACTTTGTGCCAACCCCAGCATCATTAGCAGAAGGCAGATAGAACTCAGGCATCCTGGTCAAACTGGGGAACACTGTTTACTTCTAACACTAACAGGTAGATGCATTTAGATTGTCTTCCTTCCTTCTGTTCTCCCACTGACTCTCTGGTGGGAATAAAGACTGGATGGTTAGACATGAGGTACATCACAGAGGAAAGAACTGTGGACTGGGGGTTGGGAGATCCGGGTTCTCTCATAAACTCCCTGAATCTCAGTTAACTATTTGCAGCAATATGAGGATTAAATGGGTTAATAGAAAATAAAGGTCTGAAATATGGTATACTAGAAAACTCCCTATTCTCTGCTTCTCAGAGTTCCCAAACCAAAGAGAAGACATACACACACACACACACACACACCCGCTTATACACTTACACCTATGAAAAATAATACATGAGGTTGGGGAGTTACACTTTGATAACAATAGAGCTGTCATTATTCAAAAGACTCCTTTTTAGAACTAACTCATCCCTCAGAATGATTACAGGGGCTCTAGCAAATTCAGTATAACTTTGACAGTAGCAACTTTTCACTCTCTAAGTGTGAATTGATTTGATCTTTGGTTACAGCCAAAAAGTCTTTCATAGCTCTGGAAAATAAAGATGGGAAACAAGCCTGGGACACCAGTTTTGGGTATGGGGAGACAGGGTGGTATAGATAAATGGCTCAGGATTCTGTGTCAGAAGATCTGGATTGTTCTCTGCTCAGATACTTACTAGTCCTGTGAGTTTAGGCAAGTCCATAACCTCTCTCAGCCTCAGTGTCCTCATCTGTAAAATAGGAATGATGACAATTCCTTCAATAGGATTTTTATGAAGACCAAAAGATAATGGTATATGTGAAAATGTTCTCTAGGCCATTAAATCTAAATGTAAATTTTTAAAACAGTTTTTTTTAAATATAAAAGATGTGGAGTGATTAGTAAATTAGATCTGAAGGCAGTTCTTATAATGGAACTTAAAAGTCATTATAATGGGAGCAAGAATAATTACCATCATTGTAGAGCTCCTGATAAGACAACCTTAACTGGCCAAACCCATATCTATACAGTTCATTCATTTAGTCAGCCAGTTGACAAATGTCCTTGGAGCACCTAGAAATGCCAAGCTGTGTTAGACTCAGGGAACACCAAGTCAAATGCACATAGCCCCTTTCTGTCTAAAAGATCACAATGCAAAGTGACTAGACATCTAACATCTACTTTTTATTGATCTCATTACCTTATAGTTAAATCTGGTATAAACAAATGACAACTGCAGAGCAACTGTAGAGGCTTCTTGAGGCTCCCAAGTGTCTACAAAATGCTCTGAAAAATAAAAGACGCTCTCATCATGTGAGCCAAAAGAGAGGATGAACCTCATGCATGTGTGAGTGAGGACCACAAAGATGGCAGAATAAAGGACACAAGGGGAAAGTTTCAGGAGAGAAGTGAGGGGGGAACCACATTTGGAGTGCTGCCCACAGCTCAGGAGGACTGCCCTTACCAAAAGCCACTCACCGTCTTTTCTGCATCTGTTCTCGGATACTGTAATCTATAAAATAAAGGACTTGAGACACATGATGATCAATGTCCATTTCAGCTAGGAGATTCTGTGATCCTCTGCCATGCAGGATGGCAGCACAGTGACCTGAACGAGTTCATTCATCTTGCAGTATATTTCAAACCTGAGTCAGCACAGGTGAGACAGAATATAAGGAGAACCACCCCCCACCCCTTCCCAAGAAGACAAAGCCGCCCATCATTTGCCTTGAATCTGTTTTCAT
Organism: Balaenoptera ricei; assembly: GCF_028023285.1. Lineage (NCBI taxonomy): Eukaryota > Metazoa > Chordata > Mammalia > Artiodactyla > Balaenopteridae > Balaenoptera > Balaenoptera ricei. Next base: position 156,355,838 of record NC_082639.1, read on the forward strand.
AATTTTCTTCCTAAGGAAAGTCACAGCTCCAATCAGTCCTCTAATCAATGACTGCACTACTCCTGCACAAATGAGCTAGATTTATTAAAGGAGTCCTCTCTCCGATGGAAATGTGATTCCTGCTGGGGCTGCAAATAGATGCTAAGATTGACTGCTCCAAGAATAGTTAAAGATGTAAAGAAAATGAGAGCAGGCAAAAGATGGGGAAGAGAGCCCCCAAGACCTCCATATGACCACACCACCACCATGACCATGAATGGATGGTTCCCAGTGGCCACCTGGACATTTGCATCTCATTTAGGCTGATCCTGGGCACAGTGACCAGTAGTAGTTCCTCACAAGTAAGCATCCTCTGTCACTTCCCTACACGCCCTAGGAAAAGAAGCTCACGGAAAAACAGACTGAAAGAGAGACTCTTCCAGATGGAGAACCTCACAGAAACCAAGAGTTTATAGGCGGTCATACCTGGAAAGATCCTTGGAGGTTGATGTACAGCCACGAATTGAGGGGGTTTTCTGCAATAGGACCCCAATATTTCTGAATCACTGATGGTCAGAAGCAGAGGAAATTAATATTTCAATGTTGTAGAAATTATTCATGTTAGACAAAAATTAGATATTTACACATCATATTTGGGGGCTGAGATCCCTTGATGGTAGGAAGTGGACACTTTATTAAACTCTTAGCTACATATAGAGAAAGCCAGTGGAGATGCTTGGAACGAGGAAAAATTCATCTGTTCTGCAAATAATTTCAAAATCTGCCTGCACTGTGGGGAGATTTGTATTTACGGAAATTACTATAATGTTTCCATAACATTATAGTAATGTGGGGTGTTGGGGAGAGGATGGGGAAATCAATTTCTTGTTTATTTCCCCTTGAAGCCTCCAAGAAGTCCAAGAGGCCTGGATCTCAGTGTAGAATATGGACAAAGGCACTCGTGTAGTGGGCCGACATCTGGTCCTGGTGACATGATGGAAGACAGAGACAGAGAGAGAGAAAGAGAGACAGAGAGAGGCACAGAGAGAGAGACAGGGAGACAGAGAGAGAGAGAGAGACAGAGGGACAGAGAGACAGAGGGGGCGGGGAGAATGAGAGTCCTGTGCTATAAACAGTAGAAGCCAAGTTTCTTAGCTGTTTTAAACGTTTCTATTTTCGGGTATAATTTCCTTCTGTTACACTCAAACTTCAGTTTTGTTCAACGTATCAACCTGAGAGAGAGCAGTCTGGAGAAACAAACCAATTACAAGATGGTAAGGAGGGATCAACATAGCAGAGATCCAGAGCAAAATCGGCATGGAGATGATGAGGGTCAACCAGGATGGGTTTGTGGACTATGCAGTCATTCCTCAGATAAACCTCCCTTCAAAACTGTGGGCAGGGGAACCTGGTCAAAAGCTTGCCATTCTATAGTTGGGTGGAAAAGGGAGCTGGTGCTGATCATGAATCACAAAGGGGAGCTGGAAAACCTCTGAAGGCTGGAGAACTCAAGGCCATCTGGATTCTAGAAGAAACAAAGTCCAGAAGGCGTCATTTAAGTGATTTGCCCAGGGTCACAGAGCTAGCTAGTGACAAAGACAAACTCAGGTAGAGATGGTGCGATTCTTAATCTTGAGTTTTCTGTAACTCACCACACCTCTCCCCACATTTCAAAGCCCAGCCAAGCTTTAAGTCACTGGTGCTCACCACCCAGAGACAGAGAGAGAAGGAGGAAGAGGGCAGAAAGGAGAGGGAGGGAAAGGGGTTCAGTGTTTAGAGGAAGTAGACTTTCTAGAGTATTCAGATTGCTCACTTTTTTCTTGACCTGGTTCTGCTTTTTGAGACTTGCAGCCTGTTGGAGGTAGAAGATCAGTTAATCCTCTTGTTTTCACAGATGGACAGAAGTGCCCAGACAGTGGAAGTAACCTGCCTAAAATTACTAGCAACTAAGAGTCAAAGTGTGTTTGGAAGCAGAGAGTGAGAGCAGCAAAGATGAAATGTGGAGGGAGAATAAAGAAAAAAATTTACCCAAGTGAGCCTGCAGCTTGACTCCAGGGAGTGAGGGTGGGATGAACCCTTGTACATTTCCCATTCTCCCTTCTCCACGGGCTCCCCTAACTCTGCCGGTTGTCTTCCTCTTTCCTTTCTGGAACCTCTCAAACAACTAGAGTGAGGAAATATAGCATCTAATTAGTCTCCACTCTGTTCTGTCTTATACCCTGTCCTAATTTACCTTATGTGAGTCTTGTTTCCCCAACACTCCCAGCTCCTGCAGGGTGGGAACTGGATTCCACGGTGTGGACTGTACCACGTGCTTCTCCTTTACAAAACACCTCACACAGTTTGGAACAAGCCCTTCATGTTCAATAAACACCCACTTGTTGGTTATTCTTTGAGAAAACTTGCAAAACTTCTCATGGTGCAAATTCCTATATTAGAGAGGGAAACGTGTAAAGGTGGGGAAATGAGGCTTAGTTTTCTAATCTTGAAAAAAAAAGGGAGAGACTTCCTAGCATCTCACTATTCCTTCTTATCTGAGCTGTGTCATTTTGTGGACAAAGTTTAGCTACTACACTGGCAGACTACAGTTTGGACAGGACGTTCTCATACCAGGAGGCTATCTCCCTTTCCCTGCCATCCCCTTCTCTCTCATTCCACACAGAATCTTACAAAAGCCTTGCCACACAGAGGGTTCAGGATGTGACCACAGCCTAAAGGACTCCAGCAGAGACACAGGCAGGAATCTGCCTGAGGCCTGTGAAGGGTGGCTTTTTGATGCCTGTATATTTGTTTTGTTTCCATTGAAACTCTGAGTCTGAAAGTAAGGAAGGGGATTCTGCAATTTGCAGTTGTCAACACTGTTAGAACATGGAGTAGGCTTTGCCTTCTGGGCGGGGGGAACAGTCAGAGGTTGGGCTGGAAGTGGGTGATGGTTGCAACTGGAAAACATTCCTCAGGCAGGCGAGAATGTGCAGGAGTGTGTCAGTTGCTCCCGTCCCCCACCCCCACTTCTCCTTCCCCACATCTACCAGCCTATTTCTCCCTTTGTGCCTATGTATCATTAAAATTTTATTCATGATAGAAAATGCCACTCTGAAGTCCTAAGGTAATTATGGGAGCCAAAAAACTATTCATGGAAAGCTTGAATTTTAAGTTGTCTCCTCATTGTAGAACATTCTAGGGGATTGTGGGGGGAAAGGAGAGGACCTACTCAGTCTTCCTCATCAACTGGGGAAGTGGTGACAAAAGATTGGAGAGGAGCAAGTATGCTCCTGCCCAAAGTATCCATTACAAAATCTTTTGCTTGGCATTACACAGTCACTTGACCTTTCCCACTTGAAAGGCAGATTCCTAATGTATTTTTTGTCAAGCCATGTCACAGCTCCACAGCCCTCCCAGAGAGGAACCACATGCAGCACCCATCCTCTCATCCTGGTGAATCTAGGCAGAGCTAAAGTCAGATGCCACTCTGTTCCCCATCCTCTGACCTTCACTCCTGAAAGCCACTTGCTTTCAAGGTGAACACGTCTTGTCTTAGAACCAATTAAATATACATACCACAGTGACTAAAGTGTTCTTGAAAGAATGTGCAAGGGAAGTGCCAAGAAAGAAGAAGCATTTCAGAATGAATTATTGATCAAGTTTTCTTTCATACACACACACACAAACACGTGCAAGGGTTGGGCATTCTCAGCAAGGGGTAGATTGCATCTTGTGTGGTCTTCACAGGGTTAAGAAGGATAACCTCTTTGCTCTAAACTCCATTTATTTGGTGAATGTGAAATGTGTTTACATCTCTGTGTATCTCCTTTTGTTTGGTTTTCCAAGAAAGCCTGAATCAGTGGATTTCAGAAGAAAGCTAACACATCTGACAGGCTTAGAGAAATGATGTGTGCCATGTGAAAAAATTAATTGAAAAAAAAAAAACGCTTTTCACTCATATAGCAGTTTTTATCCCAGTCTCTAAACAGGTTATGGGTATTAATTAAATGTTGTCATGCATGACTTGTCATCTTGGTTCTATTACCTCAAGTTGAAACTTCAGGTTTAATTGCTGTTAGAGGTGGAGAAACTGAGGCAGCATGGAAGGACAGATGAAATAGCCAGTGAGCAAGTTAAGGGAACTGTCACTTCTACACTGGCCACGCCAATCTCATTCATCTCATGAGAACCACTATGGAGATGACAAACTAGATACAGTTCACACCAATCCTGGCACCCTCACGCTCACTGGTTGCTATTTTCTGCTAAAAGTCAGCTGATGGAACTGTCTCCTTACAGATCAGCTTAGCAGCCATTACAAGAGTATTAGTTATCTATAGCTGGAAAACCAATTACTACAAACTTATAAACTTAAACAACACACCTTTATTGTCTCATAGTTTCTTCAGATCAAGAGTCTGAGCATGACTCAGCTGGGTCCTATGCTTAGGATCTTACAAGATGTCAGCTGGGGCTGTGTTCTCATCCAGAGGCTCAGTTGGGGAAGAATCTGCTTCCCTGCTCCCATGGTTCGGGCAGCATTCCATTCCTTGCAGCTGTTTTTTGCTGGCTGTTGGCTGTAGTTCCTAAAGGCTACCAGCAGTTCCTTGCTGCCTAGGCTTCCTCAACATTCATCAAGCCAGCAAGGAGGGTATTTAGAGTCTGATACCAAGGCAGAGTCTTAGGTAACATAATGTAATCACATTATGTGCTTTGTGATTACAAAAGGGGACATCCCATCACTTTCACTGTATTCTATTGGTTAGAAGGAATTTGCAAGCCCCACCCACACTCAAGGTAAGGGAATCATGCAAAGGTGTAAATACCAGGAGGCAGGGATTCTGGGGACCTGGAGTCTGTCTGCCAAATCCAAAAATCTGGAAGTAGAAACTCCTTCGTACCTTCAAGTTTTGTGGTAGGCTTTCAAGAAAAAAAGGTAAGGAGTTGGTCAGATTATTTGACATTACAGGCATACTTCGGAGATACTGCCAGTTTGGTTCCAGACCACCACAATAAATCAAATATTGCATAAAGAGAGCCATGCAAATTTTTGATTTCCCAGTGCATATAAAGGTTATGCTTACACTATACTGTGGTCTATTAAGTGGGCAATAATATTATATCTAAAAAAACAATGTATGTACCTTAATTGAAAAATTATTTATTACTAAAAAATGCTAACCATCGTCTGACAATGCAGAGTTGTCACAAACCTTCAATTTGTAAAAAGTGCAGTATCTGCAAAGCATAATAAAATGAAGTATGCTTGTATCTACCTTGCAGGAGAACTCAGCAGAACATTGAACCCATACAAAAATAGGTGTTTAATAAAGATCTCAGGGAAGCTGCAGTAGTTTCACTCATTAATCGAGTGAGATAGACAGGATTAATTTACTCGACTAGCACCCAGAGTACTAAGATGGCCACCTTCAGGTCCTTTTTCAGTTCAAGGACCCCAGGGAATCTCATTTAGGTTGAAGTGTGAGAAACCTGGCGGAGCAGCACTTCAGAAACTTTAACATGCGTATGATTTAACTGATGTCTTTTTTTTTTTTTGCTTACTCAGCACTTTACTTTTTTCATTTTTAAAAAAAATTTTTATTTTAGATTGGAGTATAGTTGATTAATAATGATGTGTTAGTTACAGGTGTACAGTTGTGTACACGTGTGATTCAGTTGTACCCATACAAGTACTGAGTACTTGCTGGAATGCAGGTTCTGATGCATTAGGTCTGGAGTCAGGCCAAGATTCTTCAAGCTCCCAAATAATGTCACTGTTGCTGGTCCTCAGAGCATACTTTGAATAGCAAGAGTAGAAGGTAAGAAATGATGAAAGAACCAAATAGTAAAATTCTCCCCCTACCCAAAGTGACTGTGAATAATGGGATCTGAAGTCATTGAAATGTTTTGAGTGAAAAGCTCTGAAAAATTCCAAGAGCCAGATGGGGATTGCTTTTTTTTCCATGCACATGGCATACTGTGAATTTGGGGAGAAAGTGATATTTAGGTTTGGGAGAGCACGGAGAGAGAGAGCTTTGATAGGAACAGTGAGTGATGCCATGGGGTGAAATTGTAAAGCCAATGGGTACATGGTTAGAGAAATAAGGACACACAGAACAGTCAGTGAGGATTCAGGTGAGTATCCGGGAAGGTTAGGGCTTGGTCAGCGCCAGCTAGAACAGCCTAGATGGAGCAATACCCTCCATCTAGCAGGACTTGAAGGAGAGATGGAGCACAGAGCATCCTGGTATAGGGTCAGCTAGAGGGAGGCAAAAAAAAAAAAAAAGAAGAGAGGAGTTTTAACAATTATGGATCAGAATCAACCAATAGCCTCTAACCAAATGCACAAAAGAGAATGGAGAGCAAATGGGATTTCCTAGAAGAAGCCAGAGGGCAGTAGGCAGGGAATGAAGAAGATGGCCACCAGTTTAGTTTTCCACCAGAAACTGATGGGGGTATATCTTAAAAGCAAATGTTTGATTCTGAGCTAGAGAATAGGAGCATGGGAAATGCCTGGGACATCCAGGGTGGCTAAGTAATATTTTAACCCTGAATAAAGCTAACTTAACCATGGGGCAGCACCATATTGGAAGGCGTGAGGGCATGTGATGTGGAGGAAAGGCCTAGAACTGGGGGTTAGGAGACCTGGCTTCTCTGTCTGGTTCATCTTTTCATTCATTACAAACTCATTGAGAGCCTATCAGACTCTCAGCCCCATGCTAAGATCTGGAAAACTTAAAATAGCAATTGAAATAATAAAAAATAACAAAAATAATATAATAATGTTAGTAATAATAAAATTTAGAGTGATTGATTTGTGTTAAGTACCATCCTAAGTAACTCATATTTGTTGGGTACTTTAAATATTAGAACAATCTATTGGGGTGAGTAGTGCTTTTATATTCATTTTTCAGATGTTGAAGCTGGTGGAGGTGGAGAAATAACACAACAGATTATTTCTGCTCTAAGGGAGCTTATATTCTAACAGTCATGTCTCCAGTTAACAGAATGATTTTTGGTGACTTTTCATTCTGTTTCCCCTTCTGTAGCCATGGCGATAATAGATAAAAATGCAGAGCTGCTCTGAACCAGACATATTATCTTATTTAATCCTTGCAATAACCTTATGAGGTAATTACTATTATCATTCCCATTTTACAGATGGGGAAACAAAGGTTCAGATAAACTAAGTAAGTTTCCCAAGAGACCTCGTCTGGGATTTGAACCCAGGCAGTCTACCTCCATAGTGAAGTACAACACAAGGGCAAATTAGGAGATTGGACTAAATCTCTGAGATCACATCCTGCTGGAATGTCCCATTACATTCCTATAAGTTCCTTGAATCTCATGTATTTTATGATTCAGATACTTCTGTATCCAAACCAGCCATGTGTGCTAACAGAGTACAAGGTGTAGGCTGAAGAAAAGGCCACAACCTAAGGATAAGTTGTGACAAGGAAAAAATCCATTTGAGGTCTGTGGGCAATGGCAGTCTAGAGCAAAGTCAAGCTCTCCCCTCTGTGGTTGACAGTACAAGATATCATCATGTGGACCCAGACCCAGCACTGTACAGGGATGTTCCATTCAGGCTGGAAACCTCAAGGCGCAAGAAATAATTGACTGTTTGTGTGTGAAGGGATTTGTTTCAGCACAGATCCAGAATGCAACCTTTCCTGATCACGCTGAACAGGAGAGGATTTAGATTGAGGTCCTGAACTGAGAGGAGAGTGCATTAATCATGCTCATTGCTGGAGTCAGAAACAACTTCAGTTTTCCTGTGAGGAGCGTTATCAAGCAGGAAATCAAGTCCACAGGTGAGGGAAGCAGTGAGGTGCCTAAGGGAAATGACAGAGGCACCCAGGCAGACACAGGAGTAAATGCATCTGCGGACTCTCTAGAACTTCACACCAAAAAAATTTAAAAAGTCTTCATAGACCACGTGCAACCTTTTAGCTTTTATAACACAAAATTTAATGGATGTCCCCAAATTTGAGAATTGCAACTTGTCCAGAGCCAAAGTCATTCATTCATTCATTCATTCAACAACCATTCAGTGAATGCCTGCTAAGCTCCAGGCCTACAGGATTTCGTAGTGAACCAAACAGAAATGGACCCTAGCTTTCTCAAGCTTATTTCTAATACAGAAAATGGTCAGAAAGCCTGATAACTGTAGATAAACCAATAGTTAAACAGAACAATTTGAGATGGTGATAAATGTTATGAAGGGCACACACAGGATGATCTGATCAAGAGGCAGGGAGGCTTGGAAATGGGAGGATTTTAGACACTGTGCTCAGGGAAGATCTCTATTATGAGGTGACATTGGATCTGAGACCTGAAGGATGTAAAGAAATCCATGTGCTATCCAGGGGGAAGAGAGTGCCAGGAAGAGGGAAGGGCAAGTACAAAGCCTCTGGAACAGGAGCAACCTTGGCCTGTGCATGGACCTAATAGAGGCCACATGGCTGCAGGGTAATAGGAGGAGCATGTGGGGTAAGACACTTGAGAGCAGAAGCCAGGAGAGGGCAGGATGACATGGGGTTTTGGGTGCCATGCTGAGGAGGTTGGTTCTATTCTAAGAGCAAGGGTAGCTTGTTAAGCACAGGAGAGACTTGATTTGCTTTATGAAAAAGGTCACTTTGCTCTGGAGTGGTGAATGACCTAGAGGAGGCTCCAGAATTCTGGCAGGGAGACCAATGAGAAGACTATCGCAATCGCCAACGTGGGAGATGATGGTGGGGGCAGGGGAGGTGAAAAAAATTGGATGGATTTAAGAGCTATTCTGGAGATGGAACTGACAGAACTTGCTAATGGATTAGGTGTGGGGATGACTAAGAGGACATATCTGTGCTCTGCTATCACAATTTTTATGTACTTGAAGCTTTTCTTTGTGAATTCTGTTCAGCTTCATAAAATAGAGATGCCCCGGTGTGCGAAGCACAGTTAACCAATCTGGGCATGTCCTGCTCTTCTCTTATGCTGATGACCGTGATCCAAGGCAGACCACAGTGGGGAGGAGAGAGAGCCAAGGACCTGGATGACCCACCAACTGTACCTGCAGCCTCCCGGCACCATTAGTTTCTGAGCACCTGGGCTGACATCACCTGGGGGAAGCCAGTGATGCTGTGCTGGGCACAGAACACTGGAGGAAGGCCTTGCCAACCATTTCAGATCTACCTTATCCCATCAGTGAGGAATGAGTAATTGATCAGGATGTGCACGTGTGTGTGTGTGTGTGTGTGTGTGTGTGTGTGTGTGTGTGTTTAGGGAAGCTGAGGTTAAAGTTGAGAAAAACATGGAGAGCAGAGGCAGGCTTGCAATTATCTATAGAAAGGGTACTCCTTAGCTGTCTTAAATTAACAGAAAGAAAAATAGCTCTGTCTCAATCCCGGATGTCTCTGAACTTGTCGGAACCTGTCTCTGATTAGCAGCACAAATGGGAGGGTGGGTGGTAAAACTTTGACTGTCCTAACTCAGGTTCACTCCTTCCCCAGTCCCACACGTTCCCCTCTCCAAGCAGGCCCTTCCGGCTAGATGGCTGGACACTGGCATATGAGGACGGGGTGCTGCCTCAAAGAGGCCAGGTCATGAGCCAGAGAGAATCGTGGAAGCTCTGCCCCTTTGTGCCCTAGTCAAAGCCAATTAGCCATAAAGGGGGTGATGTAAGTCTTTAAAAACTTTTCTTTAAAACAAAATAAAAACGCAGAGCTGCGCCTGAGTGATCCACCTTCAAAAATCAGAGAAAACGAAGTGGAATCTCAGGTGGGAGGAAAAGCAGGATTGTTGAGGAGAGAACCGAAGGGTATGTTTTGTTTGGTCTGCAATAAAAGGGGGAGAGCCAACAGGATGGAGTGGGGGTCTTCTGACCCTTTAGAGAGGTGGCTCCTTTCCATCCATGCATTTCTTATTTCCATGTTTTGACAAATTACTTAACCACTTAGGTCTTTGTTACTTTGTAAGTAGAAAGGGAAGGGGAAAACACACAATAAAACCTTAATTGTCTGGAGACAGGGGACTGGGCCAAATGATCTCTTGAGGTCATTTCAAGGTCTGAGCTCTACAATAGGATACAAGAGGCAGTCGCATGCGGTGGCAAAGAATGCAGAGGGGAAATTTCTTACAATCAGCTCTGCCATATCCTGGCTGAGTAGCCTTGGACAAGTCATGTATCTTCTCTGTCCCTTGATTTCTTAACTTGTAAAGCACAGATCATAACAAGGTTGTTATAAAGATTGAATGAGTTAATGTAAGTAAACTCCTTAGAGCCTGGCACATGGTTATTGCTCCATAAATATTAGATGTGTTTTCTATGAAAACCAGTCTTTTGTACCAATCACTCTATTATTTTGGCCCCAAAGAATTCAAACACAGTATCCTTAGGCTACCAGGATGATCTGGAGTCATCCTGTCTATTTTCCTGCTCCCATGGAAACTTTGTCTGAACTATCCCAGAGAGATGGGAGTTTGTGCCACATAATAGAATTTGGGGAAGTGCCCTGAGGCGGCTGGTTTCCATGGCTGCCATCATAGCTAGCGAGCTTGGATGTGACCAGGAAGTCCCCTCTGACTAGGAAAACTGGTGGGTACCACAGCCACCATAAATGAAGCAGACCTCACAAAATCAGGCATTTGGGCAAAAGATCACATTGAGGTGTTGCCTTCCAACAGCATAAAGCCACCTAAAGAGCCAGGTCAAGCTCTCATCCCCTGATCAATGTTCCAGGGACCCGTGAAGCAGAATAATCTCTTCCCAAACTTGTTTTACTTAGTAAGGCCAAAGATTCATTAATTAACTATCAGTCTCATTAAAAAGAAGAAACACAACTTGACAAAGCACTAGGGGACCCACAGTTCTCAGAGCCAGGAGCAGAGGCTGTCGGGAGAGGCCAACAGAAAACAGTGACTCCGTGATCTGGCTTGGGGAGTAAAACGTCCCCAGACGTCTTCCCTTCCTTAGCACAATGTTGAATGTTTCTCCAAAATATGAATAATAAATGGCATGTGGGTGAGTCCATTCTCTAACAAACTCAGAGACCATCAGGAGCAACCATCATCTTATTCATTCTAGAAGAAAAAAGCAAATGCCTTTCCTTATTTAATAGAAGACAAAACTGAGGTCCACAGAAGAGCTTATCCAAGTTTGCAGTGAAAGGTTTGAAATTAAACTCCACTGTTCGACACCCAGCTACTCAGGCAATCTCATACCTGATATTTTAAGCAAGGAAAAATAAAAGATGTCTTCCCACGGAATCTTCTGGTTAACCCACTTTCATGTCCCAAAGAAGCAGTAATGTTTTGGAAAGAATAGGGAAACCATCCCCTAATGGTCTCGATGCCTCTGGTCCCTTCCCCTTAAATTCAGTACTGTTGCCACAGTGATTTTTCTCAAACTTAAATCAGCTTATGTCACTCCGCTGGTTAAATCCTTAAATGACTCCCCATTGACTTTAGGATGAAATCCAAAGGCCTTGTAATAAGACCATTCATGAACTGGCTCCTGCCACTCTGGCCAGCTTCATCCCTTCCTGCCCACCTCTGCCACATACAATACATTCCACCCACCAGAGGCTTCCCACTGGACCCCAATAACTATACTCTTTCTCTTTTCTCCAAGGTGCAGAATATATTGCACACTGCCCAACCATCCCTTTCAAATTTCCAACTTCAATTCCTCCATAGCCAGATATCATCTCTGCAGGATGCCTTCCCTCACCATCAGGCGGAATGAGGTTCCCTTGTCAGTGCTCTTGCAGGACACTGAGGAGACCCCTTAGCCAGGATGTGTCATCACATTTTGATTTAGTTATCCCTTTGCCTGTGAGCTGCCCTAGAGCAGAGGCTGGGAATACCCATGTCCATCTCCCCAACCCCTAGTACAGTGTTTGGGACACGGTAGATGTGTAATAGATAGTTAACAAATGCCTCTCTCTCACCTAAAGTCTGCCCTTCAGTTTAAATATTTTTATATGTAACTATTTGCAAGGCCATTTTATCACAAGAAAGGAAAAAACAAGGGAACAGAATCAATAGTTAATTATTCTGAAAATGATTATCATCTGCTTTATCAGACAAAAAGAATGGTATCAATAACTCAAATCAACAGATGACCCAGAAGTCATTTCTAGTTGGTTCAGGGTGCATGCCGCTCTGGTATAGGGGTGTGTGTGTGTGTGTGTGTGTGTGTGTGCATGCGCACGCGTGTGCACGCATGCACCTGTATGTACATATGTGAAGAGGAAAGGGGTCATGTGTGGTTTGCTTTTATAATTTGACCTTTGTTCTTGCTGATTGCATACATGTTCCTTTTCCCTTAAAGCATATGCACTAACAAAGAGAGTGAAGGGGAGAAAACGGCAAGAAGTTGGAAGAAATGAGTCTGGTATTACAAATTACCCAAAGACATACAATCCACCAAATGGATAACTCACAGTACCCTGGGAATTTAGCAACAAGCTACCAGTGTTCATGATCGCTTTATCATAATAACCCCTTAGGTTTATGTAGCATGTTAAAGCTTACAAAGCACTTTTACATTGAAGTACTAATTTGTTTCTGACAACATTCTGAAAGATATGAAGCATATTTTACCTTGCCTTGTTTTACCTTTAAATAATGTAACAAGCAGCCACATACACACAAACAAAGCAAAAATTAGCACCTTGATGCAGACTTGTACTTTCGGTACTTGACAGTGTTGTGGTCTTTTCCCACCCCATCCCCTCCCCCACCCCACACACTGTAGCACCACGCTAAAGGAAGCCATTTCTTCCTTTTATATGTATTTCTAAAAAGCAACTTTTTTATTTTAGTTTTTTAAACTGTATGAAGTGGGCATCATGCGACATAATATCTTTGTGTCTGACTTTTTTAACTTAATTTTATATTGCTAAATTTCATTCTTATTGTTGAATGCAGCTGTAGTATATTCCTTTTTCCTGCCAAATAATATTTCATTATATGACTGACTATATACCACAGTCTACTCACCCACTTCTCCCTCAGTGGGTACTTGAGTTGTTTACATTCTTGCTACTGAACAGTGCTGCTATGGATAGTCTTATGCATATATCCTGGTACACACGTGTAGCTGTATCTCTTGGGTATTATCAGCAGTGTAATTTGAAGGAAAGAGAGGAAGTGAATGTTTAACTTTACACGATAATGTCAAACTGTTTTATAAAGTGATTGTACCAAATTACCTGCCCACCAGCAGAATGTAGGCATCCCCATCACTCCATATCCTTTCTAACAATGAGGTTGACCCAAATGACTGAGAGGGGTAAAACATGTCTCAAACCAGCATCCTGTGGGCCAAATCAGGCTACCTGTCTTGCAAAGTATTTTACTAGTTGCTTGTTTATTTAGTTTAATTTGACTTTGAAAGTCTTTGGATAGACAGATACTTTTGTCTACCACAGTCCCAACTTATTCCCTAATGTCTTATACATGGGCTAATTCACACATTTTTATTATCACCTGGCCTCTATAGGCATTTGAGTTTGAGATCCCTGTGATTCATAAAGTCTGTGAATTTAGACTATGGAAGAGTAATGAGTCCAAGAAAATGTGCTTTCTAAAAGAATACAGGAAGAACTCAGTCAAGTACCCTGAAGATTGTTGATAAATCATCCCTAAAAACTGAAACTGTGGCTATTCTGCACCAAACAGGGTGAGTTATAATCTAAGGAGTTAGTGAAATTCAAGTTCAGTGACAGATGCAAATGGGATGGTACTGGAAATAAACAGTTGTTGAAGGCATGAGCTGCCACAATTAATCCTCACACCAATTCATAGAGGTATATATCATTCATCCCCATTTCAAAGCCAAAGAAAGTGAAGCATAGGGAAGGTTCTTGGCATCCCAAGCTAATACGCAGGGGAGAGCTGGGATTTGAACTGATGGCTGAGTCCAAAACCCGTGCATGGTTCACCAGAGCACACTGCCTCTAACACAGCACCACATGCCTCCTCTCTGTTCATCAGAGTGCACACCAGCTCTATGGGAAGCACCAAGGTTAACTCCCAATGTCACTGCAAGGTAGTATAGCACTTGCTTCTGCTTTTTTATAGAAGCAGGAAATTGAGGTCCAGAGAAGTTAAGGGGTTTGCCCAAGATCACCTGGGGAGTAGGTGAAGGTACAGAGATCTGAACATATTCTCCTCACACTAACACCAACTTCCTATTCCATACTGGCTGAGCTGCAAGTTAATACCAAAAGGCCCAAAGGGCGTCATTGCAAGCTGATATAATTTATTCTCCCTGAATAGAACCACAAGTCTCCTCACAACCAGGTGCAGAAATTGATGGTCCCAGACGGAGCAAGTTTGGGAAAGAAGAGAACAGTTTTACCTATACTGATCTAGATATTGGGCTGTACTTTGAGTATAATTATCTCCTTTGGAAGCCTACTAAAGCAGGAGGCACATGCCAGAGCTTAGAGATTCACTAATCTTCCTGGAAAGGAGAGAAATGTCAAGAATGTAGTCTTATAAAGAAAAGTAACATCCTCCCTAGAAACAGTGACAGAGCGTGGGAACCCCTTCCATCAAGTTTTTTTTCTTTTTTTAACATCTTTATTGGAGTATAATTGCTTTACAATGGTGTATTATCCATCAAGTTTTAATATGATGCCCTTCTCTTTCTCAAAGTAGGTTTGAGAGGTTGCAAGAATAAATTGATCACCTTTGAGAATAAATTAAACTTTGAATTTTTCCAATCCAGGTCAACTTCCTTCCATGCTGGGTCTTGGTGAGGATTATATTATAGAGACCAGGAGAAACCTCCAACTTCATAATAATCTCCCAGAAGAGCCATTACTGGATCATTTACCAACAACAATTCTGACTCCGTATCTAGTCAGAGAGAGAATGTTCCTGAAAGACTGAGATGTCATTAGCAAGAGGTACTCCAAGCTTTAATGGAGGCTGTTTCTTTCCTCGGTGCCCCGCATCCTGGGGAAGTCATGGGACAATGACTACTTGCCTTCCTTTAGGCACAGACTTAGACACAGAGGATGCAGTGATGGATAAGATAGACTTTACCCTCAAGATCGCACAGTCCAGTAGGGAAGACATACATAGAAATAGGCACAAATCAGAGAACCATGTACAATGATAGAGGCATGCAGCCAGGCCTGAATATGAGGGGAACATGATTAGTACATTCAGTGGTGGGAAAAAAAAGCATACAGAAAAGGAGACTTAATAGCTGAGTTTTCAGGATGGATGTAGTGCTCAGTTCTATCCACTGGATTTCAAGCTTGTTTCTGGAACTCTGTCTTGAGTTATTTCTTCACCAGAAAGGCAGAGTAGTTATCTCCTGTGTGGCAGAGAATTAACACTTTCATTTGTAGAGGACCACCGTTCAATGGTCCTAAGACTAAAGAGAAAATATATCCCCTAGAAAGGTATCCCTACAGATTGCAGTCCTTTTGCTATACTACATGAAGAAGAGAGACCTCCACCTAAGGGTTCTCCACCTACCTGGATTCGTTTCATACCTGTAGAAACAGGCTGAACTGATGATCTCCAATAGTGCCATCTGCCTCTTTATCTTTCTCTCTCTTACCCAGCAATAATAGCAACCTTTTCTACTGTCTCAGAATCCACAAGTTCAAGCTGGCATCTCCATCTCCTGTGACCATCAGATCACCAGATGTGACTATCTCTGCTTTGCCCTCCAGAGAAAATACAGGTTAATTTGTTTTAAAGTAGTGGAGGAGCAAAGTAGTGGAAGAAAATAATTGTCATCACCTACTCCCAGGCAATTTCAGCATCCCCACTCCTCCTGTCCCCCTCCCTCCCATCGAAGTCAACAAAGCCAACCATTCCATCCTGATTTGTCCCTTTCCCCTGCACTGTATGAAGTTAGCTACAGATGGCATGCACGGATTGATGCTCCAAAACTCCCCAGTGCCCACTATCAAGCTGGTTCCTAAATCCGTGGATGCAGCAGACTTCAAAGAGGAAGTTGTGTGATCGCGCAGCATGAGCCTTGGCACAATGGAGTCTGGGCTGTGCCAGCGCCATGATGCCTGAGTCTCACCCGCTCTGATGCAGCACTCGGAATGGCATCTGGTTGCCCCACTGGCCACATGATGGGAGCCTGGTGCTGAGAGCCAAATTACTCTTTTTAATGCACCCTGGGTAGTAGGTAAAGAAATTCATGATAAAGTGGAGAGAAAGGAAAAGAAAACTATCAGGGAAAAAGTAGTTGAAGGGTTTAGAGGAAACACAACCTTGAATACTTGTTTCTCTGCTCATTCATTTTCCTGCAAAGGTCTTCCAAAAGGGGTTTTGGGTAGAGTCAGCTGAGGAAGTGGAATAAAGTTTTCTGGAGGTCTTTCTCCCTTGAGAGTTTTTTTAACTGTTCCCAATATTCCTGCCCCAGTCATCCTCGATTCTGTCCCAGAGCACTTAACAATCATAATAATACTCATTTATTGATCTTTATTATGTTCCAAGCATTGGATAAAATATTTTATACTCTTTTTCTCATTTAATTCTTAGACAAAACTGAAGCCTGGTATTTCCTCCCAATTTTTCAGGAGATAATACAGAGATGTTAAAGAAGTTGCCAGGATCACGCAGGTCTTAAATGATGGAGCCAAGATTCAAACCAAGGTCTGTAGGATTTCAAAACCCTTATTCCTGAAGGATCTTGTCAACCTCAACTAGCTGTCATAATAGAATCAAAAAGCATTACCTGAAGCTCCCTATCTTGGAGATATTTACATTTTAATAGCCTCTTTTTTTAACATCTTTATTAGGGTATAATTGCTTTACAATGGTGTGTTAGTTTCTGCTTTATAACAAAGTAAATCAGCTATACATATACATATATACCCATATCTCCTCTCCCTCCCATCCTCCCTATCCCACCCCTCCAGGTGGTCACAAAGCACCAAGCGGATCTCCCTGTGTTGTGCACCTGCTTCCCACTAGCTATCTATTTTCCATTTGGTAGTGTATATATGTCCATGCCACTCTCTCACTTTGTCCCAGCTTACTCTTCCCCCTCCCCATGTCCTCAAGTCCATTCTCTAGGCCTGCGTCTTTATTCCTGTCCTGGCCCTAGGTTCTTCAGAACCATTATTTTTTTAGATTCCATGTATATGTATTAGCATACAGTATTTGTTTTCCTCTTTCTGACTTCCTTCACTCTGTATGACAGACTCTAGGTCCATCCACCTCACTACAAGTAACTAAGTTTCATTTCTTTTTATGGATGTGTAATATTCCATTGTATATATGTGCTGCATCTCCTTTATCCATTCATCTGTTTTTTTTTTTAACTTTTATTTTTTATTTTTTTATTTTTTTAAACATCTTTATTGAAGTATAATTGCCTTACAATGGTGTGTTAGCTTCTGCTTTATAACAAAGTGAATCAGTTATACACATACAATATGTTCCCATTTCTCTTCCCTCTTGCATCTCCCTCCCTCCCACCCTCCCCATCCCACCCCTCTAGGTGGTCACAAAGCACCGAGCTGATCTCCCTGTGCTATGTGGCTGCTTCCCACTAGCTATCTATTTTACATTTGGTAGTGTATATATGTCCATGACACTCTCTTACCCTGTCACATCTCACCCCACCCCCTCCCCATATCCTCAAGTCCATTCTCTAGTAGGTCTGTGTCTTTATTCCCGTCTTGCCACTAGGTTCTTCATGGCCTTTTTTTTTTTTTTTTTTTCCTTAGATTCCGTATATATGTGTTAGCATACTGTATTTGTTTTTCTCTTTCTGACTTACTTCACTCTGTATGACAGACTCTAACTCCATCCACCTCATTACAAATACCTCCATTTCATTTCTTTTTATGGCTGAGTAATATTCCATTGTATATATGTGCCACATCTTCTTTATCCATTCATCTGTTGATGGACACTTAGGTTGCTTCCATGTCCTGGCTATTGTAAATAGAGCTGCAAGGAACATTGTGGTACATGACTCTTTTTGAATTATGGTTTTCTCAGGGTATATGCCCAGTAGTTGGATTGCTGGGTCGTATGGTAGTTCTATTTTTAGTTTTTTAAGGAACATCCATACTGTTCTCCATAGTGTCTGTATCAATTTACATTCCCACCAACAGTGCAAGAGGGTTCCCTTTTCTCCACACTCTCTCCAGCATTTGTTGTTTGTAGATTTTTTGGTGATGGCCATTCTGATTAGTGTGAGGTGATACCTCATTGTAGTTTTGATTTGCATTTCTCTAATGATTAGTGACCTTGAGTATCCTTTCCTGTGTTTGTTGGCAATCTGTATACCTGCTTTAGAGAAATGTCTATTTAGGTCTTCTGCCCATTTTTGGATTGGGTTGTTTGTTTTTTTGATATTGAGCCCATGAGCTGCTTGTAAATTTTGGAGATTAATCCTTTGTCAGTTGCTTCATTTGCAAATATTTTCTCCCATTCTGAGGGTTGTCTTTTCATCTTGTTTATGGTTTCCTTTGCTGTGCAAAAGCTTTGAAGTTTCATGAGGTCCCATTAGTTTATTTTTGTTTTTATTTCCATTTCTCTAGGAGGTGGGTCAAAAAGGATCTTGCTGTGATTTATGTCATAGAGTGTTCTGCCTATGTTTTCTTCTAAGAGTTTTATAGTGTCTGGCCTTATATTTAATCCATTTTGAGTTTATTTTTGTGTATGGTGTTAGGGAGTGTTCTAGTTGCATTATTTTACATGTAGCTGTCCAGTTTTCCCAGCACCACTTATTGAGGAGACTTTTCTCCATTGTATATTCTTGCCTCCTTTATCAAAAATGAGGTGACCATATGTGTGTGGGTTTAACTCTGGGATTTCTATCCTGTTCCATTGATCTATATTTCTGTTTTTGTGCCAATACCATACTGTCTTGATTACTGTAGCTTTGTAGTATAGTCTGAAGTCCAGGAGCCTGATTCGTCCAGTTCTGTTTTTCTTTCTCAAGATTGCTTTGGCTATTCAGGCTCCTTTGTGTCTCCATACAAATTGTGAAATTTTTTGTTCTAGTTCTGTGAAAAATGCCATTGGTAGTTTGATAGGGATTGCCTTGAATCTGTAGGTTGCTTTGGATAGTATAGTCATTTTCACAGTGTTGATTCTTCCAATCCCAGAACATGGTATATCTCTCCATCTGTTTGTATCATCTTTAATTTCTTTCATCAGTGTCTTATACTTTTCTGCATACAGGTCTCTTGTCTCCTTAGGTAGGTTTATTCCTAGGTATTTTATTCTTTTTGTTGCAATGGTAAATGGGAGTGTTTCCTTAATTTTTCTTTCAGATTTTTCATCGTTAGTGTATAGGAATGAAAGAGATTTCTGTGCATTAATTTTGTATCCTGCTACTTTACCAAATACATTGATTAGCTCTAGTAGTTTTCTGGTAGCATCTTTAGGATTCTCTATGTATAGTATCATGTCATTTGTAAACAGTTACAGCTTAACTTCTTCTTTTCCAATTTGAATTCCTTTTATTTCTTTTTCTTCTCTGATTGCTGTGACTAAAACTTCCAAAACTATGTTGAATAATAGTGGTGAGAGTGGACAACCTTGTCGTGTTCCTCATCTTAGAGGAAATGGTTTCAGTTTTTCACCATTGAGAAGAATGTTGGCTGTGGGTTTGTCATATATGGCCTTTATTAAGTTGAGGTAAGTTCCCTCTATGCCTACTTTCTGGAGGGTTTTTATCAAAAATGGGTGTTGAATTTTGTCCAAAGCTTTTTCTGAATCTATTGAGATGCTCATATGGTTTTTCTCCTTCAATTTGATAATATGGTTTATCACATTGATTGATTTGCGTAGAGTGAAGAATCCTTGCATTCCTGGGATAAACCCCACTTGATCATGGTGTATGATCCATTTAATGTGCTGTTGGATTCTGTTTCCTAGTATTTTGTTCAGGATTTTTACATCTATGTTCATCAGTGATATTGACCTGTAGTTTTCTTTCTTTGTGACATTTTTGTCTGGTTTTGGTATCAGGGTGATGGTGGTCTCGTAGAATGAGTTTGGGAGTGTTCCTCCCTCTGCTATATTTTGGAAGAGTTTGAGAAGGATAGGTGTTAGCTCTTCTCTAGATGTTTGATAGAATTCGCCTGTGAAGCCATCTGGTCCTGGGCTTTTGTTTGTTAGAAGATTTTTAATCACAGTCTCAATTTCAGTGCTTGTGATTGGTCTGTTTATATTTTCTGTTTCTTCCTGGTTCAGTCTTGGAAGTTTGTGCTTTTCTAAGAATTTGTCCATTTCTTCCAGGTTGTCCATTTTATTGGCATATAGTTGTTTGTAGTAATGTCTCATGATCCTTTGTATTTCTGCTGTGTCAGTTGTTACTTCTTTTCCATTTCTAATTCTATTGATTTGAGTCTTATCCCTTTTTTTCTTGATGAGTCTGGCTAATGGTTTATCAATTTTGTTTATCTTATCAAAGAACCAGCTTTTAGTTTTATTGATCCTTTGCTATCATTTCCTTCATTTCTTTTTTATTTATTTCTGACCTGATCTTTATGATTTCTTTCCTTCCACTAACTTTGGGATTTTTTTGTTCTTCTTTCTCTAATTGCTTTAGGTGTAAGGTTAGGTTGTTTATTTGAGATGTTTCTTGTTTCTTGAGGTAGGATTTTATTGCTATAAACTTCCCTCTTAGAACTGCTTTTGCTGCATCCCATAGGTTTTGGGTCATCGTGTTTTCATTGTCATTTGTTTCTAGGTATTGTTTTTATTTCCTCTTTGATTTCTTCAGTGGTCTCTTGGTTATTTAGTACTGTATTGTTTAGTCTCCATGTACTTGTATTTTTTACAGATTTTTTTCCTGTAATTGATATCTAGTTTCATATCGCTGTGGTCGGAAAAGATACTTGATATGATTTCAATTTTCTTAAATTTACCAAGGCTTGATTTGTGACCCAAGATATGATCTATCCTGGAGAATGTTCCATGAGGACTTGAGAAGAAATTGTATTCTGTTGTTTTGGGATGGAATGTCCTATAAATATCAATTAAGTCCATCTTGTTTAATGTATCATTTAAAGCTTGTGTTTCCTTATTTATTTTCATTTTGGATGATCTGTCCATTGGTGAAAGTGGGGTGTTAAAGTCCCCTACTATGATTGTGTTACTGTCTATTTCCCTTTTTATGGCTGTTAGCATTTGCCTTATGTATTGAGGTGCTCCTATGTTGGGTGCATAAATATTTACAATTGTTATATCTTCTTCTTGGATTGATCTCTTGATCATTATGTAGTGTCCTTCTTTTTCTCCTGTAGTAGTCTTTATTTTAAAGTCTATTTTGTCTAATATGAGAATTGCTACTCCAGCTTTCTTTTGATTTCCATTTGCATGGAATATCTTTTTCCATCCCCTCACTTTCAGTCTGTATGTGTCCCTAGGTCTGAAGTGGGTCTCTTGTAGACAGCGTATATATGGGTCTTGTTTTTGTATCCATTCAGCCAGTCTATGTCTTTTGGTTGGAGCATTTAATCCATTTACATTTAAGGTAGTTATGGATATGTATATTCTTATTACCATTTTCTTAATTGTTTTGGGTTTGTTATTGTAGGTCTTTTCCTTCTCTTGTGTTTCCTGCCTAGAGAAGTTCCTTTAGCATTTGTTGTAAAGCTGGTTTGGTGGTGCTGAATTCTTTTAGCTTTTGCTTGCCTGTAAATGTTTTAATTTCTCCATCAAATCTGAATGAGATCCTTGCCAGGTAGAGTAATCTTGGTTGTAGGTTTTTCCCTTTCATCACTTTAATTATGTCCTGCCACTCCTTTCTGGCTTACAGAGTTTCTGCTGAAAGTTCAGCTGTTAACCTTATGGGGATTCCCATGTATGTTATTTGTTTTTTTTTTTTCCCTTGCTGCTTTTCTTATTTTCTCTTTGTATTTAATTGTTGATAGTTTGATTAATATGTGTCTTGGAGTGTTTCTCCTTGGATTTATCCTGTATGGAAATTTCTGTGTTTCCTGGACTTGACTGACAATTTCCTTTCCCATATTAGGGAAGTTTTCAACTCTAATCTCTTCAAATATTTTCTAAGTCCCTTTCTTTTTCTCTTCTTCTTCTGGGACCCCTATAATTCGAATGTTGGGGCATTTAATGTTGTCCCAGAGGTCTCTGAGACTGTCCTCAGTTCTTTTCATTCTTTTTTCTTTTTTCCTGCTCTGCAGTAGTTATTTCCACTATTTTATCTTCCAGGTCATTTATCCATTCTTCTGCCTCAGTTTTTCTGCTATTGATCCCTCCTAGAGGATTTTTTATTTCATTTATTGTGTTGTTCATCATTGTTTGTTTGCTCTTTCGTTCTTCTAGGTCCTTGTTAAACGTTTCTTGTATTTTCTCCATTCTATTTCCAAGATTTTGGATCTTCTATACTATCATTACTCTGAATTCTTTTTCAGGTAGACTACCTATTTCCTCTTCATTTGTTTGGTTTGGTGAAGGAGCACTTCATCTGCTGTGTGTTTCTCTGTCTTCTTGTGTTGCTTAACTAACTGTGTTTGGGGTCTCCTTTTTGAGGGCTGCAGGTTTGTAGTTCCCATTGTTTTTGGTGTCTGCTCCAAGTGGCTAAAGTTGGTTCAGTGGGTTGTGTAGGCTTCCTGGTGGAGGGGACTGGTGCCTGTGTTCTGGCAGATGAGGCTGGATCTTGTCTTTCTGGTGGGCATGACCGCGTCTGGTGGTGTGTTTTGGGGTGTCTGTGACCTTATTATGATTTTAGGCAACCTCTCTGCTAATGGGTGGGGTCGTGTTCTTGTCTTGCTAGTTGTTTGGCATAGGGTGCCCAGCACTGTTGCTTGCTGGTCGTTGAGTGGAGCTGGGTCTTAGCGTTGAGATGGAGATCTCTGGGAGAGCTTTCGCTGTTTGATATTACATGGAGTAATAGCCTATCTCTTACTGAGACTTCAATGAACAATGAAATGAGTTGCTTGTAATGCTATTTGGGACACTGTAATAGTCACAGAGGAAATACATGGTGTCAGGTGTGTCTCAAATAACAGTGTGTCTCTCAACTCAATGTAATGAAGCCAGGCCCATCTGAAGGAAGGTTGAAGCTATTGTTTTGTATTTATTTCAATAGAAACTGTGTTTATTAGGAGTTATAACCAAGAGAAATTTTGTTTGTATATAGGAAAGCCTTCCCAGTGAAGGAGCCTGTAGCAGTTTAGTAGATGACTTCAGCACACACATGACAACACAGACACACACACATACACTCAGCTCTCACTCCCCAGCCTGGAGGAGTTCAGTCCTACCTGGCCAGAGAGAGATGAACAAGGTGATTTCCCAGGAAAACTCTTGACCTCGACTTGTAACCTTTAACTTTGACTCAGAGTATTTCATTTTATTTCCCAGGACTTCCTAAAGACACACATGTAGTTGACATTTTCTGTCCTTAAAACAACATCAGATAAGCAAAGTAGAGACTTCCATCACATTCTCCGAAAAGAAAAATATTTTCTCAGACTTGGGTCAAGAATGAGTTGTCCCACCATTAACATTTGGAAATTCAACTGCCACCCTCCTCCAGGCTTCCAGGTCTCCCAACCCAAGATGACTTTCTGTCCTTCTAGACCAACCTATAGAGGAAATCATTTCCTGACAGTCTACCAAACATAACCCCTTGAAAGCAAACAGCAGACCCAAAGGCCGTCATTTGTCTGTGTCTCTCCCCTCCTGCTGTGGAGAGAAAGCTCATCTCCAGCCAAGGAAGAGACAAGTGTCACTGCCCCACTCCACTCCTGGAACTGGCAGAGGCTAGGTTGCTGATTTCCTCCTCAGATGCTCCCTCTCTCTCCCCCTTTCCTTCCAGAGCCCTCCTGAGGTTTTCCTGCCAGAAAGGGAGAGGAAAGAAGGCAACAGCCCCAAAAGGACAACTCTAACATTCTATCAATCAGGATCCTGCCATATGCAAACCAAGAATGAAAAGAAATTTAAGCAGGGCTTCAACACCTTCTCATCCAGAGATATTCATCTAGCATGTGAGCTAGATGAATATGGATTTAGGTATTCCAGGGTTGCCTATCTGTGCCCGCTTCATCATTTTAGCACAGGCAGGAAGCCCTGAATATTCTAGTTCCTACCTATCCACAAAGCTATATGTTATCTGACAAATGCTTTCATAATTAACTAATAGTGACGCAAGGTCTGTTTTTTGTCCTAGGGGCATCTGCACTTAAGAAAAGATGCTCAAACTGGTCAATGTTTAACCTCAAAGCCAAAGTCCCTATTACAGTGTCCTACAAGCCCCTTTGTAATGTGTCACCCCCACCCCCAGCCTCTCTGACCTCATTTCTTATGATTGCCCTCTTGGTTCCCCATTCATGCCTCTCCAGCAAATGGTCTCCTTACTGAATCTCCCATTTCATGGTCCTTGCCCTGGCTATTCTTTTTGACTGGATACTCACTCCTATATCACTCCCCATGCCTGTGCTCTCCCAAAATCCCCTTTACCCTGTGCCACATTTTCTTCTTCCACAGCACTTGTTATTTTATAACATAATGCATACTTTACTGGCTTATTATTTTTATTGTTTCTTTTTCCTTTATCTTCATACCTTACTAGAATGCAAACTCTATGACAGCAGGGTTTTTTGAGTTTTTTCATCACTGATGTATCCCAAAATATCTAGGATAATGCCTGCCACATAATCGATGCTCAAGGAATGTTGGCTAAAGGGAATACCCCTCTAATGGAGGGATTTCAAATACTCTCTAGAACCAGAAACTCACCCCTACCTGTATCCCAGGCAGTTAGGTTCACCCCAACATATGCCAAAACTCCAAAGAAGAGCAGACACCCATATTTCTTCTATTCCTCACAGCCTTAATCCTTAGTCCCCTTAGATCTATTTTCCTTTGCACATTTCACACTCTGCAACCAAAAGCAAAGTGCATCCTCCCACATTTTACCTCCTGATTCATTTCCCATTATAGATTTAAAGAGCCCATAGCCCCTCAGTTTTCTTCTTTACCTGCTTGCAGTTCAGGCTCTTCTTCCCACTCCCTGTCTCTGGTTTTCCGGGGCTGCCTGCCACCTGGTTCTGCTTGGATGCTGAGCTCCTCTGCCTGACAACAGCTGCCCCACACATCCCTCTTGGCTCAGAGAGGCCCTTCTAGGGAAACTGGGACCCTAGAATAAAGTCATGTTCTTGAATGTATCTTTACTTACTATCGTCAGTAATACCCGAACACATTTAAATCAATAGTAACAAGCTCTCCGTTCCAACAGGAAAAAAGTTTAAAAAAGAGGATGACTCACAATTATGCCTCTCTTCATTCTGAACGTCAGGACTAACCTTGAATTTGTACATCAATATGACAAGAGCAAAACATGTAAAAACCTGAAGCCACAATGAAGACAAACTGTCCCCAAATTGCACATGTGTTTTTCAGAAAATTTCTCCTGGTCTACTCTTTCTGACAGCAAAAATCAAATGATACTTTACTTTCAACAACTACTCAATCTCAAAGCTGGGCAGCCATTTCTTAAACTGTCAACAGCCACCCTGCCAACTTTATAGCGTGTAAACTCTGAATGCTCCAGATCGAGGCAAGGCTGATGGGTACGTGTGGTGTGCTCCGCAGGCTCTTTACGTCTGTGAAACTTCAGCATCCTCATTAATCACAAACTCCTCCCACTGGAACTCACCATTCCTCACTCTGCAGGACCCACCTGTCTTAAACTTCATAGCTTTATTCTCTACCCTCCCATCCCACATTATAAAAATAATACCTACCACGTGCATATCACCTTATAGATTCCAGAGTACATTTACAAGCATACCTTAATTTTACTCCCGTATGAACACTGCAGAGTGGGCGTTACTGTCCCCATGTTCTAGAAGCAGTACTAACTAAAATATAAGGGAGTATGCAAGGCTCACAGCTGGGACACGGAAGGGTTAAGTTTGAACCCAGGCCCTGGATTCCACAGCCAGGATTCAGCCCTCTCATCTCTGCTGTCTGACTCAGTCCCTCAGCATTCTTTAGCTCCCAGTCAATAAATACTTCTCTTTTCAGGCTGCAAATGTTCTGTTCCTCATCCTAACTGCATATCAATACTGTCCCATTCATGGACATGCAATGCACCTACTTCAGGTTCAGGCACCATACAGACCTTCTCTGCTCTTTCTCCCTTTCTCCTCTGTGCTCTCGATCCACACCTTGACTACTGCACTTCTTGTTTTGCAGTTACTTGCTTGTGTATTGCTCTCCTCCTAAGGGCTCCTCCAGGACAGGGACAGTGTCTTACTCAGCTCTATTGCCCCAGATTTTAGCACTGTACTTGATATGAAAGTTTTCAATAAAGATATGTAATCTTTGAGATGTCGAATGAATGACAGTTATGCCCAAGAGAAGAGGGAGCGTCCCCTTCTATTCCAGATCCAAACTCCATCTCTGGGCCACTTGCACTCTCCCAGCTACATGCACCCCTCCGGAGCTCACCAGGCAGAGGCAACCTGAACCCTGGGGAGGGCGGCGGGGTGCGCGGGCACAGCGCATGGGTGAGATGTGGTCTATATTAGAGTATCTATATAAATATGTAGATACTTTAGGATCTAAAGTCTCAGGGGCCTCACAGTATTTCTGCTCCAAGAGTCTTTGAGAAAACTCAGAGAAGTGAAGATCTGATGGAGTTGACAGGGACAAAAACACAGAAATAGAAGGGAGAAAAGCTCTCAAGAGGGCAGAGAAGGGATGGCGGATGCCAGGAGGAGCATCCGCTACATGTCCAGTCCTAACCCTGATGTGGCACATCCGCAGAAGTCTCTGTACTAAGAGTGATCAGACTCTGAGTTCCCTACGAGGAGGGCCATGGCTAAGTCAAGAAAAGGCTTACGTTTCTATCTGGAATTGTCTTCTCTGTAAGCAAAAGAATTCCAAGCTCCCTGAAAAGTGGCCCCGCTGTAGTTGTTTTTATCTCCATAAAGCTTCACTCCCAGTCCTTCTTCCAGTAGGGGCCTCTCTTCTAAACACACACACACACACACACACACACACACACACAAACACACACACACACGTTCCATTTCCTGGGACCACTCTCAAATATCTACCACAATGACATGACCTGGAGTCTTCTCAGCTGTCTGTATAAGTCAATTAAATTGAATTTATGTGCTAAGGCCTCCTATGTGTCGAGCAATGTTCAGGGCATACAAACCTGAATAAACATGGCTCCTGTCCACATAGAGCTCTCAGTCTAGTAGATCAGATGAACCCATATAGAAGTTAAGGAAGCTGGAACAAGCAATAGAGATGCTGTAGGATTAAGGGAAGGGAGGAACTAATTCCACTTGAAGAGGATCAGAACCCCTGGTGCAGTAGGTGTGAGTTGAGTTAGGCTTGGAAGGATGCCATTAGGATCCCTTTGGGGGTGAGACCTAGGGGTCTCTATGTAGAACCCCTGTCACTGTCATGACCTCCACTACAGGGAAAAACTCAGACAGGACTAGTACGTTCTCTCAAGAGCAGTAAAAGTCAACCAGGAGGCCCCAAAACTATGTATATGGGTTTGGGTTCCTCCTTTTTTGGAACTGGGGAAGATGCCTGTCCACTAAATCATGCCTGGAGCAATGTTAACTCACTCGGTAACTGTGAAAACTTAAGATATAAAATGAGAGCCTGAATACTGAATGCTTAGAAC
This sequence comes from Balaenoptera ricei, assembly GCF_028023285.1. NCBI lineage: Eukaryota > Metazoa > Chordata > Mammalia > Artiodactyla > Balaenopteridae > Balaenoptera > Balaenoptera ricei. The sequence continues at coordinate 156,383,418 of NC_082639.1, forward strand.
AGCGCCCAGATGATTCCACCCAGTAACACCTTACTTTTTCTTACCAGCACTATCTTACACTCTTTAATATTTACTTTCAAACTTGATCCCCAGTGCCAGTCCCTGTTCTCAGTCTTGGTATCAAATCTAAATACATGAACTTCAATAAGAAATTGTGATTTGGGGCAGTGTTCCATGGGAATAGTGGCTCTTGGGACCTATCAGGGAATGGAGAATACTTCCACACTGCTTTGCACAGGGTGCAGATAAGTGAGGATAGTGGGAAGCAGTGTTGCCAGAGGTTTTGGGGATCAGAGCATGTGGGGCTATAAATTGCCAGAGCCAAGGACTTTCAATTGGATGGTGCTGGCAGCATGTACCATTGAAGGTGTCTGAGGAGTCAATTGATCTGATCAGCTCTCTGCTGTCTTTCCTGAGACCTGTGTCCTCACTCCAGGAAGTAACCACCCTGCAAGGAAAGTAGTGTTCATTCTATTAAAAGATGAGGAAGGCCTTTGCTGCCTCTGTGGTCTACACTGTATCTGAGCACCTGGAACTTGGTCTCTGTGCAGTTATTTCTGAGGGCCTTCAATGCCAAGTACTCAACTAGACTTTGAACACTGACAGGTGAGAACTGATGTGGCATCCCAGCCCCTGGTGAGAGGACCAACAGGCCTGCCTGTGCAGTGCCTTCTGCCTAACAGCTTTCGGGTCTCCAGATGACTCAAGCCCGGCAAATATGGTACTCCTTTTGTTCATAACACATATTCTCCATCTTCCCTGAAAGCTCCCCAAGGAGAATGCGTTGCTACTCAGTGACATGCAGTCATTTTCATTACAAATGTATGGCATTGGCCAAACCACTGGGATGGGTTACCACTGAGCCACACATATTCCCTTGTCCAGCCCAAACGGTAACATGTGTTAATTAGTGGTGGGCCATGAGTAAGCCACCCTTGCCATGGAAGGGCATTCAAGTGAAAGCAAGTAAACCCTAATCATTAGAGGGAAGAATGAATAGTGGTGTGGCCAATCTTGTTCTTTCAAAAGAGGAAATGTAAGTTGATGTTACTTCTCTAGTTACATTCAAGTTCTCCTGCATCCTGACATCTCTGGATTAGTGGGCTTGGGTGGAGTTGGAGTCGAAACTGTGAAGTCTGTAGAAGTAAAACTTTGTTCTGGTTTCTGGGTTATCAGGGACTAGAGAGTGTTTCCATGGCAAATAGATAATCAGATAGTTACAGGGAACATATTTTTAATATAAAAATTGGACATATGGTTTGACAAGTATGAGTGTACTTTGGAAAATATAAGAAAAAAAGAAAACATTTAAAATTGGGGCTGTTCCTGAAAAAGCTTTGACAAGTGGTCACCTTCACACAGTGCCCTCGCTAAAGAGGAATACAGTACATATAATCCAGGATAAGCCAATTAATACAAATCACTAATTACAACTCTGGTTAACCTATGATCTACGTGTAAGAATTCATCAGCACTGCTCAGCCAAGCCTCTCTGTGACTCTCAGAGCTAAGCTAGTCACTCAGAGGTCTCAGCATCCTGCAAATAAGGGAGCCTTCATCTCTGTGGTTAGGAAGTAAGAAAACTCTGGCCAGTGCAGCACTTGGAGGCAGACTCAGAAGCTGATCAAGTTAAAGGGAGAATTACGTACTGTCCTCCCAGAGACATTACCCTGAGGGATTTATCCATCTTTTTTTGTGCAGTTTAGATCAGGATAAAGTAACAGCTTTCCTTGCTACCTAAGAATTATTTTGTTCTCATCTACAAAATGCATAGTTGGTCTCGATTACCCCAATACACATATAGATACACCTCCTTCACAGTCAACCCCTCTCGCGCGCGCGCTCGCTCTCTCTCTCTCTTTCTCTCTCTCTCTTTCTCTCTCTCTCTCTCTCACACACACACACACACACACACACACACACGGATGTAAGAGCAGACTCCATTTGGTTGTAGTTCCTGGGAGGGATGCAAAATGGAGCCAGATTTGCATAGGACGCCAGACAAGCCCTCCGGCCCCTGAAATATCACACCTGTCTCCTGCCAGTATTCAGAGTGCCATCTGCTTCCCCAGGAAAGCCAGACATAAGGCCCCCTCTTTATGCCTTTGGTAGATGATGAGAAAACCTGGCATGGGGAGCCTTAATTGCTCAAAAATAACTCCGTGGTACGTAACATACAGTTACATGACGATCTGAAGAGAAAGCCTTGGCAGTCTTTTCACAAACATTCAGATAATGGTTGGGGCATGCAAAAGGGAAACTATTTAAGGACTCAACCTCATCCCAAATTATTTCTACTGCCAACAAATCTACAAGTGAGGAGTCCCGGGTGTGTGGTAGAAAGTCCCACAAAAAAGGCATGGGAAGCATCCAGGCAGGATTGTATTTTTTCATCTACCTCACTCTGAGGTTGCGATGCTCTCCTAAAGCTTTTTTTACCACCTCACATAAATAATTTTATTCCTGATGCTACTTTTAAAATATAGTTCTATCTCTAGTTATGACAGCAGAGCAGAGGGAAATTCCCTCTCTCAGGCTGGTATAGCAGTGCCTGTGCAGAGACCAGCCACATAAAACAGAGAGGTGAAAAAAAAAAAAAAAAAAAACAGAGAGGTGTGACAGAAGCAGCATGGTTTCCAGTGTGGAAAGACAGCACAGGACAGTCTTAAGGCAAGAGGACAGACTAGGGCAGAGTTTGTCAGTGGTGGCCCTCTTGACATTTTGAGCTGGATGATTGAGCCATAGGGAGTTTTTCTGTGCATGGTGGGATGTTTAGCAACATCCCTAGCCTCAATCCATTACATACAAGCAATACCCCTCCCTCAGTATGACAACGAAAAATATCTTCAGACGTCAAATGTCTCGTGGGGAGCAGAATCACCCCTTTGGAGAACTATTGAACTGGATGGTCTCTCTAGGTCTCCTCAAAGCCCATTGGGGTATGTAGGTGGTAGAGAGAGTTCTGATAGCATAGCATTTATCACAGAGAATGATACTCACTTGTTTATGAGTCTATGTCTCCCATTAGATTGCATTTTTGTGAGGACAGAGACCATCTCCATCTGAGTACTGCTGTCTCTGCAGCCCATGGCCTGGTGCCAGGCACAAGGGTTAAAGGAAAGAATCAATGACTGGATGAATGGCAGGTGGGATCCGGTCTCCTTCCCAATCCAGATTTGCATAGTTTCCCTTTTGCATGCCCCAACCATTATCCGAATGTTTATAAAAAGACTGCCAAGGCTTTCTCTTCAGATCTTCATGTAACTGTACGTTACGTACCATGGAGTTATTTTTGAGCAATTAAGGATCCCTGTGTCAAGTGCTGTGGCTTTGTGTTGGTGGTGGCTGCAGGGAGGGATATCTTCAGAAAATTAATAAAATAAATGACTAAATAAATGGAACCTCTTGTCTAAAGAACACAGAGATAAGGTAAACCATTTTGAGTTCTAGGAAAATTATCTCTACCATCCTGCCCCGGTTCCTCCATTCAGCCAGAAAACACGTTAATTTATCTTGTGAAATTTTTCATCCACCAGACAAACATTAAGTATTTCTTTCTCCTTTTTTTTAAAAAAAATATTCTTCTCTCTAGGAAGGTGGGTTGGCTCTCAACTCATTGGAATAAAAGCTCCATTAGCCTCACTGCATGTAAGGCTTGTGAGGTTGGCCTGGATTCAGGGCCAGCAGAAGGATAAAGAAATCTGACACTCATTGTTCACATAATTAGAGTTGGTAAAATAAACTGTGCACGTTTCATCAAGGGAATGGATCCATCAGACCCAGGACAGGGTGGAAAATCCATGCTCACAGTACCAGCCTTTTGCCTCAAATTAACCCCCAGCTGATCAAAAAGTTTCCTGTGGAGTCACTGGGGAATATTCCTACACCCCACCCCACCCCTGGCCCTTCATGCCTTTTAATCTCTGAGTCCACATAGTTTTTCTCAGCTGATGCAAACACAGCAAACACTACATACAGTTGTCTGCTTATACATGACACATGTTCTCCAAATCCCTGCATAGAATGTTTCTCTCCCTCGGTAACATGATGTCGTTTGCCAGCAAGTATCCAAGAATCCACCCCTAGCCAAGAAGGCTTCACTTTTTCATGCGTATCAGAAGGCAAGATGGGGCTGCACTGAAAAACCCAAACTTTTGACCAGCCTTGGGACAAGTAGCAACAGGAATGATATCATTGATGGGGAACTAACAGAATAATCATCAAGGATGAAATAAATTCTTTTTGAAAAGTAAACAGCCTCTTCCTAAATTCATATTATGGTTCTTACCTATGTTAATATCCTCTTCTAACCCAAGCCAGCTTTCAAAAAGCCAAGGTCTTGGAAACTTTCAACGGTCTTGCATTACTGACCGAAAACGGTGTGGTCTCCTTCTCTGCCATCCTCTCTATCATGCCCTCACTTTGACTAACTTAAAATTAGTATAAATTTCCTCTAGGAGGGAGAGGAAGGCAAGTGAGTGAATGAGACAGGCTTAGGTAACAGACAAGCAAGGTCGTCACTGGCCATGGAAAAATATCTCAAGCCAGAGGCAAGAAAGGAGCCAGAAGAATAGTATAGGACCTCTGGGAAGGAAAGACAGTTTTCAAAATAGACAGGCTGGGGACGAGGTTTGGGAAGTAGAAGTTGTTTTGTCCAGAGGTGCCAGAGTACAGCCCGGCAGTCTCCCCTCATCAAGTGCTTGCAGGGCTCTGATGTGTTAGTGTGCAAGGTGGTGCCCAACCCTGGAAGAGACGAGGAAATGGCCAAGGCTACAATATAAGCTAACGAGGGGACTTCCCTGCTGATGAGGGCTGTGAAACACGGCTTTCACCATTTCCGGGGTCTTCAAGATCAGGAGACTCGGTCTTCCATCAGGGAAAAACTATACTGAGCTAGCCCAGATGGATTCTTAGAAGCATTGTAACTCTAGGAAGCTATGAAAGCCCAGAGGCTATTCCCAGGGCAGGAAGTAGCACCCAGGATGGGGAAGGTGGTGCTAGCGGGAGCCTGGCTCTGTCCAGTGATTGCGTTCTTCAACCCAGCCTGGGTCTCCTCCGGCTTCAGCATGTTCTGAGTGGCTGATGTATTTCCCCATAGTCCTGATGGATATATTTTGTGGTGTTTTCTTTTTCATCGTCTCACTGATAGAAATGTGTGCATGTGTGTGTGTGTGTGTGTGTGAGAGAGAGAGAGAGAGAGAGCACACGTGCTTTTTCTTGGCCTTTTGCCCCTTGGGAAGGTTTCCAGAGATATTTCCATGAGTGTAGAAGCTTGAGCAGAGACAGGGAACAGAGGGCGATGGCTTGGGGGTTGGGAGGGGGATCTACTCGCGGCTGAGACTTGGCTTCTGCCTGAACTCAGCTGCTTGGCATCCATGGCGTCTCTGCCGTGAAGCTCACAGGAGAGCTTGGGGCAGCTCCTCTTCCCTGCTGTTCTCTGCATGCCCTCCTCCCTCACTCCCTCCTCACCCCCTTCTATGCCCTGCTCTCCTTCTCTCCTCTGGTTTCTTCAATTTCAATGAGTTTATGGGCATGACGAATGTTGCCAAACCCAATAGCCCTGAGTCTCAGTGTCTGGGGATGGATTTCACAGTGGGAAGGGGGTGACCGGGGCCTTGGACCACATTCCCACTGTAGGTTTCTGCTTCAGTCTGAGTTGGTGGCAGGCTGCCAGGCATCTTGCTCACTAGGGTTTCCAGTCTCAGCTGAACTCACCAACCTTGTCTCCAGACGGGGAGAAAGTTATTATGGCAGAGGTCATGTCTGGAGCCTCAGGTCGGGGTGAGGGGTTGGGGGGAAGCTTCAAGCTTATGTTTTCAAGGAGAAGTTTATAAACAAACCTCTCACTGTCTTATATAAACTGTGCTGCTAAAACTCCAGTCCCCCACTGACACTGCAAATTCACAGACTGGGGCCAGGCGGCTCCTGGGGCCAGGAGCAGGTCTGACAAAGACAGGCGGCTCTCAATCCAGGCGTTCACGGGAGATTAGAAAGGGTCCTTGATGGGCTTCTGAACATGAAAGAGTTTTATCTTTCTCCATACCCACCTCCCCCTGCAACGTACACACAAGAACAGTTTGGAGGAGGCAAGAGAAGATGGATATTGTTACAATCAGAGCCTCAAACATCCATCGCAAATGAGTTCTAGCTAAGGAAATCTCCTTCCTAATGAACAAGCCTTATGAGGCTTATCAAACTTCTATTTTCTCTGTCTCTCTCTCTTTTGCTCTCTTTCTCATTGTCTCAACCACACATACACACACGCACACCCCTTGTCAGGACAGCAGATTTTCCCCTCCAGGGTGCCTCAGTTGATGGAGATTTCTATTTGCAATGAAAATCAACTTTGGAAAACATCACAGCAAGGGACTTTTTTCCTGGCTGCCCCAAGATTGATCTGGTCCATAGGATGCCCCAGATCATTGCATTCGGTAATTTCATTCTGCTTATGATCTATTTCTTATACGATCAATATGATAAATGCGAGGGAGAGCAATGTGGGTTACGGCCCGACGCTGGTGAAGTGAGGAGGAGAGGGGAGTGCTGGGCTGCCGCGCTGTGTGTCTCATGAAGCAGAAAAGCAATTCAGTCAGGCTAAAAGCTACAGACAAGGCGGTATGTTCTCAGTGATAAATGCAAATGATGTGACTACCTTTCCCTCAGGGCAAATGGGGTTGAAGCGGGGAGGGGAGAAGAGCCCCACTGTCTGGGATCACAGCATTCCCTTAGGAAGCCTCGGGAAATCTGCACAAGGCAAGCACATGGTGTGAGAGTGGGGATGCTGGGAGGGAAGAGCTAGAGTTTGTTACATAATCAGTGCTAATGGCAAGTCCCCTCCCTGTTCCTGACCCAGCCACGCCTCTGAGTATTGCCATATTTAAAGCATAGTACAACAGAATCAGGCATCCAGTGAGTGGAGAACCACAGGGAAATCTCAGACAGTGCACTGATCCATGAGAACCCTATCATCTTCTCTGAGCATTACACTTCCCTTTGGCCACAGGTCTTATTAGGTAACAATCCATTTCACTGCCTGCATTGTTATTTTGTACCAGGGTCTTCTGCTATCCCACATGAGCTGTTGTACCTAGGTGTCCTTGAACAAGCCATTGAATTCTCTGCATCCACGTTTCATCATCTATTAAAGGGAATCCATTCTATCTCTGCTGCTGTTGGAGAGTATCTTTATGAGGATGGAATGAAATAATGTAGATAACTTCTAAAAATATATAATGTGCCCAGAGTGTGAGGTATTGATTGTGGTAGACACTGGGAAGCCTGGAAAAGAAGAAAGAGAGGGCACTGCCCTCAGAAAGCTTAGAGATGGATAGGGAAGATGGGTCAAATGCATGAAAAGGAGAAGCAAGACGAGTTCACACAGAAGAAAGAATCCTGGACCAGGAGATGTAAACACTGAGTTGTAAGTAGGGCTCTACCAGTCCCCTATCGCATGATTGTACAAGTTCCTCCCCCTCTCTGGGCCTCAGTTTCCCCAAAGGAGTATGTTGGGTAATCTCCAAGGACACCCTGGGCTCTGATTTTTTTGTGATGTCATAACAAATTGAGCCCTAACGCAGATGCAGATATGAAAGAGTGATCTGAGCTCCAGGAGGAAATGAAACAGAGAGAGATTTTAGAACAGGGGAAGGGCACGCTTTGGCAAAATGGAATGACAGGGACTTTCCAAATGTGGAAATCAACCTGGCTAAGCTTCCAAAGTGGGAGTGGGCATGTCCCAGTCAAGCATGTTCAAAGATTTCAGATGGTTGGATCCTAGAGAAGAAGAGTAAGGAGAAGGTCAAAGGGCATGGAAAATACTTTTGGCTTCTGAGCCCTTGTCTGGGATGAGGGAAGATGGGGAGGCAGGAAGGGACGGAGCTGTCAGGATGGCTGGGCTCTTCACAGGAGCTGAGAGGAGCCTGACCTGCTGCCCTATCACTCTCCCATCTGTATCAAAAGGACCATCACCCTCAGGATCTTTCTCAGGAGAAATGCTTTGTCACCACAACGCTGCTGTTTCTTGTGTCCTTTCAGGAAATTAAATTTGAAGTTGCTCAACCCTGCTAGTGTTTGATCCCTCGCAGACACTCTCCCCCTCCTGCTGCAGACAGCCTGAGGTGGGTGCGGAGAAGGTAGGCAAAGGAGGGAGTGTGGTGGGTGGAGCAGTCATGGTAAGACGGGTTCCAGCAACTCTGCATCGGTGGTGATCCTCTGCCCTCCCACCCCTCCCACTGCAAGGAAGTCTGTTCTCTGGAGAGAGGCAGACAGAAGGCCCCTTCTATTTTCTCATCTAGAGGGCAGAGGCTGGGATGAGATCTCTCTTGGGAACGTTGATTAAGTAGCCATCGTGCCAAGGGCAGAACTGGGAACTGTAATCCCACTGATAACCAAGCCATTCATGGCCCATGAGAAAATGGTCAGACAGCTCATCTGGACATTATCCATTTGCAAGAGGGCAAGGGAAATTGCGCTCCTAATATGTACTGTTTACCAAAGGTATATCTTAGATTTTATTAAAGGTGACCACCCACGTGTTCATTCAGTATACTTTCACCCCCTGGGAAGGGAGTCCCAAAGCACAAAAGTATTGCATCCTTTTCAATAGCTGAGATGGCTGAGGCCTGTCCAGGGTCAGACAGATGGTAATTAGAAGGTCCACAGGTCTAGACCAGTGTGGGAGGTCAGTGGCTTTTGAAGGAGATGGGGGCCCGGGTGGGAGACCATGCGCAGCTGTTCAGCCACATGCAGCTGTTTACCGATTAAAAGAAGAAATAAAACTTTAAAAATGGGAACTACTTATTTTAGACCAAGTTTTCTCATCTCCTCTCCATTCAAATATCTCAACAAGTGTGAAGTTCAGAAGGGAGCACAGTGTGGTATCAAGGATCAAAGGGCAAGGCCCGCCCCCTTTGGCTTTCATGACATGAGTTGTCTAGACAGAGCACATCAGCTCCCTTATCAGCAACTGAGGATCACCAGCAAAGCAAAATAATTTCATGGGCTTGTGTGTTCAGAAGCTGGAGCTGGTGTATTAAACTAAGAATATGAAAATCAACAACAAAAAAACAAACAATCCAATTAAAGACTGGGCAGAGCCTCTGAATAGACATTTTTCCAAAGAAGACATACAAATGGCCGACAGACACATGAAAAAATGTTCAACATCATGAATCTTTGGGGAAATGCCAATCAAAACTACAATGCTATATCACTTCACAACCATTAGAATGGCTATGATCAAAAAAACAGCAAATAGCAAGTGTTGGCAAGAATGCAGAGAAAGGGAACCCTCATGCACTGTTGGTGGGGATGTAAATTGGTGCACCCACTATGGAAAACAGTATGAAGTTTCCTCAAAGAATTAAGAATAGGACAACCATATGATGCAGCAATTCCACTTCTGGGTGTTTATCCGAAGAATATGAAAACATTAATTCAAAAAAATATGTACCCCTATGTTGATCACAGCATTATTTACAATAGCCAAGGTATGGAAATAGCCTAAATGCCCATCGATGGATGAATGGATAAAGATGTGGTCTATATATACAATGGAATACTACTCAGCCATGAAAAAAGATGAAATCTGGCCATTTGTGACAATGCGGAGGAAACTGGAGGGTATTATTCTAAGTGAGTAAGTCAGATAGACAAGGACAAATACCATATCATTTCACTCATATTTGGAATAGTAAACAAATAAATAAACAAATAAAACAGAACAAAAACACAGAGACACAGAGAACACATTAGTGATTACCAGAGAGAAAAGGTGGGGCGGAGGGAGTGTGAAATGGAAAAAGGGGGTCAATTCTGAGTTGATGGATGGAAACTAAACTTTCGGTGATGAGTACACTGTAGGGTATACAGAAGCCAAAATATAATGTTGTACACATGAAACTTATATAATATTATAAATCAATGTCACCTCAATAATAAAGTAAAATAAAATAAAATATAAAATAAAATAAAATAAAATTGGAAATATGCAGATATGACCTGCTGAAGGAGGAGGCACCTATATGTGGTCAGCAAGTAGCTCCCTCAGCATCAGAGCTCCCACTTTAGGGCAGTGAGAACTCCGTGGTCCTTTTGATTGAAGGTGCAATTTCCATAAACCCACACAAAGGGAGTAAAGCGACAAAATTTGTTACTTACAGATCCCAGAAATGGGGAGGGGGGCACAAAATGAGCCTAGGCAAAGGCAGTCCTTTATCCCTGTATCCCAGGTCACAGATCACAGGCAGGTGAGCAGAAAATAGAGAGCAGGGTAGCAAGCACTTATTACTTATATGGTGGTTGGGATGGAGGTCACTAACTTTTCATGGGCTCAACTCTAAGTGGTTATTTTAAAAGGTGCCCCAGGAAAAGCAAAGGGGGAACTTGGGGCAGGAATCCTAAGCTCGGGTCCTTATCTAAATGTCCAGACTCAGAGTAAGCAGAGTTGTCAACCTGTAAAATGCCCAGACAGCAACTCAAAAGAGTTGTTCCTCCTGTCCCAGCTTCCAGCTCAAAAAGGGAGAAATACTGTTCTTCTCCCACCTTCTCCACCTCTGAGTTCCTTTTCTATTGACTTTACTTAAACTTCTTTGGGTTTTCAACCTTGAAGAGATTTCTGACTTGCTCTTTGCCAGCAGCCCAGGTTTCTCTTCTTTGGTTGGTAATGAGCTCAAGTCACATGAAAAGCCAGAGCCTGCTTCGGAGCCATCTGGGCAAATCCCAGGCAACCCTTCTTCCAGTGCCATTTGCCTGAGAATTCCTCTCAAGCCCCCGGAAAACTTAGACTCTGCTCCCTCCAGACCACTCTCAATGCTCCAGAATAAGTCAAATACCAAAAATCAATGGGAATTTTCCAGTGGAAAGACTTCCAAAATCACCAAAGACTTAAATTACCTTTCCATAATTGGGAAAGTCCACCAAATAGCAGAGAAATGATCTCTTTCTTTTTCCCCTGGCTTGCCAATTGAAACACTGTCTGCTCCCAATCCAAGTCATGTCACGAGGCCTCTTCCCAAAGAACTCAACTCCAGTAATTGGAAGCAGCCCTGCCTCGCCTTTGGTCTTGGGTATTTTCATCATCGGACTGTTCCAGCCAAGACATACATTTTGCCAAGGAAAACTTTCCTTTGAAACCTCCATCTTCTCCAAACAGAGAGTTGAAACTGACTTTTGGCATGCTCCAAAGATAGTTCTGAGTTAGGAAAAATAATACATATGTGTCAGCCAATCATGAGATTGTCCCCAATCTGAAAAAAAAAAAAAAGCAGCCTTGCACATGAACTCATCTCTACTTCCTATAGCTGATAAAGCCAGTGTACCTGCAAAGCTTCAGAGCCCTTTGAAGTCACTTGATCAGCTCCTCTGGATGTGACCCCCAAATCCTTCTACTCAAAGAAGTTTGTAAGGCAAAAGAGCAAGGGTTATTTCAAAGAAAGGGAAGATCTAGGATACAGAGAAATGTAGTTGTATTCTTCAAGGGGAGGTATTTGAATTCGAGCTCCTGGCAAGATTACAGTTTGGGAAAGGTTTAGTCCAACTTGGAGGAACTGCAGTGTTGGAAAGCAGGGCATTTGCAGGCACTGTCTATCTCCTTGAAGAGTGGAGTGGGTCTTCATGAAGGGAACCAGGTTTATACCCAGAAGCTGAAGAAAACATTTTGCAAATATTCAAACCAATCATCTGACCTGGAAAACAGAGGGTATGTGGTTCCCCAGACAGCCTTCTGCAGGGCAGGGGTTGGATAAGGGAGAGGAGGGCCCTTCTTGAGGAATTGTAGGCTCTGTGAATTCCCTGCCCTGTGCTGCCTCATCCTGGGTTACTGATTTCTCTCCTAGTGGCCTTCATAGCTCCTGGAGATGAAGTATTGCTCAGGACAGTCATTCTAGTAGGAGAGAAAACTACTTAAAATCATAAAATCTCATAATTAGACATGACCTTAAAATCCATTTAGTCAGCTGGCCCATCTCATGCTAGAATGCCTCACAGCATAGGAACCTGCAAGGACAAGACAGTCTCTGCCAACAGCATAGCTCGAGGTGCAGGACTGCCCAGGGCGCATCATCCCTGTGGTAACCAGATACCAAGACAGATGAACCAACTTTACCAGTTTAGGAGATAACTGCTGCTTAAGATCATGGGCTTAGACTGCCTGGAGTTAGACTCTCTGAGTTCAAATCCTGGCCCCGCCATTAACTTGACCATTAACTGGTCAAGTGACTTTGGGCAACTCACTTGACCTGTCTGTGCCTCTGTCCCTCATCTGTAAAATAGGGATAATGATAACACCGACCTCATTTGGTATTTGTGAGATTAAAATGAGCTAATATGAGTAAAGCACCTAGAATATTCCTATTCCACTGATCAACCAACAGAGATCCTCCTCACTTTTTATTATAAATAATTGTATATACTATGTATACAAAAGCATCAATATCAGTATAACGAGCCCTCATAGATCAAAATAGTATAATGAATGACTCATCTAGCTGCAACTACACTCCACCCACTTCACGCCCAGCCCCAATTATTTTGAAGCAAATCATAGTTAATCTTTAAAGATTTCAGTATGTAGCTTTAAAAAGATACATACTGGGGAGGGACTCCTTAAAAAATTAATAAGCATAATAGCATTATTGCACTCCTCCCCCAAAATATAAAATCATTCTATAATATCAAATATCAGTCCTTGTCTGCTCTCTCTCTGTTGGAAATGATATGAAAAAAAGGTCCACACATTACAATTAGTCGATATGTCTCTTGTCTCTTTTAATTTGTATGTTCCTCCTTCAATTCTTCTTTTTTACTATTTTTCCCCTTGCAACTGTTTAGTCATAAGATTAGGCCATTTGTTGTATTAGGCCATTTGTTGTTGATTTTGCTGATTACCTATCATTTAACATGTTTCTCTGTCCCTCTGTATTTCTTATACATTGATCATTAGATCTGCAGGCTTTAATAATTTGACAAGGCTACTTCAATAATTCAGGTTCAATAATTAGACAAGACTACTTCATGGGCTGTGGTATGTATTTCTATCAGGAGTTTCACAATGTCTGGTTGGTTCTTATGTGATGATGTTAGCAGTATCAATGATCATTGTCTAGATTTATTAATTCATGGTCAGGTTGCCTACAAAAATGCAGATGTCCAGTTACATTCGAATTTCAGATAAACAATAATTTTGAGTGTAAGTTTATCTCAAATATACTTGTACTAAGCAATTATTTGGTTTTTTATATGAAATTTATATTTAAGCGGAGTTCTATGTTTTTATTTGTTAAATCTGGCAACCCTAATAAGGGGCTACAAAACGATGACATTCTAATTCTATGATTCCTTCTTTATTTGTTAGTCATAATATTTTTCTAAAGAGAAACTTCCTCTCATCTATTTGACAGCCCTGAAATATAGATTACATATAAGAAGCAAAACAGGTATTTGATTTTTTTTCCTTTTACTTTTCAATTGAAAAATAATGAGATAGGTCCTCTAATGATCAATAGAGGTATCATTATAAACTCACAGATGTGAATATATTTGTTGTGAATTCCAACTCTTTGTGGTTACTATCCTTTCTGGTGCTTAAACTATCCTATCTCTGGTCAGTGAGAATCTATTCTAGTAGGCTCCCGAGTCCTTTTGACATGACATCAGTAGCTTGATATTTAGTTTGCTTTCTGGTATGACAAGATTTTCTAGGTTCATCATGTATATTTCCTGCCTTGGATCGGGAATCAGGCATTTCTTCAAGAAATCCTGTTTCCTTTTAAGAGAAAATGGTACTTAGAAAACATAATCTGGTTTTCTAATGGTACTTAGAAAACATAATCTGCTCTGTGCTACTGAATTGTTCATTATTTTTAGGTCTTTTCAATAGAGCCAGTAACCATGTATTTTTAAAAGATAATAAAGCTCATGAGTTTGTAATATTTCCAATACAAATGCAAAACCACATGTTTTTCTTCGCTTCATTGGCCTCACATCTGTATCTCTTTTGTCCCATCATAAAAATCCCTATTCTCAATGACATTCACATAATTACTCACATACAACACATACACATAAAACAATGTATGTATACAACATACAACTTCACTTACACTACAACTTTGCAATAACAATACCAACACTACCACTAACAATATGATTGGTAAACATAGCTTAAGGTTTTGTTTCATTTTGTAGTTATTTATATTCTTAGGGCATATTCCACTAGGGATATAAAAAATATATACTTATATTTTTAAATTACTTGAAATACTTTCTTAGTGTGCTTATGCTCCAACTAGGTATATATTTAAGTTCTCTTTTTAAAATTTCATTTTACTTTCTAAATTTTTAGGAATTGCTCTTTTGTGTTGCATTTTTAAATTATGTAAAAATATTTACATAGTTCCAAAGACAAATCTGTAAAACATGGTGATATTCAAAGAAATCTAGTTTTTTTTTTTTTTTTTTTTTTTTTTGATTGGGGTCTTTTTATTTATTTATTTATTTATTTTATTTTTTATTTATTTTTTTATTTTTTTAACATCTTTATTGGAGCATAATTGCTTTACAATGGTGTGTTAGTTTCTGCTTTATAACAAAGTGAATCAGTTATACATATACATATGTTCCCATATCTCTTCCCTCTTGCGTCTCCCTCCCTCCCACCCTCCCTATCCCACCCCTCTAGGTGGTCACAAAGCACCGAGCTGATCTCCCTGTGCTATGCGGCTGCTTCCCACTAGCTATCTATTTTACATTTGGTAGTGTATATATGTCCATGCTACTCTCTCACCCTGTCACGTCTTACCCCTCCCCCTCCCCATATCCTCAAGTCCATTCTCTAGTAGGTCTGTGTCTTTATTCCCGTCTTGCCACTAGGTTCTTCATGAAGAAATCTAGTCTTATTCTGGTCTCCTCCACTCTATTCCTTTCCTCCTTCTAAAGGTAAACACGTTATTTTTACAATTTATCCTTCATTGATTTATCCTTCTATAATTACTTTAATCTAAACAAATATAAAGATATATCTGTATCCTCCTCATTCTTCAAGGCTCAGCTCCAATAGTACTCCTCTGAGGCGTCACCACCAAAAACTGAGAACTCATCATTGATTACAGACAGAAGTGTCACCTGCCTAACAATATGGTCACACTGTTTACACCTAGCCTCCATTCTGATGGTTCACTTCTCTATTCTAATTGATTGGTGCCAGAATTTTACCTGATTACAGTTCATTGCATTCACATCTGCCTCTCTTAGTAGCAAAAGTTGCTAGGATTTCCTAGAAAGCCAAGATCAGACCAGGCCTTACATCCTTTTTTTATATTCCATACAGCCACAGCCTCAATGAAAATTCATTGAATTGAATGCATAAATCAGTGCCTCTTAGCCCTGGATAAGCATCCAAATTATCCATATAGTTTTTTCAGCTTTTTTGTAAGTGCAGGTTGCCAAGTTCTGCCCAAGACCCACTGAATCAGAATCTCCAAAAATGATCACCAAGAATGTGAATTAAATAATAAAGCATGATTCTATTATACAGCCAGTTTGAGAGCCATTGACCAACAGCCACTCTGCATAAATGCTCCCCCAATGGAGCACATATGAGCACCTGCAGTGGGCGTTTCTTAAGAGATTCTCCCCTCCCCTGTTTAAGACGGTGCAATTCTGTGTCAGCAAAGCCAAGAGGAAACTTAGCTAGTCGCTTCATTTACCCTGATGATTTCCTCTAGAGAAAACTTAAAGAACTGCGGAGGGTGGGTTTATGTCTTTGAAAGAGAATTTGTTGCATATAAAGGTTAATACTCTTTAAGGTCACACAGTTTGTCAACACCTAGGACGAAACTGGCTTCGTGATCTTCTGGCCCAGAGCTCTGTCATCATTCGCTTCCCTTTCCCAAGCCCAGTATTACCCGAGGGCAGAGATGACACACGTCTTCTCATCCCTCCAAGGGCGCTTCCATCCCCAGGCAGGACTTGACAGCCAGAAGGGATTTTAGGGATCTAATCCAATCCCTAAGGTGAGAAAGCTGTGGCCTGAGTCAGAAAGACAGTTTTAGGCAGCACTTGGGCTAGAAGCCAAGTGTCCTGCCTTCCTGGTTGATCAGGCTTTTTACTGTCCTTGCTGCATCCACAGTCCTGCCCATTCTTATGCCATCCATGCATTAATGCTTTAGGGTAAGAAAGAAGCTAAGTTAGGGCGTTGACATCTAGTCTCAGCCAAACGGGCTGATGTCACATTTCTGCAACTATGTAAAAGGCAAGACTCAGACCTTACTTTATTTGTCTAAGTTTTAGTGACAAAGCCATTGCCGGACCTGTGTCCAGGAAGTCACACCCAACATGAGCTGAGAGGAAGAGAGGGAGCGGGTAGAGAAAGGATTATCTCCTCCTTTTACAATAGCTTTAAGTTAGCTCTCTCATTTGATTTTTCTTGATCATCTAGCAGTGAAAAGAGGCAGTGGGTGGGTGGGATGGCTGGGGGCAGGGGGACCCCAGAAGCAGCAGCACAATCGGCTTCCTCCAAGTCTGCCTTTTCACTTTTATCCCCAGGGCTCTATAGGCCAGAGATAGTCTAATTGGTGTCCTGGTGGAAAGGGATGGCGGCTGAGCACTATAGAAACAGGGCTTAGGTTTTTCTTCCATTGTGCCAGTCTCCATAATCCTCACCATTCCCTGTCCCCCGCCCACAGTTTGAACCAAAGGCAAAACCTGGAGGTGGTCCACTTGGTACATCTGGCTATTTGGAAAGCTCCAGGGAGGGAATCATCACAGTAAACGAGTGCATCAATTAAACCCAGCAGATCCTTTTCAATCACAGGGAGCATATGCACACACACACATGCACAAGCACACACACACAAACACAATCGCCTGTCTTAGTGTACTCTACAGGGCTCACTCTGGCCTCCGTGGTTTCCACAGTGTGGGGCAAGGCAAAAAATCTATTCAGGTCACAAGGTTGAGGTTATGAGAGATGAAGGAAACCAGAGGGGGTGGGCAAGCATGCTGGTGAACTTGGATGTGTGCCAGGAAAGGGAGCTTTGAAGGCAAGAGTCCTATAGGGATGCTAATCGTGAGTATCTCATTGTGATGATTCTGGGTCTCTTTCTTTCACTGGGATGCACACAAAACTGTGCTGTGGGATAGGAGCCTCCCAGCTGCTCCCTATGGCGCCTTTGGAAGAGAGGTCAGTGGTGGAGAAAAACCTTCTGCCCAAGGCTTTTGGAAAAATCATTGTTTTCACTGGATTAAAGTTCAAAAGGAAAATTTAGACTAGAATTTAAGAATCTTCCAGGCTAAAAGTACTGTAAAACTGTAACAGGTACCAAGAGTATTAGTAATATATTCTAGCCCTCTTTAAAGTTATAAGGTGATAAATGCCTTATCATTGGATGTATACAAAGAGATAAAGAATGACCACTTACTGAGTTGATGTAAGAGATATTTTTATAGAGGGTGTAGTGGACTTTAATTGTGTCTCCCAAAAAGATATGTTCAAGTCCTAACCCCTAGTACCTCTAAAGGTGACCTTATTTAGAAATAAGGTCTTTGCAGATGTATTCAAGTTAAGATGAAGTCATACTGGATTAGGGTAGGCCCAAGTCCAATGACTGGTGTCCTTATAAGAAGGCCATACGATCACACACACGGAGAGGGAAGACGGCCGTGTGAAGACAGAGGCATAAAGCGGAGTGATGTAGCTACAAACTAAGGAATGCCAAGGACTTTGGACAGCAACCAGAAGCTAGAAGAGGCAAGGAAGGATTCTTCCCTAGAGGCTTCAGAGGGAGCCACGACCCTGCTGACACCTCGATTTCCAACTTCTGGACTCCAGCCACAGTGAGAGGATAAACTGTTGTTTTAAACCATCCAGTTTGTGGTCCTTTGGTATGGCAGCCTTAGGAAACTCATACAGGGTAAGACTAAATAGCCTGGAGGGTCTCTTCCAGCTGCAATAGGCTATAGACCTAATTTTGTGGGGTTTTCATTGTTGGGAGTTTATACAGAAGCATCTCTCTGAACTGATTTCCAAATAGTCCTTTCCTGAGCAAGAAGGAAGCATGGCTGTAAATGAGAAGGAAGGCAATGTGAAAGCCATTGCAGATCCTGTCGAGAGGGCCTCACTTAGACTCTCGTTTCCTCAAGAAAGGGTTGGACTTTGTTGTACTGTGAAATTCTCTCACACGTGCGCTCCCTCCCTGCCCCTCACATGAAAAACAGCTGCATACTTTGTGCTGGCTCTTGGGGACAGGAACCAGACCCTAGGGCTGTCAAGTGGGATTCCTGACTCAGGAGCGTGTTTAATCCCAAACAATTAAGATAATCCAATCAACATTGCAGCCAACACAAACTAATGCCATTAGAGGCAGAATCTCCCCAGGCATTGGGGGGAGGAAGAGAAGGGGAGACAAAGCATAGTGGGCTCAGTCTCAAGGTCACTGTGATCTCCTAACCTAAACTGAGTTACGTGGGACAGATGGTTCCGAACCAATACCAGAGTTCTTAGAGACAGACGTTAGTATCCTCCTCTAGGGAGACAATGGCCAAAAGTAAAGATGTTATATGCTCAAAGGCTAAGGCATCTCCCAGAGACTCTTAGGGGACCCCACGCATCTCCATGAACAGTGCACAGAGCTGGACTCAGAGACCTTGCTTTGATCCCGGCTTCTGCATTTATCAGCTACACCCATTGGACAAAGCATTTGATCTCCTAAACTTCAGTTGCCTCATTGGAAAACAGGGACGTTGTTTGACTTCCTTCCTATCTTTCTGTGTTGTTCTGAAGGCCGAAATGTATCAGGATCCAATGCTTCTCACTCTACAGAGGAGGAAAATGAGGCTACCTGACTTCCCCAAGTCCACACCGCCCATTAGTGACAGGAGTTGATACGGAGGAACTGCCCTGTAAGTAGCAGCTTTTCTTGAGCCAGACACTGTGGTTTACAAGACTCATTTAACTCTCATAACAACTCTATGATGTCCACATTCTTCTCCTGTTTTACCATGGAGGGGATTGAAGTTAGCAAGAGGTTAAGTAACTTTGCTAAGACCACAGAGGAATCAGTGGCAGAGCCAGGAACCAAGCCCACTCTGAAGTCTAGGCTCTGAGCAACTGTAGCTGAACCCTGCCATCTTTCTAGTATATGTCCACCTGCTTCTAATGTACTTGAAAACTTTGCCAATGGTGACTTGCTGTACACATTATTACATTAATTATTAACAGTAACTGTTAAATATTATTGCATTAAGAGAAGTAAGCATTCGTTTGACTTTGAAGCTCCTCAAAAGCACAGAGGTGAGTCACAGGTCCTGGGATGACGTGGCTACAGAAATTGCAAAGCAATTTGGCATGTTCTTCCATCAAAGGGTCCTTTCTAAGCTCATCAGTCAACAGGGTAGAGAGGACTGTCCCTGCTGGTAGAACCAGTAGTAGTGAATCTGAAGGCATCTCTAATGTCTCAAAGGAAGAGTTGTTCGGCCTCCTGACATTCCTTGTGTCACCATGTCCCATGTAGGAAAGAGAGACCCAGACCAGTGGAGCAGGGCTGGACAGAGGAACACAGATCACAGGTGTTTGCCAATCCAGGTCCACAGAAGACCCCGGCATCGGAACCAAGGCCTTACAAACTTTGGCTCCGTGATGTTTATTTAGCCAGTTTTGACAGACTGGAGAAAAGTTGAGGTGAAGTGGTTACAGGAGATTGATTAGGAACTTCCACTTCCAAGGTAAGGTACAAGAGAAAGCCTGGCCCCTGCCCACAAGGACTTTGCAACCTGATGAAAAAAAATGAAGTTCTGAAGTTAAGCACACTGGTGAGTAACAGGAGAGGTCAGAGGAGATCACAGCAGGAATGTAGCATAGCAAAATGGAAAGGACCCTGGGCTTGAAATGAAAACACCCAGGTTCCAGTATCTTCTCTGCCATGTAACTGGACATGTGATCTACAAGTGACTTAAGCTTTCTGAACATCTTTACATTTACCCTCTGTGAAATGGGTATAAAAGGCAAAAACCACTAGTGAAAGTAATTCAGCAAACATGCACCCAAGGACTTCTCTAGGCCAAGCTCACAGTGAATAGAAACAAGTTTACAAATTATTAACCTTTTGTGGGCATAAAGTGCCCTTAGCATAGGTTGGAAAAGACATCTTTAAAAAGATGGGTCTTGAGAAGGTCTTAAAGATTGTTCAGGCTCTGGGGAGTTAGGAAGGGAAACAATACATTCTAGATAGCTGGAAGAACATGGGCAGAAGTGCAGGGAGAAAACGAGCTTGGCAATTTCAAGGAACCCAGAGGGAACCAGTATGCCTGGGTGGGTGGACAGGGGTTATTAGAAAGAAGACTGAGCATAGAGGGTAGGGCAAGGTTATGGAGAACCTTGAAAGATGGCCTGTAAGTCCTCTGATGTTATGGTTATGGGGTGTTATTTTTATTCAAGGGAAGGAAAAAGCAAAGCAATGCACGCTGTTCACCCAAACATCAGGACATTCTGTTCCTCTGTGATTGTGCTTCGTGAAAATGCTCTCCAGCAAAAAAAGAAAAAAGAATGATTAAGGGGGAAAAAAAAATAACCAGAGCCACATTCATTTCAGCTCCACTGAAAGCACAGCAGGAAGAAGTCGCTGTGTTTGCCAAACTCCAGAAAGAGACACAATTGATGTGGGGCTGAGAGGGGGAGGGCCAGGCAGGGAAGGGGAGATGAGGAGGAGGGGGGCCGTGTTGCTTTATTCTCCCAAGAAGATACTGTAAATAATGGTGAGGTATAATGCACGGAAGGGGAAATTACTCTGACAGGGCCCTTTTAGGGAAGAAAATGGAACTTAATACATGTTCCATTATTCCTGATCTTTCATTCAACTCCCCATTTACATGGGGGCTCCCCGGAGCTGATGCTTCCCCTTTGCTGTCATAAGTAGTCATGGACTGGAGCCGATCATTTCAAAATAATGGCCTGCAATTCTTCCACTGTCATGATTAACACAGGGTAATAATTATTAGCCACACGGAAAACTGCAGAGCATAGGTTAAGGCTGCCAGGCTGCCCAGCTTTTCCCAAGCCAGGGAAGTTCCCCGTCATTCCACCAGGGGGGGCGATGTCCCCAAGAGACCACAGAAGGCTTTGGTCTCTCCAGCTTCTCCAGGAGGCCTGGGTGGTAGCCAGGGCTGGGATCTGCTGTCATCCTAGGACGTTGTGGAACGACACAAGTTAGGAATTCCACAAAGAGGAGAGGGGACTGGAGAGCAAGGTGGGTGGGGGAAGAGGAGAAGAGGTAACGTAAATCTACGATACTTGATCATCTCATACTCTTGGCCTTGGAAACGTCAGGAAATATTATCAGCCGAATGGATCGAAAGGGCTGGAGCCACCCATGACTCAGATTCATAACAGCAGCGTCCTGAACAGAAGAGTTTATCGAGGCAGGCAGAGAGAGAAATCATCCAACTCGAGACAATTCAAAGGCAAAATCCTTTTTCTCAACTCTGTTCCTGAATCATACACCCCCGGTGATGTCTTAGGCACAGGGCTTTCTTAGTCATTACAAGAAGGCTTCTTAGGGTCTAATGTCCTTGCTCCATTCTCCAAGGAGAGAGTCGGAGTGATGACAGGACAGGACAGCAGTGTGGGGAGAGAGGGGAGCATGGAGCCTAATTCCTGCTTCTTACAGATGCAGAAACCAGGGCCAAAAGGAGGGAGAGGACTTGTGGGAGGCCAGGGAAGAGAGGAGGCAGGGTTAGAATCCAGATCGCCTGTCACCCAAGGCGGAGGGGGTCCAACCTCTGTTTTTTTTATGGAAATAATAGTCTTGTCATTCAAATACTGATTCTGAGTGAATAGAAGCCATACGAGAAAAAAAAAAAACACACAAAAACAAATACACAAAAATCAGTGTTGTGACCCCAGAGAGAAAGAGGAGGAGAGTCAGAAGAGAAGGACAGAAACAGAATTACTTTTGTTCTCGATCTTCCTTTCCATCTCATACACCACCCAGAATAACCCTCAAGAGTGTATTTCACAAAAGGAATAAAAATGAACCTAATATTAAACTGACTATGAGGGAAATGTGTGGATCTTACTTTCTAGGAATTCAAAACTCAGAATATAGGAAACAACATTAAAGTGTTTTTTTCCTGGTGATTATTAACTGTTTCATGATGTTGGTGATGACGCCGTTGATTCCCTGCCTGCCAAGACTTATGCCGTTTCTGACTTTTTCTATTTAGACCCTAGTAGTTCATACCCTGCTCCAAATTTACAGCACTGAAGCAGGCACTGGCGTTTGCATCTGGATGCCAGGACATTTGATTTATTTAAGCAGTGTGGGCAACGGACTTTACTCTCTAGCAGCCTCCTCTGGGCTACGCCCCATCCCTCCACCCCCCACCTTCCCCTCCAAAGGGCCCTGGACCAGCTCCCACGCGTCTGGCTTGAGGCATCCCAGACTACCCACCCCCCACCAGCCACTGCTCTGCACTGCCTCACAGCAGACCAGCAGACCGGAGACAAGCGTCCTGGCGCGGTCTAGCTTTTCCAACCAGCCCCCCTTCATCACTCTCATCACACATGGGCTCTGGTCCCAGGGAGGGCCTGGCACTGTGTTAGGTACTCCAGGTATCAGTCAGGAGAGAGAAGGGTGGGGGCAGACAGAGGGAGAGCTTAATGTTCTGTCCCTGAAGAGCTTGCAGTCAGAGGTAGGAAGAAATTCTTCTACTATCATTCTTGTCCTCCTTTCTCCCCTAATTAGGAGGAGATGTAAGTTCAATTCTGTTGGGGTTGGTAGGGCACAGATGCAATCAAGGAGAAGGCAGACACCGGTGTCTGGCTCGCCCTGCTCCCCGTGCATTCCACAAAGACCGACTGGCACGCTCTCTCTAAGGGGTGGGGTGATGCACGTTGCACCCATTATCCCATTATTTTGGAAGGCAGGCGCGGCCATGCATGTGGTGTTGTGCAGCGCAGAGGTGACATAAGCTGGTGGAGATCTGCATGTGTTGGCAACTTCTTTCCTCTGGGCCAAGTCTCATTGTTAAACACACACACCCTGCAAAGTAGAGGAGAATTGAGCTCATTAGTATGATTGTTTATAATAATCATGATAACAATTGCAACGTGCTCTCCTTTGTAAGAGAAAATGACGCTCCTGACCTTCAGTAGAACTGAAGCTCAGCAGTGCTTTGCTGGACTTGTGATGAGTCTGTAGGAGCTCAGGGTCACTGCCGGCTCAGTGTTAAGAAGAGGGATGAGGCCCGGGGCCTCCCGTGCCCTGGCATGTAAAGAATGGACTCTCACACTTTCACCACTTTTTCCTCCTCGGAAGAGGACAAAACTGGAGAAAATAGATGTCAGATATGCCTAGGTTCAAATTTTGACTCTGCCACATACTACCTGGGTGACCTCGGGACCAATGGCTTGACTTTCTGATCATCAGTTTCTGCATCTGTAAAATGGGTGATAATACCTACTAAGACTGGGCTTGTGAAGATTCAGCATCATGCAGGCACACTGCCAAACACTGTGACTGAAGCAGGGTGAGCACCCAATACATGTTAGCACTTACCACTCTATGATGAAAGTGGGTGCTTCCTATAGGTTCTGATCTTGAAGGAACAAACCGTACTGGCTTCCTCCAGTCTGTCTTACTCCCACTCCAGAAGGCCCTGGCTGTGCCTGCACCATGAGACACTGCATCCTCAGAAAGCTGGGCAGCCCAGCTCCAGCTAGAGCTCTGAGAGCACTGTCATCTGAATCAGGCTGGGCCCTCGGAGCCAGGGAGGGCAGCATGGAGTTTGTGTCTGGTGAGGGCTGCTGAGCAGAGGACCTCAAGAGTGCATCTTCATACTGCATCTCAGGCAGTGAGGGTCCGTGCCATCCTGATTCCCGTACAATTGAGAGTGTTCCCCCAGGCATCTCAGATCTTCCTGCTCCTCTCTGCCTGCCTGGGAAGAACGGGCTTATGGGGACTGCCAAGCAGTTAGGGTCAGTTCCAGCCTGGATGTTCCTTGTGGTTCCATGTCGAAGGTAACTAGGCAGAATCTCTTGGTCTGCAGCACTTTCCAGTGGAGGCGTGGGAGAGGAGGAGGGACCCCAGAGTGATGGGGAGACAATGCAGCCACCCAATAAACAGAGGGGTATCTCTCAGGAACCCAGCTGTTTCCCTCAAAAACCGAACAAGAGAATGAACTGCTGAGTCGAGAAGAAGGTTTGGCTTTAAGAGGAACTTCTGGAACCTTAAGACAACATCCCCATTATACAAATGTGTCATGCTTTCCGATTCACAAGCCAGTCTCTTATTTGATTCTTGTGAAGCAGCGGGAACCAGGGATATTATTTCCACTTCACAGATGAGGAAATGGAGGCACTGAGAGGCTTAGCCAGGGACTACACGACCTAATGGGTAGTGGGTTTCCTATTTTGGAATCTCTTAGAAAAAATAAGGGAGGAAGGCCCTTTCTCAGACCTTCAGTGCCAGGCACAAAGCAGAAGCAAAAGTCATGCCCCTGAACTGAGACCTTCACCCAGTCCTCACATTTCACGCCTGAAGCCCGGTGGTCCACACTCACCCCCTGCATCCTGCAGCCTTCTCACCCAGGACGCACGGGAGTCTTTAGATGGTTCCAGAGACCTGTTCACATAGGTTTAGGGCTGTAGTTGGCCGACCCTCCCAGAGGATATTCTCCTCCCAGAGCAACATTCTAGATGGATGGAGAGAGGGAGGGAGGGTTAGGGAAAGAGAGCGAGGGATACAGGCACAGAAGCTCCACTTGTGGGAGGTTTAGTGAGAAAGGAGTGAAATCCCACCTTGTTTGATTTGGAGCCTTAACAGGCTTTCTACTGTTTACAGTACACAGGAACGTGGGCTTTGCGAAGGGATGAGAGGGGAGGAGAGACGAGGGTGACATCTGTATGTGTGGCGCTGAGAATCCTGGAGCAGGTGCCCTGCGGCTGTGTCCTGGACCGCTGTCCCCACCGCCCAGCCAGAGGCCCGCGCTCTGGCAACCCAGTCACCCCTCCCTCCATTCATGGGGCTTGGCCCACACACTCAGGGCCGGCCCGTCACACCAATCCCTTTGTTTCCCACCATGTGAGGGGGGGAAGGAGGCTGCTGTTTCTACACTGTGCCTGCCTGGCCGCATCTGCTGGGTAAAGGTGAGGCAGGGGATGAGAGACGGAAGGGCCCACCCACGGGGGAACGCGTTCCTGCCTTGAAATGTGGAAGGCTAGGGGTCAGGGCAAATGAAAGAGGACACGCCTCTGAGAGCAGAAGTAGATCAAGTTGGTGGTGGCATCAGCGGTCTCAGCTTTGGGAGCTGGACGCAAGGCTGGTAACAACCTCGCACCACCCACAGATCACCCACTGACGCTGGCCTCCTGCCCACAGCTCCAGGCACACAGCCCCCAGCCCAGCCCCCGTGCCACTCAAGGCACCCTAAATGTATGCTCAGGCACACTCGCAGGCCGCATCCCCATGCTAAACACTGCTGGCTTGCCACCCCCCAACCTCTGAAAGGGAGCAGAATTAATGCTGAAAGCCTGACAAAGCGTGGCTGCCTTCCAGCACCAAAAATACCTCCCGTGATCCGAGGAGCTACTGTACTGGCATCTATCTGTGGAGCTGGAGCTGTTGCTGTGACAGAGAGAGGACTTCCCCTGGGGGTCGGCTGGGTGCCCATTTGGGCCTATTCTCCCCAAAGTCTCAGGCTTCCTTTAAAGGCCTGAGGAGGCCTGCTCAGCCAGACCTGCCTCTGCAGGAGAAATACTTATTTCTCCCAGGAAAAATTCAGCTCCATTCCAGAGTGTGCCATTGCCCTGTTCTCTCCCACTTGTCTTATCCTCTTCCCCAAGTTACCCATCTAGTTACAAGCAAAGAGGGGGCCTGGGGCCCAGGATAACAATGCAGCAGCCACAGATGACTTTGCAGGGGTGAGGTTCCAGGAGTACCGTGACTTCAGAGGTGGGTGGGTTGGGATGGAGGAGATCCCTGTTGAGCTTGCTACAGTTTTCCAAAGATGAGGATTTGGCATAAGACAAACATCTCCCCATCCATCCATCCATCCATCCATTTGGTAAACACTTATTAAATACCCACCACGTGTGCAGAACTGTGCTGGGCTGTGACCATTCCCCCTGATGGAAATGAGGATGACCTACAAGGCACTGGCAGAGTCTTGATGAGTCCCCAGGGGCCATGAGTTTGCTATCAGCTGGACAGGATGAGAAAGAAGACATCAAAGACCAGATAGACACCAGAAAACTCAGGTCCCAGAAAGACATAGACAGGTCTGAGAGCATAGAGCCTATTAGCATGATTATTAGCATAATTTCTCTAAAAATATGTGTGGAAGAGATAATCATGTACTATGTACAATTCCATTTTTTAAAAATCCAATAAAGTTGCTCTTAATAAATAATGTTTGTGAAATGAATGAATGAATGGATACCCAGTGATCAAAAAGATGCGGTTATTAGAGCACCTTTGAAGATCAAAGGCTCATGTATATTGCCATTGCCTCAGAGGATGTTATATCTAAATACACACCATGAAACTGAGTTGTTCTTTTTTTATTCCCAAGATATATTGTTATAATTATGTGCGTAACTAATAAGATCCATATTTGTTTTAGCCTATTAGGACTAAAAATATGAACAAATCTTTCCATTTTAATGATACTATTAATTCTTCTAACATTTCTACATATTTCTATTTGAACTCCCACAACTCTCTGAAGATTGAAGGTGGAAATCCCCATTTTGAAGATGGACAAACCGAGGCCCAGAGATGTTAAGGGTACTTAACAGGGTGCCTCCCAGTAGACCTGGTAGTGTTCTTGACATTGTCATGCTGACCGCAGGAACCCCCATAATCTCACAGGACCAGACCTCAGGCCTGAGTTCAGTGGCAATGTACAAACTGGGTGACATTGTGTCATGCTGCCTGCAACATGTTCTCCTACCTGTCTTCTCTCTCTCTCCCTCCCTCTCTTCCTCTTCACTATTTATTTGAAAAGGGGAAGGGAGGCTGGGTTGAAGGATGTGGTGAGTAGAGAAGTCTGTTTAATTTTACCTTCTTTGCTCTTCGTTCTAGGGTTGATTTCTGGACCACATGTAGGGAGGTAGTATTAGAAAATTACTTAAATTGTATTGTAGTAAAATAGTCCCAAGATATGATTAAATTGTGGCAAAGGGAAGAGATGTAACCTCTTCCAGGGTCACGCAGCACTTGATTGAGAACCAGAAGGTCCTAATTTTCAGCTTCAAGCTTTATCGGTTAGGTATTTCCAACCCTACCACTGCCTGTCCTGGGTGGAGCTGACCAGACCAATGCTCCATGTATCAAACAAATAAGAGAAATGTTCCAAAATCTTCTAGCATCTTCTTCAAATTATATTCCTTAATAAATTGTGGTTTATATTCGGTCTAACCAAAGATAAGACGGTAGACAAGACTGTCTGGATGAGGAGACCAGATCAACTTATAAAGAGAAATAAATAATAATATAGGGTAACTTTTGATAATTGTCTGGAGGGGTGCCAACGATAAATGCTAAAGAAGTTCAAAGAAAAGAGTAGGTATGGATCAGGAAAGACAGCTTAGATTCTTTGTGGCTGCACAGGGAACAACAAAGAATAACCAGTGACAGTCACAATAAGACAAATGTCAGCTAATTAACAATGAGGAAAGAACTTTTGAAGAATTAGCTAATTTCTGTGACTGAAGTAAATCTTACATTTCCCCCCAATGCTGTATTGAATGGGTGATTGCGCAAGACAACCGGTGAGTCTACATTTTTTTTTTCTTTTTTTCTTTTTCTTTTTTTTTAAGGCCCCTGCTGCTCTGAGAATTCCCTGAGACTCCCTTTAGGGTTTCCGGAGGTTTTTTTTTTTTCTTTCTTTCTATTTATACCACTGAGGACTGTGGCCACGAGAGGGCAGTAGAGGGAGCTCATCAGAATACTTGGACGTTTTGAGTAAACTCGCCTGTGCTCTAATCGGGAGCAGGGACTGCGCAGATCCTGCGAACTCGCTGGGATCTAGCTTGCAGGCCTGTTTCTCAAAGCCGCGTCCAGAGGCTACGGGGATACTGAGATTCTATAGGACATGGAAGCAATGGTCATAAAGGCACCGAGGCATTGCCATCCGGAATCCAGGCACCTCTCACCTTAGGTTATTAAAATAAGTTTTTTACCGCCGCCTCTCTGATTCCCCTGCCAGATAGGCCCCCTAGGTCTGGATACAGAAAGCTCCCCACTGGTCCCCCCCTCCCCCACTTGCCAGATGCCCAGGATCCCTAACAGAGCTGGAAGCTTGCGACTCAGAGCAAGGCTCATCTTCGCATTATAAAAATTATAATTAATAACAACAACTTTAAACCTCATTTGACAGCTTGTTGGCTTTTTGAGATTCACAAGCAGAGGAAATTTGCTTGGGCAAATTCTGAGAGCCCCTTCTTAACCTCGTCAGCCAAGGCCGGTTCCTCCCCATTCACCCCTCAAATTAAAGACGAAGAGAGAGATGTGCAGGATGTGCGCGGTGACAGGCGATGCTCAGGGAGGGGGACCCCACGTCCCCACTGACCTCACCCACACTGCCGGCGTCCTGAGCTCCCCGGGGTTCAGCCGGCCGGGCTCTCCAGGCCTCCACCCAAATCCCCAGGCCCCAGCAGGATTTGCGTTGCCCCCTTTGCCACTTAAGGTGGCGGGTGGGTCCGGGCTGAGCCGGGCACAGGGAGGCAGCGGGGCGGCCTCCCGATGCCCAACCTGATTCTCCTTTGTTGACAGCTGGCGGAGGAGGAAGACCGTGCGGGCGGGGGAGGGGGCAGGAGGCTGGCTGCGGCGCGCGGTGCCAGTGGCGGGGGCGGCCCCAGCCCGGGCGGGCGCGGCCGGCAGGGAGGGGGTTAACGCGCGCGGCCTCTATGATAATGAGCTGCATGGTAATATAGGGAGGCCGGCTCTCAGGGCTCCGCCGCCGCCACCACCGCGGGAGCCGGAGCTGCCGGGCGGAGCGTCCGCGCCAGACTGGAGCGGGAGGGCGGCTGAGCGCAGTTGCTGGGAATTTTTCGGCCGGGAGGGCAGGCGATCCAGAGAGAGACCCCGCGAGCTCGGGAGCGGTGGGGAGCGCGGGCGCCAGAGCGAGCGAAGCGAACCTCGAAATAGATCTGGAGAGCCAGGTTCCCGGAGGAAATGGGACTGTGAATGAACCCGGGAGCAAGAAGGGAAGGAAGCGCCGCGATTGCTGATGTCAGAGGAGCCCGGAAAGTCGCGCTGGAAAAATCTGAAGACAGTCGGGGCTCTGCCGCTTCCCAAGGAGAGACACCGCCAGCCACCCACCCCACGCCCCCTCGGCGCCTCCCGGTTCCCCCAGCGAGCCAGCGTCAGAGCCCGGCAGGGCTGTTACGGGGCGGCGGAGGACGGAGGGGCGCGCGGACAGGAGACCGAGGGGCCACTTCAGGAATACAGATAAGTGGCTGGTGGCTTGACGTGGATTTTAATGAATTTGGACTCCTCCATGTGGATTTGGTCGTCCCCGTGATCGCGAGCTGCTGGCAGCGAGAGGGGCAGCGCGCCGGCCTCGGCAGCCGGCGGCCGAAGCGGCCGGACCGGGGACGGAAGGACAGACCGACGTCTCCGAGCTGGGTAAGCGGCGCCCTCCGCCCTGTCCCCCGAAGCGCGCTCGCCCCGCCGCGGCTCCCCCCGCGCCCTCCTCCGAGGCGTCCCGGCCCCGAACGCCTGGGCTCGGCTGCGGCCGGCGAGTCCCCGCGGGGGGTCGGCCACTTTCGCGGGCCGGAGCGCGGCGCGCGCGCGTGTGCCGGCTGACTCCCTGCCGCCGCCTCCAGCCCAGGCTTCCCCGCTGGCGCCCCGCTTCCCCGCTGGGCTGCTGGCGGGCGGCGCTCCACGGCGCGCTTCCACCGCGCACCTGCCTGCAAGCTGCGGCTCGGGGAGCGCGGGGGCAGCGGGACTGTCCCGAGAGCTGCAGCCCAAAACGGGCCTCCGAGGCACTGCACGGGCAGCAGGGCCTGGGCCACTGTGGCCGGCGCTCAATTTGGGGACGTTCACTCTGGTGCTGTAGTCCCTGGAGGCCGCTGGCTGTTCCTTCGGAGCAGGGGACTTGGGAATCAAAGGGGAATGCCTCATATGCGCGGCTTCCAGAGGCTCAGGGAACGACACCAAGGCACCCAATGGGATACGTGCCCCATGCCCCCTTCTGTGCGCCCTCGTGGTGAAGCACCCATAAGCACCATCCCCTGGTCTGAGCCTCAGGAGAGGGTTGGGGGTTGAAGGAGGAGAGTATCCAGGGTCCGAGAGGCTCCTTATAAGCCATTTTAGAATATTTTCCTTCTTGGGCTTCTTCTTGCCCCAACCCACAAGTGATGTAGGGATCTTAGAAAATTCTAGCCCTTTTTATCCATCCCACAGGTAGTCTCTGTAAATATGTTAATCATGGTCTTGATGGCCAAAGAGAGAAAGTCATCCGGAAACTGCCATCCCAGGTCCCTGACAAATGTCCACCTGTTTGGCATGACCTTTGCCCTAGAAGGAGCTACCTACTCAAACTCAGCTCGGAGGGATAGAGATAATGGGGGAGGTGGAAGTAAAAGACTTGGAGTTCAAAGTCATTTATGTCTAGAAATGAGAGCCCCATGAAGTGGGCAATGGAAATATGATCAGGTCTCCTGTAGAGTTCTGAGATCCTAGGGTAACAGTGGCATATCCTAGTAGTGGCTATACAAGGGACATAAGACAGGACCAGTTTGAGGCAGTAGCTTGGGGACCCAGCAGCTTGGAGGAACCTACAGAAATTTGGGGAGCCATTCATCCCCTTCCTTCTATCCATGAGCACAGTGGACGGGGTTCATGAGCATCAGATCAAGATGAGTATCTGGGCTGGGCAGGGCTGGACGTCCTGGGAGCTGGGAGTCAGGTTCAGTTCCTCCGCACACCGGTCCCCACACAATAGCAGGCTCCTGTCTTTCTGGGCTTCTTTCCCAGACCCTGAAACTTCACTCTTCCCTCTGGGCAGGCTTTGGAGTCTGGGGCCTTCAACAGAGCATCAGAGCCCGGGGAAGAGATAGCTCTGGCTGGAGGAATTCAGCTATTCCTAACTGAAATGCACAACTTTTGTGCAGACACCCCAGAACACTCCAGGAGCTGCTAGCAGCCCTCTCTCCTCTGACCTCCTGGCAAGAAGAGAGAAGAATTCATTAATTTCCCCCTCCCCTCATCTAGCACCTTTTGAACTAATTACCTATGATCTCCCCTCCTTGGCCTGGGGGTGGGGTGGGGGGTCAGGTGGGAAGGTAGGGAACCAGGGAAACTGAGAGCAATCTGTCAAGTACCCTAGCGAGGTTTTTTTGCTTTTCCCTTCTTCCACCTGGCATCTCCGCTTACGCCCAACCCTTCCTCATCTCGGAACCTGCCCTCACTGCCAGCATTACCTGAAAGAGTGGTTCCCCTCAGCCCTCTAGCCAACCCTCTTCAGGGACCCGCTGATAAAGGAAGGGCAGTGCAGACTGCCCTCTCCGCTCCCTCACTGTCCTCAACAAATTGCATTAGGATGGGGCAAATTGGCTTGCAAAGCAGTTAAATGGAAATGACATTTGGAGCGCTGTGCAGTGGGTATGCTGCTGAAGAGCAGCAGGATGGGAGGCGGTGGAGCGCAGGAAGGTACCCTCTGCCCAGGACCACGAGTCTGGCAAGGGGTTTCCACTAGGCCCTTCTCTTTGACAGAATGTAAGGACCAGGACCGGGGTCCCTCATAGCCTGGAGCAGGACGGAGGGGAGCTGGATGGCCTTTCAGCCCCAGTCTAAATGAGTAAATGGTGGTGTCCCATGTCCATCACCCCAAAGCAACCATGTCATTAAAAGGCTGGTGGCCCTGCTTTCAGAGCTGCCCTGAATACCTACCCCTGTCCCCAAAGCACCAGGGAACATTCCCTCTCCAACCTTTTGACCATCAAAAGCTGCAGGTGTGATGGATGTAAAAGTTCACCATCTGTTGTAGTGGAGTCTGTGCTTAACATGAGGTTAAAGAGAAACCCTTCGAAGACCAGCTACTTCTCTACCAGGCCCCTTTCCCATTTCCAAATACTTCTGGTGATTTTGTTCAGCTTTATTTCATGGGCATGTTACAAGGAAACACACAAGCGGGATGGGAAACCAGTGACACGGTTAAATATACAAGGAAGCAGCTGGCAGCAGCCGAAACTCACCAGTTCAGGTACCATGAAATATTTATGGCTCTGGAGTTGTCACTGTTTGGGGGTTTTATAGTCTCTATCCTGCCTCCTTTGCTATGGCTGCCTCTCCAAGATAAGGGGTTTGGTGCGGGGGGTGGGGGGGGAGACGATTTCCATCTCCAGCCGCGACCCCCCCCTCAGCTGTCTCCCTGCATTGCCACACAGCTGTCTCCGCACACGCAGACTGGGGCCCAGTATACTCTGTCCATCATGGCACAGCGAGAGGCGAGGAGCTCCAAGCCAAGCCCCCACCCCACTCCCGTTCTGATCATAAAGAGACCGGAGCATTGTGTTACTACAGTCTGTTAACTATGGATAAGTCAGGATTGTCCACAGGGAAAGTGGCAGAAGCAGGCTTTGAGGTGCTGTAGTTTTACAGCTTGCGCACACACCCTTCCCCCCAGCACTGCCACCCTCACCCAGGGCCAGTCTGTTATCAATTCATTATAAGTGAATATTTCTCCCCTTCACAGATGCTCTGTTCCAACAATAGTGAATGGAACTGATTCCCTTATGGGAAACAGTGTTTTTCACTTAGTTACAAAGATTTCATGCCTGATTAGAGTAAATGAGGGCTGGGGGTGTGTCCTCTTCTTGTCTGGTCATTTCTAAAGGTGAGCCCTGTGGAGACAGAGAAAGGCAATTCTTCCCGGGGGGGTCAAACAGCTGGTCCTAAGGGCCAGGAGGGATGGATGGTAAGAACAGGACACCCCCTTTCTCCCTGCCTTAGCCCTCAGGCTCTCCGGGGCCCTGTTCCTGGCCTTTGGGCATATGGAACCTCTACTGTTCCATCTGGGATTCAAGGGCAGAAATAGAGGCGAGAAAGTTCTTTGTTGGGGAGCAGTGTCCCTACAGGGCAAGTGTAAAGGGAGAGGAGGAAGGGAGGGGGAGAGAGGAAAGAAAAGGCCCCAGCAGTGCACAGGCTCCTGTTCCCACAGTTGGTTAACCATTAAGCCCTGCCCTGGCCTGGACCTGTCTCCTGCTTGGGTGGAAGGATACTCTCAGAAACCCAGAGGGGGCAGCAGGTGATCCCCATGCCCACCTCCCCCTGCCACAGGACATTCGCCGTGTCTCCCCTCTCCCCTTCGACCCCCAGCTCAGTCCTGGCCCCCACTCCCCCTTTTCTCTCCCTCTCCCCTGGCACCGGCATCCTCCTCCCAAACCCTGCCAGCTGTCCCTTCACCCAGGCTTTGCCAGTTGTTTGCCTGACAGCATGCATGTCCCACGGGGAAACAGGCAGGATAGCGAGGAGAGTGGATGGAGGGGGTGAGCTGGGTTCACACAGGACTCCAGAGCCAGAGCTCTGAGCTCAGGTTATAGACTGCTTCAAACCTACACATCACCCCACGAGGCCCAAGTTTGCTTGGGGGATGGGGGTGGAGGGGGTTTTGGCCAAAGTTCCCTCTCCTCCGGGAATGCCTGATTTCCGCGAGGGTCCCTGCCTTGGCCGCCTGAGATAGGCCACTTTCTCCAAGGCCTCGTCAAAGCATTTCCAGCTCCTCAGACCTGGAGCCCTGAACTTCAGGGAGAAAAACCCAGGAGACAGACCAGAGATGCAGACCAAGATATAGGAGCGAAGGTACATGTGGCAAGACCCAAGTCAAGATGCAGAAACAGTCACAGATAGGCGTAGAGAGGCAAGGTGACAGAAAAGTAAGATAAAGACGGAAAGACTGACAGTGTGAATGGGGCGAGAAGAGTTGAGAACAGACGTGGGAAGGAACAGTCCAGGCCTGAGGGGGGCTTCTGGTCTTCCCAGGCCCTAAGGCGAGGCTCCTCTGGGCTGAATTGGGAAGCTGAAGTAGCAGGTTATCTCCACTAGAGGGGACTCGTGAAAACCAGGCTTGGCCCTAAACAGTGGCTTTTGTGCTTATTTGGGTTTTTTTTTTAAGAAGAAAAAAATAGTTAAGATATATTAGAAACTCCCAGCTGTCACTACGCAGAGACCACAACCGGTAGGGCCCTTTTGCTGGTGGGACCTCTGGGCCCGTCTGGCTGCAGGGGAGTGGGAAAGGCGCCTGCAGCATTAGGAGGTGGGGGTCCAGCATGGTGAGCAGCTCAGGGAGGCCTGCCGGGCAGGCAGGATGCATCTGGGGGTGGGAGACAGGAGGGGGCAGGCATTCTCAAGAAGTCCTGGCCCGCCGGCTGGCCTGGCCTGCCAGGAGGCTTTTGCCTTTCTTTATCAGCAGTAGAAGTTTTGGCGCATCCCCAAGGTGCCTTCACAGGCCTTCCCTTCTCCCAGCTCCCTAAATGCGAATTTTCAAAACACTCTCAGGTGGTGGCAAAGCTGCTCCTGAGGAGACTTTTTAAAAGAGACCTTTCAGGAACTGAACGCATGTCAACGCTGTATCACTGATTTAATCTTTGTCTTCATACTCTCTGCGGGAGCCTTTCTCTGAATTATAATTCCCCCTTTCATTTCAGCAGAGGACAATATGGAGAGAACAGAGTCCAGAGGCTTTTCTCATCTGAGGAGATAATAATTGTCTAACAGGGGTAGGGAAAAATATTGAAGCTTGGGGATGGGCAGTGGGCCAGAAAGGAGCATCTCTTCAGATCTGATACCATCCTCTGATATTTAATCTTGGCTTCCCTTTGGCTCAAATGTACCTGGGGTCAAAGTGGGAGGGGAGGGAGGAGAGAGCAAAGAAAAAAGAAAAACAAGATAAATGTATCATGTTATGGAAGTCTAATCCTGCTTTTCCTTGGCTAAAATTACTTTCGGTAGGAGAGATAAAGTGGAGTTGCCCTTGCAAAGTTCAACTTGTCTTTGAGAAGGAAGAGGCGGAGGAATCCTGGGGCTCAGAGTGAGTAGCTGATGAGTGAACCCCTCTCCTCTGTGACCCCCCAGCACAAGTTCTCTCTGAAGCTTTGAGAGTGAAGATGGAGGCCCTGAGTTAGGCACCTTCACTGCCTCTCTGCGCTGTCTGGGGAGTTAAGCTTTTTGTATCTACAAGCCTCCCTTCCCACCTTAGTTTCTTGTTTGGGTACGGGGGGATAGAAAAAAGAGGTATAGAGAAGCTAAACAACGCCTCCGAGTTTAATCTTCATATAGGAATTGTTGCCCTTGTACTGAAAGCAGGAATTGCCATCCATTTGGGTTTAATCAAGTAGAAATCCGTCACTTACGCAGTGCTAGGAATGTGTAACACTTGGTACCAAGATGAAAAGGTAACAGATCCTACCTTTAAGACTCTTAAGGGCATCCTGGGGGGAGGGAGAATTACATAAGCCATGTACCCTCACAGAAGTTTAATATAAGGCAGAATGGAGTTAACAGTATGTTGGGGGTGTCAGAGGAAGTGGAGCTCCTGGAAGCTTTTGCTCTAGTCAATGGAAGGTGTAGGTTTCCAGGAGAGAGGCTCGGGTGTCTGAGAACTTCATATTTCCCTGTCAAGAATGACTGTCTAATGCTCTCCCACTCCTCACCCTCTCAGAACTACCCCTATTTTTTTTCCTCATCCTCCTCCGCGGAGTTTAAAATGACACCACTGTAGCTGTTTTCTATTAGTCAACATCCTAGAGCAAGATCTCCATGTAGCACCCTCCCAAGGGGTTTTCACCGTGTATTCTATGTAAATTGCATCCCTTTCCGGTCCCCTGGAGCTGGCAGCATGGACGCCACTGTGCTTCATCAGGAAACGTTATTACTCATCTGTATTCACATTGAAGCGTCTGGAATCCTGCCGTTAGCGCACCACATTTATCTGAAGGAACCCATTAAAGGGAACAAACCTGAGAGAAAAATATTCGGATTTTCCCCCTCACCATAGCTGAGCAGAAGAACCCCCTCCACGAGCCACTCCAAATTAAATTTGGGGTGGAGGAGACCTGGCACTGGGGTGGACAGAACCAGGGTGCATGCTTGGGCTTTAAGAGGCCTTTGAAACCTTTGAAAGTCTGTGCTTTTAAGAAATATGAATGTGTGTGTGTGTGTGTGTGTGTGTGTATTTCTGAAGCGAAGGAGTTTGTGATCCACCCCCCGCAAATGTAAAGAACCGCTAGACTCTAGTCTCCAGGGCCTTTTCCTAGCCTCAGTTTCTGCTTTCTGTTCTGGTGGTGGAATGAGGGCTTTGGACTAGGAACTGTAACCCCAGTGCCTTCCCCGTGTCCCCAAGCGGTAGATGACTGACTCTTAGAGTAGACGAGAGAAATCCAGGGACAAAATGGCTCAGAATGTCAGGGAACCCAGGTGTCATAATTGCTCTGCAAATATGGACAGGTCATGGCACTCCTCTGAGCAGGAGGCAGGGCAGAGGACTCCTCCCTTTAAGGGATGGAGGGTGGAAGGCTCAGGAGGAGAGGAAGAGGTGGGTGAGAAAGCCCTGCCTGCCCTGTAGAGGCAGGAGGACCAGCGGGCAGACAGAAGGGACAAGAGGGGATGTTGCTGCTTTGAAGTGGTTTCCTGCTTCATAAAAGCGAAAGGCCTCAGCTGGGCTGGGTAAATATTACGTTGGCCTCTGACCTCCCACCTCCCCAGACTGCTCCCCCAGCTTCCCATTTTTTTCTCCTGAGCTACAGACATACCTGAGGGAGAAGAGCTTGTTCTCTGAACTTGGGTGTTCTCAGCGGGAGCCCTGGCCAAAGCCAGACAGGAGGACATGGCCTCTCCCCTGTGCCCAGACCTGAGAGCCTTCTGGGTCAGCCCGCGCTAGCAGGTCTGGCTCCCCGCTCCACGCTGGTGGGTGGTGATGTTTTCCAGGAGAGAGGCGGTCAGTCCCCTGACAAGACTAGCCCTCTACCCTCACTTCAGCGGCCCAGACCCTGCTGGCAAGTCCCTTGATTCTCTGTGAAATTAAAACCGACACCACTAGGATTTCTGCTAGGCAAACACCCCCTGAGGTTTATCCGGAAATTAACAAAATTCAAGTCTAATTCCCCCCTCCGAGTGACCCCCAGGGTGTGAAGCCCTTCAGGTTCTGGGCCCAAGAACCCAGCTGTGAGAGACTTAGAGAAAACCATCTGAACCGCTTGTGAAGCTGGGAAGTCACGCCCGGCACCCTCCCGCAGGAGGCTTAGTCCAACCAAGAGGGGTCAGAACAGATGGTCAGGAAGAGTCTGGTGTCAGGTTAAGGTCCTAATGCATGGGAACAAAGGGCCTTCCTTCACACTTGCAGCTCTTCCCTCTTCCTAAAAGCTTTCTCACCTGTTGACCAGCGCTCATCCTCCATTTGCTCCCGGGTCCGGGAGGGAGATAAGAGGGAGCCACAAGACACTCAGGGAGAACTGCTGCCTGCCCCGCACCCAGCACCTCAGTTTCTTCATCTGTACAGTGGGAATGAATGCTTTCCGTGACTCCCCAAGCGCCCTCAGTTGCCTTTGTTTCTGAAGCCGGGCATGGGAAGATAGTGTTTGGGCATTTGGAAAAATGACAATTGTTGCAAATGTGTAAAATTATTCTAAAATTTAGAGCAGGAATACAGCCAAGCTAGGGATGTTTTTCTCCTCTCTCTCTCTGTGTCTCTGAATTTGTTTGGAATTTTCTGAGAAAAATAAGATTTTTATTTAAAGAAAATCTGTGTGCTAAAGGTTTTGATATGTAAAAAATAGATGAAGGGCTAAAGATTCAGTGAAGACTGGAAACTGAGAGGAAAACCAATGGTGATCCTGGCACTGGGGCCACATACATGGTTTGGGGTTAGCACTAACCAGTGGGGCTGGAGTTTGAATTCTGAATTTGCTACACTTGGGGCTTTGATGCCTTCAAGTCTAAGAGGAGAGATGAATGATACTGTCACAGAACTGGTAAGCTGGCATTTTTCTGGGAGTCAGCCTCCCATGGCAGGGCAAGGGGCGGAGCTCATGGGCCCCTAGCTGCCTGCCTGCAAACAGCTTACATCTCTCTGCAGAGAGAGCTCCTAGGAGTATGGATATGAATGGGATGGACACAGCATGAAAAGCATCAGCAGGAGCTGGACCCTGGACCTCAGGGATTAGATCCTTGGCCAGCGCTGATCCCTGGGCAGAACATAGCAGGATGTCTGGGGAGAACCATCAGCTATCTTGTGCTAGCCCAAGAAACTCCCCCGGGCCCTCCCCGCTGCAGCACAGAGCCTTGTCCCTTGTTGGAAGCACAGAGCATGGGAAGGGGGCTATGAGAGGAGGGAGCCCTGTGCCTTCGACAGCACTGTCCAAGAGCCAGTGGTGGAAAATGAGTGTGACAAGATGCCTTGAGTTTCTTTTCTAGAATATTATGAAGAAAACAGTTTGAATTACAAAAGAACGGGTGTTGTATGTAGAATACTTGAGAAATGGTTCTGAGGATTCGATAGCAGCTTTACCCAGGCCCACATGATAGATGCGGCAGCCGAGTCCAGCCTGGGAGAGTGGATTGCCCTGTGTCACACAGTGAGTGGCCAGGCACGGTGTCCACCTGTGAGGAGGTCTGCTTGCCCCGGCCTGGCCCAGCACACTCTCTCCACCTGCCCATGTAGCCACCTTCTCTTTCCATTCTCTCATTCCCCGACCCTGTGCTCAGCGCTGTCCCCATCTCTCTCCCTTGGGTTTGAGCGTGCGTCCCCGAGAAGTGACCTCTCCCCTGCTCTGCCAGTCCGCCGGCCCTAGGACACCCCGATGCCTCTCTGTGGCGCTGGGCAGTGTGTAGAAAGGCCCCCCTCCCTTAAGTAGCTCCAGCCAGCTTCCCTCCATCCACCGCAGGCCTTGCTGTTTTCAGAGTCAACGGCCCTGGCAAAGCCCAGCCACCCCTCCCTCCCCAGAGGCAGCGTGGGTACTGCTTGTGTGGCGGTCTCTATAGACTCTGCATTCACAACTTGAAGAGGGTGAGACAATGACCTGAGCAGCCGCCTGCAGACTGTGCTGGCTGGGAGGCTGCCAGAGCGGGAGGTGGGAGCCTGGGCCGGCCAGGGTCTGCCTACCATGCACCTGCGAGCTTTCTCAGGCAGCCGTGGCTGACCCAGAGGAGATGCGAGGTGGAATTGGGATCCAGAGGACCTGGTCCAGGCCACCTGACTGGCTTCTACCACAAGCCCCCAGCCTCCTTAGCCAAGGTTTCCACCAGCTGTGTAGTCACTCCAGGCCTGGAGGAAATAGCAGGGCCCTGGCTCCTGAGGTTGCAGCCATTTGTGGCCTGAGGACAGTAAGAAGCAGAACACTTGTCCAGGTAGAGACAAACAGGCCACTTCACCAGGAGCCTGCCCAGGCAGAAGAAAGGTACTGTACATTACTTGCAAGGAGATCGGAGTTGGCATAACATGATTTACTTTGAACAGATGTTTATTGAATATCTACTATGTGGCAAGTATTATGGGAGGGAGGCAAGTGGCTGTCGTGGCTCTTGAGGAGCTTCCAGTGTGGCAAGGGAAAAAGGGGATACACACAAATAATGGTCATGCAAGTTAAGTGTTGCAGGAACACAGGAGAGAGAGATTAACCAGAGCCATGCAACCCAGAAGGGGCCGTCTAGGGAGGGAATGGGCTCTACATCATTTGGGGAATTCAAGCAGAGATTGGAAGATGATGACCAGGTCTTAAGAAGGGATTCCTGTGTGGAGCAGGAAGGTCTAAGAGGGATGGCTGAGGTCCCCACCCACGTCCCAGTCCTCTAACCTTGAGTCTTTCTGTTTGCTGCTCAGTGGATTCAGTGGAGGAAAAGGCTCTTTTGAGAAGTGAGGATGAGTGTCAGGTCCGTGAGAATGACCCGCAGCTGCCGGCCTAAATTCCACAGTAAACAGAGTTGGTTCTCACACCTTCATCCCCATGACTCCCCTCAGAGCAGGGTGCCAGGAAGCCTGGGCTGGGATAAGCCCTGGCCTCCCCTGGAGCCAGAATTGTCCTAATCGTGTTAAAATGAGTGCTCGGTCTACAAGCAGGGGCAGACCTGCGTGCGCTGAGACTTGGTCAGCTCTCTGCCTGCAAAGCTCTAACTTCTAATCATTGTCATAAACAGGACGGAAGCAGCTGCTCACTCCAGTCTATTATCAGCTTGGTTGGAGACAGAGAAATTTAAATGGCAGTGAGATGCTTAGCAGAGCAACGAAAAGTCGGTGTTAAAAATAAAGAAAACGAGGCAGCTTGTTTCATCGAAATAGAAGGGTTATTAAACAGCCCTAAATTAATCAGTGATCTGCCAGGGTTGGGAGTCGGAGCGCCGCAGAGCCAGGGTAGAGAGCTGGGAGAAGATGGGGGAGAGCAAGTCAGAGGCAGGTAGGAGCTGCCTATGATCTCAGCCCAGGCTGCAGGGATTATGGAAACAAGGTCTTCAGAAGGGGAGTCGGCAAATAGTTTTCTGCCCCACTGATAAGAGCAGGTTGGGTGGGGAGGGGATTTTGGTACCCCAGCCTCTCCCCCTACAAAGCCCTGCTTCTGATTTCTTTCCATCTGCCACCACCGGCGCCAGCCCTTGGGCCATCTCCAGTCCTCATCTCCTCCCCAGGGCTGGGCAGGAGCCAAGTGGCATTTGGTGGAGGACCACAAGCTCCCAGCCAGTCTTCTTCCTCTCTCGCAGGGTGTCCCCAAGAACTCAAGCCTGAGTTGAACTCCTTACACTGCACTCCCATTCCGAAAGAGTGGTGACAGTATATCCCAGGTATGGCCAGAGCCTGGCCTGCCTGCAGGGAGGCTAATCTCTGGAGTCAGGGGTCTGTCCTTGGTGATATCACTTGGACTCCAGCCAGCAGGGCAGCAGGGAGACAGGTGTAACTCCAGGAGCCCCAAGTCCAAGGCCCACTTCCACATCAGGTACCTTCTCGAAAATATTTCACCTCAGGTCTACCTAAGTCTCCTCCCCGGTGAAGTGGTGATGCCGATGCTGTTCTCTCCCTCACAGGCTTGCATATGGGGTACGTTAATGGGATAACATACATGAAATTCTCAGCCAACTATAAGATCGCTGCACAAATGCTAGTTTATACTACAGCGGGGTCCCTTGGAGACCTAGGACAAAACATCAAAAAGACTTCCCAGAGGGCGCGACAGGGGTCTGGGGGAAGCGGACTTGCTCGTACCTGGGCAGAGCCACGGGAGGGGAGGCCGGGCCCAGCATGTCCCTGAGCACTTGTGCTCCCGCCAGGCTGGGCAGCAAGTTGGATCTTGAATCAATCACTCCAGGAGCATTTTCTTTGCTCTTTGACCTCAACATTCTTTCTCCTCCCGCCCCCCAACCTCCTGCTTCCCTCCTGGCTGTTTACCCTTTTCCAGGCTCCTCTCTCACACCCCATTCATCATCGGGGGCCAGAGCCTCACTCGAAAAGTCTCTCATCTCCTGCCCAGGTGGCCGCACACTACACCGGCCTGCGTCTCCCCCTCTCCCCCCCAGCACATTCTTCTCCTGGGGTCAGCCTCCCCGATAATTGTGCCCTCCGCTTCCCACCCCCCCCCCAGTAAAGCCGCAGGGGCCTGAAAAGTCTCTTCTTGTCTCCCTGCTCACCCAGGTGCTAAGGGTCCTTCAGGCCGATGCGCTTGCATTTTGGCACAGACAAGCCCCATAAGTGGACACACCTCTGCCCAGAGTGCCAGCCGCCCCAAAGTCTCCACGTGTCTCTTTTAACCAGCGCCACCCACAGTTCCCTTGCTCCGTGAGTGTGTGCGAGTGTGAATGCGCTTGTTACTTAAGAGAGACTGTTTGACAGCTCAGGATCTTTTCTGCAAAAGCTCAGAGTCTCAGACAAAGAGAGAAAAATGATAGAAACTGAAGGTGGGAAGGTACAGGGTGGGGACACAGCCTGCTTAAGAAGCTTCCTCATAAAAAGGAGTTACAGCTTTTTATTCGAAGGCAGGCTATTGATTCAGAAAAGCCCCAGAAAGGGACTTCCGTGGTGGTGCAGTGCTTAAGAATCCACCTGCCAGTGCAGGAGACACGGGTTCAATCCCTGGTCTGGGAAGATCCCACGTGCCACGGAGCAACTAAGCCCGTGCGCCACAGCTACTGAGCCTGCGCTCTAGAGCCCACGAGCTGCAACTACTGAGCCCACATGCCACAACTACTGAAGCCCACGCGCCTAGAGCCCGTGCTCCACAGAAAGAGAAGCCACTGCAATGAGACG
The DNA here is from genome assembly GCF_028023285.1 of Balaenoptera ricei. Lineage (NCBI taxonomy): Eukaryota > Metazoa > Chordata > Mammalia > Artiodactyla > Balaenopteridae > Balaenoptera > Balaenoptera ricei. The sequence goes on from NC_082639.1 coordinate 156,425,640, forward strand.
CCCGCGCACCACAACGAAGCGTAGGCCCCGCTCGCCACAACTAGAGAAAGCCCACGTGCAGCAACAAAGACCCAACGCAACCAAAAAATTAATTAAGTAATTAAAAAAAAGAAAAGCCCCAGAAAGAAGGAGAGGCAGGGAAGATACTGGAGAGGAATTTCATCTGACATGCTGACCAAACCCAGAGGAAGAGCCCCCCAAAATGTGGAGCTCAGCCCGTACGAACAGTTCTCAGCATCTCCTCGTCCTATGGGCCAGCTTTTCTCTCTTCTCCTTTCCTTCCTCTTTCCTGCCAGGGGCATCTGGATAAGTCACCCAGAGTGGCAGAAGTGGCCTTAAATCACTCTCAGGGCCCTGAGAGGAGGGGGTGGTGCCCTGGGTAGCATGGGGCCCAGGGGACTGGAGGAATGGCTGCTTGGGACCAGCAGCACCCAGTTTCTCCCCAGAAGCCTGGGTCTGGGGATCTGGGTCCCCAAGCTCCACGCACAAGAACCAGCCCATCACCTGGCTGAAACAGAGCCTCACTTGTCGTCGCCACCATCCAGGGCAGCCACTGCTGCCAAGGAGATGATGCCCTTGTACAGTGTTTCTCCAAAAACAGAAATAAGAGTAACTGGTGTTTATTCAAAACGGTGGAGTTTACAAAACACTTTCATATCTCTTTTCTCATCGATTCTCACCACAACCCTGTGAGGTGGCCTTTTCCAGTTGAGGAAACTAAGACGCCAAAAGGTTAAATAACATGTTCAAGGTCAGGGAACTAGTAAGTGGTAGAGCAAGACTTGCGCCCAGGTCTGCCCCCAAAGCCCATAGCCTTACCTCTGCATCAGCTGCCCGGCAACATGTGTCACGGTGAGTTTGACCTCCTCATAGGAGAGCCCTGCTCCGAAACCTTCCTGGAGGGATCTCACCCCACCCACTCTGCTTTTGATCACTTTATGTTGTCAGTTGACCATTTATGATTATGTGCTTTTCATGTGATCGATGATAGTGTATGCTTCATGGCTTCTTGCCAAGACTTTTCCTGCACCAACACTGTCTGCATGGGGCATTCTTCAAAGGAGAGCTGGCATCTTCCCACTCTTCTCCATCCTTCTCCCCACCTTATCCACCTAGCCAATGACATTTGCTCTTCACCCAGTGGGCTGAAGATGAACAACAGCCAGGATCCTTCCCAAATGGTTCACTGCCTTCTTCACTACCTCCCAAAGATCAGTTATGACAAATCATTGAGCCAAGTGTATTAGTTCAGCCATGGCTTAGAGCAGCCTAGCAGGTGAGAAAAACATATGAGCATCCCCCCTTCCCTCTCCCCTGCTCTCCATGATTCAGACTGAGTGCAGGACTGAGTAAAAGGCATCATGCTACCCCTGTACAGGACGCCAAAGATGCCCTCAAAGAGCCTCTACTTCAATGGAAAGATAGGATAGTCACATGAAAAAGAGAGCCTACACTACCATGCAATGTGTGCTAGAAACAGCAATTTTTGACTTTGGAGGAAAGACAGGGAGGGCCTAGAGGCTTCCTGAGATTTTGAAGAATGGACAGGGTTTAGATAGGCAAAGAAGAAAGAGGAGATGGGCATTCCAGGGAGAGGGGACCACAGAGATAAAACTGTGTGACGTGTTTTGGGGACTCGGCAAATGAACCAGTTTGTTAGGAGTGGAGTCACCAGGGAAGACATAGGAAGGGAGGCCAGAGAAAGACAGAAGAGCCAGCTTGGGAGGACTTGAACTTGGGCACTTAGTAGTCCCGAGTCGGTCTGGGCAACAGCAGGGAGCCAAGGAAGGTGTTTTCTACGTGGATACCATACTTTGGCCCTATGCCTGGCAAAGTTAGTCAAAGTCAGTCCTCTGACACACAAGAAATGAAGCAGTACAGGGCACACCTTGCAGGAAATCTATGGCTGAATCTTAGCTGCCAATGGCCTTCACTGGGGTCCATCACAGTGGAAGATCTGGATGGTGACTGTGACTGTCTTACATGCACATTTTCAGCGAGGCAACACCAGGCTTGCTAGTAAAGAGGACCACTCTTTTGAACTTTGGGGAATCGCAACTTCTGGAAACAGACAGCATTAAAAAATGCACCTTGATCTGGCACTAATGGCTGCTTTCCCTCACGCAAGGACAAGGCAGCAGCAATGGGGAGTGCCCCTTGTCCCTAGAGCCTTTCAGTGGCTGCCATGGGGTAGAAAGCATGAGGGTCTGCAAGAGAAAAAGGAAGTGCTCTCACCTGGGGACTCCTGGGGGCCGTTAAAATTCTTCTTCAAGAGGAGAAAGATAGAAGATCTTCCTGGAAAGTAAGTGGCATTTAGGGCCATTCCACAGACTGAGAGCTGGGATAAATGTCTAGGGCTTTGTTTTTTTACTCCCCCCTCTCTTTTTTCTTCCTCCCCTTTCCCTCCCACTGGTGAGAATTGGAGCCGTGTCACTCTTCTTTGAAAACATTGCAGTTAATGACAGCATAATATGCCGTTATTTGGAGTAACTGTAATTTATTTAACCCCTTAGTTGGGTACTTTCTACCCTGCTTCCTGCTCTCCTGCCCCATTTCCATCTCAGAATCCTTAGCTCTTTCTTGTACCGTAAGCATGGGTGAGAAGGCAGGAGAGAGACTTCCAGGCTCCTCGGAAAGATCATGTGGAATTTCCCTGAAAGGTGACCGCCAGGCAGCAAACCTCTTGCCACAAAACACCCACAGACTTCACCTTGTAATGGATAACTCAGCCCTGGCCACCTCCACCCTCAGCCCTGCTTCTTTACCAAAATAAAATGGGAGCCTCGAGTCTTGACCTTCAAAGTAAAGTACTTGCCAAGTCTTACTTAACGTTCTCATGAGTCTCCCCAGATCAGGGACAAGAGGGTTTGATTGAAAAATAAATTCTAAATATCTAGGGGATGTGGAAGAGTGGGGAAAGCATGGGTGTCAGAAAGTTCTGCTTCCTAGCAGAATGATGCTAGTTACTCAACCTCCCTGAGATTCCATTTTTTCATCTGTGAAATGGGGAGAATAATACCCATTTTGCGGAATAATCACAAAATTACCCGTTGCGTATGCAAAGAATCTAGCATTGTGCCATATAGCAGGTGGTTAATAATTAATAATAATGATAGCTGCTCCTCTTTATTATTTTTGTCATGGAAAACAAATGGAAATTGCTATCATTATGCTATTCATGACCCTTCTGGTATGAGGTCTTCTAACGTAAATTTGGACTTGATTTAGCAAAGCTAGATCCCCACTTTTATTCCTTTGCCAGACTTTGGAAGGAGCCTGAAAACTCCCCTTCCTGTCCTTTAATCCCATAATGCCTACCAGCAGAGCAACCCCATAATGAGGATGGTATGCGTATGGTCTGGCTAGAGTCAAGGGACCAGTGGGGTGACCTTTCTAGGGGCCCCATAGTGCAGAGGGCAGGTGTGCCCCCAGTGCCCACAGCTTGGAGCCTCAGAGCCCTGCTAAGTTGCAGAAATTCTTTCTGCCCCAGGGGTGAGGTAGTCATGGCAAGGCTGGGCTGCGCCATCCCCTAGAGGGGGTTGAAGAGGGCAGAGCCCACGGAAGGAGGAGGGGGGAGGGGTGGCGGGCCGGCAGCTGCTTGAAATTGATTGCTCTTGTAGTTTAGTTTATACCATGGGACCTCTCCGCACTGCCCGGGTGGCGACCTTTAGATAATAAAGGGAATTCTGGGAGATTTCTGACAGGCCCGTGACATATGGGGCAGGTCTGCAGGGTCAGGCGCTGTATCTCCCTGCTCCCGGCCCCAGGGTAATGAATCTTGTTTTGACTTGGCCAAGCCAACCCAGCCAGCACCCCAGAAAGGAGCCCAGCCCCTCCCCTCTGCAACCCTTCAAATAAGCGCCTGCCTTTGGAACCCTTCATAATTCAGGGAGACAACTCCAAACTTTTATAGCCTGTGAGAGGAGAGGACAAACACTGGATGTTTTGCTAAGGCCCTGGGAGGGCTGGTGTGGTTTCCAGGGCTTGAGCAGAGCCCACTGGGAGACCTGGGGAAAAAAAACCACCAGAAAACCCTCCCTGACGTGAAGAGGCAGTGGTCCCTGGACAGGCCAGAGAAGGAGCTGGGGTGGGAATGGAGGGCGATGGCTCCCTGGGAGTCACAAAATACCCCCTGTGTCCTTGGGGTCTGGCAGGTGACACGTGGACTCTTCTGGGCAGGAGGAGGAGGGGGCAGGGAGGCAAAATAGATAGGAAGTCTCTGCAGGACAAGCACGAGAGGTGAGAGACTGGCAAAGCCCAGTTCTAATCCCACCGGGGCCAGAGCTGGGAGAGGCAGAACAAGTGCATCCTCGGGGCCACTGTGTTTAGCTGGATGAAAGGGGAAGCATGTTTTGCTGCCTTCGGTTCTCAAAGAGATGTTGGGAGATCTACATCTCGAAGTGTGTTGGCCCTGTGATGGCTTCTACCCAACCCCTCGCCACAAACATCCCTTTCTTTCAAGGAACGATTCCCGAGCCAAGACGGTGGAAGGCATCACTGCTCCCAGCTACATTAGTTTGCTAGGGCTGCTGTCACTAAGTACCACCAACTGGGTGGCTTAAACACCAGGAGTTAATTGCCTCACAGTCTGGAGGCCAGAAATCCAGGTGTGGTTCCTTCTCATGGTTGTGAGGGAAAGGTCTGTCCCAGGCCTCTCTCCTTGGCTTGTAGATGGCCATCTTCTCCTTGTGTCTCTTCACATGTCTTCCTTCCATGCCTATCTGTCTCTGAGTCCAAATGTCCCCTTCTTACAAAGACACTGGTACATTTGGATTAGGGCCCACCCTAATTATCTCATATTAATTTAATTACCTCTATAAAGACCCTGTCTGCAAATACAGCCATGCTCTGAGGTTGCGGGGCTTAACGCTTCAACATATGAATTTGGAGGGTGCATGAGAGCAGGGTTACACCTGTGATCCTGCCTTTCGTGCCAGGACCCAACCTCTGACTTCCCCTTCCCCTGCCCCCTGCCTTGCCCACCGTGCCATCTGAGACGCAGAGACCCCATCTCTGTCATGCACTCATGTGGGATGCAAGGGCCTTGCTCCCACCATCTGCCTGAGCAGAAAGCCACACACAGTGGCTCGGTCAACAGCCCTCTCACCACCTGGAATATGGGTTCTTCCCTTACTGCTGATCAATGTTAGGGCCTCCCCAAATTTCCTTCACTTAGTCCTTGGTTATTGGAGATTGGATCTGATTTATCCACCTGTGGGAAGAAAAATTGCGTGGAAGGACAAGCAGGGGATCTCCCTTCTCATAGTGAGGGAAGTGACTGTGTAGATGTTGTTACCAAAAGTTGCCTGGACATACCGCAGGGTGATGCGGGAGGGGCGGGGAGCACCGTATCGTCTATTTCACTTTCTCAGAAAAGATGCCAAGAGGCCATGTAGGCAGAGGCCCATTTTCCTCCTCTGTCGCCCCTCACCTCCCTTCTCTCTCGCTCTGGGGCGAGGTGTAGCCACTTAGCTTCACATAACAGCACAGAGTCTGGGGAAAAAAATGACATTCGATTAATGAAACAAACGCAGCTGGTATAGCAGTGACATCTAAATTGTTCCTTTGGTCCCTTTATTTTCTGTAGGAAATTCTCCCTCTGCCCACCCCTCCTCCCCTTTTCCCTTTAAATCGCATGCATAAAATACGCTAATAACAATCTTGGTGTCTGTGCCTGAGTGACAGCTGAAATAAGAAAAAGACTAATCGTACCTCCTGCAGCCCTGTCACATGGAGATTAAATGAGTCTCTCTCCTACCCTCTCCCTCCCCACCACCACCTCTCTCCCCCAGTCTCTCCCCTCTCTTGTGGTCTCTTCTCAGTGAGCATCATGGGCATTTGAATAATATATTATAGACGCCATCAGGGTGACAGTGGAGGAAAAAATCAGCTCAAACCCATGATTACTCCTTCCATCTAATAATTATTTAAATACCAGATAACTCCTTTCACTCTAATTGAGGCCTTCCAGCTGTCGGTGTTACCCTCGGCCTCTGTGCTTGCCCCGGCACTCACCTTGTGCTACCCAACGTGCCTGGACTACCTCTGAGGTCGCTGTTCGACAGAGTGACGCTTGGAATGTTTGCATGTACAACCCCAAAGATGACACTAGGACGGGTCCTTCAAGATCTTTCCATCCACAGGGGATGAGATGGGGCCCCAGCATTGTACATTTAGACATTTTATCCTCATAGACTTTAATTCATAGAAATCCTATACCAGAGGCAGCCTCCTTGGGTCATAGGGACCAATCCCCTGCCTCTCAGTAAACATATTCCTCAACAGCTGTCAGGAAAATTCAATGTCAGAGAATTCCATAATCTCCTTGGCAGGATGCCCCAGGGATCCTCTCTAGATAGGATGTCCCCCTGGATATCTCACTCTAGTCCCTTCTGCTGCATTTCTAACTCTTTGAGAAAAAGAAGCTGCCTGTGCTTGGATAACATCTGACCTGTCTATAGGGTTGTCTACAACCCAGAGGCATATGGTACAGGACATCTTAGCCCCCAAGTCACAGTATAGGTGCCATTCTTGTGTGTGACAACTGCCTGGACCTGCCTGGCCTGGAGGAGGTCATCCCCCCAACACAGAAGGGAGCCATTCTGGTGTCCCTTTCACTCCCCTGCCCCTTAATCCATGCATCCTTGAGTCTGCCCTGCACACCACCTCCCTGTCCAGGCCCAGTGCCAGGCTCACTTCTGCCCATCAGGGGGCCGCCACGATCAAAAGTCACCTTCTTTCCCCAAAACAGGGCAGCCTCGAGGCAGAACATAACTGACTCCCTGGACTCTTTTGCCTACAGCAGAGGAAGCAATGGACCTTTGGTCACAAGGTCTAGGTTCTGATGGAAGCCTGTCCCTGAGTCATGTTGGGTCACCTTGGACAATCTGTTTTCTTTCCATGGGCCTCAGTTTCTTCATTTAAAAAAAAAGAAGTGGACTGGAGTAATCTTACAGTCTGCTTCAGCACCGGCCTTGAATTCCTGCTTTAAAGGTGCCACTGATTAGAAGGGAGACCTGGGGGAGAAGATGGACCTTTCCCTGCCCTGGGAGAGGGAAGAGGTTGGGGTGAAGCCCAGGAACAGGTGCTAACTCCTCTGACTTCACAGCCCTCATTTTTTGTTTGTTTGTTTTATTGAAGTATAGTTGATTTACAATATTGTGTTAGTTTCAGGTGTACAGCAAAGAGATTCAGTTATATATATATAATTTTTCAGATTCCTTTCCATTATAGGTTATTACAAGATATTGAATATTGTTCCCTGTGTTTTACAGTAAATCCTATTTTATATATATTAGTAGTGTGTATCTGTTAATCCCATACTCCTAATTTGTCCTTCTCCCCCTCCCTTTTCCCTTTAGTAACCACAAATATGTTTTCTGTGTCTGTGAGTGTGTGTATGTTTTGTATATGGATTGATTTATTTTTTAGATTCCACATATAAGTGATATCACGTACTATTTGTCTTTCTCTGTCTGACCTACTTCACTTAGTGTGATATTCCCTAGGTCCACCCACATTGCTGCAAGTGGCAATATTTCATTCTTCTTTATGGCTGAGTAATATTTCATTGTATATATGTACCATATCTTCTTTATTCATTCATCTGTTGATGGACACTTTGGTTGCTTCCATGTCTTGGCTATTGTAAATAGTACACAGCCGTCATTCTCATACTTACCATGTGGATCCTGGCTCCTCAGGATCCTGGCTATGTGAGCCACCTAGCAGGTGCAGTTGTATTAACAGGCATGTTTTACTGTTATTGTTATGAAAACTGTCACAGCCAAGATGGTGCTGGTGATGACGGTGCAGGTGGTGGTGATAATGATGGTGACAGTGATGATATGATGATGGAGGATACTGATGATGGAAGAGCTACAGATGCGTCCAAGAGTGGGAGCTCCACCATCATGAACTTTTACTCAGTTTAGCAAAATTGTATCCTGATCCTAACTCCCCTTCTTACCTCCTCCTCCTTTCTTTTGCAATAAGGGAGGCCAAGTAAGCATAGAGGCATATTCCCCCAGATCTCCTAAAAAAAGGCAACAGAGCGGGTCACAGGAAGGAAAGACTCCTGCACTGAGCTGAGCTGGAAATACCTAATTGTCGTTTCTTCCCTGCTCTGCCCCTGATGCCTGCAGCAACTGATCAGGAAGGTATTAGATGCCTTCACTAGCTGTCACCAACACCTGCCTCCTGAATCCTGATCGGGGAGATGGTGTCACCAGGCCCTCCAAATAAAATATTTAGTGACACTTGCTTCCCAAAGAGGAAAGCGTGGCCTCTGCTTGGCATCAGGAATGCTCTGCGTGCTTCGCTGATGGGGCAAGCATCCCGGGGCAGCACGTCCTGGTTTGAGACTTGGGGTGGGGGAGGGGGAAACTGGTAGGAGGACAGCCACTTGGCAAGTTTGGCTCTTGAGAATGCATGTGACACAGTGACTTCATGAACTAGACGGAGAGAGGAGAAGGGACAGGAAGGAGGCATCTTTGAGAAAACCCCTGAGGTTGACACTAGCAGAAAATTGGGGTTAGGAGGAAATGCTAGTTCTACAAAGTCATAGGCATGTGTTCACTGGCTTCTACCAAAGTCGTTCTAAGACAGACCACGGAATGGATGGAGATCAAGAGCTGGGAATATTGACAAATAAATTATTACTAATAAAGGCTAATGTATCTTGAACACTTATAACAAGCCAGGCATTGTTCTAAGTGCTTTATATGTATTAAATGACTTCATCATAATAATCCTATGAGGTAGATGCTAGTGCTAATCTCATTATATATAAATAGTGAGATAGCATCAGAGAATGGCTAAGTACCTTGACCAACTTTACACAGCTACTATTGCCTCTGAATCCAAGCATCTAAGTTCAGAGCTCATGAGTCTAACCATTACGCCACACTGCCTCTCGTCAGAGGTACAGAAGTGGGTGCCCTTCCCCCTTACTCTAAAATCAGACAGGAGGCTTGATCCTTGCCAGCTGGGCCCTGCTTTGGAATAGCTACCTGATAGCATCAGCCTTGGCATGGAAAGACAGGGGCTCTCAACTCGCTGTTGAAGTCAGTTGTCTTTGTGAATTCCAAGGTGGAATGCAAGCCTCCCCTGACACCCCTGCACTGCAAGAGACCATGTCTCCTCTTGACGCTGATGCACTAGTGCCTACTGCTCCCAAGTGGGCGATCTTTGAGTGCCACGGAATGAATCTGCGTGGCTGGTCACCAGGAGCAGTCTGTCCCAGAGTAGATGCTGATTGAGGGGTGAGAGGAAAATAGCCCAATTATTGGTCTGTTGAGAACTCTGAACTTAACCAGCCTTACCCAGTGGGACAAAAGAACCTCAGCTGCCATTGCAGTCATAGACTCTCGAAGCTGAAGCAGGCAAGTCTCAAGGTATCATTTTGTCTGAATGAAGAAATCTTAGGAACTGGTTAATTCTAACATCCTTTATTTTAAGATCAAGAAATAGGCTCAGGTTGATGCTAGAGCGGTCTAAAGCTATACTACTCATGGGTGACACAGGCAGGATTTGAATCTGGGGCTCCCCGAGTCCCTCACTCTTCCTCCTGCCCCATGACTCCATGCCTTCTAGCCACCAGGCCAATTTTGCCATTCATACTTCAACTCTCAGGATCCTGTACCTCAGCCGGGCTCCCTGCAGGCTGCAGAGAGGCTGTGTTGGGACTTGTGCAGTAGTGTGCTAGAGACGATCACCTTGGATCTACTCCCCTTCCTCTGACGCATGCTTCCCAGTTTGTGCCCCTTCACTGGGCCAGGGAGGGGATCAAAGGTCTGCCCACAGTGTTCATTCCCACGGAAAGGAAGAATACAAGCAAAAAGAGAAGTCAGGAGGTCTGGCGGGATTCCTGAAGTGCAGTCTCCTGGGGAGCCTTCAGTGATAATAAAAACTCCATAAGTTAAGCATTCACTGAGTGCCAGCTCCCATGCTAAGAGGTTTCCCCGCGTTATCTCATTTACTCTGATGACAACCCGAGGGGTTGGTGCTGTAATTATCCCATCCTACCAGAAAGGGGGATGAGACTGGACTTGCCCAAGGTCCCAAATTTCTTCCCCAATTCTGCCTAACAACAAAAGCCACTCACTATTTATTCAAACTGTGTCTCTGGAGGATATCGGGCAGGGAGGTGAGATAGTTGATCTTAACCTCACAATCGTGTCCTTTGGTGTCACCTCTTCTACCAGGACCTTTTCCCTCCAGCCATGGGCTGAGCATGTACGTGCATGTATGTTCTGGGGGAGGCGGGGTGCACTGCCCACAGACTCGATGCCAGTGTCTCACAGAGCACTGTCTAAAAGGCACAGCCCAAGCGCATCGTGGTGATGAGTATAATCCTCACGGCTCCTCGGGGACACACAGCCCTCCACCTGTAGGCAAAGGAGCTCTCCTACCCAGAGACAGGGGCACGCACAGCCCGGCCTCCTGCCGTTCCCTGTCCAGCTGGAGAATGTGAGGATTCTGTTATTTCCTTTCCAGAGCTCCTCTTGAGGAATTCACGTCCTGCTGCTGGCCCCAGGACATAGCTAAAAATAACCTCCGATTTTCAAACCGAAAGCTCTGTCTGTCGGGAGGCTTTGCCGGTGAGCACGTGGGGCCGGAAGGGCTGTGTCAGAGTCGCTGAGGTCAGCCTGGGCCTCATGCCGCTGTCGCCTCCCTCTTTCCAAGGAAGCCCGGGGCCTGATGAGTCACACCAGAACAACAGCCCGGTGGAGGCCGGTTGGAGGAGAGCCGTCAGGTGGGGCCTCCCTCGGGCACCATGGTGGCTGTCAGGCGTGGGAGGCACAGTTGAGGAGGACGAGGGAGAGTTTCTTAAGACACAGAGCAAAAGCCATGTGGATCCTGCAGGTGGCATCTGTTTTAACTCCAACCCAGTCTAGCCAGGTTGGGGGCGAAGGGACACAGGACTCTCCTAAGCCGCCTTGGAGCACATTCTTAATCCTTGGCTTCAGTGTTTCCACCCCTGCTGCCTCATCGCCCAGAGTTCTGTCTGGACTTGTCTGAGGAAGTTGCCAGACACTCCATCCAGCTGGAGGAAAGATCTCTCTGCTAGACAGCCTGCTGCTCCCCGCTGCCGCCACTGCCACCGCTGTCCCTCCCTCTCCATAAAAGTCAGGAGCGGCGCTGGCAGAGTGATGGGACAGGCTCCACTCTCTACCCTCTGCCTAGGAGTCTAGAGAAGCTCTCGCAGGAACCCCACCTTGCCCCTCTGGGCAGCTTCCTTGGAATAAGGAGGAAAAGCTGTGGAGCCTGGGGATTGCGAGGGCAGAGAGGGAGGAAAGAAGTCGGGGCAGGGGACTGATCAGGCTGGGGCAGGCAGCCTGAGGTTGACCACACGGAGCCTTAAACAATCACAGGGCCCCAGCAGTGGCTACAATGAGCCTGACCTTCAACTTGCCTCCCTTTGCTCCTCTCCACATCTCCCAAACCCAGAACCCTTGCCCAGGTGGCTGAGACTGGACTCAGCCAGCCAGTGCCCATGAATAAGGAGGCCAACTCCCCCCTGTGCTCCACCTGCAGAGAAGCAGAAGTGGAAGCAATTTCCCCAGGACCTGGCACCCCACTTACTGGGGAGGCAGTGGCTGACGCCCTCCTGTCCCAAAGAGGAGGGGTGGGGGGTTGTCCGCCCTTCTCCCTCGGACTCTTCAGGCTCCTGAATAGCACCTGTGGGGATCCCAGTCCTACCTCACACTCCGAACAAATTTTAACCGCTAATGATCAGGGATTCTTCTTTCTAGAGAGGACGAGGCCGAGGGGCAGCGAGAGGCACTGTGATTCAGGATGACCAGCTCTCCTCCTTCCCTACAGGGGACAGAGCATGAAAGAGTAAGGAAGCCAGCAGTGTGAGGGGCTGGAAGTCTGAAATAAGAAGGAATTTTATTTGTGATATCAGACTTGGAATAGCTGCCTGGGGGAGCCTGGGAGAGGGCCTTGCTAACCAGCTTTCACAAGACAGGAGAGATTTCCACTGGACTGGGAGAGAGCAGGAGGACAGACCCAGCGACTGGGTGGGGAAGTCTGGATTTAGTTCCGACACCAGGATCAACTGGCTGGGTGAACTCAGCCGTTTAACCTCTCTGAGAGATAAAAACGATATGTGAAGAGGACAGAAATAGAGATGCTTTGTAAAGTTATAAAAAAAAAAATGCATTTTACAGCGTAAAGGCTGGAGACCAAAATAGATAATAGGATTCCCTGAACATCCCGAAGAGGGAGAAAGTATGTTAAAAATAGAAAAACTGAAATACAGAAGAAAGAGGCTCACAGAGCTAGTCGGCACTGGGACCTGGGTCAAGCAATCCTGTTCACTCCTCCAGGGATTTATTTTCCATCTGATCCCTCTGCCTTGTGTTTTCCAGAACCATGTAAGGGCCGAGCCAGGAAGGCGGAGTACGCGAGCGCTCAGAGGCTCTGTCTCCTGGTCCCCGCCCGGCTCAGAATGGAACAGAGGAGGCCCTGGCCACGGGCTGCAGAGGTGGACGGCTGGCCTGTGGTCCTGCTCTCCGCCATCTGCGTGCTGCTGGCACCCCCGGCGGCCGGCATGCCCCAGTTCAGCACCTTCCACTCCGAGAACCGGGACTGGACCTTCAACCATTTGACGGTGCACCGCGGGACGGGGGCAGTGTACGTGGGGGCCATCAACCGCGTGTACAAGCTGACGGGCAACCTGACCGTCCAGGTGGCTCACAAGACGGGGCCGGAGGAGGACAACAAGTCCTGCTACCCGCCGCTCATCGTTCAGCCCTGCAGCGAGGTGCTCACGGTCACCAACAACGTCAACAAGCTGCTCATCATCGACTACTCCGAGAACCGGCTGCTGGCCTGCGGCAGCCTCTACCAAGGGGTCTGCAAGCTGCTGCGGCTGGACGACCTCTTCATCCTGGTGGAGCCGTCCCACAAGAAGGAGCACTACCTGTCCAGCGTCAACAAGACGGGGACGATGTACGGGGTGATCGTGCGCTCCGAGGGCGAGGACGGCAAGCTCTTCATCGGCACTGCCGTGGACGGCAAGCAGGACTACTTTCCCACGCTGTCCAGCCGCAAGCTGCCCCGCGACCCCGAGTCCTCCGCCATGCTCGACTACGAGCTCCACAGCGACTTCGTCTCCTCACTCATCAAGATCCCTTCCGACACCCTGGCCCTGGTCGCCCACTTTGACATCTTCTACATCTACGGCTTTGCCAGCGGGGGCTTCGTCTACTTCCTCACCGTCCAGCCTGAGACCCCCGAGGGCGTGGCCATCAACTCGGCCGGAGACCTCTTCTACACCTCGCGCATCGTGAGGCTCTGCAAGGACGACCCCAAGTTCCACTCCTACGTGTCCCTGCCCTTCGGCTGCACGCGGGCCGGGGTCGAATATCGCCTCCTGCAGGCTGCTTACCTCGCCAAGCCCGGGGACTCGCTGGCCCAGGCCTTCAACATCAGCAGCCAGGATGACGTGCTCTTCGCCATCTTCTCCAAAGGGCAGAAGCAGTATCACCACCCGCCGGATGACTCCGCCCTCTGTGCCTTCCCCATCCGGGCCATCAACTTGCAGATCAAAGAGCGCTTGCAGTCCTGCTACCAGGGCGAGGGCAACCTGGAGCTCAACTGGCTGCTGGGGAAGGACGTGCAGTGCACCAAGGCGGTAAGAAGGGCCCACCCGCTCTACCCCTGAGGCGGCATCTGGCATTGCACACCCCTTTGCACACCCTGCCCGCAGACCACCGCGGCCTGAAATGAGAGAGGAGCTCAGGCTCACGTTACCAGGTGGTCCCCATAATACAGAGTCTGATGATACCAGATACTTGAGGCGTGTTTGTTGATCCGCGGAGTCATTCCCAGTGTATCATCAAGGGCCTCTACACCACCAGCCACTGTTGTAAGCACCGCGGGCTTCAGAGGTGAACCATACAACACAGCTACTTGCCCTCATGGAGCTTTCATTAGTGAGGCAAGACAAATTCATACCTAAAGTATGTAGTCTCTCAAATGGTGACGATTGCTATAGGGAAAAATAAAGCACAGAAATGGGGAGAGGCAGTACCCACGAGGATCGGTTCATTGAGAAAGCAGCATTTGAGCAAAGAATGAGGAAAGTAAGCTATGCAGGTGTCTGGGAAAGCATTCCAGAGAGAGGGAGGGAGTAGCTCTTGCCGAGAATGCAGGGCATGCCTGGAGTGTGTGAAGAAGAGCGAGGAGGCCAGTGCAGCCGGACCAGAGCATGTGGCTGAAAGAGTGTTTGGAGATGAGCCCGTCAGAGACAACACAGGCCAGATCCTGTACATACAGGGCCCTGTAGGCCACTGGACAGCCAAGTGAACGGGTAAAGTAGGCAGGTAGATATGTAAGCTGGAGGAGAGAGAAGGGAGTTGAGCTTGACTGATAATTTGAAAACTGGGGGAAAATAATTGGGCAGAGGGGAAAAAGGAGAAGAAAGGGAGCTTGGGGTCCAGACCTGAGGATGGCAGAGACAAGAAAGTCAGTGAGTGGCAAGCACTGTCCTGTCAGAGGGTCAAGATGCTGCCATCCAGGTGGTTACCATGATCCACCCATTCGTCCATCCATCCATCTACCCATCCCTCTATCCATCCATTCATCCCTCCCTCCAGCCATCCACTTAACAAGAAGGTATTGAAGATCTCCCAAGAGCCCAGCTGGGGATGCAAACATAAAAAGACATGATCACAACTTTCAGATATCTCATAATCTAATGGGAGAAAAAGTGAAAGAGAAAATAGCTGGCAGTGTAATATAGTGCCAAAGACTTTGGGATTCAGGGTTCAGATTCTATCTGTGCTATTTCCTGGCTTCAGGAGTAACTTAATATCTCTCCATTATCATCTGTGAAATGGGAATCATAATGCCTACCGCATGGGATGATCAGATACTATGTGGCAAGATTAACACCATGCCTGGCGTGTTAGGTTGAGCATTATTAGTTAACTGTTATGCATGTGACAAGTGCTAAGATAGATTTCTGTGCAGAGTGCTGTGGACACTGGGCCGGCAGCCTGGGAAACAATCTGAGACCAAGTGACCCATACGGCTGCCTTCTGAGCACCCTAAATGGAGGGTGTCTGCTACTGGGACCGAAAACCTCTTCTTAAAGCAAAAAACAAATCATGCCTAGCGTATGCTTCTGTTCCTACCGTCAGTCGTCAGTCGCTTGGTACAATAGGATAGTAGTTAAGGCCATAGGCTTGGAATGCCAACAGATTTGTATTTAAAAATCAGTCCTACCACTTAAAACTGTGTGACCTTAGGCAAGTTATGTACCTGATCTGAGCTGTATTTTTTTCATTTTTAAAATAGAAATAATAGTAGTCTCTTTTTTTTTTTTTTTAAATGGCAGTGGGGCCTAAGAATCTGTTTTTTGTTTTTTGTTTTTTTAAATTTTTATTTATTTATTTATTTATTTTTTTATGGCTGTGTTGGGTCTTCGTTTCTGTGTGAGGGCTTTCTCTAGTTGTGGCAAGCGGGGGCCACTCTTCATCGCGGTGTGCGGGCCCCTCACTATCGCGGCCTCTCTTGTTGCGGAGCATAGGCTCCAGACGTGCAGGCTCAGTAATTGTGGCTCACGGGCCCAGTTGTTCCGCGGCATGTGGGATCTTCCCAGACCAGGGCTCGAACCCGTGTCCCCTGTATTGGCAGGCAGATTCTCAACCACTGCACCACCAGGGAAGACCAGTAGTCTCTTTTTATGGTTATTATGAGGATCAAATGGAACAAGTATGTATGAGCACAATACCTGGCCCATAATAAACATGTAATAAATGACAGCTATAATTATTAATATTAATTATTAAAGAACCAGTTATTTGCTGTTATTTTACCTTTATAAAATGAGGAGGTCGAGCTAGATATTCTCCAAAGTTCTTTACAGTCCTGAAATTCTATAACCTACGGCCCCAACCAATCAAGAGAAGTGGAGAGGAAATGCAAGGGTTAACTCCTTGCAGAGTCCAGCCTGGTTCCCACTGCCCAGAGGGGGCCTTGTCAGAAGGAAACTGCTGATTCCTGCCTGCTTCTGAGCCAGAGGGAAGAGGAAGAGCCGACACCCTTGTGGGGCTCCATTGGCTTGCAGAGAGACAAGCCCGGGCTAGTAACCAAAGAGCAGCAAAGTCACTGGGAGAGAGGTGACAGCGGGTGGGATCAGGACCCCAGGGGGAACAGCCCCTCACTCACCACCCCTCCCTCAATCATCACTCTTCTGCTGCGGCCTTGAGAGTGGAGGTGGAGGTGGGGCTGCAACAGGAGGGGCCCCTTAAAATCCTTATAATCTAAGGAGTCCCAGACCTGGGGACCCAGAGACGTTTTGGTGGCCTCAGAGGGGGTTAAGTAGGAGTGAGAGTAGCTGACGTCCCAGAGCTTAATTTTAACGTGATCTCTGGACTAACATGGAACTCTCAGATAAAGGATTTGAGCTCTGTTACAAGAAAAGAAATGAGGAAGGGGACCATCACTCATTGAATCACAGCTATGTCCTAAAGGCTGTGCTGGGCAGTTTAAGGGTTATCTCACTATCTCAGTTTAAGGGTTATCCTCAATATGACCCTATAAAGCAAGGATTATCATCCCCCATTTGACAGATGGAAAAACAAAGACTCACAAAAACTAAGTAAATTGGTTACACCCATACAACCATAAATGACACAGCAGGGATTTGAATTCAGTTTAGCCCATATGACCTCTGAGTCCAAACTCGTTGCATTTAGCCGTGTTGCCTCTAAGGAAAGCCATACACCAGGCTCTTCCTTTCGGAGCAAGAGTACAGGGGCAGCAGGTGTTTGGGAATAGCTGACGATTTAGAGACGAGAGAAGGAAATGCCAGCCAATCCCAGGGGCTTAGGCTCAGAACAAACCATTTCCGTCACAGTCTGGCGATTCTAGAGTCAGGAGGGATGTAGAGAAATTCAAAATCACTGGCAAATTTTTGACTTCTGTCATCATTTCTCAGAAGCTGGCTTGGTTTATGCCTGAGCCCAGGCTCTGCAACCTTACCGGTCCCTGGAGACAGTGGGAAAGAAACTGAAGAACTTTCAGAGCTGAAAGGCAGCTTGACGATTACCTGGTCTAATCCTTTCCCTTTACAGATGAGAGCATTCAGACTCAAAGAGGGTATGTGGTATATCAAGATAACAGAGCTGGCTAGTGGTAGAGACAGGACTACAATCTAGATTTCTTGATTCTTTTCAGGACACTTGTGCCTCTGGTATAGGGATGAGAAAGAGAAGTAGAAAATGTAGAAAGTGGTAGCTGATTCCTCTGACCTACCTTTCTAGGGAGCCTGAAATTTCCATCATTTGCTCCGGGGATGTGCTGGTGAATCTTAAATGGATGGCTATATGCAAGCAATGGTAGTAGTAGGGAAGGGATTGGGATGGGAGGATCTTGATTAAAAACATTTGCCAATTTCCGTGGTGTAAATACTCCCACCATGGATAATTTCAAGGCACCAGTGTGATGTCACTGAAAGCAGAGATAGATGTACAGGCATTCCTCATAAGCTGGCTCTAGTATGCCATTGCTTCACTCCCTTCCTGGGAAGCTTATCCCTTCTGCCGTGTGGAGCGCCATATAATCCAGAGTTCAAGGTCATCCTTAACCCAAAAGTTAGTTTTCTTTCCTAAAGAATAAACACACACACACACACACACACACACACACACAAGGGTAGCACCACCACTCAGTTGTAGGAGCAGTAGCTCTCTACAAAACACCAAGGAATCACAAGACATGAGCCTCTGTTCTCTTTGGATTTGAACAGGGAATGGAAGAAAAGTCCCTGGTTTACCCAAAAAATCACATTTAGCTTATAAATCAGTTCTTCCAAGGAAATGAAGCTGTCAGGGAACGACACATCAGCCTGCTCTTTCCTGGTGTGGATGAGAGGAGAAGGGTGATGGGAACAGGTCTCTCCATGATGCTTTCTGTGCTTCCCACGACCGTCACTTCCTTCCTCCTCGAGGATGCCTTTCCAGACCCAGGAGGAACAGCTGCCACAGGGCTCAGGGCTCTTTCTGGCCCAGAGTCTGCAACCTTTGCCCACAGGATTCCCTGTTGTGCAATCAGCTGGGATGTTTCGGAGGATCCGTCATAGCCCAGCCCCAGGCTAGACAGTGTGCAGAGAATGCAGCCCCCTCGCAGCCCCTGTCCTCAGGAAGCATGCAGTCTTTTTTTTTTTAACTGAATGAGATCTTAGAAATCATCAGTTTAACAGCCCCAAAGAGGCTGTTACTGATCACATAGCCACATAGAAGAAGAGCAGAGACTGGAATTCTTTCTGTCCAGCTATTTTTCCACTTGCTCAAGGTGATGTCCTTTCAAGGTGCCCTAGTCTCTTCTGACAGAGAAGAGACTTTAATTTTTTTTTTTAATTTTTATTCAATGACAGATATTCTTTATACAAGCATACCCCCACTCCCTGCAAAAGGCTGCTAACAAGAAGGACATCTCCCCCAGAATCTACCCGAACGTCATTGAAGACCTCTAACGGACAATGATGAAAATTGTGCAACTTAACGATCTCTTTGCATGTGTTATTTCCTTTTCTCCCCAGTGATTCTCTCACAAAGGTGGGCAGGTAGTATGACACCTGAAGAAACTGAGATTCATGTAGATGAAGTAACTTTTCCAAAGTATAAGGCACTGTTCAATATTAAGATAACCCTTTTTAATCTATCCCCAGTATGGGATGTGGTGAATAATGGAATGACTGAAAATGCCTTATGCCCAAAGGCAGGCCTTTGCAGTCCAGGAAACAAATAAGGAACGCCACCAGGCTGGTAGGAATCCTGTGATGTTGCCTCTAGACTGAATCTCCACTGTCTAAATAGAAAGACCACCACAAATGGCATGGTCCACAGGGACATGTAAATGACCAGGAAATGAGTTTGAGCAATCAGCTTTGCAAACTGTCCCTGGTTGTCTTGGCAGAAAAGTGAGTGGGTGATAGCAGGTAAGGGAGAAGAAAGCTGCTGGTTCCTCTGTCTGGTTTCACAGGAGTCAGTGTGGGGTTCATGGGTCAGCCGTGAGATATTTGTGTGTGCAGTATGTGTTAGGCCCCTGAACTCCATGCCTGAACTTCTCTGAGGCCTGGTGTCCTGGGGCTGGTGGCCACGGTGGGTGGGCTGGTGTGGATCAACTCGGCCCTGCCTCCGCTGCTACTCACCCCAGGTCCCTCCCCTTCTCTCCAGCCGGTGCCCATCGATGACAACTTCTGTGGACTGGACATCAACCAGCCGCTTGGAGGCTCAATTCCAGTAGAGGGCCTGACCCTGTACACCACCAGCCGGGACCGCATGACCTCGGTGGCGTCCTACGTTTACAATGGCTACAGCGTGGTGTTTGTGGGCACA
Organism: Balaenoptera ricei; assembly: GCF_028023285.1. Lineage (NCBI taxonomy): Eukaryota > Metazoa > Chordata > Mammalia > Artiodactyla > Balaenopteridae > Balaenoptera > Balaenoptera ricei. Next base: position 156,444,998 of record NC_082639.1, read on the forward strand.
AAGAGCGGCAAGCTGAAAAAGGTAAGAGTCCATGAGCCTGGACGCCCCGATGCTGTTCAGCTCCCCGGCTGAGAGCCTCTTCTGGAAGGTTACTGTTGATGGAGATTTAATTAGAGGCAACTCAGTTTTCTTGGGGCAGGAACAGTTAGAGTGGGGAGAGTTGGTAGGGGTTAATTTGTGGCTTATCTTCTAGCTGCTTCCTCTACCCATTGGTCAGTGAGTGTCTTGGTAATGTAAACATATTTCAATATTGACCAAACTCCAAGGAATTAGGAAGGTGCATCTGTCTAAAGGAGACAAAAAAACCAAACACTATCTCCAAATCAAGTAGAACTGATTTTTTCATTATCTATATTATGAATCACCCACATCACAAATCCCTCCCCATAGTCTATAGAGGTGATTGTACTGATCAAAAGTCTTTGTTGAGTCCAGAGCAGCTGCTTGAAGCACATTATGGGTCTCACTTCTCAGCCGATGGTGGTGCCTCTCTGGGATGGTATATGGTGCCTGGATAAGGGGCCGTTCTCCTGTCTTTCCTCTTCCTGCAATCGCAGTCTCTTCCCTGCCCCTCCTCCCTCACCCCCAAGACCTGAGCTGACAGGAGGAAGTAGGCATCTTATCCTGTGCCTGCTCTGAGCACCTCTGCCCATGGGAGGGCACGGGCCGTCTGGGGCTGGAAGCACGGGAAGCCTCCTGCGCGGCGGGCTGAAGCCGGCAGCTTGTACCTGCTTGTCTAGCACTTAAGGTGTAGAGACGGAGCACAGTCTGGTTTATTACATGGGATTACAGCAGCCACGTTCTTTCCAGTCCCTGCTAATCCCTTTTTCCCAAGCTCACCCTCCTGCCACCTTTCCCCAGTCCTGGCACCTGTGGATCAAGGCACAGGCCAGACCTCACCACATCTCACCCTTTGATGTTGACATCAGCCCTGTGGCTCTTTCCTCCTAATCCAGTTAGAGCCTCAGGAGAGATGTTGTTTGGAAATGTAGAAGGAGGGTGGCAGGGAGGGAGCCTGAGGAAGAATTTCCGTGTTCTGCTTGTTCTGAGTTGCTGCCAAAGGAGGTGAGAAAAACTGGTCTGGGTTGATGTGGAGACGCCTTCTTTCTTATAATACCAAAGCCCTTTAACCCTTTCCTCACTCTGTGGAGAGGTGCCTACCTGTACCTGTCCTGTGCCCTCCACTTGGCCTGGGACTGTGGGCCCTGGCTTGGTTTCAGGTACGGGAGAGTGAGGATGAGTGTGGTCCCGGCGTTTGCTTTCCCAGAAGTGGAGAGGGAAGGAGTTGGCCTTCTGAGATTCCACTAAGATTTAAAAGTGGTGTACTCTAGAAAAGAGTCTGAAATAGGATATATATATATATTTAAAACTGAATCACTTTGCTGTACACCTGAAACTGATACAACATTGTAAATCGACTCTACTTCAATTTTTAAAAAGTGGTATATTCTATCAAGACAGGGTTCAACTTGGACCCCTGAGGCTGGCTTCTTTCCTGCAGGGTTATCTATACAGCTGGGTAGATTGTGACTTGCCCAGGGACTTTGGGCCAAGGGGCCTATCGGATTTGAAATCCAACCTGAACTCTCCTTGTCAAGCCATATGCCCTAGGGTATAAACATACCCCGAGAGGAGCTCCTCAAGCTGACTCATCTGCCCATAAATACCACCTGTTTCTCAATTGCACAAAGGTTCTGTAGGGCCAGCAGGAGCCACAACTAAACTGGTGCTCAGCATTTTCTCCTGTCCTTCCTGCACCTTCAGTCACTGTTCTGGATCATTCCTGTGATTCTGTCTCCTTTATTCTCTTGAAAGTTCTGTTAAAGGCAGGGATCATGCCTTGTTCATATTTATTTCCTTCTTTCTGCCTCATCCTTTCACCAAGTGTTCCCACCTGGGATGGGCCTCAAAACTGTCTTGAAAAATAAAACCATTCTCTAAGGAACCTTAGAGACCATCTAGCCCAATACTAGTGTTATTTGGCAGGAAAATTGAGGCCCAGAGAAGAAAAGTGACTCGTCCAAGCTTAGAGATGAGGACAAGTTGCCTCTTGTCCTGACATCCAAGTTGACACCTGTTTTACTTAAAGAAGCAGCCACGGAACCCCGGGGGTGGAGGCTGAGAACAGTCTTCAGGTTCAGGCTTGCTGCGGGGTTCAGCCAGGGGCTAGGGCCTCCATTCTCTTCAGCCCTGGATCTGAGTTAGGGAATTAATGTTTGCCAAATGGATGGACGAGGACTGAATAAAGGAAGAACCACCCAGCCAGGCTCAAAGGGCCCTGGGCTGATCTTCCCATGTCTCTCTGCGTCTTGTGCACACAACACAGTGGGTTGCTTGGGGCATCTTTTCAAGCCACACACTCAAGGTAGCCAGGTTCTCTTAGCCCTGTTGGAACCCCAGCAGACAAGTTGCTAGGGAGGCAAGTCAGAGGGTTCAAGGGCAAGGCTGGGGGCATGGCTGCCCACAGCTGGTTCCAACCTGCAGTTGTCTTCTCCTTCTCACTCTTCACTTCGATATTCTTTAGTTGTTTCTATGAGCTCATAATACCCCTCCTTCTCCTCTGGACGACTCACCCTTCCTTTCCACCCACACGCCTTTGAGGCACCTGATACTAAAGCCGGGCTCCCACTGGCCTCCCATTTACCCAGAGAAACGGCCCATGAGGAATTTATGGAATGTCCCCAGGAAACCCTGCCATGGTCCAGGCCGCATAGCTCTTTCAACACAGGAAGGGGAAAAAAAAAACCAAAAAAACAACTAGCCAAGAGTTTGGAGAGGGGAGGGAAGCAGGGTGCGTCAGGACCACTCACTTCTTCCCTACCTAACCAGGCGTCTGTCAGACTGTGCAGCCTCCATCCATGGCAGCCCATAGGACAGGATGTCCCCGAGTGGGGACGATTAGAGGAAGCAGAGACTCCCTAGAAGTGGCAGGACCACGAGGTGTTGTTCTGTGCTGTGTCACATACTTGCTCATACCTGCCCTCTGCTCGCCAGGCAGAGAACAGTGCAGACGAGGTCACCGCCTTCTGAGCCACAAACATGCAGAGGGAACAGGCAGAATAAGGACGAGACCTTAGAACCAAGAGGTGTAACACTTGCCTAGACTAAGGACCAGTGCATCAGAGGTGATAAGAAGACAGGCCAGGATTCACCACAGGGATGGAACAATTCCAGAGAAATCAGCTGCCACAGTGTGATTAACCTGGAGGGCTTCATGGAGGAGGAAGCTTACTAGGATTTGCTCTGAGACTGAATGAGACAAAGTGATGAGTTGGGGATGGGAGAGAAGGGCCCTCTAGACCTTGGGTGCCACATTGAGAAGATGCAAAGCACGTGCCAGGAAGGTCTAGAGGGCGCGGAGGGGCTTGGAGGACTTGGCGAAGTGGAAGCCAAGGCGTAGAGTACTGTGAGGCTCAAGCCCTAGAGGATCAAGTGAAAAGGATCTTGGGATTTTCGCTGACCTTGTGAGCCAACTGTGTGATCCACTGATAGCAAAGTTAATTAGTCTTCACCACACTAACAGAAGGTCATGAGAAGTGGAGGCTCCACTTCCCACGGGAGATAACATTGTAAGAGGGCTTAAGCCAACCAAAGAGCCAGGTCAACAAGGGCTGCAAGGATGCGGGAGCCATGCTGTATGGAGAATACTTTTAAAAGGATGTTAACCCAAGGGAAGAAGAGGAAAGGAGGAGATGAATCTTCACAGCCTGTGATTTACTGAGCACTTATTATGTGTCAGGTGATATTCTAAGAACTTTATATCTACTAACTAATCTTTATACAACTCGATGGGGTAGGTGCTATTATCACCTCCATTTTACTGATGAGGAAATAGAGGCCAGAAAAGGTAAAGAAATGCGTCCAAGAGCCACATGGCAAGTAAATGGCAGAGCCAGGGTCTGAACCTTGATCGTCTGGTTTCACAATCATGCTTCTCCACTAAGCTGTGCAAGATGAATTAAACTTATTCAGTGTGGCCCCAGAGGGCAGAAGAAGGCCAACAGATAGGAGTTCCTGTAAAATAGTTTTCCGCTTAATAGGAGGAAGAAGCTTCTTGCAGCCAAACTGTCCCATAATGGAAAGAGTTGACTCAAGAGGGAATGAGCTCCCAGTCAGTGGAAATACTGAAGCAGAGACTGGGTGGTCACCGATCAGGGAAGCTGTGGAGAGGCACCTGCACCAAGCACATGACCTTCCCACTTATGCCGCCCCTATTTCTCTGACTCCCTCAGTAGGGGTGGGAGATAAGGGAGGGCAGAGAAGGGGAGCAGAGCGGGGGAGGCCAAGGCACCCTGGGGTGGGCTTTGAAGTCATGGCTGGGTTCACGCTGGCCCTGGGTGTGTAGCAGAAAGCCCCTGAGGGTCAGCGGGGAGGTGCTTGGCCCAGACGGGGCAAGGCAGGACCCAGAGGATGAGGGCAGGCAGGCCTGGGGCAAGAGGCAGGGGAGGGAAAGCAGGGCCTTCTGGGGCTGGGCACGGATGACTGTGCCGACATCCCTCCTGGCCAAGGGCAGGCGGCAGGAGTCCACGTAGGAGATGCCCGGAGCTAATACCAAAGCACACAAGGAAGAGTAGTGGCGACAGGGACTACAGACTCATTTAACACGACTTCCCAGGTTGAAGGGAGAGGTCCAGGAGGCAGGTCATGGGGCGTGGGAAGGGGCCGAGCTGAGAGGGCAGAAGACCCTGGGGCCAGGAAGCAGGACTCTCTAGGGTTTGGGACAGAGTCGCATTGGCTCCTTCCCTCCATCTGCAGCGCCTCAGCCCTGGCTTCCCATTTCTTCAGGCCTCCTCTGGCCCCTCGACCCCAGGGCCTCACAGCAGCAGGAGGTGCTGGCTCTCTGTTCTCTCCCGCAGCCCTGCCACCGGAAGCCTCTCCCGCTGCTCAAGGCCTGGTGACATGTCCCTCACCTTGCCCCTTCCAGCACTGTGAGTAGCGCCCTCCTCAGACCCCCTGCCGCTTTGCTCCAGTAGCATCTGGTGCGGGAGCAGCTGCTGAATAACGTGTCCACTTCTCTTGAGATCCACAGGTCCTGGAGGACAGGGGCCCTCTTTTCCATATATGTCACCCATGCCCACAGCCAGATTCAGTGTCTCTCACACATCAGTTGCTCATGAAATTTATCTCAAATGTACCTCCTCCAGGCCAGAGACCTACGTGCACGCATTGGAAGAGAACCAGACACCAAGAGTGACTCCTGTTGACGTGGCTGGTTTGCAAAGGAAGGAAGTTAGGATGTGGTGGATAGGTCTGCGGGGGAGGGGGAGGGTTGGAGGGTGGCCGTGGGATGAGGAGTCTAGGAAACAAGAGAACTGCTGTGACAGGAAAAGAGCCTGTTTTCTGGTTAACAGTGTTTGGAAGAGGGTGGGGTGCTGCTCTCACCAATGCCGACCAAGCTGGGAGAAGGGAGCCGCGTTTACACTGTTGCCCGCAGATCCCAGGAGAGCGTGGCCAGCTATCTGCCTCACCTGCATCAGAGGCAGTTTTGCCTTCAGCAGAGAGGCAGGTACAGAAGCCCAGGCCACCCCTCCCCTGCCACCCCCACCAGCCCTCTGTTTATCGGACTCCTGGACATTTTTGCAAATCCACAGAGACTTAGCCTTTTCAAGGTCTGGGGAGCACCGGGGCCTCTTTTGCCAACACCTTCTTTCCCATTAGCTAAGGCAGCCACCAAAATGCCTGTGAAATTCTTGAGGAAAATCCTTTCTGCCTTTCCCTATGGGACATACCAACCCAAGGTCTCCAGTGCGCAGCTCACAGGAAATGCTGCCCGATGTCCCTTCCCATTCTTATTCTTCTCTTTGTAAGCTCACAAACGATTTACTGAGCCAGGCCAGGAAAACTGTGAGCTTCTTGCAGTAGCAGCTTAGGCACTGGAAAGAATCCATTGGGAGCACCAAAGGATTAACTCTCCCAGGCCCTGGGGTTATTGCTCAGTTACTTGATAACACTGATTATTTATGAGATATCTTTCCACGGTCCTTTCCATCCTCCACAAATACTTCAGCTAAGTATGGCGATGGTTCCCTGCATCTCCACTCCATTTTACAGATGTGGAAAACTGAGCCACCGGGATGTTAAATTAAATATCTTGCCCAAGGTTACATGGCCAATCCATTGGCAAAATTGACATTGGCATTTATACTTCCTCCCAAAACATGCACGGAAGTTCCTAACCTGCTACTTGGCTCCCTTGTGGGGTGGAGTTGTCTTGGCGGACGGAAAGCCAAGTTGGATGCAAAGCTGAGAAACATACCTTTCTCGCCGTGCCAACACCGCCAAACAATAGCCACTCATTCCTCGGAGTGGAAATGATTCACTCGTCTCTCATTGTGAACCCTGGATTGAGTAAACAGCCAGGGCTGCGGGTCTCATTCTAGGAGACCTAGCGGCTTTCTTGGGACCTGTGGCCGCTGAGCTAATGCTCTGAGTCCCTGACTCATCTCAGCAGCTCCGGGGGCTGGGGTAGTGGGCCGCAGATGCCCTCTCCCCCTGCCCCAGGGCCTGTGCAGAGGAGGTGGGCTGGTGGCTCAGAACTCACCACCACATCCCTAGTAATGACTTTGGCTCCCTGCCCAGGCTCCTGCCGCCAAACTCGCTGTTTGTTTTGTTGTTTTATAGGCCTCTTGGGTCCCAAGAACTGGTCTTCTGGAAGCTGGGAAAGGCAGCATTTGGTTGGCACAGGGAAGGGGGCATATTTACAGAATCCTTCCAAACCCCCTCCCCTGACCACCACATCCCCCTGCTTGACCATGACAGGTGGAGAGAGAGGGTGTGGATTTCTATCCAGAGCCCCAGCTGACCCCAGGGAAGAGCCCCTGGTCTCCCAGAGTCATTCTGAAAGGGAGAAACTAAAGATGCATTTATGTTTTGCACCTTTTGTGCGGCTCCTGTGTGCTTCAATCTTGGATAATCCCTGTGTGAGGAGTCAGGCTGTGTGCTCAGCATGGTGCTTTGCACTCCAAGAGGGAGCCCTTTGGAGCTCAGGGCTTTGTCTCAGGGCAGGTGAAGCACGAGCGTAATGATTCAAGCTCACAGAATCCAGGTGACCCAGATAGGCTCTGTAGAATGTTTAAGAGGCCAAGGTGCTAATGTTTACAGAGCGGTCATCTTTAGGAAAATACAGACCACATAGATGCACATCCTTTTAGGTCATTGAGTCTTGCCTGCTTGTGGATACAGAGCATGGACATATATCTCGAGGTTGGACAGGACCTCCAAAGACCAGCTGGTGCTGTCCTCTTGTCTTCAGGTGGGAACCTATTTGCATAACAAAGAGCATATGACCTTACAGGATGCAGTCCTGACACCAGTCTATTCGCTGTGTGACCTCTGAGCTTCAGTTTCCTCATGTGTAAAATGAAGACAGTTATAATACCTGCCGCATGAGATTGTAATGAGGATTAAATGAAATCATTCATTCTTGAACAAAAATGTATTGAATACCTACTATGCGCCATTTGCTCGGTATACAGTAGTAAACAAAACTGTCAACATCGCCTGCCCTAGTGAAGATTATACCTTAATGTGGGGAGAAAATAATGAGAACGCACAACATACAGTATATTTAGAAGATAATAAGTGCTAATGAAAAAAATAGAGCATAATGAAATAATTTATGTAAAGTGGAGTGCTGAGCTTATATGCATTTAAATATCACTATTATTGTTACTTAACTTGTGAGCCTCAATGTTTTTCTTCTGTGGAGTGGGTAGTAATAAACACTTTGCATAGTTGTTGGAAGGACTAAGTGAAATCATGTATGAAAAGTTCTTACTATGGTGCTTGGCAACAAAAGTGCTTTCCATTATTATTACCAGCATCTTTGAGGCTTCCCCCGAAGCCCACTTCTTCTCTGGCTCCCTGGGGGAGTGGAGCTGTCAGATCAGCCTCTTTTTTAGTGACATGTTTGCAAGGTCAGATGGAGGAAGAGAATCCTGCCCCTTGCCCCCAGCCCTGTGTCATGGGAAAAAAAATACTTAGAAGACTAGACCAGCTGCGCCGAACTAATCTAATCCTGCTGGACACCGGCATCCAGCTGCATTAGTCACCAGTGAGAGCTTTCCGAGTCCCATATCACCAAACAATAGGTACTGACCCCTCCTCAGGGCCGGGCTGGGGGAAGTGGTGGTTTGGCTCTTACGGCTTTGCAGAATTAACTAAAATGGGGCCATTCTCTGCCCTTTGCATGTTCCCAAGCCAACCATGATATCCTAGGGCTACACAACTCCACCTTCAGTGAACTGTGTGATCTTGGGCAGACCTTAGTGTCATCAACTGGTCCACTGACGCTACCTTGCAAGATTGCTATGCATGTCAGACTTGGGGGATATGAAGTACCTAATATAGAGCCCAGTGTGTAGCAGATGCTTAATAAATGGCAGCCATTGCTGCTATTACCATTATTACTGTAAGTGTGACTCTACTAGTGTTATTGCTACCACTCCTATACCATTACCATCCTTTTCTAAGGACCCAGATTCCCTTGGTTTCCATTAGCTCACTAATCCCATAGCATTTTAGGATAAACAGGAAGGATTGAGATATTTCTCTGCTCCGTGGCAGATGGTGATACTGAAATTCACAGAGATTATGGATTATTATGGATTGCTTAGGATCACAGGGTAAATCAAGGGAAGATTGGAATCAGACCTACAAATATTTCAGGTGGAGATGGTGCAGCACACACCTCAGTCACCTGTATAGTCCAACAATGATGAAGCTAAAAGCTTGCAGCTACTTGAACTTCTCTTTCCTTCCTGTTATCATGTGTCCTTCTGTCCAGAGAAGCAGGAGATATATGGAGATGCAAGGTGCTGAAGGTCACCCTGAGGTTCTGTCCTTTAAGTTTCTTCCTGGGATTCTGTCCCTCTCCTGGCCTCAGCCTCCAGAAAGGTTTCTAGGCTTCAAGATAGGGCACAAGTTTAGGAGCTGGTGCCTCTGGGATTGTCCCAATCAGCCATCACTCTCCAAAACCTCATTGGATTTCAAAGGCTACTGACACCAGCTGGGCGTCCCCACCTAACCTGGAAGGGGCAATAGTATCAGCAGCCTTTAGTAGCAAATCAGGAATTCTCACACTTCTGTGTTCAGGGGTGGATGAGAGTGCAGCCAAGGAAGGAGGAGAGGCCATGGAGTCTGGACCCTACAAAGGGGTCAGCCCCACCCCCCAGGGGGAAGATAGACTCCATCACACAAGGTCAGGAATGTTCCCCTGATTTTAATAACTGGAAAGGCCCTCAGAAAACTAGTCCAGCCAACAGACTTTGAGCAGGTGAGATGTTTATTGTTCTATTTTGTGGATAAGACAGCTGAGGCCTAGAAAGGTTAAGTGATCTGCACAAAATCACCCAGGTCCTTAGCAACAGAAGCAAGATAAAATCCAGGTTTTTAGACTTTACTTTTGGGGCCCTTCTCTCTGTGTCATATGGAAGAACGTTCCCTCTGCACAAAACCTCAGGCTGACCTCTGCCTTTCCCTAGCATGCAAGCATTCCCTAAGCAGAACCTAAAATTGGTCTGGGGATCGTTCTCTCCAGGGCAAAAGTCTAGCTGAGCTTCCTATCCCAGGCCTGGCCATGCACCCTTGGTCTGGGGTGCCCAGCATCCCTGAGCCCTCACTGTATGTGACTTGAGGATCTTTCTAGAGCCTGGCCAGCAAGGAGGCCTGCTTACCCACAAAATGCTTGCCTTGGGGCTAAGAAGTTCTGACAAGTCAGAAGAACACTGACTTGGGAACCTCAAGTTTTACATATGAGTCCTTTTTCTAGGCATGCTGCTTTATTTATTTATTTATTTATTTTGCAGGGAGTGGGCCTATTATAACTTAGACACTCACTATGTGCTAAGCCCTGAGCTACGTATTTTTTTAGTTAAGCCTCACAATACTCTTGTAAGGTAAGGATTAATATTACGTCCATTTTCCATATGAGCAAACTGAGGCTCAACAAAGTTAGGTAACTTGCCGAGTCACATTGCTACTAATTGGACAGCTGGGATTGAAATCTAGATCTCTTTGACTCCAGTCCTGGGCTTTGTGAACCACTAACTTTGAGCACTCTATCTTCCTTCTCTAAGATTCTGTTGGTCCCTCTGTAACCCACCACCTGCCCTACAGAGAGCTGCAAAAAGATGCAGGAGAGAAGAGTGGTAGGCCTAACTTTGCACTCTTTCCAGTCAAAATCCCCTGGAAAACCGGGACGTGGCAGCTGTCACCTCGGCACACGCTGCCTTGTGTCACTCCCCTCAGGCCTCCTCCTCCCCTTCCCACCCATCTCAGCCCAGGCCACAATGGATGGGGTGGCAGCCTTTGTGCCACACACAGTCCCCAGCTGACTCCCCTTTATCCAGGCATCATTGTTTGCTGTGAGCTTTCTGAAGGGGAGACAAAGGAGTGTTACTGACAAGGCCAAGAGCTGCCGTGTAAAGCGTGGGGCCTGGGCCCATCACCCGTGCATCCCTTGGAGGCCCCGGGCTTTCCTTCAAAGACACTGTCTGGGATCTTTTGTGTGCCAGTCATACCCATTCAGAGCTGGCCGGGCAAAGGTTTCGGGTGGGGGAGGAGGACACTGAGAAATGGACTCATTCTGATCTGGTAAAATTGGAAGAGACATTTAATGTAATAGTTAACAGCAAACCACTGCTGGGGGGATGGGCCCGAATGCTTGTTCTCTGTTTATGGAGCTTATGCAATTCCATCAATATTGATGCTGATGCCTTTGATTCTGACACTAATCATTGCTATGAATTAAATTTGCAGCCATATAATTAGGATCGCTATTAATAGGGCCCTTAGCTAAGGGCCCTACGATGCGGCGTATCTTTTTCTTGATAGAAAATGGCATCCTTGGAACTCTGCTAATGGGGCGCACCTGGGATTTGCCAAGAATGATGTGAAAATTATACATTCTATATTTGTATTGGGCCTTTACTAAAATATCAGCAAGCAAAGGTGAGGCTGGAGGGAAGGTTGCCCCTTGCCCAGAGCTGTGGGCAGCAATTAGGTATCTCTCCCTCTCTTTGAAATCTTTAGGAAAGGATATTCCAGAGCCAATTTGGTTGCTTATGGTCCAGGGTCAGACAGCTCAGAGTCAGGAAGGTCTTCTTTAAGTCTAACCTTAACCGTAGGCTAAAAGACTAGGTACTCTGGTGATTTCTTTCTCAGACTTTCAGGTGGCTATGAGCCAACTGAGGGAAGAGGAACGTCTTGGTATGCCCCAAGCTTGGTTGGAAGGGGCTGAGCCAAACCCCTACTGATAGGCCCAACTGGCCTCATTTTTAGGTAGATGATTGGGCAAGACCCCCACTCACAACTGATTCCAAGGGTTTCCATCCAGAGAGCGCCGGTTAACCTCACACATAAAAGAGCCCACTGCTACACCTGGTGGGAGAGGATGAGCTCTCTCTCATGAGGAGGTGCTTTCCCAGGCAAATCTGCAGCGTATTTATTTACTGGGGAGCCCAGGCATTTATTATCATCAGGCACCCAGGTCAGCGCTGGAGACTCAATGCCCCACTCACCCTCTGAGTAATCACACGTCATCGTGCACACAAGGGTCCTCTAGTCCTTTTCTAACAATAGCACACGTGGTGACACCCCCCCCCCCTTATCACTGGGAATAATATGCACCACTTGGCATAAGAGATGCACTTGTCCCTGCTCTTTTGACTGTCAGACTGAAAATAATTTTTCCTCCAAATCATCATTTATTGATTTTTTTTCCTTTTGTATTTTTAAGTCATTGTGAGAAGACAGTGGTTTGAGTTCAAGTCCTAACCCTACTATGTATTAAGTTTGTGATCTTAGCTAAGTTATGTAACCTCTTGGAAACTCAGATTTGAGGGCTCTCATCTTTAAAACAGGAATAATAATATCTACTTCATAAGGATTATAATGAGGTTAAAGAAGTATCTCAATTGCTTATCATGGGCCTTCCACACCCAATGAGATTCCTCACTTCCCTTCCTCTTTCTCCTCTCACATACACCCAGATGCAGAGGACGAAAGTCTCTAGCTCTCGGTACCCACGGCGTTCGGAAGACTGCCGCTTTATTTCCCACCTCTTCTCGGGGACAGCACATGGAAAATTAACTCTTCCAAACAAATGGTGAACTGCAACATGAATTCCAAACACCTTCGGTCTTTTTCTCGCACACAGTAAAAGGCTGAGCTGGGCCTCCTCACCCCACCATAGGCACCACAATTTCTGCTGTTTGTCTTTATTCTCAAGTAGCCCAGGGTTCTAGGTGGACTGAATCCATCCTTGAGTTCAGGGCCCAGAGCTCGAGCACCACTCCTAGGCGCTGAGGGCTTCAAGGTACGAAGAAAAGGGCAAGGGCACCGTAGCCTCACCTGGAATGGAGGCCCTTTTTATACAGGATTCCTACTCGCTTCTGCCTTCTGCCCATACCTCCACTGTACATTTACCCTTTCTGTGTATGGGCATACTTCAAGGCAAATGTGTGGATAGATAGCAGTGGGCCAATGGCCAACATTAGCCAGAGAATGTAGAAAGCCCTCGAAAACAGTGTGCTTGGTTCAGTCCTGAAGTACCTGAATTTGCCACTAGTTAACAAACAGCTATTGTACTCTTTATGCCTGAAGTTAAGAGGGGATGGAGATTCGTGTTGGGTTATTTCTGGGGTTGCTGTTTTGGTTCCCACCAAGCAGAGGACATAAATCAGTCCCTTTAACGTTCAAAATTTGCCTGATGTTGGGCAGGTACCTAGTTACTAATACATGCATTCAAGCATACATCCAGCACGGTTACACTCACCCCATTCTGATCTCTTGTCACTTGCAAGATCTTGGATGATGCCAACAAAACCCCCAAGTGGACTGACCCTGTGAGGCAATGTGATGCACCCACAAATGCTTCTGCACCTCCAGTCTTTCCAAGAGTCTAACTGCTCTAGAAGCCATAAAACACTGAGTAGCTTCAGTCTCAAACAGATTGGTGGTCTCGCCGGAGGAATGGCCACAGTCAGAGAAATAGAAGAAAAATTATGCCCAACCTCTCCCCATCAAATCAAAGAAATAAAAAATCTGTCTCCTTGGTGCCTCCCCAATATTTATGTCTGAACCCAGCAGACACCCCTGGGCTGCAGCCAGTCTGTGTATTAGCATTAGTCCATTACGCTTTTTATGATGCATGTCACCCCCACCCCACCTCCTCCCCCGCATGCCACATTTTATGACTGTCCTTTTCATTTCTGGAAAGAGCTTCACAGAATGGCAGGTGCCTGCATTTTCCCACTCTTTGGGGACCTATTTGTAGGCAGCCTGTCCCAGGCCATAAACAACGGGAGATAAACCACAGCCACTGGCAGTAAATGCATCCAAGGCCAAGGAGGCACAAAAAGTAGGGGGGCTTGGGTAAGCTTGGTGGTGTCTGTAGAAGCCCAGTTGCCAGTGGGTCTGGAGTAGGTGCTACCCACAGAAGGAGAATCAAGGGGTTGGTACAGAAGTGGATGCCACCCTCCCAGATTTCTGCAAGAGCTAGAGGGGAATCCTGCCACTGTCCCTCATTCCCACTGAAGCCCCTTGTCCCTGAACTGTGACCAGAGCCAGTAAACTTTCCAGTAAGAAGAGGATGGTTCCCTTTGGCATCGTTTTCTGCTGCTAGCTCATGCGGCTACATAGATTACTCTGTGCCACTCATGTCCCGTTGATGCTTCTAGATCTTGGAGCCACTGCCTGCAAGTGTCTCTGCCTTCTCCCACCCTCTCTCCCTGTGACGCCCCCCCCCCCCACAACCTCTTCCTTCTTCCCTCTCCAACCCTCTTCCCCTCCCTCATGCCCAAGACCAAGTCTTACCAATCAATCACCACTAACTTCTGCCTCATTAGAACTTCAGCCAGGATTCTCGTGGTCATGGCGGTGATATTTATTTCTTTCAGCTTTGAGCTGCATCCACAAGCAAGTCACTTGTGACTCTGCAGGAGCCAGCACCTGGAGCCAGCACCTGGAGCCAGCTTTGCTCCATAAAAGGCACCCCTGGGAGAAGAAAACCAAATTCTGAATGAATAATTAGTCTAGTGGAGATTTCAGATTCTTTCTGCACACCCAAACAGGAACCGCAAGCAAAGAATCGAGCAGAGATGGAAGGAGGTGGGTGGTGGGGAAGGACAGCCAGCAAATCCCTGAATAATTAGTGTGTTGAAGAGTTTTCTTTCTCATCAACCCCATCTTAGTGGCAGGACACGGACAGAGGGTGGAGGTGATGTTCTTCTTCTCTTCCTTCTTTGGTTTTGGACCCCGCACCAAATGGAAGCAAGTAGATGAAAGTGACGTGCATTTAGAATGTCCGTACACATCAGGCTGCTGGAGATAGTAGCTATTATACTGCGTGTCTGTATTTTTGCAGTAAGCTGCTAAATTATTTATTGGGCACTGGGCTTTAATCTCATAAACCTGCCTGTGGGCCTCAGGCACCGGCAGCCTGAGCGCCACATAAAACACATACATCGGGGCCGGCTGCAAGGAGCACTCCAGTGACTCTGGGTAGCGACTGTTCATTTTCACTCAGTCTTTTCCCCCAGATCAGCTCATTAACAGCAGGCAGACTCAATGAAGAACCTTCTCATTTTTCCCTCACGGTGAACTTGGAAGTGGATTTGCATCTCATAGTAGACTAGAGCCCCAACCTGAGCACAAAGGACCAGGGGAGCTGTAGCAAGAGGCTGTTCTAGAGTCTCTTTCCTGGGCTGAGGGATGGGAGCCTTGAAAGAGGGAGCAGATGACTCCAGGACCCCTGGATGTTGCTGGGATTGTCCGGAGCTAAGTGCCCTAAGCTGTGAGCTCCCCCCACTACCCCAGGACTTATCGAGAGATGACCCTGGACAAATCATTTTGTATCTTGGGCCTCAATTTGCTCCTTTTAAGTAAAAGTGATCTCCATTCTCCTCCCTGGTTCCCAGTCCGGAAGAAGACAACTCTCTTGGTATAAATCTCCCAGTCATTCTCTGAATGCCAAGATACTAAGAACCTCCTTAAACTTACTTAATGGTTTGAGGTATGTAAAGAGCTTTCATGTAGATAGCGCCCATTTTGAGCTCATCTAGTTATCCTAACAACCCCATGGGCTGTGATCTTATGGATGAGGAAACTGGCCCAGAGGAGTCAAGAGATTTGCCCAGCATCACCCAGCAATGACACTATGGTCGGACCCTGGATGCCCATCCTTTGTCCATTCTAGATAGAGGAGCTCACGGGCTTTAAGCTAGTGTGGAAACTGAGGCAACAATCATCTCTGACACCCAAGCTACCTAGGGCTGGCCATGTAGGAGCAATGTCAACAGCCATGCCTTTGTCATAGGAATTTGAGTATGAGAAGGCTGTGCTTTCCAAATCCTGGGCCTCTCTCCTCCTTGAGCAAACGAAGCAATGGCAGGACTTGTCTGGGTTTCATCATTCCCTGTGCTGCAGCTGCCAACCTCTTATAATTCTCCCCCGCAAAGTCAGAGGGGCAGGGAGACCCATTGGAGGATGTGGCAGAAGTTGAATGCACAGGACTTTTAACCAGTGTTCCTGGATTCAGGGGGGCTCATGATCTACCCCCAAAAATGTTATGCAAACATTTGTATGTCTATAATTTTTGTGTAGAGGGCCCATTGCTTTCATCAGATTCTCAAAGCAGTCTATGACCCTAAAATGTTGAGTCTGTCTAATGGTTTTTAGACAGTGTGCCTTTGAGCTCTAAGGTGACCACTCCAATCCCCCAGTTTCATCCTCCTTCAATCAAAGCATCTTGCTCTCATCTATTTTATATGTATCAGATTTAAATGACAGAAGATGAAATGTTGGGCCTACCTGACCATCGAGTGGTGTGTACCCCTTGTAACAGGCATGCATACACCATACTCACCACCTACTGTGCACACACACGTACGTACACATGCACGTATTAGACACACGCACGGGTACACATATGCACGCACATACACAAGTACAAGTACACATTCACATGTACACATACACACACACACACACAAACTCCCACTCCCAAACCTGGTGTAAGTGGCAGCAGAACAAGGTGAGACAGAAAGGACCCAGATCAAGACCAAGAGGTGAGTGAGGGCTGAAGCATGGAGACTAGATCAGGCCTAAGGGAGGAGTGGCTCGTTGAAGACCTCACAGGCAGGAGACAGAGTATCAGCCCCGGTCTTGGTTGTAAAGCCAAATCAGACAGCACAGTCTAGGACAGGAGGCCAAATGGGTGGCTCCGAGTGAGTGTCCAGAGAACCAGCCCAGGCCAGAGGCAGGAGTCCTGATAGCTGAGTTCACGGCTCTAACCCAGCCATGAGGTCAGGGGTGGCGGTGCTCACAGGGAGGCTAAGACTTGCTTTTAGAACGTTGACGCATCTCCATGGCCTTCTCACCTCGGGACTTTGCGCGTGTTGTCCTACCCACCTAACACCTTGTCATCTTCAAGGTACTATGGCATCACCTCCTCCAGGAAGGCCCCCCTTTGTGTGCTTCATAGCACCCCATCACATGGCTATCAGAGCAGGGAGCATAGCGGTTAAGAAGAGTCCAGGCCCAAGGTGTCCTGGATTCCACTCCTGACTCTGCCCCTTAGTACCTGGGTGGCATAGTAAGAATCACCTCGCCTCTCTGTGCCTGTTTCCTCATCTGCAAACTAGAAATAATAATAGTTTCTGCCTCACAGGCTTGTTGTGGAGCTACATGTAAATGAGCCAATACAGGTAAAGCACAGAGAGCAGTGTCCAAAATAGGATAAGGGCTCAGTAAATGTTACCTATTATCATTGTAGGTATTGTCATCACCCTTTTTCTTTTCTCTGCCCTCAGTACACTCAGCAGTTTTGGGTTAGGGGCTGCGCTTATCATCTCTGTGTCTGTAGGACCAACTAATGTAGCAGAGATTCAATACATGTTTAAAAAGAAAGAAAGGAGAGGGGGAAAGTGGGGAAGGGGGAGGAGGGAATAACTCCTAGGACAGGAGTCATCTTTCTGCCCCAGTAGTAAGACATCTTCTTGATGGGAGTCAAAAAGGGGCTTGCAGCTGTGTCCTCCAGGTAAGGTAGGACTTCAGAAGTTCCTAGCAATGTCTACGGCTGGCCATGGGCAGAGGATGAGATTCTTCGGAGAGTGCACATGATTCAAGCAATCACATCTCATACACAGAAATTCAAGCCATCAGTTGCTGCAGACAGATCCCTTTGGGACTGCCCTTTCCCAGGGGGAAAAAATTCCTTCAGCTTCACTTAGCTCTCAGCCTCACCCACCTGTCAGTGCTCCATCTGCAAATCCCAGTAGGTACCAGGTCGATGCCAAAAGAGAGCTGTCAGCGGAGACACCAAGGTGGTCCGGGTGGTGCCCTGCCCAGCCCCCTCTGTGATTCCATCAACCTTTCGGAGTCCAGAACTCAGTAGACTGTACACCTCCTGCCACCAAGGGTTTGAAGATGCAGAACTACACCCATGATTACTTAGCGTGTTCATTCATACACTCGCTCATTCAAAAAAATGAATATTACTATCACTGCCTACTATGTGCTTTCAAATATATTACTTGTTGCTAATAACATCATTAATTACATTAAGCCAGTATCTCTCAACTGGGGTGATTCTATGGACATTTGGTGAAATCTGGAGACATTTTTGATTGTTATGTCTGGGGGCAGGAGGTGCTACTGGCATCTAGTGGATAAAGGCCAGGGATGCTGATAAACATCCTATAATGCACAGAACAGCCCCCACAAGAAAGAATGATCCTGCCCCTAATGTCTTAGTGCTGAGGTTGAGAAACTGAGCAAAGCAACAAACATTTATTGGTCATCACATCATTTATTGTGCCAGCCACTGTGCTAAGCACTTTGCTTTATTTAATCCTCCCAACAGCCCTGCAACACAGGGACTAGAACTATGTATCTTTCCAGATGAGAAAACCAAGGCTCAGGGAGGTGAAATTATTTCCCCATTCATTCATGTCATATGTATTTATTGGACAACTCAGTAGGTGGTGGATTTGGAGAGCAAACCCACCCAAAGTCTGCTCATCCACTAAACCCTGCTCCAGAGCAGGAAAGAGAAAACAGGAAATAAGTAAGTGGGGGAGAAGTGTAAGTTTGGGGAGGAAAGCAGAGTTGATAAATGCCACTGGGTATGACAAAGATACTGCTTTTCCTTACCTGCCTCCTCCTGCCCTTCTTCCCCACACCTACTCACATGCTCCCAGACACACACATAAGCAATTGAACAAAATCCTTGAGGCCCCGGTTTGCCTTCAAGTTTATTTTGGTGTGGGCGGTGATTTTAGCTTGAGATTACACCCTCCCTCCTCTCCCCTCAAAATGTGTCTCATCTTATAAACACAGCCAGTTCTTTGGCTGGGAGAAGGGTGGAAATATTTCTTCTGCTCCTGAAGTGTCTTGATAAAGATCTGCTCTCTGCCAGCCTCCAGCTTCTCCTTGTGCTGATTTAGTGCATGCTGTAGGAGGTGTGGTATTTTATGTGTAGCTCCTGACTGGTGGGCTGTTTGAATGGGGCCAGCATGTGCCGTGGGAAGAATGTGGACTTTGGAATCAGATCATCTTGGTTCAAATCTTTACCACCTACTAGGTAGGCGATATAGGGAAAATTAGCCTTACTGAGCTCTGGTTTCTTCATCTGCGAAATGAGAATGATGATACCTACCTTGAAGGGTGCTTTCAAAATTAAATGATATCAGGCATGTTCAGCTTTTCGCCCGGTGCTTGGCAAAGAGTGAGTCCTCGGGAAATGCAAGCCAGTATTCACATCTTCCACCTCCGCCCCAGGTTGGCTTTTCCCAGGGGCTCAGACAGATGGGGAGGTGTAGTCACAGCACCCTCCCACCCTCCTGGCGGGCCTCCCTACCTGCTCTGGGTCTTCTCTGCGGCCCACGTGTATAGGTCAGCCCAGGCCCCCAAATCGACCACAAGACCGCCATCTTGCCCTGCCCCCGCGGTGAGCCGGGCGACTTAGACCACACCCACCACCCCCTACCGGGCACAACACGTGAGTGAGAGTCGTCCGTGTTTCCTATTTACCCCTCAACTCAGCGGAGGCGCAAAGAATGGCACGGAAGAGTAAGCAGTGGTGCCAGCTGACCCTATTTAAAGATGTATTCTGACGTCATTTCAGACCCCGAGGCTAGGAGGGAT
Organism: Balaenoptera ricei; assembly: GCF_028023285.1. Classification (NCBI taxonomy): domain Eukaryota; kingdom Metazoa; phylum Chordata; class Mammalia; order Artiodactyla; family Balaenopteridae; genus Balaenoptera; species Balaenoptera ricei. The sequence continues at coordinate 156,464,144 of NC_082639.1, forward strand.
CCTCAAGGCACCTTGACCTAATGATGGTCCTCACCACCATCCTTTTGTCCTTCTCCTCCAGCTTCTCACTATGGAGGATTTACTAGAATGGGCAGCTACGGAAGGGAAACCCATTCACTGAGCGTCTACCATGCACTAGACCGTTTGCCACCTGAACGTAGCCCACCCTCCCCTCCTGGGCGCACTATACCCAACCCACCTGGAGCAGGAGGGCATGGGCACTGCTCTAAAGACCCTCAGAAGATGACCTTCCTTATCTCTCTGCTGTCTTATCTTTGGTGACCTCCTGAACCTCAGGGTCAGGAAGACCCAACGTTAGGAATTACAGCATGCACTGTACTTTCTCATTTCCCACCTCATTTAGTTCTGCTAGCACCTCGAGAGGTGGATATTCTTATCTCCACGTGGAAGATGGGGTAAACAGGTCCCGATAGATTATTCAGTCAGTGAGCCCTGGAGCCTTGACATAAGTCCTACTTTTGTGGTTCGAAGCTCACAACCCCCAAGATGCCTCAGTTCCCTTGCTGGATTCTTCCTTATATCTTACCTAAAGCAACCATTTAAAAATTGTTCTGGGAACACTGTAGGCTATGGGCCATGGGAGATGTAAAGGACAACACAACCACGGGCCTTTCCTCAGGTACCTACAGTCTATTTGAAGGCATGGGATGTCTTTGCTGGCTTCTCACTTCCCCTGAAGACAGGATACTGTGCGCCCTCTCACAGAGGTTCTGGCGGTGCGGCTCAGGCATGGGGTGGTGTGGAGCTGGAGAAAAGGAGCCTAGATATCAAGTAGCCTGGGCTCCAGACCTGGCTCTATAGCCATTGACCTTGGGGAAGTTACCCTGTTCCCTTATATCTAAAATGGAGACATTGATGATTCTGGTTCCTAGTTCGAAGGACTAAGGAGGAGATTTAATGAAATAATATGTGTGAAAGCATTTGGAAAGCAAATGTTAGGATCAGTGCTCTCATTCTTCCCCCTCCCCATCCCCTACATCTTATTAGCCGCCTCAGACACTCTGAGACATTTCTACTGCTAGTCACCCTTGTAGCCTGACCATATGTCTTGTGACCAGGGCAATTACCGTTGCGTGTTTCAACTGCTACCCCAAAGCCATGCCCTCCTCCCCATTAAAAAACAGAATATGGAATGAGCTAGGCCCTAGAGAGAGAAGCTGATCTCTGCAGATTATAGCCCAGGAATACGTGGCCTGGTAATGTCCTGCGGGTGGAGAACAAAAATGCCAGAAACTTTCACCAGATCTTGGTCACTGTCCCAGCAGGAAGGGGAGCAACCGTTCAGGGGGGACCAAGACCCTGAGGATATCTTTCCACAGCTCTGGCTGTTGTGGTCTCTCCAAGGAAGATTTGTGACTGGAGAGGTTTTCAGGTTTGCCTTCACGAGGTCGGTTGTAGGGAGCTAAGCTTGAGCACAGAGCAGGAAGGAATTTCAAATTTCGAGTGTTCACGAGGAATGCATTCGCTGTGAAGGCTGCTGCCCAATCCCTTCCCCATCCAGCCTCCCACAGTCTCTCTGGCTCATTGCAGAACTGAGATCAGCTAGGTAACAGAAACATCTTTCTCTTGCTGGTCTGTGACACGCCTCTGCCAGGATGGGAGCCATTACCTTTTCCAGATGTGGAATAATTGCAGGGCTCATCACCCCGGGAGGGGGAGGGCGCTGCTGGGATCCCTCTCCAAGGGACTCCAGGTCCTTTTATTTAATCCTCAGGAGAGTCAGTAATTATAAAGAAAGGGGGAGATGCGGAGGAGAGGAGCTAAAGTATTTGCCCAAAGACACCTAAAATTCTTAGGTCCGCAAAACACTGAAATGTGTCTCTTGTCCCTCCCCCTTCCTTCCTACAGGAAGAACTTTGTACAAAATAACATTGCAATTCCCAGAGCAGCCCTCCATTGCTTAGCTACCTCTCCGCAGATGTGGGGCCTCCTTCTCCTTCCCCCATCCCATTTTCTCTATCACTGCCTCCTGCCTCCAAGCTTACCTTCCTGAAAGACATTCTTGACACTGTCATTAAACAGCTGCCAGCAACACCTGCTGGCATTCTCTGGTGCAACGATAACAACCCAACTTTAAAAAGAAAGAATACTAAACAAGAAAGTTTATAGGAGGTGTAGTCGTGGGTTCGTGGGTTTTGCCAGATTACCTTTCCTGCATTTCTCTGTTGATTCTCTTATTCTGTAAATGAAGTTTTTTTTTTTAACATCTTTATTGGAGTATAATTGCTTTACAATGGTGTGTTAGTTTGTGCTTTATAACAAAGTGAATCAGCTATACATATATATATATCCCCATATCCTCTCCCTCTTGCGTCTCCCTCCCACCCTCCCTATCACAGGGGCTACCTCCACCCAGCAAAGCCTTTAACAGTGGAGGGGAAAAAAAAGATGGAAGAGCCAGCTGTTCCCTCCTCCCCCCCACCACTCCCTCCCACCTCCTTCCAGCAAATGCTGATGCAGGGTGATGAAGATAGGGTTCTCAGATTCTTGCCTAATGATAACTCCCTCGAAAGTCATTACCTGGGTGGCTTTTCCTGCTCTGTGCTTCTGCCCTGGAGTTTCTCCTGTTTATCCAAGGAGCCTCATAGGGAGACCCCTCACAGCTTTGCTCACTGCCCCAGTGGTTGTTAAGCCTGGGTAGATGCCTACTCAGTGGCTCCCAGCATCCTGCCCACAGAGGTCTAGCCCACTCGGAAACCACCAGCAACCCATTCTTAACCACAGTGTCCCTAAGTGCCGTGGGATCCTGCTGCCTGGCTCATTTCCTCCTGCTGCCAGCTGCAGCTCAGATACAAAGCCTATTATTTTTTTTTAAGATGATAGGTCAAAAGCAATGGATTTTTATTTTTGCTTTCAGACAGAGGCCAACGAGGAAGAAAATGGCAGCTTCAGAAAACTGAGTTGTATCTTGTGGTTGCCAGGGGTTTGGGGGCTGGTGAGGGCTGGAGGGGTTGAGTTACTGGAATCAGGGTCCAAGAGAGCTTTGCAGAGGTCAACCCGAAGCTGTATTTGTGGGAACAATCAAACTGATGACTCTGGTGGTTTTCTATTGTGTCATGGAAAAGGCTTCTAGGGAATTCTTGCCAAGTCTTTAGAAGAAAAGATATATATAGCTAAAGATGAGTGTATTTATAGAGAGATATATGGATATATTTATGCCAGTCATGCCAGTTAGCTCTGCAGGCAGGAGGAGGTGCCCTGGCAAAAGAGGAGAACACGAGGATCTTCCTACAGCTCTTCTGGACCCTGGGAGAAGGAAACATGAGCATCATGGGAGGTACTGGGATCTTTGGGCTTAATCCCCAGGGACCCACCTCCTAGACCAAGAGAGGCTTCCTAATGGAGGCCAAGCCTCTGAGCCCAGAGTTTTCCTTTGAACTATTCAGGCAGGTCCCTGCCATCTAGAGGACCTCTTGGAAGGAGATCCTTCTGGGCTCTGTGATCCCTGAGTAACCTAATCTTCAGAGCAGAGTGTGAGAGGCAAGGAGGCCATATGGGAAAATGCAGCAGTGCAGGGTGGGGTGGGGGGCTGAGGGCTGATGCCCCAAGGAAGGGATGGAATGCTCTGAATTCATTTGCTTTTCACCTGTGGGAACAAAGCTTAATTGGACTGTCGGCCTTGGAGGGGCCGAGACCCTGATTTTAGAGGCATTGGGAAGCTTGCCTGCTTGGCTGGGACCATCTGCTGGCCCCCTTGGAGCCTGGAGGAACGGCTGAGGCTTACTGAGAAGTTGGGCTAAAGATTCTTTCCAGAATCTCCCTGGAACTACACGATGTATGTATGTGTGGTATGTGTGTGTGTACGTGTGTGTTTGTGCGTGTACATGTGTTTATGTGTGTGTGGTGTGAATATGTGTTTATGAGTGTGTGTGCATATGTGGTGTGTGTGGTTTGTGCATATGTGTGCGTGTGAGCATGCATGCCTGTGTGGTGTGGGAGGGTGTATGTGGTATGTGTGCATGTATGTGTCTGCACATGTGTGGTGGTGGGAGATGTGTGGTGTGTGTGTGTGTGTGTGTGTGTGTGTGTGTGCATGCACTCTTCCTGACCCCTCTCCATCAAGGGACCTCCCAGAGCGGGTGAGGCAGCCAGGGCCGTGAGTGAATTGGGTGGGAGGACTAGCTGGGTGGCCCAGTATCTGCTTCTGCATCTCTCATCCCATCTCCATCATGTCAACAACTTTCAAAATTGACTGAAGCATGACCACTTGCCTCATCCCCAGCCTGTGTCCCCCGTCCCTATCTCTGCCCATACCCGCCCCATTGGAGGCCCGGGGGTATGATGAGTAAGTCAGGCTAATGACACTGCACCCACCTTATCCAGCATTGCCCTCAGTATACCTTCCTCAGATATATTTCTGAAGCAGCGGGTGGGGATGGGAGGCAGGATATTATTGCAAAACCTGTTTGGCTGTAGCTGCCACCTGAATTCCTTCTCCACAGCAGACACCCAGCGCAGCTCCTCTCCAGGCAAATTGAGTAGCTTAGTACTAGCAAAGAGACTCAAGGTCTAAAGAAGGCATACAGGTTGGCGAAAAGAACAAAATAGTTGTGACACTCTTACACTTCCCTTTCCTCCTCCGTGTCTCACCCTACCCAACACCCACCCTCAAGGCCAGTCAGTCTGCATTCCTAAGGAGCAGGACAGCATGTGAACATCTGGAGAAACCACAAATGAAAGTTAGACTCAAGTCAGAGACTTTCTAGAATAGCATTGTCCAAAAGAACTTTCTATGATAAGGGAAATTTTTATATCTCTGTCGTCCAGTACAGTAGCCACTAGCCACAAGTGTCTATTGAGAGATTGAAATGCATTAGTGCACCTGAAAAACTGAATTTCTGGTTTTCCTGAATTTTAATTAATTTCAATTGAAATAGCTCCATGTGGCTAGTGGCTATTCTACCAGATGGCACAGTTTTAGAATATGAAGTAGAAACAACTCAAAAGTCTGGGATACCTTTCAAGCCTAAAAGAGAATCCTCCATCTCTCAGTCCCAATAAAAAGACGGCAGTTTTTTAAGACGCCACAGTGCAGTTTATTTTCCATCAGCCCCAGAGTGAGCCACATTTTCAGCCTAAAGCACTAGATACACTTCTTTCTATGATCTGTTCCCCAGGCAAAAGAAACGGAGGGATGGAATAAGCAGGACGGGCACAGCCCTCCCCCGCCCCCCGCCCCCCCCCCCACCGAGAACCACCCTGGCCCTCCACTGCACCTGGCCCGGCCCCCCATCCACAGCGTGGGACCCTCGGAGGCCGGGGGGCTGGGGGCACCATGCAGAGCGATGCCGCAGCTGCAGACATCTGCTTGCCCTCCATCTCTGCCCCTTCATTTCTTTTCTGTCAGCAGCAGCTCTTGGCCGCTGATGGTCAGCAGAGTCAAAGACGCCCTGCAGACCTGTTTTCCGGCATCCTCTGGTCCCCATCCCCTGCTGAGGAAGGTTAAGAGGGAAAGAGGAAAAAAGGAGACAGGAAGGCAGAGTGTGGGTGAAATGAAATGTTAGTGACATTCAAGAAAGTGACTTCATAGGCCGCTCACTGCCCTCCCTCTGGATTCAGGATGAACCTTGTCTGGTTTATAAGCCATCGGCAACTTCTCTCCTGTCCGAGTCGTCAAATCCTGGTGCCCCCATCCCCTCCCTCCCTCCCACACATACAAGAACACATGTGGCCGGTCCATCTGTGACCTTTATTCTTCTGACCTCACCCCTGGAAGGGGAGGAAGCCCCAGAAGAGCTTTCACTCCCCATCGCAGACTGAATAAATTCCACCATCCTCCCTGCCTTCAACCTTCCCCCTTCCTCCGGGTACACAACAGGAAGAGGGGAAAAGCCCTCTTTCTGGGCCAGGAGGTTGGCAGCCCCAGCTGGATCCCACGTGTGGAGAAAGCCCGGCGGGTGGGAAGCCTTCCTTCTTCTGATCCCAGCCTCTGCTGGCTCTCCCAGCCAGAGAGCTGACCATCCTGTGAAGCTGCTTTCATTCATCGCCCAGCAGTGGATTCTCCTTGGAGAGAGGCAGCCCAGGGTGGGTGGCAACCCAGGAGTCCAAGACGCAGACCCCCGCACAGCTCGGCTCAGCTGGAAGGCAGCTGTGCGAGCCCCTTCCCTTTCTTGCACCTGAAGAGGACAGCAGAAGAGCCCTCGTTTTGCTGCAACCAGCAGAACAATGGCCGATACCCCTCCATTTCTTTCTCTGCAAAATAAGGAGATTGCATGGGAAGGCCTTTCTTGAGCTAACCTTCCATGAATGTCATTTCCCAAAAACTCCACTTCTGTGGGCCAAGCAAGGGGCTTTTAGTAGCTACGGAAGTGCAATAACATTCTCTTGCAGCTCTTTTGGTGGCTCTGATTTCTCAAGGAAGAGAGATAAGCCAGCTCTTCCTCTGAGTCCTTTGTGTCACTCACTGCCTCTCCAGTTCTGTGCTTTGGAGCTGAGCTGAGCGCTGAGCTAGACTGAGCAGGCCTTGGTGGGGGGGTGGGGAGAGAGGACAGATATTAGTAAATTCACTTTTGTTTGTGTAGCAGCTAGAGCAGGGAGGAGATGGAGTGAGGTAATAGAACTTCCTAAATCAGTGCGTTCTCCGGGGAGTGTAGCATTTCCTTTCCTAGCTAAGTTTCCAAATAAGAAAGTTCAAGTTTACATCTTGAAAGTTGTTTTTCAGGACATGATTTAAAAGTACACATTCTCTTCCTATCTATTGATACACTACCACCTCCCATGCCCAGACCCTGTCCCTTCCTGCCCGGGTCCATGGGGGCTGGTCTGCAGATGAGGGTAGCGGGTGGTTCTAGGAGAAGGGGGTCTGGCCAGAGAGCAGGGGTGAAATTCCCCTCCCAGCCTCTCACTGACTTCTGACCTCTGCACCTTTCTTGCTAGTGATCCCTAAATTACTGAGCTGTCTAACCCTCCCCAGAGAGGAGGGAGGCAAACAGGGCTGATGGGAGGTAGAGCAGAGAAAGTATGAGGGGGAGGTCAGGGGTCGTTTCACAGTATGTTTTGGCAAAGGAGGCCTGTGGAGCAACCAGTGGGATCGGACTTTCATCCTTCCAGAACTTCCCTCGCAAGGAAAACAAAAGCTGTCACTTGAGTGGTGGTTTGAAGCACGCGCTCTGGGGAACTGGGACTCACCCCTCAGGGCCCAGCTACCTGGGGTAAGGATTAGATAACAGTCACGGCCTTCCCCTGCACCCCTCCTGCCCCCACTCTCCTCAGCCTGGGGAGGTGACAAAAGTGCCTGGGAAGGCCACAGCCTCTCTGTGAAGGGGCTGCTAGGGATGAGAAAGGCTGAGTCAAGCGGGTCGGTGGGGGGATCCTCAGAGCCCCAGCCGGGACACCGCTTCTGCGATGCTCCTGGTAACTTTCAACATCGCCGTGTCACTCCAGACAACCACCCTGCAAATCTGTCTCCTGTGCGGACAAAATAAGGTCTGAAAGGAAGGAAGAGGTGGCAGGCTCAGGGCCTGGAGGCCAGAGTTTTCCTGCCGAGTGAGTGCTGGGGGGACTTGGAAGGCTGGGGGTTTGGGAGGCCAGAGGAGTCAGCCCCTAGCAGCCCTCCTCAAACCTGGGCAGAAGGGAGACACCAAAAACTTGACCTGACCATGGCCATAGCCATTACGATTCTTTCCCCTAGCTTCAATGTCTTCTACCCCCAATTCCCCTCGGCTGCTTCAGAATTCAGGGCAGTGGCAGCAAATGCTCCTGAGGAGCAAGAACTCCCTACCACGAGCTGGTCTTAACTGGAGCCAAGTCTCCAAAGACTGGGCCATGGTGTCGCGTGACCTGTGTCTTCATTGCTTTGTCCACCACTGGCTAACTGTGTGACTGGGTCAGTGTCGGCTCTTCTGGTTCTGTCCTGTCTCCTAGCTGTCTTCCTTGTGGGTAGCTCTTTGACACATACATGGTGACCGTCCACTCCCAGGCAGCCACGGCCACTGCCGTAGCCAAGGCATGGACCGGGCAATGACCCCTCTTCCCCAGGTGCAGAGGTGCCCACTCAGACCCCCTAACCAAGCCCCTCTCCCCCTCCCTGAAGCAGAGGCGTTTCCTCTGCTGACAGCCTGAAGACAGGTCATTTTTCTTCTCTTCCCATATAATGGCCTTTACTCCCCTACCCACCACCCCTTTTCAAACCTTAATGACTTTAACATACACACAATTCTAAAAAAAAAAAAAAAAATACAAGCCCCCTGTGAGCTGCCCCGGACCCCTTGTAGTGGAGGAGAAATAACCCGAGCACATGTTCACAAGTCACTGCTTGCGTTGACAGGGGTCCTCGTGCTAATTTCCTCCTGTGTTTGAAGCCTGAGCATGGGGGTGGGGCGGCAGGCAGCAAGAGGGAAGAGATGGAGGGCTTGGGCATTTGGTTGTTCCCTTTGATCCTCCTAGAAACGGTGTAGCATTTAGGGAAATATTTCATCCTGAGAGATCTTGAAGAATAAGAAAGATGGGTTGGGCGGGTGTCGGAGACTATGATGGAAGGAGATTGCTACCAGATGACCTTTTCTCTCCTTGAGATTCTGAATCTCTGCTGTCTTGTTTCTCTGGGCCAGGGAGGGAGGGGACAGCCTCTAAGGGGAGACTCTAGCTCAGAGTAGTTATGGATTTGCTGAAGCCTCCTACCCCAACCAGCATGCATGGTTTCTGCTTCCAGTTTCTCTGTCGTTTGCCTGGCCTCTCCGTGGGCCAGCAGAGCCCAGGGCCCTCATCTTCCCAATGCAGGCAGCATTCAGGGTGAGCCTCTCCCGCTGCCATCCTCAGGGCTGTCCCCTGACCTCCAGCATTGACATCTTCTCTGTGAATGATACCCAGGGGATGGTCTGCTGGAGATGGAAGGCAGGTACCACCTGCCTCTTGGTCGTGTCCCCAGCCCCACACCTACCCACACAGGGCCAGACTCCTGTACCAGGAGCAGGAGTTGACTGGCAGGAGGGAGGATCCAGCAGAAGGGAGAGAAGAGACAGGGCTAGGAGCTCCACTGCACCCCCTGGCATGGAAATGGGGCTGGCTGGAATCCAGGTTTTCCTCTAAATCAGAAGCAAATGCACCAACACTGCAACCTTACCCCTTGACCGAAGACGGGAAAGTGCCTGTCTGACCTCACGTTATTGGTGCTATTATCATCATTATTGGTAATATCACCACCATCATCCTGTAATTTACCAATTTCAATGGCAGGGAGGCTTAGGCCTCCTCTGGGCTTTTATGTTAAGAGAAAATGAGTTGTGGCAGCCTCCCCGCCTCTCTCCTCCCTCCTTACCACCCACAGGGCCTCTCTCCTGTCCTGTCACCTGAGACTCTGCCTGGCCCCGGTCCAGTGCGCCTTCATCCTTGTGGGGACACTGCATGGCAGGGTTAGCTGCCAGGGCAAGGGGGAGATCCCTGGGCGCTGGGGTGGCATATGTCTCTCTCCTTCCAAACGAGAACAAGATTCAATCCAGGCCCTAAACCAGTGATTCTCAGACTTGAACATGCATCAGTATCACCTGGAGAGCTGATAGGAATACAGATTGCTAAGCCCCATCCCCAGAGTTTCAGATTTCATGGATAGGAGGTGGGGCCTTAGAACGTGCATTTCCCAGATGCTGATTTTGCCAAGTTCCCAGATGATGCTGATGCTCTCATGGGGACCACACTTCGCAAACCACGGCCTTAAATCATCCTAAATTGGGTATATTTAAGGGGTGAGTCACTTGAACTCTTTTCTCTTCCCATCCTCATGGAGACAGGTGTTTACATTGTGCCTCATCCAGTACCCTCAAAATTGGGTTCCCAGCCAGGGGGCCAAGGGCCCAGGTGCAGTGCGAGGTAAGGGAACACTGCTAGCTCTCACGCATAAGGACCACTTAGAGAAAAGGCAGAGGCAGGCAACACCCCCGTCCCCACCCACTGAAGATTTATTCCTTCATTTGGCATTTCGGGCTTTCCTCCGAGGGAGGCCGGGGCCAGCCTGACTCACTGTGTAAAACTTTGTTGGAAACGCTGGGCCTCAGCCAAGCTGTCCTCCCTCATTCTTTCCCACCTGTTCCTCTAGCTGAGCTTCAGGCTCAGCAGAGAGTGACTGGGTCCCTGTGCCCACTGTCCCCACACCCATGAGAAACAGGCACCCAGGGTGCCCACCGTCGGCACACATCCTCGAAGCAAGGCTCCCGCAATTCTGTGCCGTAGCTTTCCCCTCCCCTCCACTACAGAGCTCAGGGATTCTCCAGAAGCTGTGTCCTGGGAGCGGGACTGTTTCTCTTTCACCCCTTTAGGACCACTTCTCTGTAGGAAAAGGAGGAAAGAGGGTGGGAGTTGACACTGGGTGGGCTTCCCCTGCCGGGCAGAGACCAGGCTGGATTCATTTCACGTGGTCTCCCATCAGCAGGAGGGTCTGCTCCCTGATATTTGCTCTGGTCCTCAGGATAAGGTCCCAAACTTGTTTTGCAACAGCAGGTTTGAAATCTCAGGGCACACAGTATACCTGGATCGTAAGAGGTGGGCAAAGTCTAACCCAGTTGTCCTCAGACTCGAGCAGGCATCAGAATCCCCACTGCTGCATCCCACCCCCAGGGTCTCTGATTCAGAATCTCTGGGCCGGGTTGGGGCCTGAGAATCTACATTTCTAACAAGTTCCAGGTGGGGCTGATGCCACTGGTGTGGGGACCGCACTTTGAGTACCACTGGCCCAGTTCTGCAGCCCATTGATTAGGCTTTTGCTGATTGCAATTCCATGTTTCACTTCATCAGAACTTTATTTCTACCACTACATTAGATTAAGATAAGTTCTTCTGTCACTAAGGAAAAATGTGACCAGCTTGCTAATTCCATGCTGTTTCTTCATTCATTCAAAAGATAATAATCATTATAGCAAACGCTTACACAGTGCTTACTAAGCGTGTCTTAGAGCTTTGCATATTTTAACTCTTTTAATCCTCGTAATGGTCCTATGAGGTATCTGTAAGTATTAGCCCCATTTTACAAATGAGTAACTGAGGCACAGAGAAGTTAAGGTTATGAGTTGCATTAAAGTTCATCAGAGACAGAGCAGGGATTCAAACCAGGCAGTATGTGTCTGGAATCTGTACTCCTAACCAATCTTCAACTCCTGACTATCTATCTGTTATGAGGTAGGCACCATGATGAATTCTGAATGGGTTAGGTAGGGAGAATACAAAGATGAGTGCCACATTTTGTCTTGTATCACCAGATGGAAGGGATGGCATAGGATAGTATTTACCAAGACAGAAATATGTACCAAGTGCTGAGTACCTGAAGCAGAGAGAATGAATGGCTTGGCCTGGGAAAGGCATCAAAGAAGAGTGGGCATTCGAGCTCAACTTACAAATATAAGAAGGAGTTTTGAGCTGGAGAAAAGGCTAAAGACCACTCCCTAGCAGCAACCAGAACAGTCCAGGGACTATGAGTGGCTCGGTGCTCTAGGGGCTCAAGGAAGAAGGGGGAAGAAGGAGAGGGCGAGCCACTATAGAAGCAGGCTGAGGCCAGGTGGTGCGCCATCTTGAATGGCACGCTCAGGGGTGGGACTCTGGTAATGAAGGGGGAACCATATAAGGTCTTTGAGCAAGTCAGGGACATAATCAGATGTATTATTGTGAAAGATAACTCCAGGTTTCAGCCTTGGATCCACGGTGGGCTACATTCCAGACACAGAAAGAGCTAACCTCCCCCTGCTTCCTCGGTGACTTACATTTCCCTGAACAGAATCACTTGCCCTAGCACTTTCTATCTACCTGGACAACAATCTTTGTCTATTTAGTGCTTTGGGGGTTTTTCTAGTTGATCTTTCCCATTCTTCTCAAGGCTTTTCCAGCTGGTTTCAACCTAATTCTGACCTTGTCACCAGTCATCGGTGGGTGTTATTCTCCATGACCCCAAGTCATGCCCTTGTAGATCCTCAAAGCCTATGCTTAGGTTGACCGAGGCTCCTGCTCGGGCAGGTAAGGGTACCCTTGGATACATACATAATTCAAGGACTATAGGTGTCACAGCCCTTCCTCCTACTCACACCCATGGAAATAGATGGGCCCCAGAGTTAACTGCAAGCCATTTGGACTCCCTCTGCAGTGCTCACCACCACTGCATTTAAGAGGCTTTGTGAGGTCTATCTAAACTGCCTCTTATCATCTGATTGGAAATGCTAATGGGAACTAATACCAGAGGCAACATCCTTCGACCTCCATTTTCTCATCTGTGAAATGGCAATAATTCCTTACGCATTTATTCAACAGAGTTGTTGTGACCTGAAATCCAACCTGACTTTGGAAGCATTTCGTAAACTGGAAAGCACCAGAAAAATATGAGATAGAAGGAGGGTACATAAGGCTGGTTGCTTCAGACAGGAATAGAATTGAGCCATCCATCAATTCACTTCACACAACACCCGGAGATACCACACAATGGGAGGCCAACCCGTGTCCAACCCTATAACTGTCCCACTGAGTCCCTAGGTACATTTTAACTATCTTTTGAACCGTAGGGTCCTCTGTCTCGGGCTGTCAGGTTTTCTTAGGCTCTTTCTTAGGAAGACTGCCTTTCTCCAGCCTGACCTCTGCTCCCCAGGGCTTCAAGTTGTAGCTCCCATCCCCCACTAGGACTGTGGATAACCTTTCCAGATTTTCAGCCCATTTCCCAGGAGAGCAGTGACCACTGGGGTGGAGCCAGCTGGCCTAAGACCTCCCAGCAGAGAACAGACTCAAGCAGGAGGATATAGTCCTTACCAGGCTGCCTAGAATTTTAAGGGACACAAGCAAAGTTAGGCCTTGTCCACCCTGATAGGATCTTTCAGAGATAATCTTATCTCTTTCTCTTCCTTCAGGCCAGGTGGCCTCTATCCTTTCCTACTTGGATGCTGGAGCCTTTGAATCTCCCATTCAGAGAACGCTGTGGTGGCAGACACACCAGCCCTGGGGCATCCAATGGGAAAAGAAGGAGGCACTTTCCGGGAGAAGGAATGGCTCTACTTGCCCAGTAACTGGCCATATTCCACGGCTGAGTCCGTGTTCACCGTCAGCTGCTGCTCTGGGATGAGTGGACCTGGGTGGAAGACCCACATCTGTTCGTCACCTAGCACATCCCCGTCCCCCCACCACGGTCTTCCCTTAGCCTTCTTTCCCATCATCCCTCAGTCTAGTTTCTGAGTCCTCTTCCAGTCCTCTACACCTGAAGGAAATCCCAAAGATTTCTGCAGGATCAGCCAGGCTGCTCACTGCTGGAGGGCTGGTGGATATGCTATTGAATTCTGTTTTCTAAGGGGTCTGGGAGCTCCCACAGAGTTGCCAGTATGCAAAGTTCCAACCACACCTGGCTCCCAGCTGACCCAGCTCCCCACAGAACAGCAATTGGCCAGGCCAGAGTTCCCAGCATCAGGAAGGTGTCAGATCAACAGGGGCCAAATCCAATTTTTCTTGCATCCCAGGGACGTTGAAGGAGACCAGGAAACACCAACTCATTTCCTTGAGGGGATTTCTCCTGGGTGCACCGCTGCAGTCTTGGCAATGTCGTCACTTTGCAGCAGTGAACTTGAGGGTGTAAAAAAGGAGAGGAGGCATAGAGGCTAGTGCAGAGTAAGGGGTGTACTGTGGGGTTTGAGTCATCCTGGAAACTTAAAGCAGAGGAAGCAGGCAGAGCCTTCAGCTGGAGTGCCTGGCAGTCAGTGCGGTCCTGACATACTAACCAGCTTAGCAGGAGGCATGGCAACACCCCTACTTCTCACCCTTATGGCATCGCTGGGCGGGCCGATCTAGGTGTGCTGCCTTCTTTACCTGCCTCCTCTACCCTTCTCAGCCACCTCCCGCCCCGCATTTTGTCCTCTTCTCCTCGCCCTCCCGCCTCCAGCCCATCTCCTCCATATGGTCTCCACATCTGGCTGATGACCAACCAGAGAGTCTGACAGTCCCTTCTTCCCGCCCTCAGCAACCCTTACCTCCTCCCACCCCCACCCGCTGGGTCTCCTTATGACTCTACCTTCTGTATTCCTCCCTGCCTCCCCCAGCTGCCCTGCAAGAATAGAACAAGAATACGGGCTCTCTGAAGCGTTAGCCCTTCTTTCCCCACCCCCCAGCCCCCCCCACACACCCCTAGGCCACCAGGCCTTATCAAGTCCCCACTCCCCTCCTTCCTCCATTTGGAAGCCCCTCTCACTCACAGGAGCTGAGTCCAGTCCGTGGGCAGGGCCCCTCCATTACCAGGCAAACCCTGGATACATTTGCAGAGACGAATCTCATCATGACTCCGAGACTCTGGCCTCTGACCCCAATATCTCCCTCAGAGAGGGTTTGACATAAGCCAATATTCCACTAACTTCTCTTCTCTCCAAGGATTTGCCTCCTCGGGCTCCTAACTCTGTCCCTGGTGTGAGTGTGTGCCTGCGTGTGTGTGTCCGTACACACATCACATCTTGGCATCCCGGTGCAATCCTGTGTAGCATCCCCAGGCGGGACAGAGGAAATGAAAGTCAAGATTATAGCAGCAGATGTCGCTGAGAGTTCTTCTTCCTGGCTCAGTGCTGCCCATCCCTCTGCAGGTCAGGCCTGTAATGAGAGGATTAATTTTAGTTCCCCTCAATCTCAGCCCCAGTATGGCTGGCTAATGCTGCTTCAGCTGATAACACTTTCATTGGCACTTCCCCTACCCACCCTTGAGATGGGCTCAGCATACACACTTAGGCCCCAAACTGGATCTGCCTGGAACCAGAGCCCTGGCCTCAAATCTTGGCCAGATGTGACAGCTTGATAGCAAAGGATAGATCCTTTGTCCCACTGCAGGTAGAGTGGAAAGAGGACTTGGTGGGGCCACAAGTGAATTCTGGCTCTGCCATGTGCTAGCTGTGTGGCCTTGAGAATTTCGCTTAAGTTCTCTGAGCTTTGGTTTCCTCACTTCTTTTTTTTTAATAAATTTATTTATTTTATTTATTTATATTTTGGCTGCATTGGGTCTTCGTTGCTGGGCGCGGGCTTTCTCTAGTTGCGGCAAGCAGGGGCTACTCTCTGTTGCGGTGCACGGGCTTCTCATTGCGGTGGCTTCTCTTGTTGCGGAGCACGGGCTCTAGGCACGCGGGCTTCAGTAGTTGTGGCACGTGGGCTCAGTAGTTGTGGCTCACGGGCTCAGTAGTTGTGGCTCGCGGGCTCTAGAACGCAGGCTCAGTAGTTGTGGCGCATGGGCTTAGTTGCTCCGCGGCATGTGGGATCTTCCCAGACCAGGGCTCGAACCCGTGTCCCCTGCATTGGCAGGCGGATTCCCAACCACTGCGCCACCAAGGAAGCCCTGGTTTCCTCATTTCTTAATGAGCATAATAACACGGGACTCAGAGGACTTGCTGTGAGGATTAAGTACGATAATATATTCGCATGTAGTAAACGCTCAGCAAATGCTAGTTAAGTCTGAATCTAAATGGTGCACACAGTGCAGGGAAAGAGAACCACAGACTTTTTAGAGCCCTTGAAAAGGCTCACTCATCCAGCAGCCTCAGTGCAGTAGTAGGACGGCAGCAGTCCTAGTAAACACCTCTCGTGTTTCCTGTACCAGGTCGTGTTCTGAGTGCTGTGTATGCATTAATTCATAATCCTGCACCAACCCCTTTTGCAAATGAGGAAATTCACCTCAATTGAGTTAAGTACCTTGCCCCAGGTCATGGAGCCTCTTCGTGGTACAGACTGGAGTCAAACCGAGTGAGAAGGGCTCCAGGCTTCGCTCTCCACCACTGCCCTCCACCGCCCTCGGATGTGCCCTGGGAGGCAGCTGCAGCCCAGAGAGGGCAGGGACTTGCTCAGGGCCACCCAGCTGTTAATCTTCTCCCTCCTAGGCCTGAGCTCCTTCCATGGCCTCAAGCTAATTGTCCACATTTTTTAGAAGGTGCTGGAGGGACCCATCTTCTACAGCCAGACAGCCCCAGAGCAACTCAGTTACCACTTCTTCCTCTGCTACTGGAGAAAGTGTCTCCTGAACACAGAGAGCAGCTTTGTGCAGGGCCTAAGGGGACTCCAGGGAACCCACCCAGTCCTCCCTTCTGCACAAAGAGGCAGTGGACTCAGTACTCCTCAAGGACAAGATGAGATCAGCGCCCTCTGCCCACCAGGATCTTTTAGAAAGACAAGGCAGCTTCCTTGGGATAGTTGCCACCCAAGAACTCAGAACCCCAGCTCCCCAGCGGTGAGATAAGTGTCAGGGCATGTGCTCTGCTCAGCCTGCCCAGGCTGAGATCAGACCCTTGTGAGCCCCGGGTGTCACCTGCAGATGCGGGCAGTGCTGTGGGCATCTAGCAGGCAGAGGCATCAGAAATGGAAAAACAGGGGCAGCCCTAAGTTGCAAGTACTTAGGAGGTTTTTTCAAGCTGGTAGCAAAGTAGAGAGCTAGAAATAGAGGGAAGAACAGAGCATACCCTTTCACAAAGGCATCCCAGGCCTTTCATAATATGATCCCTCCTACCTTTCCAATTACAACTTCCTCCAGCTAAAAAATACTACTCTGTGAGTTAACAGAGGCCCAAAACAGTGGCTCCCACATAGGTCTGCGAACATAATGTGCATCTCTCGCTCAGAGCCATGATCACGATGCTAATGCTGATACTGACTGAGTACCTACTCTGTGCCAGGTACTGTGCTAAGTGCTTCCCATGCATTTTCTTATTTAGTCCTCACAACATAATTCTATTAGGTGGGAACTATTATTATTGTCATTTAATTTAAGACATTAAAGTTTAGAGAGCAGATTAGTTAACTTAGGCAAGTTCCTTAAATACTCAGTGCCTCAGTTTTCTCACCTCTAAAAGGGGGAACTACCTTCTAATTTTATTTTGAAGAGTAAATGAGATAGTGCATACAAAGCATTTAAAATAGCGTTTGGCTGTAGTAAGCATTTGATAAAAGTGAGCTATGATTATGATTATGATTACTGTGAAGTCTGACTGAAAGCACCCCACCCCATTCCCAGCATCCTTAATTCTTAATAGTCCTTTAGGGTCAAACGGTGGCAATGCCAGTGCATGGCAGCCTCCCTGCTTCCACCACCATCACCACTCTTTTTTGATACGGACAATATGCCTCTTTCCAAGTTTGTCAAGTGCGAAGCAAATTTACCTAGTTTCCTTTAATCTGTGTCCCTTTGTTCCACCTTGCAGCCAGATTGCACCCCATACTGAGATAGTAGCACCCATTACAGTGCCCCTGGGAATGACACCCCCTCCAGGAAACCTTCCCTCCTCAGCCCTAACTGATCTCTGAGCTCCTGGCACGATTATCGTCAGTATCAGGCATTTGCTCACTGGCATTGCTCCTTGTTATTTTTCTTTCCCTGTCTTGTCCTCTTCATTAGATCCTGGGATTTTTGAGAGCAAGGACTATATTTTATTTAGCTTCATACTGCAGGATATTTATCACTCAGGAGGGGCTTAAAGAACTTGTTGGTTGGAGGATCACCAATCATGGTTAATTGTTCATTAAAAACAGTAAAAATTGTAGGCAATTTTCGGCAGTATCTAGGCCTATTACAAAGGCCAAAATAATTTGGGGGTCATGGAATCATATCATGAAGCTTATTTGACTTTGGCTGCACCAGAATCATTCCATCTTCTTGTCCTTGGCTCAGCTAGCCCCGTTATAAGCACCCTCACGGATAGCTGTTGCCTACTAGCCAGCCGCTTACCCCCAGCTGGCAGGCATCCAACCCCACAAGGCCTCCTGCTTATCTGCCTCTGTGGGTGGCTGTGAGCCTCCTCCTGGAGGCAGTTCAGATCCCACCCACCCCTGCTTCCCCTCAGCCTGTCAATCACCACTCTCTGGAGATGGTCCCCAAGGCCCACCCTCCTTCTCCCCAGCCTCCAGTCACAAATGACTGCTCCAAGGCAGGCTGGTCTTTGTTTAACATTCCTTTCATTTGACTTTGGACTAAAGAGGAAGATAAATGACACTCTGTCTCTTTACGATAAAAAAGAGGCATTTTAAAAAGACTATATATATATATATATATATATATATATATATATATATATATATTTTTTTTTTTTTTTGCCTTTTAGTAGGAAAAAAAATCCTCTAAGTTATTAGGGGAAAGAAAATCATTTGACTTAAGCAGCCTCTGGCAGTCTGGTGATGCTGAGACAATATACCTGTCAGCATCTATCAGGTTTGGAAAACAAAGCCATCTGCATATGGGGAAATGAAGGGGGGCTGGGGAGTGAGAAGAGGTGGTGAATAGCTAGTAAGGGATGCACGAGGCACCCCACACCCAGCTGGAGAAGTCCTTGCACATCCTGGTTTCTGTGACCAGAAAAATCCAGACATGTGGGGAGGGAGTAATAAGTCTGGAATTTTAGAATTTTTTTAAGTAATAAAGATTTTAGAGTTCATCCAGCCTAGC
Organism: Balaenoptera ricei; assembly: GCF_028023285.1. Classification (NCBI taxonomy): domain Eukaryota; kingdom Metazoa; phylum Chordata; class Mammalia; order Artiodactyla; family Balaenopteridae; genus Balaenoptera; species Balaenoptera ricei. The sequence goes on from NC_082639.1 coordinate 156,482,513, forward strand.
CCTTCATTTTGGGGGGTAAAGAAACTCAAGTCTGTAAAAGGAAGGTGACTTAGTCAAAGCAAGTGCCAAAACCAAGGCTAGAATCCAGTTTTCGTGGCATTGTGGGTTTCAGTCCCTCCTCTGCTGACCTAAGTCCCCTTTCTCACCTGTTGAACATGCCCTTTCTGTTCTTCTTCCTCGCCCATCAGCCAGATTCTGCCCCTCCAATGTTTTACCTCCAAGTCCAAGTCGCTCTGACTCCTTGTTGCCCCAAGCCCCTGCCCCCTTGCCCACAAGTTGGGGGTCGCTCTAGAGCAAATTGTCTAGGAGAGGGGCTCTGGCTTATTTCCAGACAGGGCCAGATGCACCCAAAATATCCTTTTTGATGGAGCACCAATCTGCCCCCCATGGTACTGGGGCCATGCAATATCCAGTCCCCTGTAAGTGACAGAGAAATATTCATGATGAGTTTCAGCTTTATCAGCACACAAGGCTGATGGTCTAAGATTTTGCTGATCATATATAACCCATCTGAACTCTCCCTGTGTCTTGTCGTCACTCCATTAATCTGCACTTGTTTATCGGTTTTTTAGTATGTGTCATGTCTGGATCTGGAGCGTGTGGCCTGTCACCCCCTTCTGCCTGTGACTCCCAAAGGTCAGCCTCTTCATTCCTCCGACTCTCTCTACAGCACACAGGGGAGTGCAATGCAGGGAGGGGCCTGCCTCTACCCAGCCCAGCTGTTCCATGTCTAATAACTTGGCCTGAGTGAGGACAATCAGGACCCTCTTCAGGGAGTTCGATCTAAGGAATGCAAGATGGGCTGAGGATCAGTTTAGCCTAATCGAAAACTGCTGAAGAGGCTTAGTATCTTTTAGAACGAATATGGGGGTGGGGTCTAGAGTCCATAATCCTGGAGGGGTCCAGCCTCTGCTTCACAGACATCCCGCCTCTTGCGCCTGCCCAGAGGTCCCCTTTCCCTGGCCCCAGTCCTGGTTGAAACTGGGACTTACTCGGATGCCAAAACCTGGCCACAGATGGCCAATTAAGAACTGCGCTGGGGCCCATTAGCCTCTCAGGAGCAGTGCCTGTCATTCTTTAAAACCACACACACTTAATCTTCTTTCTGTCTTTATTTTCCCTTTTCCATAAAATAGAAACTCCCCAAGCATTTAGAGCCTGCTGAAAGCACCAGAAAGAGCTCTTGAATCAGACGCTCGAGGTTTTTTTCCTAGGCTAGCTGTTGTGCCTTGGACAAGGCATTCAACCTCTCTGAGGTTGAATTTATTTATTTAACAACACCCCACATGGGGTTGTTACGAGGATTAAATAAGAGAAAGTGTATCATTCATTTATTTATCAAGTATTTCCTGAACACACCTACTGTATGTTGGTCACTGTTCTACGGGTTGGGGATACATTAGTGAACAAAAGAGTGAAGGGCCTGTTGGATTCTAGTGACCTGTTTTAAAATCGAAAGTCTGAGTGTAAGGCATCTCTCCATCCATGTGGTCCATTCCTCTCCTCTGGACAGATGCCGCCACAGCCCATCCAGGCACGGCTACGTATGAAGAGGGGAAAGGAGAGAAAGAGAAGCACTGACATTTCTTATAAATTATACCTTTTAATCCTCACCTGCAATGTAGGTGTCACTGTGCCCACTTTCCAGTTAAAAAAACCAAGGCTCCAAAGGTTTAGGTCACTTGCTCAAGGATAGCAACACCAGGATATGAACCCAGGCCTTCTGTCTCTAAAGCCCTGCCCTGTTGGTTCCACCAAGCTGCATCCATATAGCAAGTTCACTCTGTTCCCCGAATAAGTACTAATTACACTGGGTCCCCAAAGCCAGAGAGTAATTCTGCTATGGATTGAGGGGGGCAAGTGGAGGCCAGGGTGACATGCAGGTGCTGGTGTTTGTATCTGCCGAGTCTGCGTATGTGTGTGGAGTGTCAACAACGGGGATCTCAGCAGGGAATCGGTATTTGGGATGCTAAATAACCGCAATTTGTATTAAGCAAACACATAGTCATTATGTACCACGTGCGGGCTGCCTGGGCTGCCTCACAGTGGAGAAGCGGGTAACTGATGGTGCTTTGGCCTGTGGTCTGGCGAGAATTTTCCACCAGGGGTCCTGAGAGGCCCTTCTGGGGGCAAGATGTGGGGAGCAGTTGGGGGGAAGCGAGAAGAGAGGGGGATGGGGGCGTATGCCCCTCAGCTCCAGAGGACATGTGCCTCACCCCTTCCTACCTCTATGGGCTCCTCATCAGTAGGGCCATCCCAGTTCTCATTAACACAAGTAAATATGCATCCCAGCGCTGGGCAGGGGACACATGTGTTGATATTTAATTATATAGTGCGCTGAGTATATTATGGCTCCTCCAGGGAATGGCAGCTGCAGACAATGAGGTGCAATGGAGTACATTCAAAACTACTTAGTTAATTAATGCATTAGCTGCTCACCTTGCTGTGTGTGGGGGGGAAGCCAGGGGAGAGGACACCAGCTATTTTCCCGGTGCCTTTCCTGCTTCCTCTCCCTTCTTGTTCCTTTCTTCCTCTGAGCCCTTTTCTTCCAGAAGCTCTAGAACATTCTCAACAGTTAGGGCAGCCTCCATCAAGAGCTCTGGTCAAAGAGTTAGAGAGCAAAGAAGGTTAAAACTGGACATGGACAGAAGTTAGTGAAGCTTGGAAATTACGTGTGGATTTCCTTTGTCTAGTTGATGCCAGTCCCCAGTGACCTAGAGACTCAGGGAACCAGCGAACTGACATTCCAACGTAGCCCCAAGCTCTGCTCTCTATTTTGGGAACTCCCTCTCCCGTTCTGTAGCCCCAGGTGCAGACTCACTCAGGTGATGAGTTGCACAGAATCCCATCGAGCTGGGAATTGAGTAGCTTGGGGGCGAGGAGGAGGAGCTCTGGGAATAAGCCAGGTAAGGTGTGAGGAACTGAAGCCAGAGGTTAGGAATCCAGCCACTTAGAAACTGAAAGAGCAAAGACCCTTTCTCCTAAGTTCCTGCCAACGTGTATCCTTCACCCTCCTCCAAATCTGTGCTTCTTCCTACCTTTGGTGAATTATTATGTCAGTGCATGAAATCCTTATTTTGTGTTCTTTGAAAATTTCATTATTGTACCATTTTGCATGTTTGTCGATTTCACTTTCCTTGCCCCCTACCCTATGGACTTTACTTCTCATTCTTTTGAACTTCTGGAACATTTTCCAAAGCACTCCACCTGCATTTGTCATTAAGCTTCAAAGTTATCTGTATGTCTCCCTCCCAGTGCAAGCTGCTGGGGGCAAAGCCCAAATCACAGTCAGCTTTCTGTGCCTAGCACTGTGCTTTTCATAGCAGGCATTCGAGCAATACTTGAATTGATGCATTCTGTCCTCATCAGATCTTCAGGAAGTCCCAGCAGGTCTGTGAGCCTGTCTCCTTTGTCTTTGGAGTCCCTGCTCCCATCTCAGTGGACAGAGCCTGGTGACCAGCTGGTGGCTTTACGTCCAGCCAACCTAGTATCAGCTCTTAGCGTAGCTACCCAAGCCAAAGGCCTCACCCAGAGAAGGTGCGACTGGGGTGGCACTCAGGTGACCTGCTGCTGGTGTTTCCATGGGAGTTCCCAATCAGTTGAGATTTCTTTTTTCTCTCTCTTGAAAAATCTTGCTATTTGGGGTTGATTTCTTTCTGCACCATGTGTTAAATGTGAGAAATGTCATCTGCCCTTCCCTGGGGTGGTGGAGATGGGGTACCTTTTCATAGTCCTGTCTCCTTGGACCACTGGAGGTGAGCCCTGCCCTCTTGTGGGAAGTGACCCTCGGTTTATCTGTACAGCATAAATAGCCCTCAGCTGTAGCAGGAAGTGAGTCCTTAGGGGGGAAGTTTCTGAGCAGGAGGGAGGAGTGCAGTAAGCACTGAATCAGTTCGCCAGTGGAAGCTGTAGAACATTTGTTCTCTTTGGTCAAAAAATGAGACCAAGGTGCCGTGGCCCATGTAGAGGATGAAGTCTCACCTGGAAGCTTGGGGCTCTTCGTATTGCTGGGACGCTGCAGTCCTGAGATGAAGGAGGGATGCCCCAGCCACAAGCTTGCCTCTGGGTCCCACAGGAGTGAGACAAATCCCTCGAGACCAGCCTAGCGCTGGAACGGCCCTTAACCTAGTAGAAGCGCCCAGGCCTGTGGGCTCTTTAGACAAATGAAATTAAATGAGGGTTTGCCCTGGTCTGATGGGGAGAGCCCAGTGGGTTCTTCCCTGATAGGAGGATTATGGGAGCAAAAGAGTTGAGAGAATAAAGGATGCAAAATGAGCCCAGGACTGGAAATCAGAAAACCCTCATTCAAGTGCGCGCTCTGCCACTTTCTAGATACGTAACCTTGGGCGAGTTTCAGAAACTCACAGAGCTTTGTTTCCCCATATATAAAATCGGGATAATAATTCTCACCTCGCAGGCCTGTTGTGAGGCTGCCGTGAGGTACTGTATATGGAAATACTTCATAAGCAATAAAAACATTCTATACATGTAGGGTATTATTATGCTCTCCCATCCAGGACTTGGTTCCTTCTCCTGGGTAAGAGACTGTGCACTATAAAATGAATCAGAGCCTGGGCACCCATCACCTCGAGCAGAGAGGGCCAGGTGACTGCAATAGACTCACCAATACCTGGCTGTCCAGACCTCATAAAAGAGGCAAAAGGAATCCCTCCATCTCCACACTCCTTTGTAAATTCAAACTGGAGGCAAAAGAGAGGCTGAGGTCCAGCACGTTTGGTTCCATTCCTGACTTCCTGTCCGCGAGACCTCTCATGACTGTAATTCCCATGGCTGGCCCCCACCTAAGCCTCTTTGCTAACAGAGTATTTTTAACCTGCCACCTCCTTCCGCTTTGCCGATCTGCAGACAAGGGTCCCAGCGAGATAACAGAATCCATTAGTGCCGCTAGCATCAGGCAGTGCCTGCTAAGTATGTCCTGAGGAGCGCCCTCCCCAGCCACCCTTGCCAGATGATGGACACCCTGAGGGCGAGGCAGGCTGGCTCCGGGCCCAGGCGAAGGAAGCTCCAGCGGGGCCCCAGAAGGAGTTTGTGTTCCCCCTTCTTAGGAGTTTTCAGGGATGGTCCCTTTCCATGTGTATAGAGGAGCCAAACTATCCCACTTCTAAGAGTGGATCAGATGCCCTTGTCTTCCCTTTCCTCTCGAAATCCCATAGGGATTTGGGAAGAAAGCATTTCTTAGAAGATGTCTGGGACTGGCCCTCAAAGGAAGACACCACCAAGGGGTAACTGGTGTTAAACCCCTGGGACGGAGGCGGGGGAGGAAGAGCCACTTACTCCTTACCTTTGGTTGGGGCAGGGGAATGAGGAACCAACTCCAGAGCCCGGAAAAGGATTCAGGGGAAGGGAGGGCAGAACTCTTGGTTCCTCCCTCGACCCTTCTCAGGTAGAAGTTGGTAGTGATGGAGCAGAGGAGTTTGGGGGCGCACAGAAGGGGCAGAGGCGGATTGGCTGGGAGGGGCTGGCCGGGGAAGGGAAGATCTCTTCAGTGGGGCTGGAGGTGTCCCCTAGCCAACTGCTCTCTAACCATTCACACACACACCAGCCCCTCCTGCTAAGACCCATTTCCATGCTAAACTGTTCATTATGGCCACCCGGCAACACTCTATGGAGGTGTCAGAGCCCATCAGTGCAGGGAGAGTGAACGGGTGAACACGTGAATACGTCCCCCGCCCTGCGCTCTGCGGGAGGCTCAGACCCTGGGGAAATGGTGATGAGAAGCCGCGATGCCGACGTCCAAGGCTGGGAGAAGGGCATCCAGCCCAGAGGCGGAACTCAATTCACTGAGCTAGTATTTACTGAGCATCGCCAGTCGTGGGGCTGTGTTTGGCACAGGACTGAGCAAAGCACAGTCGATGGGGAAAAGGATACCAGCAAGTAACTGCAGGAGTTACTGCTTGTTACGGTGGTGACCCGTGTTAAAGGGATGCATGAGGTCCCATAAGCAGGTGAGAACCTGTAACTAGGGAACCAGGGTTATTGGGGGTAGGAGTGGGCATCAGAAGAGGCTTCCCTGGGGAAGCAAGATGTAAGCTGAACTGGTAATGCTTCATCAGCCTCTCTGCTTCAGCCCTGGGCGCAGTTTAGAGCTCCCCACCCCCGCCACCGCCGTCCACGTTCCTCACCAGCCATTCCAGGCATAGGCGTGCTCCCCGTGCTCCCCTCAACTCCTTCCCTCCTCGCTCTCCCTTGCTGCCCACATTCAGTTAGTCCGTCTGCCTTCTCCAGGTGCCCCTCCTGCCCTCCTCTCCCCCTCCCTACCCCAGCCCAGCTGAGGCTTTTCTATCTGCTCCTGAAGTTGTGCCGGCTCCTGGACCCCCTCCCTTAAGTTAGTGGCCACATTCTTTCACCCTTTTCACAGCTCCCCACAGCTTTTAGGATGTAGCTTAGACACCTGAGCAAGGTCCTGGCATCCGGCCACCAGGAACACTTCATCTCTACGCACATCCCTTCCCCACCTCTGCCACACTCACACCCCTTGGTTCTAGTTTTGCCAGTCCCCTTGCTCTTTCCTCAGCGCCCTTCTTGGTCCACAATTCAGATTTCACCTCTGTGAAGCCTTCCCAGATTTTCCCATTCAGTCGAGTCCTTGCTATTGGTGACAACACTTAGCAAAGGCGGCTTTCTAGGTGAGTTATTTATATTCCTTTCTCTGAGGCAGTGTGCACAGTGACAGGTGTCACAGACTTTGGGATGGGACTTTTTGGGTTCAAAATGTGGTCTGTCCGCTTGCTGGTGTGACTTTGGCCAAGTAACTTAACCTCTCTGTGCCTTATTTTTCTCATCAGCAATACGGGTGAATAGTGGTACCTATCTCACTGGGGTTGTTGTGGGCATTTAATCGTTGTCATGGGTAAAGCACACAGAAAGGGGCCTGCTTGCTATTATTTTTATTTCCTCTGTTATCGTTATCTGCCCTTCTCACCTACCTGACTGTGAATTCCTGGAGGTCAAGAAGCACACAGAATTCATCTTTGTATTCCTCCAAAGAGATTCTGCTTCTCCCATAGTCTCTCGTAACTTCTCATAGAAAGAAACACAAAAGGCTCAAGCTAGGAAGGACTGCAGAGGTCATTTGGAGTAAATGCTAGTTTTCCTTATCAATAAACTGAGGCCCAGATGAACTGAAGGACCTGCTCAAATCATACCGCCAGTCAGCAGCAGCCGAAGGAACCTAGCAGTCAGGAGTGTGAGATCCGGGTCTAACTCAGGCTTTCCTGCGCCAACACAAATGCTATTTCTATCTCCTCTTTGGAGAACAGATGGTCAGTGTCATCTCCAGCCTTCTCTTGGCATATCACTGAGCCACCCTTTCAGCCGGCCCCTCAGCCTTGTACCCTCCCCGCTAATGGATCTCTGTCGTCCTAAGCCCTTTGGCCCTTCCTAATGAGGCAGGGTTTCCTGCTTTCCAGTCAGGGTGCTGCGTGTGCTTTAAATAGAGAGCGGCGAGCCAGGTTGGGGCTTGGCCTTAACGGAGACTCCAGGGGTGGAGAGGAGAGGAGAGGAGACCAGGTCAAGCGGACACAGTCCAGCCCCCAATCCCACCCCCTGCTGGCACCCACCCTGCCAGGCACCCAGGCCGCATTCAGACTCCTCCCTTCACTGTGGATTTGATACAATCTGGAAAACGCATTAAACATTACACAGAGTAGTTGACGCGTAATTAATAAAGTACAGATTTTGGCTGGAAGCCTCAACCTAAAATAGCACAATGGCTGTGGGGTGAGCAAGGGCAAGTGAGGGAGGCTTAGAAGATGGCATGTGACGAGAACCAAGGCCATTGTCTCTGCAAATAACAGGGTCACTTCTCTCTGAAATTAAGGAGGGAGGAGAAAGAGAACAATTGTAATATTTTTATTAATAAGGGTGAGACCGGACCTTAGGCAGGCAAAATGTCTTGCCCCGGGATAGTTGTGTGTCTCCCAGGATAGAGCCAGGGACTTGAGTGTGGGCCAGCGCCTTGGTAAAAGACCACCTTTTGTGTATCTTCACTGAACCACTCTCATGAGGTTGCACATTCCAGGGCTGTTTTGAATTTGAGAGATGTTTTAATGGCATTTTGAGACAGCCTGTTCCCTCGCCAGTTCTCCAGAGAGGCTGGAGGGAGCTTCGTGTCTTCTTTGAAGAAGCAAAAAAAAAAAAAGGCCTTTTCTTCTGCCAGCATGTTCAGAGAGCCCTTTGCTGCAGTTAACCAGCCTTGTGGTGTGAGGGGAGAGGTGAGGAAGGGGCTTGAGGAAGTGGAGGGAAAGGGGAGAAAAGGCTTCTGTGATTAATTCAAATGCCTGGCCTCCGGGGCTTTCTCTGCTAAGCTGGAGCCCTGCTGCTTTCTGCCAGCAGATCCCAAACTGGGTTTCAGAAGCAAAATGCAAATTTCAGCCCAACTAATCAACCCTGACAGGGTAGCATCACCTCGAGCCTGCCAGTCATTAACAAACGACCCAAGGCAGACCTGAGAAATGAAGAGGGCCAGTCCCAGATGGAGGAGGTCACGATGGAAGGTTCCGGAAACTTCAAAATGATATCACCATAGAGCAGAACCTTGACACCAAAGGGGAAACTGAGGCAGACAGGAAGTCCCAATGTGATCCCCTCATGCCACTTATAATATTTCCTTCCTCTCTCTGCAAGACAGAAATGAACTTGATCTTGTTTAAACAACAGTGGGTGGGTGAGGATGTGTGAAAGTCTATTATATTATGAGATCCTATGGGCCCTCTATGAGAATAATTAATCTATTAATTATGTGACATAAAGAAAACAGCAGCTTCTATGGCATGATCTCTGTCACACTTGTTTCTCTATCCCCGAAGCATAAGCACTATCCTTGGCATCTAGAAGGTCTTCAGAAATGTCTGTGGTCAAATCTTTGCTCCAGACCTCCCAGAGCCTCAGTATATTCGTCTGCAGGATGGAGATAAAGAGAGCTTCGCTTTCCTCCAGGCTGCTGAGTGGATTGAACGTGGAGCTGTTGTTGGTCAACCGCACCGTGATGTCTGACTGCCTCGCTCTGCCTGGTTCTGGCTTCTCCTCTCTTCCCTCCCGTGCCTGGGTTGCAGCCAGCTAGACAGAGCTGACAGTCAGAGAGACACAAGGAGCTTCTACCCTCTACCCCCCGGCTCCCCATGCAGGCACCTTGTTCTCAAATATCCAGAATTTGAACCCAGAACCTTGTACAGCTACTTCTTCCCAGGGGGAAATAGGTCAGAGATCCAGAGCTGGGGGCCGGCCATCAGCCAAATTCCCAGCTCTAACCCTTTCTACTTCTAGGGGGTTTGTTCTAAGGAAGGAGAGAAGGGGCAGAGAAGGAAAGTGCTGTCTCTGGTGCCGAGAGAGGGCGGGGGGAGGCTGGGGGGAGAGGTAGGTTGGGTTTCACTGGCATTCCAGAGCAGGCTTTTGCTGTGTAGCTGAATCAGAGCTGAGGGAGCCACGGAGACCAGAGGAGCCTCAGAGCCGACTGTGGGCAAACCTGATAGCCCATCTGGACTCCATCCATGGCCTGCCTTCCTTCCCTCCCTCCCCCACACCCTGAGCTCATTGAAGGAGCCACCGTGGGGAAGCAGGGCCGGACGCCTTAACCAGCAGGCTGGGCAGATCCCCCAGGTGCCAGCCCACAGGCCTGTGCTGCTCCTCCCAGCTCAGAAAGCACAGGTCCCCCCTGCACCAGCCCCCGGCATGAGTTCGTGCCCCTTCCTCTCAGAATCAGAGTGAGCGAACCTCAAAGCTCCCAGTAGTGCAGAGGAAAGAAGGTGCCTCAGAGTTTGGACCATACCGAGGTCGTTCCAGGAGCCTGAGAGTGCCAGCCCCATTCCACGTCAGGAAGATGTCCAGATGGGCATCCAGGTAGCACCGGGCTTTCAGAATCCTCCCAGCCCTTGGCTGTCAGAGTCCTGAATCTCCTTGGATCTCTGGTGTCCCAAATCTCTCATCACTCCAATATCCTAAATGCCCAAACTCTCCCAATGGAGGGATCCCAGAGCTGGAAGACATGGCATTAAGCACAGAGCAGGGACAACCGGCTGCCCGCAGCCTCGCACTTTATCCTCAACTCTGCTGTGGTGGTTCACTTTTGACCTTGAGGGAGTCATTTGCTTTCTGAGGGACTCAGTTTCCTCTTCTCTAATAGGACACCGACCCCTGCAAGATGATCACGAGGATCACAGAGGAAAATTTGGATGACAGAAACAAAAAACAAAATGTCATCGACCAAGCACACTCTCTGCAGAGCAGATGAGGATACAATGGCAGTTTCAGCAAAAGTGCCAGCCAGCCTCAGCTGGGAGACTCTGACCCGCAGGGCCCCTGTCCTCTGCCTCTCTGAGGCGGCCTCCCAAAGCCTGTGGAAGGGAGATTTATTCCTCCGTTTCCCTGGCATCTTCCCTACCCCCTGGGTCAGGGGGAGTCATGGCAGCCTGGTCACCGACCATGTTTGATTAACCTTTGATCACACCCGTCCAGCACGTGGGGGTGGACACCTGTGGGGCTCTCTCTCCTCTCCATGAGTAGGAAGGAATGCCCCCCGCCCCCGGAATACCCTCTGCCTAGTGGGCTAGAAACAGAGCCCACCACATGGAGGATCCTGCAAGCTGAGGAAAGCTATCCTTTTGCTGGAGAACCTAACGGGGTCAGAGGCAGCTCAGACCACCTGGAGGCAACCAGGCCCTTTGCCCACCACGAATCTCTTTTCACAACAAACTTTGAGAACAGCCTGTTTTCCCATTTCAGCTTCCTGCATAGTGTTTGCCTAATCCGTCTGTCCAAAATCCCTCTCCAAACACGAGGTTTCCTGCCCAGCACTGGCAATCAGAGAGCTAATTATCTGGGATTAGAAACGGGGTGGGGGGGGCTCCCATTTAATTACAGGAAAAAATTAGCCCAACTGATGTGGGCAAAGCCACTGGGATTAGAATTGAAGTCCAGGTTTGAGAAGGCAGGTCAGTTTGGAAGGTGGGAGCACGCCGTACTCCATCCCGGGCTCTTCTGCTCTTGGCTGTCTCTGGAGTCCGTGAGATGAGGGTAGGAGGGCTCCAAGAGATTCTCCCTTGGGGGTCGGGGAGAGAGATGCAAATGTGTGTTAGAGAGAGACAGGGAGAGAGGCAGAGAGACAGCAGAGAAAGACAAAGAGAGGTAATAGACATGCAGAGAAACTGGAACTGACAGGAGAAACACAAGGAAGAGAGGGAGAAAGAGATGGACAAGTGGGAGGTGAACAGCAGGCGTTTTGGGGACCAGCATTCTGTCCTGCAGTTGCTGTTGGCTAGCATTTCTGTCATGTTCCCTTTCAAGGGGGGAAGAACTGAAAGGCCGCACAGGCAGGCCTCCCTCCTGCCTTCCTTCTTTCCCTCTTCCCACTCCTTCTTCTGGTGCCCGGCACGCTGGCCCAGTATTGCCACACACAGCACAGGTGACGAATGTAGGGGGACAAGGGTGGGGCGGGGAGCATGGACTCCATTGGGCTCCTAGTGACCTTGAGTCTCTTCTGTGGCCTGAAGATGGGGCTTCCTGCCAGTCCTTGCTTTCTTCTCCTAGGAGAAGAAACTCCTGGCTCAGAGAAGCATTCACTCATTACCTAATTCATTCATTCTTCCATTTTACAAATAGGGAGCAGTATTATGGGCCAGATGCACAGTGATCTATGGGTTTTCATTAGCCCAGAAGAATGCAAATTGACCTCTGGCTCTAAGTTGTGAGTGAAAATCTCCTCATTTCTTCTCCCTCTTCCAAGACCTCACATACACTTAAACCATCCTGGGAATAGTCCAGAAACACACCCTGGCCAGCTCCTGCCCACAGAGGCAAAAGATATGAGCACACAGTGCAAAGACCTGAGAATATGTCAAGGGAACAGACAACAGAATGCAAATTTGTGCAGTACAGAGTATATGAGTGCATGAGCATAACTTCTTTCCAAGTAAGGAATTAGGTGACTTATGAAAGATTTGGCAAACATATGTAGTGAAAACCAGTATGGAACTAGAAAGTTCAAGCCATAAGAGGGGAGTGCAAATAAATATGCTAAGAATAAAGCCAATATAGGCACCAGCACCCAACCTCAAATTTGGCCTGAGTATCCTGGCAGCCGAATCAAAAAGGGAAATGAAATGAACTAGAATTCTTAGTCTGCAATAGAAGTATACCTATTTTTTCAGGAGAAACAATTCCTGGACATTACATAAGTGATTTAATGATGTGAGCACTTGTACAGAAACCAGGACAAAATTTGACATCAAAATCAGAAGTCTCTTTTATATGGTAATTTCTTATATAAACTTCCACTAAAGTGCCAAGGCCGTGACATCCATGTAACAATTATCATTCAATGAATTACTCTCGTGGAGTAAACAACAATAAAAAGCAAGTAGATAAGGCCATTGAGGAAAGTGAAACTTGCTGGTTAAGCTTCTGTGGTCCAAGTTTGCGGCTTTCTGGAGCTCTAACTTGATTCAAGAATAGAATGCAATTTTTAAAGCAACCCCTTTGTGCTTGACACTCTGCTAAAAGTTGAATAAAATGAACTATATAGATTCAGCTTCTACATCTGGGAATTTATAATTTTTGTGGACGCTTCTCTAGAGGCTCAGATAGCAGAATAAGAGCCTTAAAATGGTAGACAGTAAGATGTTAACGTCATGCACAGGCAAAGGTGAATGCATTTTGGGGAGGCATGCGGCTTAATAAAAGATTGTAGAATCAAACTGACCCAGGTTCCAAAATCTCTGTCTACCACTTACTGGCTATGTGATCTAAGGCAAGTTACCTGACCTCTCTGAGCCCCAGTTTCTTCATCAGTGAAACGGGTTTGGGGGATTAAAGTAGATATTTTGTGTAAGGTGCCTGGTGCCCCATCCAACATGTAGCATGTGCCCAATTAGTGGCAACTACACTCCATTCCAGGGTTACTGAAGAAGGTGACATTCCTAGCGTGGGGAGAGGAGCCGTGAGCAAGGGAGGAGACTCAGGTGTTCTCTGGTCCTTGCCAGGGTTGCTGGGGACCCATCGCCCCTTCTGAGAAATCCCCTCAAAGCCATCAGCTTCCTAATGGTTGGGACTGGGACTGTCCAGAGCAGTTCTGCAGATGCTCCAACCTAAGTTGTCTCCCAGGAAGCCCCAGAATTCTCTCCCTCTCTGCTCTGTTTCTATCACAACTTGACTGGGAAACCCATGACCCTCCTTTCCCTCGCCTGTTTTCGTTCCTCTTCAGAAATGCCCAGGACTTGGCCTTTCAGCAAAGGAAGGCCCATCTCTCCTTGTAAGGAAGGCCCATCCTTCCCCTTCCAGCCCTGTGGTCTCCCCATACCTCAGCCCTCAGGGGCCCCTCCTCTGCTCGTCACGGCGAGGTTCAGGTGTCAGGTAGGGTGAGGGGCACCACCTCCTGCTTCTCCTTGAGGCATCCTTGTCTAGACTGGATGCCAGCCAGTCCCAGGCAGCCTCTAAGTGACAGCAAAGTTGGGGGGGGGGGGGAATGGGAAGCCACATGATGTTCCCCCGCCCACCCCGACCACACCTCCCTGACAGCCGGGCACCCAGAGCTCCCCTGAGCCACAGAGCAGGGCAGGAAGAGAGAGGCAGATCCAGAGCACCATGGTGTTGAGCCAGGGGCCAGGCACATACCGGGCTGCTCCTTCAGACACATCCCTTTTGCCCAGCCTCTCTCCCTCTGCTTTTTTTTTTTTTGCAGTTTCTCTGGTACTTTCCAGCTCACTGCCAAATTGTCAAAAGCTATGAGAGGCAAAGTGCTGTTCAGTTAATGATTCCAGTCCCTGGAGAGGTGGAGCGCTCTTTTAAGAGAAAAAAGTAGAGAGGAGTTGGGGGTGTGCGAGGGGCAGAGAGGGGGATGCTTCAGTACTTTAAACAAAAGCTAAGCTGCAGCTCCTTCTAGCTCTTTTTCAGGAACAGATTAGAAGTGGGGAGGTTTGCCCCGAGCGGCCTTCTCTCTGCGGGGAAAGGCCTGGAGCCTCCCCCTCACTTTTCTCTTTTTCACAGAGTAGAAAGGGGCTGAATCAGAACGCTGCCATCCTTTCGGGCCCAGTGGCCTCCACCCTCCGCGTCCCCAGCATAGGTCCTGTGGAGACCCCGGCAAAACCATCCCTTCGCACTCAGGGAGGCTGCCTGCAAAAGCAGCCTGCACGCTCCCACAGTGCAGAGGGCCCCTGCTGCTCCTCCGCCCCCTCCACACCCCCTCCTCCTTCCCCAGCTGCTCCCTGGGAAAGGACTGAGAGTAAGGGGTGACCGATGGTCCCAGTGGACCTCTGAAGAATTCCCTCCCTGCCCAGTTTTCCTCCTCAGTCTGGTCCCACCCAAGTCTATGGATCAAGAGCAAACCAGCCAAAAATTCTTCACCGCTGTGCAGCCCTTTCCAGCATTCCAAGTGCTTTCACGTTCCTTATCTAATCTGTTCTCACCACAGCCTTGTCGTGTAGGCTGTACTGTTTTTTACCAGTTTTGCAGATGAAGAAAGTGAGAATTAACTCCCTTGGCTGAATGCCCCTGTGTGGCCTCCACCCCCAGTGAGTTAAGACATCAGCCCTGACTGGACAGTCAGCACCTCTCAGAAGGGAAGATGGAAGTGTGGGGCTTGAAAGATCTAGAAAGGAAACCGAAAAACCTCTGTAGAGGCTGCCCTCTTCATAGAGACGAGACCTGCGTGCCCTTTAATTTCCGTCATCTCCAAGTGTGATCTGCCTTTGGGTGGGTCAGGGGGTGTTTTTTAAGTTATTTTGATTCATATTGTCCCTAGAACAGTTCCCTGCCATCTTGATACCTCTCATCTGTTCACATCCTCAGACAAAAATTCTATCAGCTGCGAAAGTGCAGCCGCACCTTGGGTGCCATGGTGTGTGGCTGCCCAGAGCCCAAGAGTTCATAGCATCCTGGTAGTGGGATCCTCTCAGGGGTCGGGAGGATGGGCAGGGACCGGAAAAGAGGAGCAGGGCTGCACTTTGCTGAGCCTTGAGCCCACTGGATGTTCTGCTAATGCTCACAGAAAAGGCGGTACAAGGTTTGCTCCGTACGAGGCTTCCCTCCTTCACTACCCGCCCCCAGTGAGCTCCTGGCACCTGCTGCACTGTTGTACCCAGGCACCAGCAGGGGCTCCGTGCTGGCACTGTGCCCAGCAGCTGTGGGGCGTCAACACAGGAGGGGGCAGGCATCGAGGAGAAGCAGGGGTCCGGCCAAAGAGAAGTTGGTGACCGGGAAGGGTCTCTGAGCAGCAACGCCAGGGCGTGCAGCTAGAGTCCATGGCAGATCGAGCAGATGAGACAATCCTTGCTCACCAGCCCCACCCCATCACACCTTGATTAGGATGATCTGGCCCCAGAAGAATAGCAATGAATTAATTAGGGGTCTGTTGTCATGAAGCAGCTCATTATTAGAGTCTCTCTCCTGGGAGGGGAGATGGGGAAAGGTGTGAAGATGACAGCTATTCAAACAGAATCTTTTAAAGAGCTAGACCCTCCCTCAGCTGTCTGTTCTGCCCTTGGGCTCTGCCAGGAAGTCAGACACACCAAAGCCTACAGGGCTGTCCTGCACTGCACTGGCCACCCCAGATTTCAGGGGGTCGAGGCTTTCTGGCCTCACTTCCCTTCCCTTCTCTGACCCTGTTTCTCAGACCCCAACTCTGACCCCATCTTCATGATCTTAACTCTTGCTCTCCATCTGCCTTTGAGCCAGCAGAGCTCCAGCTTAGTGGCCCTGGAGTTCTTTTCAGAGCAGCACCTTGAGTGTTTATAGTACTTTCCTCCTAAGAGCTCTTACCAGTCCAACGAGAGCCAAAAAGATCATTTCAACAGACACTAATGCATATAGTGTGTTTGTGCTCCAGGTTCCAGAAGATTTGGTTGCAGGGGGCAGGGGGATGCATGGAACAAGATTCCCTCCTCTCCCCATTCTTTTCTAGAGATGGGAAAACAGAGGCCCAAGAGAGTTGAGTTCTGACTCCCTGCCTACCAGCTCTGTGACCTTGAGGAAGTTTCCTCACCCCTCTGTGCCTCAGGTTCTCATCTATAACATGGGATAATAGGGTTCTTGTGAGGATTAAATGAGAAGAAGTGTATAAAGCCCTTGGCATGGTATCTAACAATAATAGGGGTTAAATAAATGTGGGCTGTGACTTCTGTTCCACTCCTGCCTGGTTTCAGCAACAAGAATCCATCCATTCCATCAGCCTGTGTTACTGAGGTCCTGCTCTGTTCACAGTAGTACCCAGTACAGTGAGGCATATGGAGCTGCACAAAACATTGTGTCTGTTTTCTAGGGACTTACAATCTTAGGAAAGATAACTGCACGTGTTCACAAGTAACTGTGCCAAGAGTCACACTAGATACTGTCGGAGTTCAAAGGAAGGATCAATACAGGCTTCATGGAGGAGGTGGCATTTGGGTTGGGTCTTGAAGGATGATTAGGATCTAGCAGGTAAAATAAATCCTTAAGCAAAGGCGTAAAGACCAAGAACCTGGGGACATAATTGGAAAATGGTGAGAAGGCCGTGTTAGCTAGACCCCTGTGTGACAAATTGAGGCATGTGAATTTTTCTAAATTATCAATAGGGACAATTAAAGGTATTTTGTGTGTGTGCATGGATTCATGCAATGATTTCCTTTTTTTTCATCTTCCAAAAGTAGTGTATGTTCATCATAAAAAAAAATAAGAGACTGAGATAGCGAGAGAGAAAACTACAAACACCTGAAATTTAAGGATTTTGCATACAGAAAAGGCAGGATCAAATAAGTGTTTTAAGAAGATTAATCTGGCAGTGTTTGCTAGAAGAGATTAGAGCAGGAATATGCTGGAAGCAAGGAAATTTCTCAGGTTATCGCAGTAACGCAGATAAGAGGCAATAAAGACTCAGACCTAGCCGGTTAGCAACGGAAAGAGAAATCCAGTGACATGGATGTGCTTCTCTCAGTTACCACGCATTTTCTGCACCGTGGTAGACACAGGCCACATGCGTTTTTTTTTTTAAAATAACTTTTCCTTTTAACATCTCAGGGGGTCTCCTGCATTCAGGCACAAGCCCAGTGTCAGATAGCCGTGCTCACAAACCTAGACCTCCCTTCCCATCCTTCCAGCCCGAAATGCCATCCTCAGCGTTAATGAAAGCAAGAGATTACTGTTCCAGATTATAAAGTGTGGCGCAATTTTAGGCCATTGAAAAGAATGAGTTAATTAAAGAGGGTAATAACCCTCTCCGGCGCCCCGCCCTTTGCTCTTTTTCCAGCTGCAGGTGGCCTTCTTTGTCACACGGGAGGAGACAGCTATATGATCCATTTTGTTCCCCAGGAGTTATCTCCAGGGACACCCAGCACTTTATAGATGTAATTTTTAGTCCCCGTGCAGGCATTGTCCTCTTGTTTGACTTAGGGAAAACCGAGGCCCCAGAGGGAGGCAGAGTGAAAGAGAGGAGTACAGGCTTTGCAGTCAGGCAGCTGCAGCTTTGAGCCCTGCTCGGCTCCTTCCTGTGTGATCCTGCTCTAGATACTTTACGTTTCTTATTCTGTGAGATGGGAAGGCCTACTGCACAGAGTTTTCAAGATTAGTCATGTTTGTATCTCCAACTTTTTGCACACTGGTTGTCATGCTCTATAGATTTTCCATAAATATGTTGAACTAATTGATAAAGCGAGATAAGTGATTCAAAGCCCTCTGTATGTCCAGTTCCAGGAAGTGCTAGTTTCCTTTGCCCCACCAGTTCCCGCTGGAAATTTTCCAAGGTAGTAGTTAACCTTGGGCATATGTCAATATGCCTCGTCTTCACTGCATCCTATTCCAGGGCTTGGTGATGGCTGCGTTGCCTCCACATGGACCCTAAAGGTTGCTTCTAAATCATTCCCAGTTCAAAAAGCCTAAGAGGTTAGATTCTATCCCGATACCGCCAGGGCATCCCCAGGCCGGTAAACTGGGTGTGATGCCTTGAATGGAGATTCCGAGAGTCCAACATTGCTAGAGTTTTGGGTAAACAGAGATTCCGATTTAGCAGGAGACACTCATTATTCTTTATGAATTCCTCCTGCTACCCTTCTGTGCTCCCCCCAACTCTGTGCACTCCTGGTGAATTATTGCTTTGCCGCTGCGTGATTTGATTTCATCTGAGGCTGCTTAATGCTTCTTCCATCCCTCGCTGTGTTTATCTTATTGTTTCCCAGAACAATCAAGTGTTTCCTCTGCCCCTGGCAGCTTCATCTTGTTCCCGGAGCCTCCTGACCTGCCCAAGTCTTGACTGGGAGCAGCCTTGAAAGGTGGGGCTGATCTAGGGTCAGAGCCCTGTGCTCCAGATCTGCCCCATGTCATTCAACTCTATAAGCTCTAGTCCCTTGTCCTGGGCCTTGGAGCTCCAAGCCCTCCCTAACAGAGCGAGAACCAAGAGATTGGATTCTGGTGCTTCTGGGACTTGATGTCACTCTCCCCTGAGTCGTAAAGGGAGAGGCCCCTGGGACAGCAGCTGGTGCCCTTGTAAAGTGCAGTTTGTCCTTCACCCCAAGAAGGTGTGAAGAGAGGCTGCTCCTCGGGGTTCTGTGGGCCGCTGGATGGTGATTGCTTGGTCATCTACCCCTGGCTGATGAGAAGCAAAGAAACCATGATTTAGAAGGGAATCCCACTCCAGCCAACCTCCCCAACCTAACCCCCGAACACTTACCTTGCTCAGAGTACATGCTCAATAAATATTCACCACATCCCCGGGCCTCATAAGCCAGAATTCTCAGACTGTCCCAAGATGCAGAAGTCCAGAGACAGGTGGTTCCTCTAGGGACCCCCTCCCTCCCTTCCAGGAGAAAGCCCACCGTGGGCTGGCCTTCTGAAATCCAGGAGCCTCTAGCCCCGTGCCCTCCTCTGCTATCTCATCCACCCCCAGCTTAATATCTAGGGCAGATTCCTGACATGCACAGAAATAGAAATAATTGTACATGGAAATGTCAGTCTCCAGTGTCAAAGCCCCTGTGATTGGCCGACAACTCACTGGGGACCAGTGCTGGAAGCATCTGCATGTGTGTGGGAGGATGTGTGTGTGCACACGCACACAAAGGTGAGGGTGGCCAGAATTCTCAGAGTTTAGCGCACCTTGGTGACCTCCTTCCTTCTCATGGACAGGAGGGGTCCTTGGCTCCCCTCTTCCTCATCTCTCCTGGCTCCGTGCAACCCACAGGCCAAGTTTTCCAGGCTCCTGTGTTCCTCTCCAATCATCCAAGCATTTAGGGGCAGGCTCCCAGCTGTCCTCCAGGGAGCTTCGGCCCACTTGACTGTGACTCTGCATGGATAGTTAATGTTTGCCCAGCTCAGGGGCTGAGAGGGGACATGAGCCAGAGGCACCCTGGAAGTCACTGCTGCTGCTTCTGTGTGTGTGTGTGTGTGTGTGTGTGTGTGTGTGTGTCTATGGATGCATGCACGTGTAGTGTGTGCAGGATAGAGGGAGGAAGAATCTCAGAGACTGACTTTACCAAAGACTTCAATCTATAAATAATTCGGGTCATGAAACTCTACAAAAATAAACTTCAGCATGAATCCTCGCCCTCGCAGCACTCAAGGCACAGCTGCAGATACACTTGCTCATTAGCTCATTCCCAAGTTCAGTCTGAGCAGCACCAGGCCTTCTTCACCTTTCCCCTCTTTAAAGGTCTCGAAGTGTACACACACACACACATATACATACACACACACACACACACACACACACACACACACACACACAAACACTCATAAGCCCAGAATCCTGAAGCCAGAGATAAAATCAAATAATAAAGGCCTCCTCCAAAGGGAATTCTAGGACACATGGTGACGAGAACTGCTGAAATTGTTGTTGAGCCCTCAATGACTACATATCAAAAACTCACCCTCTCCAAATACTCAGGTCTGACAAACCAAGTTTCCAAGAAATCTGGGCTTGGACATAACAATAACACTTTTATATTTATATCACACTCTAAAGTTTCCAAAGAACTCACATTTCCTTCCCCTCCTGCTTTTCAGTTTAGGTATCACCTCCTCCAGGAAGCCCTCCCCTCAGTCCAGGTGAGGTGCTGCCCTGCCCTCCATGCTGGCCTCCCTGGGATCCCCATGCAAACCTCCTCTCACACGGGGTGGCCCAAGTGTGTGTGAGGACTGATTGGGTTGTCTGTTTCCCCATTCCTGGGGCTTCCTAAGGGGATCCTTTCTCGAAGTGTCCCCGGCTCTTAGCACAGGCCTGGCTAATGGGAGGCATGTCCTGAATGAATATTGCACAGTACCGAAATTCAATGAATATTGGACAGTACCGAAATTCGCAGCTACAGAAACTATCACACAAACAAGTGAAGTGACTTGCCTGAAGTCACATAGCCAGTTAATGAGAAAGCTGGGATTAGATCCCAGCCCTGCAGACGCAAACCAGTGCCTCCCTCTGTGTGGTGATGTCTCTCAAACCAATCTATTTCCTACTGAGAAGCCCAAGAAGATTCCCAATTCTATTGCTCTGCAGCAGCTCTTGCAAAAAAAAAGATACTACTACTGCTGCTACTACTACTACTACTACTACTACTACTAGTAATAATAATAATGATAATAAAGTGATGTTAGAGTGTCAGATCCCTAGTAAAAGCTCCATAATTTAGGACTAACTAGGGAAGAAATTGATGCATAAGAAAAAGAGTTTGGAGGGGCCTGCAGATAAGCTAGTTAATTGGATATGCTGATTTAAATTGGATAGTCAAATAAAGAGGCTGTCATTAATTTCTGTACAGACCTAGCTGTGATTTAAGGGAAAGCTACTACTAATAGGATTACTATTTCATTCTCATTTCAAAGAGGCCCCTCCCACCAGGAGGACCAGACAGTAAATCTCCCCTGGTTTTCACCTCACATCCTCCTGCCCCAGAGCCAGCTCTGATAAACTGCCTTTTAGCCTCCCAGCAGGTCCCCCCAGATTAGGCTCTGAGTTTATTGTTGCCTCTAGGAAGTAGGTGTTTGTCCCACTTTGGCCACTTCCTCTTTCTTTGGGGTCTGAAAGAACTAAAGAGAGTATTTGGACTCTCATCTGCCCATCTACTCTGTTCTCGGCTGCAGTGAACGGCTGTGTTCGCACATTATTATCTCTTAGGAGAGTCACAGAGTGGCTGAGAATCAGGCTTTATGTGGGAAACCCAATACTGCAACCCTTTAGCTGTGTGATCTTGGGAAAGTCACGTAACTCTCCATGCCTCCAATTTCCCATCTGTACAATGGGAATAATAATAATGTTTACCTCATGGGTTCTTGTACAGGTTAAAATGAGTTCATTTTTGTTAAGTACTTTCGACAGCACCCAGCATATTGTAAAAGCAATAGAAGTGGTAGCTATTAAATTCTTTAGGCCAACAGGGCCCTTTGAAAATCCACCAAGATCATCCTCACTACCTTCAGGCAGGGCCACTTTTAACCATGAAGCAAAAAAGTCATCCCGTGTTCAGAACCCTCCTGAGAAAGAAGGTACAGTCTTCTGTGGTCACCCACTCTGTAGTCAGGGCTCCTCATGACAGGAATTCTTACTAGAGCTAGCCTATATCTCCTTGCACAATGGTTTAGGCACATTTTGTCTTTTGCTCATCTTCGTAGAGACTGTCACCCTCCATTGTAGCACACTGCCCTTCTTATCCCACCTTCTGAGCTTTGTCCAAGCAAATTGACACCACTAGCTCTGCATGTCCGCTGAGGTCAAGCCCTCCCAGGAGAGGAGGAGCCCAAGTAGAAATATGGGTTGAAGTGACTGGCTTTCCCCTGTCTGCATCACCCCCCTCCTCTGACCCTTCTCCATGCTCCTCCTCTGCCTGGTTGGATGCCTGGCTGGGGCCTGTGCAACTTGGTCTCATAGTGCCCTTCTCTTGGATTGGATTCATGGCCTATTTCAGTGTATTGTTGTCCTTGTGGTCATTGAAACCTGGCCCTGGAGACACAAGCTCAGAAGCTGAAGAGAACTCACTCTGTGGGACACCACAGAATAGACTCAATCTGTTGCATTTTAAAATCCCGCTTTTGTTTGGGACTCTGTCACAGTCTCCACCACCACCCTGTGTCTGGCAAGGATGGAGGACAACATTGAACCTCAAAACTTCCCATCCAAGACAGAGAAAGATGGGGACTCGTGTACTTGAATTACAGTAGGGCCCACCTTTGTCCCTCCTCAGTCACAGGGCGTTCTCTTCATCAGCCATGTGCTTTCCTCTGGACCACACCGGCTGGAGCTGGTGGGAGCCCCAGGTCCACCCCTGACTAGCTATGTCCATGAATGGAAGCGCTTGGATGAGATGGGCTCCAAAGCCCTACAGCTCCAGCAGTTTTCATAAGTCTGTGATTCTCCTGTGACAGACCCTGAGAAGATTGCTCCTTCCTGTTATTCAGAGAGGAAAACTGAGCCTTGGGGAGATGAGGTAACTGACCTAAAAGTGTACCATTAGGCAGAAATCAAGCCCAGACAAGAACACAGTCAGAGCAGAAACCCAGGAACCCTGAGTCCCACTGTGGTGTGTTGCCCGGAGGGAGCAAAGGGAATTAGGGAAGGGAAAGACCTCTGCCACCCAGTTGGCCTCCCCTGCCTTCTGCCTGCCAGCCCTGCCCCCACCTCATTCCCTTTGACCCCCAGCCTCCTGGCCCCCTTCTCCATCTTCTCTGTCCTCCTGTTGGTATCTTGGAGAGCTGCACCAGCTCAAGGCAGATAGCATGGGATGAGGGAGTAAGTAGGGGTGCACAGACCTCTTACCGCTCTTCATTCCAGGGATTTAGACTGAATGAAATAGGATAGCTTAGTTCAGGTTCAGTACCAAGAACATTTTCTGTTCTGGGTTAGTTTCAGCTCTGATGTCTGAGAGTTATGTAGGTTTGATTCTGCCTTCAACTGCTTTATTGAAAGATTGGGATTGTAGACAGAAAAAAAAACAAACAAAAAAACTGTTTAGGTCTCTTATTCAGAAAAAAGTTAATGGCTGGGATTAGTCCTAACTGTGATGCAGCAGAGTATGTGATGATAAATTGTCTTTGGTTCAATTCAGCTCCAACCTGGCCATGGGTACCATCTAGTCCTGGGGACCACAAAGGGCCAGACATGGCTTTCCTCCTTCTGACTTTGTGTGCCCAGGCTCTTGGGGACGGGGCTGCTTCACCTGGCAGAGGGTTAACTGGCCTCCCCAGGCGGGGAGATCCTGGGCTGGCCCTGGCGTGGGAGGCTGGTTCCTCAGTTCCTGGGGCTGAGCCAGTGCCCGGAGGAGACTTAAACATCCCTGGAGAGGAGCAGCTGTCACAAGGAGGGTCGTGAGAAGCAATGGGACATTTCCCATTTGGAGGAGGAAGCAGAGCTTGAACTCTCCCATTTTATGGAGACGGAATATTGAGGTTAAGCCAACCAGAAGTCATGACTATCACATCTCCCCCTACCTCTTGCAATAGCCCGAGAACTTTTGTGATTAAAAGCTACTATATTTCTAGAAGGATCTCATGGAAATTTTGGATTTGTCCATCTGAGAGAGAATGCTGCTCTGAAGGTTAAGGGAACTATTTTAATTGTGGGGCATTCTCCCAGACTGAGACCCTTGTTCTTCCCTCTGCTTGAATCCATCATGAGATTTGCTCCAGGGTGGAAGGCAGGAGCCTCAGCCCCACACTATCATTCCTGACCCCAGAGTCTTCCTCTGCCCTATGAGAATGAATTAAATGACCCCCTGACCCCTCCCCTGGAAGGAGAGGCTTTAGTGACAGTTGCCAAGGCAACAGCTTGGAACAGCAGGAAGCCACTAGCTAGGCAGAAAAAAGGTCGAAAGAGGAGCTTAGGGGAGAAGGAGAGTCCAACCCACAGTGGGGAGTTACTGGGGTAGGAATGGCTGAGAGCAGAGTTTCTTCAGTTCCACTGAGGTCACCTCCTCATCTTTAAGCCCAGAGCTCCCCAGGTCACCCATCAAAGCAGACAAGGAGAACCTGGTACCTCTGACTCTTGGCCCTGCTCCAGTGTTCCCACCCCTGGGGTCTAGGCCCAGCGCCTCAGGCAGGAAAGTGCTGTTTCTGCCACTAGGAACTCCAGAACCACTGTGCCCAATCCCACAATGGGCTCGTGGTCTGCTTCTCACTCACTCCAATCCAGCCCAACTCTACAGACACAGACCACACCCTGGCTCAGGCCCCTCAAGTACACAGATTCTCAGGAGGGTAGAAAACTTTGAATAGAAGCACTGGTCCTACCCTCCCAACTCTGCAAGAAATAATGCTCTTGACCCTCTCTACTCAGCCAATAAAAACTGAACATGTATCCATTCATCCATCCTTGCGTGTTTATTGTGGCATCAGGCACCAAGCTTAGCCCTTGCAATGAATAAGTCATGGTCCTTGCTCTCAGGAGCTCTCGGTGGGGTGGGAGAAATGGGCAGAGGGAAGAAGATGGTTAGAAGTCCAAGAGAGAAATCAAAGGGAATAGGAGGGAAGGACTTCATCTTAAAATTGTCCACTGAAAATTGTCTTTTGATCTCACTTTGATTTAGCACTAAAGAGCCCACGATACTTTATCAGTTGGTTCATAGTTCATGTCCTTTCAACGAGCATTTCTCAAGCATTCCCTTTTATCCATCACCAGCTGTGTTCCCAGCTCCATTCTAGTCCTCAGAGGCTAGTCCTCAGAGAAATAGATAGCCTTCCTGCCTTCAAAATGTTGGCGGACTTACGCACATGCGAGGCAATTAGAGAACAATTTAAGTAGGTAGTCAATACGCGTTAGCTAGTACGTATACAATGAACAAGTCAATTGATTATAATCCCAGGACAAAATGTCTGGTGGATAAAAAGCCATCAGGGTGAGGAGCAATTAGTGTGGTGGAGAGATTGGGGAAGGCTTCATGGGGAAAGTGGGCTTGAGCTAGAGGGGGTTTAGTTGGACGGAGGACAAAGAAACAAGCCGGGGTTGGCAATATTGGTCAAGAGTCAGCTGCTGTGTTGGGAACAGGAAACCTAGTGGTGAGAGCACATTCAAACTATGGACTCCCTGCCATCACCTCTTTGTATGAGGTGCTGGTCCTTAGGGACCTCTCTCCGCTGAAATTCCAAATTCTGTGTAGAGCTTAGTCTAGAGGAACACTTCTCAAACCCCCAGACTAGCAGCATCCACATTAGCTGGGAATTTGTTAGAAATGAAAATTCTCAGGCCTCATTCCCACTGAATCAGAAACCCTGGGGTGGGCCCAGGGGTGCATTTTCCCAATCCATCCAGGTGGTTCTCAGGGCATGCTGGTTTGAAAACCACGGGGCTACAATCAGTGCTTTTAGACCCTGGCCACTCACTAGATTCACCTGGGAAGCTTTGAAACCCAACGAAGATGCCAGGGTCCCAGGCACAGAGGTTCTGATTTATGGATCCAGCCATATTTTTTTTTAAAACTCCCCAGATGACTCTAATGTATATCCAGGGCTGAGAAGCACCAGACTAAATGACCTCCAAGTCCTTTCTGACTTCTTATCCTGGGACGGGCTCTGAGACTGATTCTCAGATTTTTGTTCTCAGGGATTCCCGCCTCACCAAAATCTCCTGGTGGATTTGCACACATTCAGGGGATATGTTTGGGGTCAGAAAGACCTTTCTGAGATCCTAAAATCTTGAATCTCTTGATGACCAGCTCTCTGATGGTTTGTGTGCTGGTCCCATCATCCTCTCTTACTTGCCCGAGGCAAAAGCACTCTGTGCAGATGTTGATTCTCCTACCCCAAACACAAGTAAGTGTGCACAAGCACACACTCCCACACACCCTCATCATGCAGTGCTATAAATATATGTACACACACACAAGAATAACCATATAGGGATATTCAGATCACACCTAAAAATATATACGCGCACACAAATAAACCCACTATCAGAAGTCCCAGACCAGCACACTCAGACTGCTTGGAAAAGGATTCTTCTTGGTGGAAGTTGGGCTGTTTGAATTAAGAATCACCTCTGTCTTCCCTGTAACCTAGCCTGCTTCAGGGTAGCACTTGGGCGCAGGATGTAGGGATTATCTTCTATAAGCTACCTGCAGGTAAACCCACAGGGGACCACTGAGTACAGATGCTGAGGATGACCTTTTTTCTTTTGCAGATTCGAGCCGATGGTCCCCCCCATGGTGGGGTCCAATATGAGATGGTCTCCGTGCTCAAAGATGGGAGCCCCATCCTCCGGGACATGGCCTTCTCCATTGATCAGCGCTACCTATACATTATGTCTGAGAGACAAGTAAGTGCTGACACACATCCCTCCTTTCCAGAGCCCAGGAGCAGCAGATAACCAGTGACCTTTGTTCAGAAGCTATTCCATCGAACAAGAGAGACCCCTGGACCTGCTGCTCAGGGGTCCTAGGAAGCTTTTGCAGGGAGTCAGAGAGAAGCAGTTGGGGCCAACCACTTCCTGGAGCCTCTCTTTAGGCCACAGACCCTGTCTCAGCATGTGATGAACAGCCCCACAAGAACGGGCCAGACTGCACGAAGCAGCTTGGTGTGATTAGGAGGTAGATTTACTGCTCCCGGGCCCACAGAGTCTGCTGCTCAAGGGAGCCAAAGAGGTGTAAATAATCCAGGCCTCCAGGCTGGGAGAGATAGACCCAAGATAGGGCCCAGAAGGAGATAAAAATCTTGGGCTGAGTCTTAGACTGATGCAGGGTAGAAGCTGGCCAGCTCTGGGAAGCTGCAGCTCTGCCTGCAGAGCTGGGGAGGCCTGAGAAATAGAATTCTGTCCTTTTCTGGGTAACACCTGAGTGGGTTCCCCACCCTCTTGGATGAAATGTGATTCCCTCGGGTTATATTTGATCTGAATATGTGGGAGCAGAGAGAAGGCAAATGCAGGGAGAGCCATGGTGAAGGACAAGAGAAGGACAGGGGAGTCCCCAAATCAGTGGAGGTACAGAAAGCAAAGCTTAGACCTTAGGAAAGGCTGGCTCCTTCCATTCATTCAGTCAGCGGGTCAACAGTTAGTCAGCAGGACTGGTGATCTTGACATTGACCTGAACATGGTAAGTAAGATAAAGGCCAAAAAAAAGGGAAAGGACTGTGAATCTGTTTTGGTGCTGAGGACACTGACTTAGAGGCTAGACAAGGACGCGGCGCTGGAGGACCAGTGAGCTTTCTCAGGGTACCTCCCCACTCAGGTGTCATTCTCAAAATACTCTGCAAAGATTCCAGGTGTCTGTCATCAAGCACAGCCTGCCCAGAGTTCTCTTTCCCTCCTCCCTTTTTGTATGTGTGAATTCTGAATCGGGGACAAGGGATGAGTGGAAGGAGGAAGAGGTGAATGGGCACATGATGGCATAAGGGTAGAAGGGATGCAACTTTAACTTGAAAATTACTTCCTGAGAAGAGATGACACAAACCATATGCTAATTGTATGCAAATTACATCCAGATCCTCTTGAACCCACCTGTCTTTTTACCTTCTTTCATGTAGCCCCCATGGTTGAGGCATAAACAAGTCTAGATGCAAACTTGTAACCCTAAAAAAGAAATTACTGGGCATGTATTTATGGGGAACAATGTACTGGAAAAACATCAAAATGAATGGGACTTGGTCACTACCCTTAAGTTGCTTACAGTCTAACAAGGAAATCTTTATCATCAGATTGGAGGCTATAAATGCTCTGCCTTTCCTTCCTATTTTTCTTTGTTTATAAGACAAAAGGTTATTTCTTAAACAAAACTGATAGGTGGGCACCATACAAATTCAAACAATACATACAGAAAAGGAAATAACAAGTTCCCAAACCCCACACCCCCAAATGTAACACCATGTTAACTAACATTTGGTGAACACCATTCCAGATGCTTCTGCAGAAATACCTACAGATAGAAGGGTGGGTGGGAGATAGCTCCCTAGACCGGTGCATAAAAGGATGGTCACTGGGATCAAATAGACCTATGTTAACATGATATTTTCAAAAGATGTTATGTATGGCCGAGGACCAGGCTGGTAACTCTGGATAAAAATTCTTTCTTGGGTTCTCTGAACCCCATGAAGTAGAAAAGCAGAAACAGCAAATAGAAGTGACCAGTGAGACCTCAGTGGAACTGAGAAGATGCCAAGGCACATATTTGGGCTGCATATCTTTTAGTCAAGTGAGATGCTTTCTGAAATTGAATTCAAAACGTGGCCAAAGAGGAGGGCTGGAGGCTGATAAGTGGCCTTCAGGGAATACAATGACCTCTTGAAACCATATCGGATGTGGTCTCTGAGAGCATCAGCTCTGGCTAAACCAAGTGTCTGCATAGCTTATTTCTAAATAATCCCTCCTTTGGTCTCATCTTCTGCATCTGCTGCTTGGTTCCTGTCAGTTGGCACCAAACAGAAGGGCTCAGTAGTAGCCAGTCATGCTGAGCAGATATAGGAAGAATTTGGGTTTAATGCCATGGGGCTCTCTTGAATCAGGTGAGATATTAGTCAAGGGAGATCCCTATGCCCGGTGGAGCCGTGATCAGCGGGCAGAGTCAGAGGCGGACTGGTGGTGGAGCTCAGCGGCCTGTTACTTGGAGAGCCGCAGGCCATGTGGCAGTAGGTAGCCTGGTGATTTCACCAGGGGCTGGGTCCAGGGATGAGGGCCAAGAACACCTCAGGAGGGCCATCTGTCTGAGGCCGAGCAGCCAAGAGTACCGGGTGTTCACAGACAGCTCGGACCTCTTAAAGGAAACCGTCGAATGTGTGGCAAGAGAACAGTCAATGGAAATAAAGTCAAATGACGTGGGTTCTAGTTCAGCTTTTGCTCTAACTGAGGTCCGAAGCTCTCAACATTTTATAACCAGGTGGCCTTAGACAAGTCACGTCACCTCAGTATGTCTCCCAGGGGTCGATGTGAGGCTTGGCTGAGACAGCAAGAGGGCAATTCCTTTCACGCCACCTCACACACCACGAATACTCATCGTTCAGATTCCTCACGGCCTGTCCCAGCTCTCAGCCTTTGCGATCCCATTACTCAGGAGGGTGGTGACCGTGGGTGGTGACTAGGAGGAAGCTAATTGTCGGCACACCCAGCAGGCCTCAGGCCGAACCAGGAGGCCTATATTCTAGTCCTGGCCTACCTCTAACCAGCTGGCTGACCTAGACCCTGAACTTCTCAGGGACTCAGTTTCCTCAGCTTGAAGGGTGGAGATAATAAATCGAACTCTCTAGAGGCTCTTTCAGACCTTAAGGAGACCTGTCTAAGGTCTTGGGATCAGGACTCTTCTCCGTCTCCAGAAGACAACCCCAAAAGTGCAGGAAACAGCCTTGAGGTTAGACCAAAAGAAGTTTCTGAACGAGTTTTATGAGTCCATGCGTGCCCATATGAACTCCTTCCCCAAGGGTAAACACTGCAGTGAGGGTAGAAACGCTGGCGGCTATGGATAAGCAGATTCCTGTTTTGAGGCAGTCATTTAACAATTTGGAGTTCCCTAAAAGACCTAAGACCTTATAAGACATCGTGGGAATGGGGTTTCCCACCGCCTCACTTTCCAGTAAATCTCTGGGCAGCCTTCTCTCACCCCTGCCTTCACCATGTCCCCAGCTCTTGTCTCCCTGTTCCCCTCCCCCTCCCCCAAATCATGGCACCTGTTGTATCCTTGATGCCACAAGAGAGTAGAAGCAAGTCTCTGGCCTCCAGTTTTGCTTAGACAGGTTTTCATCTCCCCATAGAGCTAGAACAATCCAATATAGGCTCATGTGCACTCTCTCTCTTTCTCTCTCTCTTTCTCTTAGTTAATTAAATGTAATTAAGAAATAAGACTAGTAAGAAGTGTTGGGTCGTTAGTGCCACTGCCTTACAAGTCGATGTTAATGTACTGTTAATAGATCCAACGCCGGCCAGTCCCAGGGGAACAATTGGGAACCAATTCCCCGATCCTACTAATTGCCCAGGTGCTCCACGGATAGGATGCCTGCCTCTTCCCTAGAAAGTCCACCCCAGCTTCCTCAACAGCGAATCGACCGGCAGATGTTATGGGAGGGAATTCAAGTCGCTACCATATCCTCAGTGTCTAATGGAAGTCAGACGGTGGGACCAGGGAAAATCAGGCAACGAGCCAAGTGAAAAAGCAAGTCACAAGATGAAAAGAAACTTGATAGCCCCAGGTTCCACCCAACTTGTCAGCCTGGCCACTCTGAGAAAGGGAATCTAACTCTGTACTCAGGGTAGATGGGAAAAATGTATGCGGATGGAAGCAATTATTCTATTTTATACTTTAATTAGTTTGAATTAGCAGAGGGAATAGAGGCATAAAATGATCTAGCGAAGGGTGAAATGGAAAAAGGGAGTCACAGTGGAGAATGGCTCCATGTAGGCTGGAAAGGGTCTTGGGAACAGCAGAAAGGCTGGCGATGCGTGTGTGCGTGTGTGTGTGTTTAGGGTGGGTGAGGACATGGGTTGCTGCTGTCTATTTCGAGGCCTGGAGAGGCAAGGTAGCATAGTGGTTAAGAGTGGGAGCATGGGAGTCAGACCGCCTTGCACACAATCTGTCACCACTTATTAGGCATATGGCCTTGAGAATGTTATTTCACCTCTCTACACCTCGGTTTCTTCATCTGTATAGTGGGCCTAATAATGGTGACTGTTGTGAGGATCGAGAGACTATATATAAATTACCTAGCACTGTGTCTGACACACAGGCAGTGCTTTCAATAAGTGGTAATGATTATTGTCATTATCGTATTGTCATTCGTAGTATTATTAGAACTTCTGAGACCCCAGAGAGGGCTAGAAGCATCTCCACCATAAATCACGGCTGAGACAAAGATCCCAGTCTCAGGCAAACACCTCCAACCTGACGTTCCTGCTGCTCCCTCCCAAGGGACACCTCAGAAGCCTCTGGCCTGGCCTAATGACAGCATCCGGCTGAGTCGCTCATAATCTGCTATTTATTTTTAAAATCCAGGAATGTGCCCAGCAGACTAAACAATCCTGGTCCCCTTGATACAGGCGAAGGCAGCCCTGGACTCATGTGTGAGGCCCAGGAGGCCAGTATTCCAGGCATCTGTGGAGAGAAGGGAGGGGGACCCTGAGCCCTGGTCATCCCCCGAGCCTCCAGGCCCCTGTCTGGCTGCATGTGTGGACACTGGGCCAGAAAGGGGCTATCCCTGGGGCTTTCCATGTCTGGCCTCACCAAGTAGGTAAGCAAGCCTCAAGCTCATTGCAGTAGATGGGGCTGCCATTCTCCAAGTTGTGGACGCTCAGACCCCACTTCTGAATGCCCATATGTATGTCAGTTATCGGCACACATTCTGGTCATTTATTGCTATGTAACAAACCACTTCAAAATTGAGGGGCATAAAACAACCACTTTCACATGCTCACGAACTATGTAAAAGTCAGGAGTTCAGACAGGGTGCACCGAAGAGGGCTTTTCTCTTCTCTGCAACGTTGGGATTGGAACCTCTGCTGGGATGACATGAATGGGCTGAGGTGACTGGAATGATTAGGGCTAGAATGATCTGGAAGCACGTCCTCTCACATGTCTGGCGGCTGGGAACTAGAAGGCTGAGATCAGCTGGGACTGTCGGCCAGGGTACCTTAGACAAGGCCTCTCCCTGTGTCTTGGGCTTCCTCACAGCATGGTGGCCTCAAGATGGTCAGACATCCTGAGCATGGCAGCTCATGGCAGACATGGCCGCTCAGGGCTCCAGGAGTGAGTATTCCCACAAATAAGGTACAAATGTTATTGCCTTTTTTTTACGACTTAGCCTTAGAAGTCATATTCCTTCTGTCTTCTACCTGACTCTTCACCTCTCTACCGCCCATCACCCCAGGT
This sequence comes from Balaenoptera ricei, assembly GCF_028023285.1. NCBI lineage: Eukaryota > Metazoa > Chordata > Mammalia > Artiodactyla > Balaenopteridae > Balaenoptera > Balaenoptera ricei. Next base: position 156,514,240 of record NC_082639.1, read on the forward strand.
GATTCTGATGGGTGTGGCCCATGACCATGCTTCGAGAAACAAGGCACAGGGAAGGTAAATACATGGTTTCCTGTCTCCCAGGTTATGAACCATAGAGCATCAGAGCTGGTAAGGACTTCAAAGCTCACCCATCCTGACCCCAGATGGGAAGTATGAGGCCCATAGGGCATGGAGCAGGCTAGCTGCCGTTTCAGCCTTGCACAACACCCAACACCTAAGACCACAGTCACCAGAACTGGTTTGATTTCCCTGAACTCACAGGGAAGTGCCAGTAGTAGCTTTAAAGCTTGCTGTTGATGGACTGAAGGTTGTGTTAAGTCCTAAATGAGACCCACATCAAAGGTGGCTCTGAAAGTGCTTCTGGGAAGCCTTTGAGGGAATCCATCAGGAACAGGGACACACTGCCTGGAAATTGCCCAGACGATGGCATGTGATTTTAAGGGCTGTCCCGGGCAGTCTTCCTGTGCAATGTTGCATCAGTCCACTCAGAAGATGGTCCTGCTGGATGATCCGCCGTCTCATGCAGGGCAATGGGACTTTACCCCCACGGATGACAGGAAAGTAACTTTTTAATCACCCCCATCTTAAGTAATTTCAGAGAGTTGAGGCAAGAAGAACTTTGGCCTGGAGTTATTAGCAATCAGAATTATTTGGAAAGCTTATGAAACTATCCTTCTCTGAAGGTCTCAAGTGCAGGAGAGACACCCCTGCCCCCCAGCTCCTTGCACTAGTTTAAGACCCTGCGTGGGGTGGGGAGAGGGCTGGAAGGACACAGACCAGATGCCTCTAGCATGCCACCCTAGCAGTGTCCAGCCAGCTTCACTAGAGAACGAATTTTGGTGTCCTTGGTTTGGGGGAGGGCCTGTCAACTATAAACCTGGACCTAGGGCCAAAAATAAGAAGCATTTTCAAAGGGCCTATTGTGACGTAAGGGCAGTAAGTCTCTCACCTGTGACCAAAGCCACTGAACTGCCAAGCCCCTAGGCATCTAAAGACTTGGGGAAGGGGAAGGGGAAGAAAAAACTCTGGGGAGGCATACTTCCAGATGTCCCCTGCTCATTTATTTTGACATCTCAGACTATTATTTTGATTGTGCACATTTGTTTAGTCCTGGCGATAAGGCTTCCCAGGGTGCAGGCAGAGCGTGCCAAGGTGTATTTTTACAAGGCGGTCGAAGTCTCAGTAACAGGAGCTCTCCCTTCTGCCTGAGCTGGGAGGCCTGGGCTGAGCCACAGGGGGGAGAGAATTTGAGGAGGCAGGGGCTGGAGCAGAGCCTGAGGGACTTTGGGGAGAATTACAGAGTTTGCGGATTAGGAAAGTGAGGATAAGCGAATTTCTGCTGTACTTTTGTTTTCAAATGTGTCACTTTCAATCCAAGGCTTTGATGCACATGTGTTTCTGGTTAAGGACCTCAGTGTGGCCCAGGAGCTGAGTGCGCATCTCAGTGTCTTTCCCAAAGGAGGAGGGGAGTCCTGCCTCATGGAGGAGGGGGTTCAGGGACTGGTGACCCCCACCCCAAGCCTGGATTTGATTTTTTCCCTCTTTCTTTCCCCCCATTTCAAATATCAGGGAACAAAGAAGCTGACACGGAGCTGATTCCCTGGCTATTAATATTCTCATTGGAGCATTTTTTATAAATATTTTCATATGAGGGAAAGGAAATGCAAACCCACCCTATTAATCAGACGCTTGGCTTGTTGTATTTAAGAGAGAAAACTCCAGCCTCTTATTTTAAAATCCTTTGGTTTGGAAAGAAATGATTGAACACAATGCCCAGGCTGGGAGAACTGGTGCCTAAAAAACTCATTTCTCTACATGGGCAGGCGGGCTGGAGACTCTTTCTCTAATCCTTGGCAAGGGATGCGATTTCTCTTTCTAGGTAGGATCGCTGAATGCTGACACTCTGATTGCCCAGAATGACATGCCTAGGACCAAAAGATGGGAAATCACTATACCTCAGTACTGGAAGGAAACCCCACTTATTTTAAAGATGAGGAAAATGATGCCCAGAGAGGGGAGTCACTTCCTAGATCATGTTCTGAATTACCAGAAGAGCCAGAATTAATCCTAATTAACCTAGCCCAGCCCAGCATTCTTCTCCCAACTTGACAAGAGCTTCACTCAGCACAGGCAAGATACAAAACTGGTTGTGTTAAAAGATTTTTCAATTAAAAAACATTAGAACAACCTGAGCCCAAGGGAGTCCCTGAAGATGTTCCCAAGGGTCAAATTAAAATAGGGAAAGATTTGCATCTCATTTGCATACACAGACTCATTTATTCAACAGACCATCAAGTGTCTACCATGTATAATGCATAGAGCTGTCCACTGACAGGTTATTTGCATATGCAGATATAGACAGGGCAGTCTTTCTAAGTAATATTCCAGCAAAAGATCTTATAAATAGGGTTGCCCTGAAGATAGGTACTGTCTTGATTTCTTTCTGATCTTTACAATGCAACAACAGCACTGTTAAATGTGCTTTTATAGAGAGATAAATAAAATATAATCCCTGCCCTCAGGGAGGCCACATTCCGGTGGGGAAGAACGATGTATAGATAAATTACAATATAGAGTGAGCAGTGCTATAGCAGAGATATACAATGTGCTCCGTGACAGAAGTAACTCATACTAATCATGAAGAGCCCTGTCCTTGTCCCTCCATACTTGGGGTCACTCAGAGAATGCACCCTCTCTCTGACACATCAATCCAGAGCTGGTAGAGCTTCAGAGACTGTCTAGTGAAAGGCAGTCCTTCCTTTTATAGATGAGGACAGGAGACCTGAGGGGGGAGTAACTCTTGAGACCTTGAGATGGGAGTATCTACCAAGCCAGAGTGTGAAGAAGAAGATAGTGGTTGATGATGGGCAGTTTCCTGGCCACCATGACGAGCATGGGCTCTAGAGCCTGCCTGCCAGCCTGCCTAGGTTCAAGTCCTGTTTCCACCACTTACTGCTGTGTGACCTTAGGCAAGTTGCTTCACCTCTCTGTGCTTCACTTTCCTCACCTATAAAATGGGAATAATTATGACATCTGCTTGAGGATTAAATTAAATGAATTAATACGGTAAAAAGCACTCTGAAAAGTTACCTGGCACATATTACCTGCTTAATAAATGTTAGTAGTAGTAATTATATTTTTATGGTTGTGCCCCCATGCATAATCTCCAGGCCAAGCCCTGCAAATCATGCTCCACGTATAGCCACACCTAGAAGAGAAACTTAACCACCCTGCCTTGCCTCTCAGCTCTACCTAATGTAAGATGTGTTGAAATCTAACTAACATTTAGGTCGTGTTTTTTTCTTCTTTTAGTTTGCAAACATGACCTCAGCTAATACAACAATCTCCTGGGATAAGTAGTATTGTCCTTGCCTTTCCTTTTTACAGATAATAAAACTGAAATTCAATCTGGCTAAGTAATTTGCCCGGGGCCACCAGGCTGGCCAGCAGCAGGGCTAGGATTCCCCCCAACTTCTGAAGCCCAAGCCTTGTTACACGCCTTCCTGAGACGGCGCCCCCTGGCTGCCGCGTGAGTGCAGAAGGCCCGCCCCTCCTGCTCCCCTCTCCACCTGCAGCTCTCAAGGCTCCAGACCAGTTCAGACTCACATCTCACTTCACACCCTCAAGCACACTGGAGCAGTGCACTGTTTTGTTTAGCAAATCAATAAAGGCAAGTGAGCCCTGCCCCGGGCCTGACATGTCCAGTCACAGGACATGTCTCTGATGGTCAGAGTGGAGGCCGAGAGGGCACCCGCCCCAGGAAGCTGCGGTTTGTCCTGTGCCGCAGGTCAGGCCCCTCGCAAGCATGATCTCAGCTCCTTATGGCAACCTTGAAAGACAGGTATTATCACCCTTGTGTGACACGAGAGGAAGTCAAGGGTGGCAAGGTTTAGCGACCAGAGCAAGGCTGGTCACAGCCTAGGAGGCAGAGCCAGAGCAGAGGTGCAGGTCCCTGTGCTTGCAAAGCTCCTGCCCCGCCTGCCATCCCCACGCCCCCCAACCAAGGAGGCCCGTTCAAGGCGCCCAGTGGGTGATGTCAGGACTTCCCTGCACTCTCTACCACCGTCCGCAGCTCGGCCTGTCTGGCAGAGGAACGCCTTTGCAAGGGGGGCAGGTGCAGGACACGTGAGAGGCATTGCACGAAGCCGATTCAGCCTCTTAAGTGCAACTTCAAGTGTGAACCAGGCAAACAGGTATAGGCTCCCTCGCTGGCCCTACCCAGAGGTTCTTGGGCTCTAGAAGGCCTTCTGTGTTGCCATCTTGAGTCTCATCCAGCCAATGCGGGGGCCCCATAGTGATGCCCCAGAATCCCGCAGCCTGCTTTTTAGCTCCTTACCAGAGCTCTCCCTCACGCTCCCCAAGTTGAGTTTCTGTAATTGAATGTGTTTTATTTAGACCGTAACATTTAGTGCCACTTTGTATTTCCAATTAGGCTTCAGTCAGACGCCGAGAGTCTGATTCGTTTTGTTGTTTTGATCAACACAAAAGATGGCAACATCAGAGGAGCCGTCGTGAAAAGTTATTTCCATCCACTGATGACTAGGACAGTTGCTGTGATGTGAAGATGCAGCTTTGGAGGTGCCAAGAGATGCACCGGCTGTTAGGGAAGGGGGAGGGAGGAGAGGGGAGTCAGCGAACCCTTGGAAAGAAGCACGATTTAAGGTTCTAAGGTTCACGGCCCATACTACAGGGTCTCCCCCAGAGAGAGGAGAGAGGTGGGTGCTGGGCGTTAGGTAACTTGAGGCTCCTTCCTGCAAGGGCGGGGCTCCTGGTGCCCATGCGAGAGCGCCTTTTCTCCAGAGCGGTTCCTTGAACACCGAGTTCCCATGACATGGGAAGCTGATCACTAGTGGATTTCTGCAGAGAAAAGTCTCTGAGCTCCTCAGCCAGAAATGACCCCCATACTGGTTTACAGAAATATTGGAGAGAGGGTTTCCTCACTGCCCGTGACTTCTGACCAGCCGCTCACACATGCTGCCTGTCAGACATGTTTTCTCTCTGGAGCTGGTCCAAGGGACAAAATTTAGAATCCAACTTTGAGCTGCCAGGGAGTCGGAGGGGGTGAAGGGGGTGGCGGGATGTCAGAGGGATGATAGGAGAGTGACGGGGGAGTGGTAAGTTCGGATCCTGCCTTCTGTTAATCATCGAAGGGTCTCACGACTGCATCTGAGTTAAGGCCAACTGGAGCCTCAGTTTCTCCATTGATAAAATGTATTTGAATGTCCCCTGCGGCCGTGACATTTGGTGCATTCTTTGTGGCCCTGAATACGGTTCAAGCAGCGTCTAAGTGCCCAGCCCTGGGAGGCTGACCTGGATATGGGGCTGTGTGTGCTTGTGAGACAGGGGTGCATGGGTATAAGTGAGTGAGAATAAGCATTGCTCTGTGTTCTGGGGTGTGGAAGGGTAACTACACTAACACGGCTCTTCCGTGCAACAGGGCAGGGCTGTGCTCGCTGCGGGAGAAGCCGGTCTGTGCTCCTTCTCCTCGGGGCTTGCTGTTTTCAGAAAATGTTTTGCATTTTTCTAGCTGGCCCTTTGATCTTGCCGTAGCCTGCCCAGCTCAGGAACCCAGTGTCTCAGCCACAGTCTTACTTCACAGTGTGCATGCCGCACAGTTAAATTCCTCGAGCCTCCGCCACTCTGCCTGGAGTAACCTTCCTCACTCCCGCTCCTGGTTATCCCCCCCTCCCCACCTCCGCCAGCAGGTTGGGGTTTGAAATTTGTACCAGGTGCAGGGAGAACTGGCTGTGTCATCAGCGGTTGGTGGCTTAGCAAACAGTCTGGGTTCAGTCTCCATCCCTCAAGTAATGTTTAATGATGAGAAGGGGGAGATGGTCAGAGATGAGAGTCAGGCGGAAGGAAGACTGGAAAAAGAAAAATGGACACAGCCAAGAGCGATGTCTTAGTTAGCCACTCAGCCACCAAGTAATTCATCAACAACCTTTGAGGTCCTATTGTGCACGCAGAGCTCACCCTCATAATATCACATATGTAGATACAGGACACATACACGTATACAGGACGACAGATTTACAATACAGTATGCAGAGAGCTGGGAATGTGTGAGAGGGTTACCTCTCAGGGCTACCCAACAGAGCCTGGGAGTCAAGGAAGACTTCCTGGAGGGGGTGATGCTCTAGGTGTATTATGAAAGGAGAGGGGCTCACTGAGGGATAAATAGCAAAAGAATCTGAAAAAGAATATACATATATATATATATATATATATATATATATATATATATATATATATATATATATATATATAACTGAATCACTTTGCTGTGTACCTGAAACTAACACAACATTGTAAGTCAACTAGATTTCAATTTTAAAAAAAAAGCAAAGGAAAAGCATGGAGGCATGAAAGAGTTCAGTCTTTTCAGGGACTGTTCCCCCAAATTTGATATTGCTGGGGCTGAAGGCAAGGGTTAGGAGCATCAGTCCTCACAGAATATCCACAGCACACAGGCGAGCAGCCTTCAGGTGGATTCAGCCCACCTACCACCACCAAGATAAAAGGAGACTCAGCCCAAAGAGAAGGCACCAAAAGCTCCCCCAGCCCTGCTGCTGCACCACAGAACTTGGGAGGAAACAAGCCTGCGCCCAGCTCTCGGTGTCCCTCCTCCACCAGCAGGCCCCCTGGACAGGCTGTGGAGCTGAGCAGCACAGTCAAGAAAACAGATGGCCAGCGCTGGGCAGAGCCCATTCCAACAACATTCCTCGATGGCAGAGACCTTGCCTGTCTGGGCTGCTTCTGTCTCCCGAAGAGATATTACAGTGTTTGGCCCTTGCTAGGTACTCAGTAAACACTTGCTGAAGGCTTGGAAGAGAGGAAGGGGAAGAACGGAGACAAGAAAAGAGAGAAAAAGGGTGTATGGAAAGGAGGCCTTGTAGGATAATATAAAGAGCTCATCTTTGGAGGCAGTTGGGCCTGTATTCTTGGCTCTGCCACTCTTCTGTAGGGCGTGGCTTATCCTCTCTAAGCCTCAGTTTTACCTTCTGAAAAGTGGGCAGAACAATAATACCTGCCTTGTAAGGTTGCTGAGAAGATTCAATGACTAATCCTTGCAAATGCTTGGGACAGAGCAAGAGCCAAACCCTGGAAACGGCCCCAGCTAGGCCCTGTTCCTACCCTCTGGTTCACGCGTGGGTGTCCTGTTTCTCTGCCACTGAGTGCCCCTCCCCCGACTCCTACAAACAGGTTGCTCATTTTTCACCCTTAAGTCATCTGCCAGTTGCATCTATTTCTAGCCTCTGTCTTATGAAACAAGAAGAAGGAAGGGAAACAGATAACTGCAGAGGCTCATTTACCAATTGTCAGCTCCTGCCGTCAGCAGAGCTCTCTCTCTGCTTCTCCCTGGGTACCTAGAAAAATCATTGTGACCTTTTATTTACTGGTGGATCTAGTCAGTTCTTGGCTCCAGGTCTCTCTGCCTCCCCGCTCCCCACCCCCACCCTGCAGCCCACCCTCAGCATCCCCATCCCCAGTGATGGCTTCCTGCCTCTCATGCTCCATCACACTTAGGATGCGCAAGCCACGCTGGGCCCTCTGAGCCTCCCTGTCTTCATGATCAGAGTCTTAAACACCTGTGGGGCACAGGGAGGAGGAGGAACCAGAATTGTTGATGGTTCCTGCTCGGTGCTGCCACCAGAGAAGATTTCTGCTGCGGATCCTCTTCTGCAGGCCTTCTCTTCCATCCCAGTTTCACTGTGGAGCAAAACTGAGATTTCGGCTAGTAAGTGACCTGCCCCAGAGTTCTCAGTAAGTCAGCAGCACTGCCTAGAAGAACATAAGTTTCTCCCAGTTCCTCATCCCAGATTTTGCCCTTTGAGCTTTACCAGGCATCTCCTCTTTTTCATCCATTTCCCCTCAACCTCTGCCACCCCCTGCACTGGTTCCTGACCTGGCTGGATGCCATGGCCCGCAGCTCTTTTGGCTTTTCTGTCTCCTTCCTCCCTGAAGCCAGCTATGCATTCACCTAAGGCCCCTCTGAGCCAGTTGGGCTGAGGTGTGCAGCCCTAGGAATAGTAACTGGGGGCGGTGACAGCTGTAGAGGTGACAAGCAGACAGAGATGGCTAACAAGTGGGCGCTGACAAGAAGACACACCACAGAGGTCCCAGGAGGCCAGGCATGAGCCAGGCAGACCCAAACTCCCTGTGTCTTCATGGGCTGCAGGAGTTAATTGTTCATACAGCATGCCTCTGTGTGTGTGTGTGTGTGTGTGTGTGTGTGTGAAAGAGCCAGACAGAGTGTGTGCACATGCACACTTATGTATATCATATGCAAACTGGCTTCTGGAAAAAATGATCCAAGGTAGAGTATGGCTTTCTTACTCCATCACCGTCAGACCATCTGCCTTGGACTTCCCAAAGCCTTCAATGTCCATCTCAGAATTGGCCAGCCTTACAGCTCCCTTGCATTGGGGGAAAGGAATTTTAAAAGCCTCTTGTGCAAGTCAGCGCCCTCCTTTCCAAGCTCTCTTCTTGGCCCTCACTGTCAGCATCAATTTTCTGCAGGGAGTGATTTAACCTTCATTTATTCATTAATTCCTTTTTCCCCTTAACTTCATTAGGTAAGATTTATAAAGGTGCTGAATTGGAAAGGTCACCTGTCCCTGGGCCCAGGACACAGTGTGCCTACATCTCTTCTCATGAGTTTCCTTCCGGGAGTGCTCCTCCGGTGGTAGGGAGGGGAGGGGAGTAGCAGGGGAGAGAGTGAAAGCAAAGCCTGCAGCTCCCCAAGAAGGCCAGACAGGCAAGTGGATGTCACAGCCTCTGAACCAGCTCCATGCTAGCTGCTTGCTGTTGAAAGACTGAGCAGGTTGGGGAAGGGCAGGCTCCTTGTGAAGCACATCTGGAATCCTGGCTCCACCTCTTACTATACTGACCTTCACCAAATTATCTAATCTTATTAAACCTTCAGTTTTCTCTTAGGTAAGTTGTCTGTAATGATAGACTCTACTTTATCAGGTGCTGCAGGGGTGAAACAAGGTGATGTATGTATAGCACTGAGCACAGTGCCTGGCACACAGCAGTCAAGAAACAGTAGCTTTTTAAAAAGATCTTGAATTGTCCTGGATGAATTCTGGCAGTGTTGGGCAGTCGTAAGCTTACTAATCACTAGAGACTGGTATACAGGGAGTCTGTCTGATTTCTCCAAGAAAAGGAAGCCCCTATATTTTATGATTGATTCCCATCTCCAGAACCACAGAAAAAAGCCTCAGCTCAGGGAGAAGCCAGAAGGAACCAAACCACTGCTTGGTGTCAAGATTGCTTGCCAAGGCCCACCAGATTTCTGCAGGAAGTTGGGCTAAGCTGGCATCCTGCTGTCTGTCGTAGCCTGGCCACACGCACCGTCTCAGGCCCACCCAGCAATTACCCATAGTCAGGGGCCTTTCCCAAGTCTCAGCGGCCTGCTGGGCTTGGCCTCCAGCCATCTCATCTCAAGGAGCTGTCTCTTCCATTAACAGCCTCCCTAGAAAGAGGGGAAACAGAGTATAGACTAAAGAACCATGCAGGTGTTTTGAACTTGTAGAAAGACAAGAGTATCTGCTTGCTGCCACCTTCCTGTGTCCTTGATCCTCATGCCCCCAACGGAACTCAAGACCGTCCCAATTCACCCCACTCAGAATGAATTCAGCTCTGTGAGCTTCTCTAACTTTATGGTGAAAACCACATACCTGGGGAATATCTGTCTATTTGGTGCCTCCCACATTAGGCTCTAAGCTACTAGGGGACCCGAGGCAGGTCAGAGGTACCCCGTACCCTCCCAGGGCGATGGTAGAGCCAGGACTCAATCAGCATTGGAGAAAACTATTTTAATAGGAAAGCACGGAGGGAAGCAGGCAGGCAAGCCAAGCTGAGAATATTGGGTTTGAATATGATCACAGAGGATTACAATAATTAATTTTATTTTATCTAATAGTCTTACAGTTGGGGCTTCTGGAACCCAAGATGCAAATGTGTGCTCTTAGTGCAAACTGGAGCATGCCCAGAGTAATGGAGAAAAGTCTAGTCCCCTCACTTTTTCCAGAATCCTATTTCCCTTACCTGGGATCACCTATTTGTTTGCCAAAGATGGGCTAGGGAGTAAATTCCAATAGAGGAAGGAACTCTTGGCCTGAGTAAATGTGACCAGTGCCTCCTCTGTGCTAGATGGAATGAAGAGAGACGCTGGGCACTGGGTAGCAGCCCGCCAAGGAGCCCGGGGCTTCTGGGCAGCAGCCGCAGGAGACCTAAAGAGTGAATCTCGCCCCAGGGCAGTCCTTACCGCCATGGAAATCACTTCACCTGTATGATATTAGCTGGTACTGTCCTCAGGCTCCCAGATTTAATGAGATTCTTTAGGCATTGTTAATAAACAATGCTTGACCTTTTTAGCGTAGCAACACTGTATCATTTTATTTCATGAACTAGGCCCCTACACAACAGGCCATTTGGTATAGTTATTGTTCCATTTTCAAATGAGTGTAGTTCTAAAATAGAATTTGGTTTTGCGACTCTCACAGTATCCATTGAGGTCACCAGTGATACTGGTCACTGAATAGCCCAGATAGGAAGTGACCAGTGATTGTACCTGAACTTCTCAGCCACTCCTCATTATCTGAGTTCTTCTTCTGACTGTGGCCACTATCACAGCCACCATGTCTGGCACCTAAGGACACTGTAGTTTGTACCTCTATCTTGGCCTGGCTGTGAACGATTTCCTCTCCCTGTAACTCAAGCTAAATCAATATTGGAATTTATAGGAAAGAAAGAAGGCCTCGCATAACCCTCTTTTGTTGGGCTTTCCTGAAGGAGGGTAGATATTAGTCCATGGTATGTCTGGTTCTATTTTGCGTGTCAGTTCAATTTCTTTACCTGTGGCCCTAGACTAACATCTAGTGGCCGTGGTGTAATGATGATAGGCATCAGCACAGAGACTGAAGCTGCACACACAATTTAGTCTTTAAATATTTTCTGTCTCTGGGGTCAACTGGATACAATAGATGCCCTGTATCTCTCAGGATACACCCCTCAGGGACACATTAGTTATAGAACAAAGGTGATTGACATTTTCTGAGTCCAGTGAATAGCCTCGTCCTTTCAATCCAACTTATAAGCCCCTCCTACTTCAGGGATGCCTTTGGCCCAGAGGTGTCGCTTTCCCGCATCTTAAGGCTACAGTCTTAACGTATAAAATTACATGAAACATAAACAGTGACAGATAACCATTAGAGGAGAGTCATTCTTTTACATTGTAAAAATAGAGTTGGGAATTGTCACTTTTAAGAGGTAAGAGAAAGACATATGAACAGAATACCAAGAGTCTCTCATTTGTCTCTTAACATTAAATCTAAACCATAAAACCACAGACAAGAGACTCTTACATTTGGAGCCTCTTTTGTTTTCCTTTCTTTGTAAGAAGGGTATGGAGTGTGCAAAAAACATGCACTCAAAAAAAGGTATCATTTCACCACACTTTGGTCTCCTCAATGGTAAAAATAAAAACTCCAACTGCCTGATCTCTAAGTCTGTAACTAGTGACTAATTTTGATTCAGTGAGATTTCATGGGGCGAACATTTGGACAGTTTCCAATATGATACTTGCTTATGTGTGTATGTACGAAGCTCTGCTCTTCCATCTTCTTGGCTTTGAATTAAGAAATTCAGGAAGTTATCAAATGCTACATGCTACAATATGGACAAACCTTGAAAACATACTACTAGTGAAAGAAGCCAGCCACAAAAGGCCACATATTGTTTGCTCCCATTTATATGAAATGTCCAGAATGGTAAATCCATAGAGACAAAGAATTGATAGGTGGTTCCCTAGGGCTGGAGAGATTCAGGGGCAGGCAGAATGGAGGGTGACTGCTAATGGATATAGGGTTTCTTTCGAGGGGTAAGGAAAATGTACTAAACTTGCTTGTGGTCATGGTGGCACAACTCTGAATATACTGAAAACCATTGCCTTGTACACTTTACATGGGTGAATTTTATGGTATGTGAATTTTATCTCAATAAAGCTGTTACTTAAAGAAAAATCATAGGAAGGCTGGGCCATAATTGGTGGCCACCCCATAACCTCTCCTCCCTCTGGTCACCACCACCCAAGAAGGCGTGGACGCCCCACCATGGATGATGCCGGTGGGTGGCATCTGCGGGGTCTGCTGTCCTTCTTTCTTTTTCTTCCTTCCCTTCTTCTCCCTGCTCTTCTCCTGCCTTGGTCTCCTGCTCTTGCCTATTCCTTCTGTTTCCCCTCTTCTTTTTCCTTCTCTTCCTACTGATCCCACCAGCCAATGGGTTTTCCTTGACCCCAGGAAACTGAAAGGGAGGAAACAAGAGATAACAGTGAAAATTAATCATAACTATAATAATAAATTATTTGTACTATGATAAATTATTAAAGCTGTCCAGGACTTAATTTAATCTGCACAACATCCCCATTAAGGGGATAATTATCCACATTTTATAGGTGAAGAAACTAAGATTCAAGCAAGCAGAGTAACATACCCAAGCTTACCAAGGAGTAAAACCAGAATTCAAATCCAGGCCTGTCTGGCCTCAGAGCCTATTCTCCAAAGCATGAGAAGACCTTAAATATGAGTCTGGGCTTGGTTATTTATTGATGAATTATAATAGAAGTCATTTGACGGGGTTCAAAAGTGCAGTATCTACAATCTCATCTGTTGGTCTGATATTTATGGCCATTTATGGGTGATATCTGTGTGGCGCTTCCATTCTTTATGGTTTTCATTAGGACTCTAATCCTGTTTAGAAGTCTGTTTGTCATTTTTAACTCCTCTGTTTAATTTGGGGCAGCCCTAATCCTTCTACACTACAAGCTGGAGGGAGACAGATCCCGATGGCTCTTTTCTTCTCGCAGTTGCATGCAGCCGGGCGTGGGAGGGGGCGACAAGCATGGTGTGTGTGTGTCATGAGTGTATGTGACGTGAATATGTGTGTGAGCATGTGATGGGAGTACGTGTGAAGTGTGTTTGCTGTCAGTGTGTTGGTGTGGAATGTGAGTGGATGGTACGAATGTGTGTTTGTGCTCATGAGTGTGTTTGCATAAGAGTATGCGCTTGTGGAGTGAGTGGGTATGTGTGTGTCAGGGGGCTATCATTCACTGTATCCTTTTTTTTCAGAATCACACACATTCTTGAGTTGAGGCCTAACCATTGGTTTCCAAGGCACAGGGACCGTTCTCCCCTCCCCCGTCACGGCCTGCCAGGCTCTCTCCCCTAAGACAAGCTTGGAGTTGGAGGGGAGTCTTGAGTCCAGCCTCTCACTCATCAGGGACCTTGAACTCCTGCTTAGAGCTCCCCAGTAATGGAAATCTCCCCTCCTCCCCACGTTGTTGGTTTATAGAAGAATTCTTCCACTGGACTATTCTTTGTGAGGGAGGCCTAGAGTTGTTTTACTTTGTTTAATTCACATGTAAAAAGTCTACTCCCAAGGAACCAGTAAGAAAAGACATCTAAAAGCAACATCCTTTTTTGTGTCCTTTGCTGTCCCCAGAGCACACACCAAAGCTCATTCCCTCTGCTTTGGCTTGTGATGTTTTCCTGCCCAGGACACTATACTCTCCCCCTCCTCAAGTCCCACCTCCTCTGTGGAGCCTTCTCTGCTCTTCAACTCGCACTTGACGCCCACCTTCTCTGGACCCCCCCCCCCCAAAGGGCTTATAAGAGGTACAATGTTTAGTACCTAAAAATATTCTGTCTCTGGGTCATCTGGGTAAAATTCTGGTTGACGCACACTGCACATTTCAGCTACCTATTTCCCTAGAGAGTTTGGGCATCAGGGCCACCAGATATGATGGTTCAGGTTGTGTACTGTACAAAGGCATCTGGCTGAGGGCCAAGTGAGGCTGAAACCAGGTTTTCACTCATCTTACCAAGCCATGCACCTAGAGGGGGCACCTTTCCCAAATTGCACAAAAGGACTCTTATTGGCTGGAGGTGGCCAGGGAGCCTCAGAGAGTTCAGTCCTGTTGTCTCAAGGCCCCCAGTAGCAGCCAGAGGAGTGCTTATTGAGGGACACAGAGAGCGCTGCCTTCCTTCCCCACTCCTCGGCAGATGAACCTGGCCCCCACGGCCCTCCTTCAGAAGACCTTGACCCCTCTGAGTAATCCCACCACACTCCGGTCACCACTTAGCTCCACATGCCCTCATCTGACTCCAGCTTAATTTTCACTTCTCAGTATCTGCCTTTTAAGAGTCCTAAATCTTTTTTTCACATCTTTGTTATGTCCTTCCAACTAGTTACCAAGCTTTAGGAGGGTGGAGAGCATGCTTGCATTCCATTTGTTTTCGGCCACCCCTGTGACATCTGCCCAAGGACTCAGTCCCACTGGGGGCCAAGTTAGTGCTGTTGACACACTGAGCCACCAGCTGAAGGAGCAGAGAAACCAAAGTTCTGTGTTCAGAGCCATGAGTCAGGGCATCGACCCGTCTCCAGAAACACCAGCTCAGCCGGGCATCTCAGGGGACAGAACCCATCTACTCAGCCTCCCTCCCGCTCTGGTCCTAGTTACCTGCAAAAGGTTCCTAAGGATTAGAAAGTTCTGGACAAACTCAGCCTATCTCCTGGTTTCTCTCTAGGGTGACACAAAGTACTGGACAGGAAAATGAAGAAGTGGCCCCAGCCCTTCACCAGATTAACCTTTAATTATCACTTAGTGAATCATCGATTAGGTTTCTGATGGGCAGTGGCTCGGCAAGGACTAAAGCTGTACCGCTTCAGATGCATGTTTGGTTTGGATGAGGGACAGGCCCGCATGGAGGCAGAGCATCCCAGGAAATGGCCTTTTGCTGGGTCTATGGCGTGGTTTGGTTGTGCCTCTGCAGAAAAATGTGTGAGGCGTGTCTGGCCTGCAACAGTGGGAAAAGTTGCCTTTTCTTCCTCAAGACCTCCAACCCCGGGTCCCTGGCTGACCCCCTCCGCTTCCATCTCCACCTTTCAGCATTGGTACACTCTCAACCCACCCTCACACTCCAAAATAAAGCATTCAGGAAGTCACTAAATAGCAGTATTGATGCGCCATCCCCGCATGCCCTGAAATGATAATGCATCACCCGTGGTGCGTAGCCAGACGGAGCCAGATTACGCTCAGGTGGTTAAAAGTCCAGGTCTAATTAGAGTTCCAGGGAATCAAGCCATTGTATTATTAATGATCTTCCTCCAATGTTCTGATTAAAACAGTAATTTTAATAAGCACAGCTCAATGCTGAGTGTTCACTGAGCACCTAATTACATCAGTTATAACTCCAAAATTACTTAAAATTCCCTTTTTCCACCAGACCCTGCATGCACCAAATAAAATAGAGACTCAGACAACTCGGTGATTACTTGCTGTAATTAATTTCTTAAGCACCTGTTGTTGTTTTTCTAAAAAAAGGGAAAGAATCTTTTGTCTCTCTTCCGTCTCCCTACCTCCCCCTCCACCCCTTTGTATCCCCAGAGGCTCTGTGGCATTGGTTCCATTAGGGCTGCCACTGAAGGAGGCCACGAACAGAAAGAAGTGAGGAAGGTAAAGATTTGAACAGTCCCTGCCACCACCCTTCAGGCAAGGGGAGGCTGCAAAGCTCCAATCTGCACTGATGGCTCAGACAGGGCTGGGCACTAGGGGTGGGGAGGCGGGAGCACCCAAAGGGCTTCTAACCAAGATCCCGTTCCTCACCACATCCCTGTCTTCCTTAGACCAGCTTCGGATGCCTTATTTAATGATCGCACTTGCATCTCCAGGATGGCAGAGGCAAACGGGTTGAGAGCCTTCCCATTGTGGCTGTCCACAAATTCTTCTGACCCGTGAGCCACTTGAGTTAAAAAAGAGACCTCAAAAAAATAATAAAATAAAATTCAAAAAAAAAAAGAGGCAGGCAGAGAAAAAAAAAAAAAAAGAGACCTCACACCAGTTCACTCTGTTCGAGGACACCAGAATTTCAGAAAGAATGGTCTGCTGAGTCATCTGAGAGTTGAGGTGCAGAGTTTTCTTTAAAAAAAAAAAAAATCATAAGTTATCCATAAGTTATCAGTCTATCCCCGGAAATAACACCAATAATTCCCCTGCGTTTGTGCGATAAACTTGATCCTGAACAATGCACGGCTGTGGCTCTCACTTCACATGACCCTCGTGACAACAAATGAGTTAGGAAGGGCAGTTGTTAGCATTCGCACGCCCAATCAGTGTGCCGAGATAGAATCAAATCGCAGCTTTATTCTGTCTCCCACCATCGCTTTACCTACGTCTGGGGCAGGCTGCATAGCTCGTCAGCTCACTTGTGGATAATAAAAAGTCCTTCATGTCTCAAGCACAGCCTCCATTCAGAAGCATAATGCCCAGTTCCATACCAGGAGAAAAACTCTGGCCTTGACGGATGCCCAGATCTTTCTCTCCCCGACCCCCAGCCTGGGCCTGCTGCACACTCCCCACTTGCAGGGATGGGAGGTGGGGAGGCGTGTTTCTTCTCTTTCTGTCACCTATCTTCCCACCCTCGAGCTGTTGTTACCCCTTTAGAAGAGGAGCAGAGGAAGGGTCAGGGAGGTCCTTCTCTCTTAAACTGGAATTGTCGCAAGACAGCCTCATGCTCTCCGAGCAGGCTGGCGTTTCTGGCTCTTTCGGGGCTGAGTCCTCCCTGGGCCTGTGGGCACCTCTCTGCCAAGCTGCTTTGGCTGCTGCTCCCATCAGGCGGGCAGTACTTCCTCTTGTCCTGCCACTCTCCCCTCTGCCTCCATCAGCCAGCAGTTCCCTTCACGTGAAGATGCTCACACTAGTGACGTAGCCCCACCTCCAGGGGTCCTCTTGGACAAGTAGTAAAATGCTGCCAGGCCGGCTCTCCTTCCTGAGGTGTCCACATCTAGATCTGATGCAAGGAAGCCCTTGCACATCCTCGGCCTGCCACCATCCCCGGGGAGCTCAGTGACCTCCCACGGTCCTGCCTTCACCCTGTCTCCTAAGAGCTCGCCACCTTACCCTCTGGATTTCCTGCCTCCTGGCTTTTCCTGTCCACTCTGACCCCTACAGTCCAGAGGATGCATCAAGCTTTCTAAGTGGTCCTACTGAAGGGTGGCTAGGTCACAGCATCCCAAGGTCCTCCTCCAAACATCTCACAGAATCCTTTCATCATTCCTTCGACCCTTTCATTGCCTTGATCTGGGTCAGGGGATACAGAATAAAGGGTAGAAGAATCATGAACTTGGATCTTAAGAATCTAGTCTGAAATCTTGCACTGTACTTTAGCAGGCTGCATTCATTGTATCTCGGTGCCTTGGTGGATGCTTTAATTTTGACATCCGCTAATATTTACAGATGTGGAAAGTGAAGCTCAGAGAGGTTAGATGGCTTACCCAGCACAGCTGAGAACCTAGTGTGGCTGAGCCAAGTTCTTCTGACAGTAACAGCCGTGTCCTTTCCGTGACACCGTGCACCTCTGCTGGGTTAGAAACGTTGTCTATTTAAACAAACCACAAAAAGCCTTCACATCACCTAATGGATCCCAGCAGAATGCCAGCAGGCTCAGCCACACCTAGAGAGTCTTTGCATAGTTCTTAGTACATTTACTTAAGGAGCTTAAAATAAAACCTGAATCACTGAGTAAGTGTGATTAGCTTCTCAGCAGGTATTTATAGATGTATTTTATGTAGGAAACTGGAGTTGGAACATACAGGGATATCCCATATGAAGAAATAAAAAGCAGAGCCCTGTGAATAACCTAAAAAGAGAGAGACCTCAGAAGAGCTTAAAAAGTATGTCTGCGTCTTGCCAGTTGGGCAGGGGGTCAGAGTCTAGATTCAGAGAGAAGGGTCACAGAGGTTGATGGAAGAAGGCTGTGTGGAGCAGTCATTGGCACGTGTAGGGGAGGGAAGGACATTCTGATTAGCAGGAATGCATGAGCGAAAAAAGTTAAGGAGGCAAGACCACGCAGAGCAGGAGAGGAGGCCAGCCTGCCAGGGGTGGGATTCGTGCTGACAGAAGAGTCCAGAGTGGGAAGTTCAGCCTGGGTGGAGAGTAGAGGTAAAAGACTGAAACATTGGGCTGGGGTATTTGGATTATAAACTTTATCCAAGAAGCATTTTTTTCATGTTGTTTTGACTTTTGTTTTTTGTAGGGGAAGGTATTGGTTTTTGATTGTTTTTTAGCTGAGGCCATCATTACAAAACACTGCCTCTGGGAAGCCTTCCTTGATTTGCCCTTCTTCTTTGCTTTTGTAGTTTTACCACATCTTGGTCATAGTGCTGTTTCGTTATGATCTGGGGGTCCATCTGTCTTCTTGACAACACTATGAGTACTTCAGGCTCAGGGCCATGTCTGTTCATCTTGGAACTTCATGCCTACACAGAATACATAGCCAGTCCCTAATATATTAATAATAACTGACAGCTATATCTCAGGCACTGGGCTAAGTGTTTTCTAACCCATGTCACCCATTATGCCTAAGAGGCAATTTAGTGAGGAGTTCTGCAGCCAGCCTGCCTAGGTTTGAATCCCAGCTCTACAATGTACTGGCTATAAGACTATCAACAAATTCACTAAGATTCTCTGTGCCTCCGTTTCTTCCTCATCTGCAGATAGCAAGTCTTATAGAAGTATGTGCTATAATTATCACCATTTTGCAAATCAACAAATGGGGCTCAGAGCTGAGTAACGTGCCAAAGGTCACGCAGCTAATAAGCAAAGGGGCTGGGATTTGGACCCAGGCAGCTTGATTCTAGGGCCCATGTCCTCAACGACTACACCTTTTTGAAGAAAAGAAAAAATGAGGGTGTGCAGAACACATGTAGTGTGGAAAGAAGAAGAGGGAGACCAATGGGCCATCAGCCACCCGCCCACTGTGAGGATGGGGGCCTGCAGCTGGGGCCAGTGGAGGGAGGCAGCAGGCATGCCATGGCGGGGACAGACCTAGGACACATCATGAGAGAAGAAATGCAAAACTGCTCCTTTTCCTCCTTTCTCTTCTGTTTCCACCACCCTGGCCCTCCATGACTTACCCCCGAATCACTTTTCTGACCAGCCATCTCGTCCTGATACACGCCCATTCCTGGGCTTCTTCCTGTACCTTCTCATGTTTGTTCTCCGTTCATGCTTTTCTCTCCTCACAGAATGCCCTTCCTCCATTCCTGCCTCTCAAAATATCACCAAGTTTTCAAGGCCTGCTACACATGATGACACCTTCCTGGTCCCTTCAGCCCGAAGTGATCATTCCCCATTGAAACTCTTATGTGACATCTTTCACTTTCTAGCTTCCCCACCAGAGGGGATGCTTCTGGAGGGCACTGGAGGGCCATGACTAACTCGGATTTGCTATACCACAGCACAGGACATGATACCTGGTCTGTTGAATAAATGAGTAGACGAATGAAGGAAGGATCCGTAGCCAGATGGACTAATGCGTGAGTAAATGAATGAATAGACAAATGAACAAATTATAAGTACCAAGTGTATTTCCACCACATGCAGGTCCACCCAGTTATAAAGCAAGTCTACATGAATGTAGGTGCCTGAGACCAGGCCAATCAACCGGTACTGACTAGTCCCCAGGGGGCAGAGCACTGTGGCTCTGTAGTCATCGCTGCCTCAGTGGAATGGTCTTTATTCAATTGGCCAGTCTCTACCAGTTCCCAAAGCAGCACCGAGGCCCAGGATTCAGCAAAGCATGGGAGCCCCCCTGGCTCATACCACCTTGCCAAGGTAAAATGAACGAATGGCATGAATGAATAAGTGAGCTCTATACAGAAAGGAAATTTAAAAATTTTAATATAAGTGTAGGAGACTTTTTTCCTTAGGCAGAGATTTAACTTACACTCGTATCCTCCACCTCTCTCTCTGTCTCTTACACACACATGCACACTAGTCCACTCACCTGTTAACATGTCCCAGGAAGCTGTGAGTGACAAGAAACTGCTCTGTCCTTCCCTGGGGAGCTAGTCACTTAGCATACTAAGAAAAATCAGAGAGAGTATTTTCAGATTTGATGTGTCAGGGAGGACAAGATGGCCTCATCTCAGATGGTTAGAAAGACAAGTTGAGAAATGATGGAGAAGATGCACGCCATGGGTCCACTGGAGACCAATATTCATAGCACGAGGGTCCAATGGCTTCCTGTCTACTCAGAACTGTAAGATAGCTTAGGCAGAGAGGGGGAGGCCCGTCTCAGATCCAGCACCTGTGGGTAGAGCTTTCTTATGTGCACAGCTGTTGACAGGGGTGGACAGAAGAGGGGCCAGGGCACTTGGGCTTTTGACCAGACCCCAGTCCAGCTTTCACCATCTGGTAGGATTTTGCTCTCCCTACATCAAGATGACCTGGGAACTTCAACCTGGGGTCCCTTCAATACCCCAGAATTCCACAGAAGGTATCAAGGATGGAAAATCAGCACACAAGGAGTCCCCAAGGCCTTACCAGCTCCCATCAATAACCCTGAGTGGCAACATCAGAGGCGGAAGTGCAGCTGGGCACTGGGAGGCAGGAACTGGAGCCTGGTGTGGAGGCGATGCCAGGAACTCTGCTAAAGGGAGCTCGTTAGGGCCCCCTTGAGGAGCAGTGGAGTCCTGAAGGCCCCACTTTCCCTCTTAGAGGACTCCGTGAGTCCTCTTCTCAAACAACACTGAAGGTAGCCCCATCCCCTACCCAGGCAACAGCAAAGGCATTCTTACCCCGGATCTCCGACCAGCCTCTTCTTGGGCTCTGATGATTCCCTCCCCAAACCTCACCTTCTAAAGTTTATGAGCCGTACATGCTTCAGAGAGAGTTTGGGATTAACGGGAGGGCCACACCCTCTCGTCTGGCTCTCCTGGTGGCTGGAAGGCAGGAGAGCCAGAATTTGAAGGGGTGGGGCCCAGAAACCGGGACATATTAGGCAGATGCCAGCTCTCAGATAAATCAAGCTCCATGTGGTAAGGCTACCCTTGGGCTCTCTGCATCCAGGGGCCCCACTGGAAAAGTCTGGAGGAATAGAAGTGTGAATGAACGAATGGGAATGGACAGGTGAAGGGGCACCCTGCTTCATTACTCCATCCCCTTGCCATCATCACTTTTCCCCTCTGGGGCAGACAAGTTGATGTTGGCCCTGTAGGGAGCTTTGTGGGCCCTGGCTAATCCCAGACATCTGGTTTCCAGGTGAGAGATCAGATTTAGCTATTTCATAGACCCTGTATTTCCCAAATCCTCTCATCCCCTATTTCCTACCCCACCTGCTTTCCCTAACTGAATAAATCCATGGTTGTCATGGAGACAGCATAGTATCAGCCTCTCTGCTTCTTTGTAGAGCCTTCCAAAAAACAGCACTAGAGAGGGCCCTTTCTGGCACAGGAGTCCTGTCTGAGAAAGTATGGTACGGTATTTGGAATATCTGCTTTGCCCATTCACTTTCTTCCCTCTTTGTA
This sequence comes from Balaenoptera ricei, assembly GCF_028023285.1. Taxonomy (NCBI): domain Eukaryota; kingdom Metazoa; phylum Chordata; class Mammalia; order Artiodactyla; family Balaenopteridae; genus Balaenoptera; species Balaenoptera ricei. The sequence goes on from NC_082639.1 coordinate 156,535,612, forward strand.
CTTCTTCCTTGCCCGAGTTCCACCTTCTTCCTTAGGAGACTAAGCTCAATTTGACTTTTTCCAGCCAAGGATCCTGAATTTCAGTGTTCTTCAGCCTCCAGTGGGGATTATGTCATGAATAAGGACAACAGTTTGAGTGGCTGTGTAGACCTAATTCTCCCCATATGATAGATAGAACAGCAGTCTCAGCCCAAAGAGGCGAGGTGGCTTACTCAAGGTCAGCCTGCACAGGAGTGCAGAGTCTGGATGAGGGCCCTCTGCAGCTTCCCGCGCAAACACTGCCACCTTCAGTGGGTCTGCACAGAGAGATCGAGCATGATAACTACCACTATTAAGCACCAACTGCGTGCAAGCCTCTTTGTGTACAGATGTCACTTAAACCTCAAAACAACCCGGTGAAGTTAATATCATTATTTGTCAGCATTTCACAGAGGAGGAAACTGAGGTGCAAGAAGGACAATAAGGACCATTTATTAATGTCATACAGTCGATAATTATAGCAGCTGGATTTGAAACTGAGGACTGTCTCCTTCAAAGTCCAGCTTCTTAACGAGGACAAAGTAAATATGGCCTCTACCAAAAGGGTACAGGAGGAGCCATCATTACCCAAGTGCTCATCAATAGGATGAACTCCACTCTTTGGGGCCAGAAATTTCTTTCCCCATCATCCTTTCCCCTTTGACTCCTGCATGACCTTCTGCTGGGTTTTATGAATGAGAAGGAAAAAATATCACTGAAAAGTTCAACCAATTTTGGCTCCCACTCTCCGAGTGATAGATAGCTTTAATCACTCCAAATTACTCAGCCACTCCACTCTTCTCCCCCAAGTCATTAAAAATAGATTTTCTCTTTGAACCTCACTCTGCCCTCGGGTCTCCAGATAGTCAGAAGTTCTTAGGAGACGGCCCCAGGGTCAGCTTTTGGTCAGAAGGTTGCACGTTGCTTTGGTTGCAATCACAGGCTCCAGAACCTCCAGCTGGTTTTCTGGGGGCGGGGCGGGGCGGGGCGGGGCGGGGGTTGGGGGGAGGTTGGTGTCTCCTTCTTCTTAATGATATTGATCATGTGACTTTCACAGCTCAGAGGATGGGCAGCGGGCTGGGTTGGTGTTTACTTTATGAGGATTTAAGGTGATCTCACACATGACTATTGATTTTTAAAGAACTGGACCTAACCCTGGGAACAAACAATACTGAGTTCTTCACATTAATTACTGGGAAGTTGATTCGTAGGGAAAACTGAAGCTGAAAATAGAAGCTCAGAGGTGCCCTGGTCCCTGATGAACAGGCAGGACAGGTGAGACGGGTATTGCTGTCTCCATTTTAAAAATAAAGAAGGGAGGCTTGAAGAGGTTAAGCAGCTTGCCCAAGGCCTCACAGCGAACAGCTAGCAAGACCAGGACAGGAGGCCCCTGGCACCTCCACTGCCCCCACTCTGTGCCTACTGAGGGCCCTGACATTCCGAGCAGGCTCAGGATGGAGACTGTGGAACCCATTCAGAGTCATGTCCATTACTCTTATGGTCCTGGCAGGTTTTAAAAAAATCTAGCAGGGCATCCTCACCCCCACCAACCCATCTCCTCCCTCACCCTCTCACATCACCCCTTGTGTTGTCTGGCTCCAGATGCACCAGCTGAATCGCTGTCAGCAACCAGAGAAAAGTGAGCAAGAGGCAGGCAGTGGTCAGGTGAGGGAGCGTAATTACAGCGGCTGGGCCCTGACGTCCAGGAGAAAGAAAGGGGACCCTGACAGCCCCCCTTGGGGGCAGCCCCAGGAGAGGGGCCTTTCCTTACTGCTGCCTGTGCCTCCACCGCACCACCTCAACCTGGGAGTCGGATGAACCTGGACTCCAGTTCTGTTTCCGCCACCTACAAGGCATGCAACTTGGGCAGTTTGTTTAACCCAAGACTCAGTTTTCTAATAAATAAGGTGGGCCTAATCCCTCGCCTGCAAGGCTGATGTAAGGATTAGGTGAGGTGACATAGGGAAAGTGCCTGGCGTGCAGTAGGTGCAGGATAAACGGCCACTATCATTATCGTTCCTGCTGCTTCATTCCCTTGAACAAGCTCAGTCAACTGCCCGGCTCAGAGGAAGGTGGTGCCAGGCAGGAGGCCTCAGTCCCCATCGCTTCTCCGCCCATCCCTGGGGAGCAGATCCAAGGAGGCGATCTCACTTCTGCCCCCAAGCACATCCAGCGGGGGAGAATTAGATTAAGATGCTGTTTCAGGCATCCAGTTGACAGTCAGCTCTTTGCCTGTAAAGCATAGGAGAGAGGATGCAGGTATTATTCTGTGGAGTCTTGCTGACTCAAAGGGGCCATAGTCTGAGGCATGTCAGGAGCCAGGGGAGCCTGGCCTGTTCCCGGAGGGTCCACTTTGGCTTGGGTGCCTGAGAGAAACTGACCAGGGCTGGGGCCTTGGCCTGGCCTCCCTGACCGTCTGCCCACGTTCCTCTCCCTGTGAGGACTGTGAACCCTGGCCCCATCGGGTGTACAGGGAAGGCAGAACCCTAAGCTCTCAGACCTCCCAGTGCTGGTTGTACCTGTTCGCCACGGGGCTGACAAGATTCGGGGTAAGCGGTGAAGAGAGACTCCTCCCACCACCCATGGGAACAGGTAACAACTGCTGGGCGCTGGCCAGCTCCTAGGAGCAGTGGAGTCAGAGAAACCAAAGCCTCACCTGCCCTCTGGTTGCTTCCCGCCTCCTGAATCCTGCTCTGGTCCCAGCTCCATCTCCTGGGACTGACCCCTGAACCCCCTGTCCCTCCTTTCCTCAGAAAGATCCCTTATGACATGTCACCACCACGGGCCACAGAGGACACACTGCAGCTGGCCACCTCCGCTCACTGTGAGATAGAGCCCAGGGTTAAGCCAGCCCTTTGGGTGCCTCTATTTCCTGGTGGAACAAATGGATCCCTAACCTCCCTTCCTCCCCAGGGAGCTGTGCAGATCAAATGAGACAAGGGGTGTGAGAGCACTGAGAAAGTGCTAAACCCTCTCTGGGCATCGGCATCTGTTGCGATTGTGCCGTGGAGCTCATCCCGCACACCAGCCCTGGTGGGGCTTCCCGTCAGTCTGCCCTCAGCTGTGAATGCAAATGAGCATCAGATTGCTTCTTGAAAACAGATCTGGTTTGGGAAAAAGAGGAGAAATTGGGTCTGAGACCCTACAAACTCCAAGGGGAGAGAGGTTGGGCTGGCAGGGAGGGACCACCAAGAGAAGATACAAAGGAAAGGAGAGAGGTGTGGGGAGCCAGTTGCGTTTCAGCTGCCGTGCACTTTGCTCCGGGCCCTGGAGACCAGGAGGCTGTAGCTCAGGCCAACTGCATGCTTCCACCCAGGCTGCATCACTTCCCACCCCCTACCACCTGGCTCTCAGCCACTAAGAAGGCCACTGTTTCTTTCCTTGTGTCAGGAGGCAGGGGACACATGTGGGGACAGGTGTACCATCTGGCAGGGGGGAGCAGATTCCAGAGAAGCAGGGGACTAAATGCTCTGTCCCCAAGGGGCCCTACCAGCCTGGGGAACAGCTTTCCCTTATTCCTTCCCTCTCTCCCTCTCTCTCGTGCATGACTGCAAAGGAATCCTTCAGCCTCTAGAACAGAGTGCCCATGCCAAAGCTCCCTGAGGAGAACCTCCAAGCTCTGTCCTTTGAGCCACGACTGTCCCTTGATTATACCTCTATTGCAGCATCTATTCTGCCGTATTAAGACGATCCTGTTTCCTTTGTCCTCAACCAAACCATGGGCCCCAGGAGGGCAGAGAATGTCGCCCAATGCCTAATGGAGAGCTTAACACAACATAAATGCTCTGTAAATACTGAAGGACCGCGTGGCACCCAGGCACAGCCCATGGTCAGAATCCTCTGTGTTGTTCTGCTTTCAACTCAGCTGTTTCTCCGATAGATGCCCCCAGATTCTCAGAACCAAGGTGGCTCCTTTTAGGCATCCACACAGGGTGGCAGAGATACAACCTTGATTCTCTTTCCCCAGGTTTACGCACCAAAGGGCTCCTGTCCCTCGGTCCACCATTGGGGAACTCTTCTCTGAAGAGTGATGGGTTTGCACCTGATGGTAGTAACTCTCCAGGCTGATAGTAACTACCAGGGTCACAGAGGCCCCCTGGGCCTCACCCTGGGTGGTCCAAGCCCTATGGGTATGCCCTGTCCTTCAACGTCTTCAGGAAGGAGGATGGTTCCAGCAGTTCCCTTGGTGATTCGTCCCCACAGCCGATGATAATCTGATATCACATCCCTTGCTGTGCGGGGCGCTGCACCCCGTGGGCTGACCAGTGTGCTTAGAGGGGAGGGAGTTGGGTTGGGGAGAGAACCACTCCGAACTCTGCACCCCTGCTGAGCCCTTCCCACGTACGTCAACCCCACAGACTGAGGCCAAGGGGGGCACTGGAGACGTGAGGCCCCGGGGTCAGAGGAGACAAGAACACAGTATGAGTCACCTTTCATGAACAGTGTTTCTTCAGTAAATGACTTCATCGGACAGTTATATTCATTAGAGGTATAATTACAAGACATAAGATCAAGCGGAGAAGAATGCCAAGCGTGCGGGGGGAATCCAGTGCGAAGCGGTCCCCTGGTCCTGGGGAGAAGGCAGTGGAGGCGGGCGGGAGAAGGGCATCCTCTGTCGGAGGCTCTTCACCACCACACTCCTTTGCCGACGCAGCCACCCTCAGATCCCAGCGCTCGGAGCAGAGGGGGTGGGGAGCCTCAGGCATAAATAAAGTGCAATCATAATAAACAAACACTAATTAAAGTGTCACTGAGTGTCCCATTAAACTCTGAGTCAGCCCTGACAAAGCTGCCTGACACGGTGGACACTCTCCAGGAGAAGCTCCCTTGCCTTCTCCAGCTTCCCGGGACAATGCCCATCCCCTCCCCATCCTCCCCAACACACCAGGTCCTAGGGCAAGTGCCTGCCTTCGCCTGGTGCAGAGTGAAGTGGCCCCTGACCCCAGAAGTTTGCACTTTCAGGGCCTCCATAGACTCAGAGATATTAGAACCAATTTCTCCCTGGCTATAACGCAGTCCCCAGGCTAACCTCCATCTCTCCTCCCCCTGAGTCAGTCTAGTTCCTTCCACTAGTTCCTTTCGTAGTCCCTAGGCAGAGTTTGATTCTATTTCTTCATGGCCCCAGGGCCTGACACTTAAAGAGATTCCCCAAGACGTGAGGTCACATTTACCAGTGGTTCTCATAAGAATCACCTGGAGAGCTTGTTAGAACCATTTCTCAGGCCCCGCCCCATCCCAGAGGTTCTAACCCAGTGGACTCTGGATTTTTATGCCCCTTAAGCTCACAGGTAATGCCAAGGATGTTGGTTTGAGAACTCCGGCCACCTCTTCATGGAGGACATTCTTTTGGCCAAGGAGTGACAGGCTGGATGGCTTACAGACGTCATGTATTCCAGCTCTGTGGCCTTCTCGGTCCTTCCCAAGTTAACCCAAAACTGCCTTTCTAGATTTATACCCATCACTCCTCACCCTCATGCAACGTTTTCTGAAGAAACTCTGCTTTCCTATGTTTGCTCATGTGGTTCTTTCCACCTGGGACGCTTTTCATCTGTGTAAATATTAATCACCCTTGAAGACGCAGACCCAGGCCACATCCCTTACAAAGCCTTCCTGGGACTCCCATCTAGAGCAGTGCTCTCCCGTGATAACAAAGCGCCATCCACACAGCTACGCATGGAATTTTAACTTTTCCAGCAGCCATATTTTAAAAAGTAAGAAGAGACAGTTGAAATTCATAGTAGATTTTATTTAACTCAATATTTACTAAATTTTTATCTTTTCAACATGTGTCAATAAAAAATTATTACTGTGCTATTTTACATTCTTGTTTCCCGTGCTCAACCGTCAACATCCGGTGTCCTTAGAGCACATCTCTAAGGAATAGAATTCTAACTAACCCCACTCCAGATGCTGGTGACCACACGGGCCCACACATTGGATGGCGCAGACGTAGAAGTAGTATTTTCTTTGCTCTGAATTCCCTCAGCCCTCTTTCAATACCTCTCTTATAACACACATCACTTTTCTTGTTTTTATTGCTAGTCTGTTTGCAACTTGAAGGTGATGGCTGTGTTTTAATGCTGCTGTTGATCTTATTCCCCTAAAGTGCCCAGCACTGGCCTTTCTGTAGGACATGATCTATGAATATGGGTTGATGAATGAATACAGAGACACATGTTTATGGGAAAGACAGAGCACCCATGGAGACACCTGACTTTGAGGGCCTCCCTCCAGTCCCTGTGGCATTTCTTTCCTCTGGTTTGCATATGGCTATTAGATCTTTGAGAAGAGAATAATTCAGATTTTAGGAACCACCCCCCTTATAAGTTTCCTGTTTCACTTTGCTCTTCAACTCAGTGTATTAAAAAAAAAATTCCCACCAGGAGGGCCCAGGAAACAGGAAAAATAGTTGTGCTGTTGGTTTCACGTTTGGAGAAGAAAAGGCTTCTCACTATCTCTGCGGCACTTGGCGTGAAAGTGGGCTTTGTTGCTGGAGACACTGCTCCCATTCAGGGCCCCCTTCCCCAGCTGCTGAGAGCCGGGCTGTGTTTTGACAGACGGGCCGAATGCAATGCAGACAGTTGTTTTAATTTCCAGCCAGATGCAGACATCACTCACATGGAGCCCGAAACCCAGGAAAGGGAGGCCGGGCACTGGGCTGCAGCTCTCAGGCCTCCGAGGGCGGGTTGGAGGGGGCTGGCGGAAGCCCCCCAGGTGGCTAGGGTCACAGATATCCTGAAGGGCTGAGAGTCCCAGGCCCGGGAGAGGCATGCTGGGAGAGCGTCTGGCAGACACCTGCCGGAAAGGTGCTTCTGGTAGGAATCACAGGACGTGAGTCAGGGGTCAACGGTTGCTCCTTAATGCGGGGTGCTATCAGTGGCTAGTGGCGTGGCTGGATCTTTGAACTGTCCAAGTCATTCAGGACAGAAATGAACAGTCTCAGGAAGGAGTTAGGCAAACTGTGGGAAACAGAATCCTAAGTGTCAGAGTTAGAAGGACTAGGGCAGCCTTCCTCTGGGGGCAGAAATACCTTCCACAGCCTCCCAGACACGTGTCACCTTGACTGTGCTTACACATCCCACGGAAGGGAGTCCCTGCTGGAAGCCAGGTCTGTTGCACTGTTGGACAGCCTTGACTTTCTTCTGTCGAGCTTTCCTGGAACTTTTCTCCCATGAGTCTTATTGCAGCCACACTGCCACCCTTCAAACAGTGGCAGATAGCTTCCACGGCCACCTTGACATTCATCTTCTTTGACCTAAATAAACATATAGGTCTATCAGCTGTACCTCAGATGCCACACCTGGGTCCCACCCCATCGTGACCACCCTCTGGACAGTTTCTCTGGTTGAGCAACCCTCCTCTTAGAGCAGGTTGCAAAGACCTGAGCTGGGAACTCAGGTCATCTCCATCCTGACACCATGTCCATTAATGCAACCCATGATCGAATTAGCCCCTTTAGCTATGACATCACCCTGTCAGGTCATATTGGACATAGAGTCAATTCAACCCCCGGACCTATTCCGCATGAACTATTTCAAATCAGCTACTCCCCCAACCTCCATTTAGAATATCAATTTTTTCCCTGAATTGCAACATTTTATATTTGTGTTTTCTGCATTTTGTATTTTTATTATTAAAGGGAAGTTAGGGATGCTTAAAGCTGATCACGTCACTCAGAGAAAAGCTTTGTAATTCAAAATATTAAGTGTTTATGATGTGGGGAGAATGAGTGGGTGTGGGGGGCACCCAACAGAGAGAAGGAAGTCTCCTGGGGCTGGTGCCCAAGACCTTTCGTTGTCTGGCCCCTGGTTACATGCCACCAGCCTCGTCTCTCAGCCCGCCCATCCAGTATACACTCCACACTTGAGTTAGGCTGAACTTAGCCATGATTACTTTTGTTTGTGATAATCTCTCAGCTAGGAATGCCCTTCCAGGCATCTGCATTGGGCCCACTGTTACCCTGATTCACCCTTACTCGACTGGTCCCTTCCTCCAGACAGGCTGACCCCTTCCTCCAGACAGGTTGTGCTGGACGGCCCTCCTTTAAGCTGCCAAGGCCCCCAGGGCACATACCTATTGCCTGCAATGGATGTTGAGCACAATGTAGAGCAGGTCTCGGTTTGTAATTATCAACCGCTACTGGGCTGCGTGCTCTTCCGGGGGGCAGGATCTGTGCCCTGTTCGCTGCTGTTTCTCTATCACGCGGCACCGGAGCCTCTCATAGTGACATCTGGTAAACAGTTGCCGGTGAGCAGTGTTCGACTCCATCCCGAGCCTCTCAGGAGCGTGCTGTGAAGGCATCTCCATCACAGCCTTTGTCCCCCTGCTAGAGGCAGACCACTGTGCCGCTGGACCACAGGTTGTGTTTCCACTTGGGTTCACACATCCAGTAGGTGGGGGCCCTCTCTGCCCTAACAAATGAGATCCCATTCCCAGCCCAGCAGCCTCCAGCCCCAGCCAGCAACAGATACCTAAGACATACCAAATGCAAGACTTCAATCTTCTGACCCTTTGCCTGGCCTTAATGTCACACCCGCTGAGCAGGTAAGGGTGAGTAATGACCAAACAGGCCCGGCTCGTGTCCCCGCAGGGCCCCACCTGGAAGCCAGGAGGAGGCCACATCCTCTAGGGGGCAGGGGCTTGATCTGTACATTCCCACTTTCCCCAGCAAGACAGGCAGCTCATCTCTGTTCCCATTTAGCCAGACTTTTCAAAGGATGGAAGATTTACTAGAGAAACTGAATGCAGGCATCAGAGAATGGGATAATTGGATCCAGGTGGTATGTTTGGTTGGCTGTAAAAAGACCATGCCATTAGATGAATATTATTTGATAGGAAAAGTTTCTCCTTCTCTCCCTTTTTAAATGTTTTCTGTGCAGGCAGGATGTCTCAGCCCAAGCCCAGCTGAAAGCTCTTCAGAGACGAGTTGGTGGCACTCAATAGCCTTTCAACAGAGTTAACCGTTTTCAGCCTTTGCCAGGAGCAGGCCCAGCTCTCCGGAGGACTTTAGTGCAGGCAAAGAGAAACTGGAGGATTTGCTTCCACCTCCAGCAAAGGCAAGAAGCCTGAGGCCTATTAGCTGTACCTGCCTCGTGCGGGGCAAACAGATGAGAACACTGAGGCCGCCGATTCACACCCCCCCCCCCCATTGTCACCTCTTAGGGGTGGTGGCAGTGCAAGTGTGGTTAGGTGCAGTTGAGTCTGAACACACCTCTGCGAGGCATCACTCCCCGATCTAACCTGCTCTCTTTTCCCTCTCGGCCAGATCACCAGGGTCCCTGTGGAATCCTGTGAACAGTACACGACTTGTGGGGAGTGCCTGAGCTCGGGGGACCCTCACTGCGGCTGGTGTGCCCTGCACAACATGTAAGTTTGGCACATTCTGGAAAAAAGCCTGGAATGCAGAAAACCAGGTACTTTCCTGGGAGTGTTGATGAGGGATGTGACATCAGTTCGTAGGGAGAGAGGAATTTCCCTCTTCTGAGCAGTAATTCTAATCATGGTTGGAGTGCTGAGAACAGGAAGAGGAAAAGAGGCCATGGGTGGGCCTTCTTTTCAAGTGCAGTGCCTCTGCCTCTCTGTTTTTCATTTCACCTCCAAAATCTGATCCCCCACCCCCTTCCCCCCACCCCCCGGCCAGCTGCTCTGAAGTCTGTACCTTTTCTACAGGGAAGGGTAGTGGTGTTGGAAGAGCTCACAAGGGAAGTTGTAGAATCTCCTCCTCAGTGTAGCCTGAACGAGGTGCCTCCTTCCTGGAGTTTGCACTAGAGTTGGGAAGCTTGGACTCCAGTTAGCTGCTGTGTGACCCAGGATGGTCCACTGACAACTGTGGGCCTCCATTTCCCCATTGCTAAATAGGGGTCATGCCTACCTCGCAGGTGAACTGTGAGGGTTAAATGAAATAATAAATGCTTTGGCAATAAGGAAGCTCAGGATAAGCTACACAAGTCAAAATAATTGTTATGGACGCAGAACCCTTGGGAGGACCCTTCTGGCCTCATTAATGCCCGATTCCAAGAAGTCTGCATCTCACTCCAACTGGCCTCACATCCCTATTCAGATACATCCCCTGCCATTGAATACCAGCTCAATAGAAATGCAAAATCACACTTAAACTTCCTAATTCGAAGTGTCCCAGAGGGAGAGAAGAGGGTGAAAACTCCAAAGGCAGGAGCTGGCTAGGAATTCTGTTCCCCAGTGGAGTTGGAAACTCCTTGGCTCCATGCCAGCCGGCAAAGCATCCCCATGAAATGTGCGGGGTTTAGGGTGGAGGCGGAGGCGGAGGGCCAGAGTTCAGGGTCCTGCACAATAGCTCTTGGCTTCCAGCCTCTGCAGCAGGTGTTGGGAGAGCTATGGAGGGAGGGAGGGAAGCGGGCACCTCACAGATGCAAAATCCGGACTGGATTGGAGCCCACAGATACTGAGTTCCCTGCTTAGATTTGGAGGTAAGGGCCTCCTCCAAAAGTTTCGCCAGAAATGCTCTCACCAGAACCCAGACAGTGAGTCTCCATTTAGGTCAGACAAGTGGTAAAGAAACTGATGCTGCTCCCACTATGCCCCCGGAATGGCAAAAAGGTGGCTACAATTGGGTTCCCTTCAGTGAGGCTGGCCTGACAGCCAGAAGGCTCTCTCACCTCAAGAGGTTTTCTTTCTCCACAGAACCTGACAGCCACTCCCAGCTTCATGCCTTGTCCTGGGCTACCTGCCCTCTCACTGTGCAGTGGGTAGATCCGGCCATACTACCCACTCCCTGCTCCTCCCTGCCAATCTAGCCACAATGTCAAAGTCTCCCGGAGGCCCCAGACCACCCCGTCATCCTCCTGGGCCAGGTCAGCTGGGGATCCTAGAATGACTGGACCACATGAAGATAGTCTCAGGTTTCCTCTGCCGTCTGAGCTCCTTCCCTGTCATCACCTGCCAGGGCACACCTCTCCTTCCAGCAGCTCTGTTTGCCAAGAGCACATGGGGAACAAGCTTCCTCCCGGTTATACCCAGAGGTTTCTCTTCTTCTGGCCCCTCTCATCTTCACCAGCCCCTCCGGCAGTGCCCTCCCACCTGTCGCCATCCGCCTGCCTGGGTAACAGGAACGAGTGGATGGGCTACCCCAGCTGCCAGGCCCACACACTGGATTTTAATGGAGGCAGAGTCCTGAGAGAAATTGCTCAAGAGCCTCTGGGTCCGGGGGGGATTTGAAACCTTCTTGTCTCTTCTGTATGCCTTGCTCTTGCAAGTGCGTTATTGTCTCAGAGGCTATTTATCTCTGTTAGGGCTGTTGCCATAAATAGTATGATAAAAAAGAGCCATTTCAGTGAGTCAATGAGATAAAGGCTCCAGTCAAGAGCTCACTTTAGAGCTATCTTAAGGATTCACTTAAACCTCAGTAATTCTTTTCTTTGACAGCATTCATATTTAGATCCATTATGTGCCTGGAAAGGAAGAGGGGGGAGGGACTTTGGGGGGAGCTTGGGTGGGAATCTCCGCCTGGTTGTGGAATCTTGTAGTGTCCCCAGTGGCTCTTTGGTTGGAGAAGCACCAGCCCTGGAGCGTGTTCCCATGTGACTTAAGTGGCCACCAGATGCCCCTGTGTGCAGGCGTCACAGTGCCCACCTGCTGCTGTAGGCGGAGAAGCCAAGAACCAGAGATGAAGATGTGAGGAGAAGCGGCCACACATGCCTTCTGACAGGGGCAACCCTGCCTGCGACTCCCTGTCTC